>NC_140492.1:51743259-52394509 GCF_964271855.1 Acomys minous
CACATGAAAATGAAAGCCATGTGTGAAAGACACAGAATACTGAATGAGCTGGAACTAATCTTGATATACCACTCTTTACAAACAGGTTAGAAACTTGCATGCAAAGGAGATTGTATTTTTTACTTAAAACATGTGCAAATTAACCAAAAGATTAAAGGATATATCAGTATTTCAGCAATAGGGTGGATCATTAACTAGTGGGCCAAATGGGGGGTTAATTGTAGCTTTTTGCTCTAGTGAGAATGATTTATCCTTCTCACACAAAAATGCTGCTAAGGAAAGTGCTTTTATCACTGTAAACTATAGTTATTGTAGCATTCATAGCTGTATTTAATCTATTTCTTATTCACTATGAAATGATTTGAAGGAAAAATTCTGAGCCACCACTACTAAAGCAGTTTTTAATGATATCAACTTGAAAGACACAAGACACTTTTTAAATCCATTTTCAGTGCAGACTAAACAGGAGGAATAATACTACCAAGACCAGAAAGGTCTGTCCTGAATACAGAATGTTGGCATTACTGAATAAACAGATGAGCTACAGTCTTTAACAGCTCTCTTTACACACCCCAGTTCTATTAAATTCACTTTGTGAAAACAACCAATAAATGATTTGCATGTTGCTATAGAGGCTCAAGGGAAGATAAAGCATCTTAGAACAGAGTTGGGATGGTGAGGAACCTCACCTGGATGGTATATGCAACAGAGCTCTGGATCGAGTGGGAGAAGATAATTAGTTCTCATATGGATATTGGAGATTAATCTATAACACACACACACACACAGACATTTATATATATATATGGGAGAGGGAGAGAGAGAGAGAGAGAGAGAGAGAGAGAGAGAGAGAGAGAGAGAGAGAGAGAGAAGGAGAGAGAACTGGACAATGTCAGAATCTTAGGGCTCATTTGTTCTTGGTTCCATACACACACTTTTTTTTTTTTTTTAGGATAGACTACTATGTTTCAAATTCTAAATAATTCTTAATAAATTATTTATATGTGCCCATTGGTCCCTAAATAAGAATCTTCCTTTGTGTTTTCAATATAAAAATAGCTAGAATGATTACTGCTTTTCGATTATCGTAAAAATTTCCAGCATTCAAATGAAGCAAAATTAAACAAGGGACACACTCCAAATGCTGCTACAAGAAGGGTTATTTTGGTCTGGATGTGCTATGCATCGCAAACGCATGAATTCAAGAACATTATGCTTCTTGGTACTCTGAGATCAATTAAAGTTTATTTTGAGACAATTGGCCAAGGAAAGCCAGAGTTACCCTACCAATGTTAATTAAAACCAAAGGGATTAAAACTTTGAATCCTATTCTCACTTTAGCAAGCTAGTCAGGCATTTATTTATTTATTTATTTATTTATTTATTTATTTATTGCCAGTTTTATTACATCTATCCTTGTCTGGCCTGGACCTTACCTATACAGCCTATGATAGGATTACAGGCATGCACTATCTTTGTCATATAAAGCAATAGCCACCAAAATTAAAAATTATAAAATAATAATACAGATAGCGTGAAAGAAAAATTACACATTTCAAGCATGTTTTGCTTGATTCTGATTTTTTTTTTATAGAGAATTAATGAGTTGCTAGGAGACATGGGTGCACGGTGGGGCTGTGCCTTTGCGTGGCTGTTGGTGTGAGGTTCGGTGAAATTAAACATTTGGACATGTGGATCTTTGAAAGACTGTGGGGATGTCTCATATTCTTCTTTTCCTTAAAATTTCATTTAAACTCTGAAATGTTTCAGAGCCCCAGTGGATACAAGGAAAGAAGAGTTGGCTGTTTAGAGGAAGAATTGTTTTTTCTGGATGATTAGCACAGGCATGCTTATAAGGCTAAGCAGCAAGAAGAGACTTCAGACAGGTTCCTACTTACAAACAGTGATAGGGACAATAACTGAGGCTCCCATCAAGGACATCTGACAAATATTTGAACAGGGTGGAACAGGCCACCACCCTGCCAATTGGGCCTCCCAAATGCCGGTCACAGGCCATGAGTGAGATTATAAAGCAGTTTACTCCTTCTGTCCTCTATGAGATTCTCAAACCATACCTAGCATCTCCTAATGTGACGTCCTATGTTTCCCATATGTTAACAATGGTCCAGTGAGCATTTGGTTCCATTGTTTCAACTGATGTTGTACTAAGTCAGTAGCAGGAACAATGAGCATAGTGTCTGTTTGAAAGGTCAGAGTTTTTGTTTGAACAAGAACCATCTCACGTAGGTTCATGTGTGATCCCTCGTCGGTGGTGCTATTCAGAAAGGTTTTAGAATTGGAGGAAGTGGTACCTCCACCCTCTGCCCTACTTTTAGCTCATCCTCTATATTCTGATTGGGGATGCTATGCAACCAGCAGCTTCTTGCCCCTGCTGCCACACTCTGCCCACCACTCTGGAATGTATGCCTTGTCACTGTGAGCCTGGATAAATACTTCCTCTTTTTTTTTTTTAGGGGTTATGGCTCCTTGTCAGTTATTTTGTCATAACAATCACAGACGTAATTAACATAACAAGGCTTTAAAATGTAACAACATAATCTTTGGAGAGCTATATAATCTTATTTCATTGACTGAAGTTAATAAAATCATTCATTCACCAAAGACATAGTTAGGAAACATAAATGGTTATATTCATAAAACTTAAGTTGAAGACTATTAATATTAGATAGCATCTACAATATCCATAATAATAATATAACACTGTGGGAAACCTAAATAGAGTTAAATAAATTCTTGTCCGGGTCCTTGCCTCTGCACTCACACTGTGGCTATGTCTAATTGTTGGGCTTTCTGAAATGCCTGAGAATAGCTAACGGTATACATAATGCATAAGCATTTACTATTTTCAGATCCTCTGTTTATGTAATCCCTTCAAAAGTCTCTGTAATTTTCTTTGATATTGCTTGATGTTTAATTGGTACACCAAATCAAAAGTAGTGGTTTTCTTTTAACTCTAGAAATTCTTTAAACAAGAAAAAAAAATTGTTTGACACTAATGTCCTAATAGTCATCCCACTCTCATATTAGTCCCTGAGATTTGATAGACTACCTACATCTTAAAACACACTGGTGAGGAGTTACCTTGGGGTTGGAAAATTGTGACTGCTGATAAGTTCTTCTCTTTATTGTCTGGCTGTACCTAACTTCGCACGATTTCCTCTGCTAATTCTTGTTTGTAGCTTTCGTACATGTCTCAGTAACTTACTCAGCTATACTTTCTACATTCTCTACCATCCCCCTTTTCATCCCCATATCACTCACTACCTTAGGTGGAAACATTTTTGTTTTAAATATGTGAAGCTCTGTATGTTTCCTACTGTTATCATCCACAGGATAACAGTCTCCTGTGTCCTCCCTCCTTCCTTCTAGGACATTCAGGCTTTTCTGTTCCCATCTCCCCTTTCTATTCAGTATCACTGTCTGTCTTTGCCTTTGCCAGCTTCTCTCACTCTGGGCAGAAGAGAACCCTTCTGACTTTCTAAGGAAAATATCCCTGAAGATGTTTGCATCTCTGTCCTGAGTTCTGTGAGACCTTAGAAGCTGCTTCATTCAGGTCCAGTTTGAAGATGGGAGTCAAACAGGCAGATGAAGTTGATGTGGGTAGAACTGAAAGTGAAAAGAAAAATGAGTGATTTACAAAAGACAGTCATTAGAGAGGGAAGAATGTAGTAGCCAAAGAAGCTGAAGCATTAGGCTCAGAGCTCATGCTACACCTTTCCCTGAGGAGGGAGAGGGAGGGAGAAAGGGAGGGAGGGAGGGAGGGAGAGGGGAAGAGAGAGAGAGAGAATATGAGTGAACGGATGGGGCTCACCTGCTGGTCCCTATAGATAGCAGCTCACACATGTCATCTCATTTCATTCCCAAAGCTTCCCTCCAAGGCAGGTGCTACTCCTAACCATATGAAACTGAGGGGAATCCAGATTTCAAAGAGCATAACGACTGTCCTCAGCAGCTTGTGATTGGTGCAGAAGGAGTCACAGAGCCTGAGTCCTGGGTTTTTAGCCATTCTTGCTCTGTATCTCATCACAGGATGGAAGGAAGCCCTAGAAATTGCCTCCCAGTGGTGAGAGGAGCAGTCTACACAGAGTGGACTCTGCTGATTGTGGTGGGTTTTTTTTTCTGTGTTTTTCTCATGCTTTTATGATATTTTATGTCAGCACAAGGCCAATGTCAAATGGCAGAAAAGTACAGTGAGAAAAATAACATTTCTCTAATAAGTGGAAGAGGAAACATTCCCAGACCAATAACATAATGACATTTTTATTGTTCCGTTTTCCTACACTTCTCAGGGATTCTAAGACTGATTATGATTTTATTACTCTCTTAATGAGATATCACATTTGTGCCGATTGTAATTACTTCATTGGAATAGTTTTGAAAGTGCAGTAGGATGAGTTTAGCCACAGGTTGAAATGACAAAACAGAAAGCTTGAAACTGGTTTAGAATGGGACGGGTGCCTGAACGGAGATCGCGTGCCCCTCCAGTGGCCCAAGTGCTGGCTGGGCAGCCGTGTGTCCCTCCAGTAGCCCGCGTGCTGGCAGGGCAGCTGTGTGTCCCTCCAGCAGCCCGAGTGCTAACTGGGCAGCTGTGTGTCCCTCCAGTGGCCTGCGTGCTGGCAGGGCAGCTGTGTGTCCCACCAGTGGCCCACATGCTGGCTGGGCAGCTGTGTGTCCCTCTGGTGGCCCACATGCTGGCAGGCAGCTGTGTGACCCTCCCGTGGCCTGCGTGCTGGCTAGGCAGCTGAACATTTTATCTTCTCTAATAATAACTGAGATTTCCTCACAGAATTTCCAAGAATGATCTTCACTCTGAACTCTCTCCTGCCATCACATCTTTTCTCATTTCCAAAGGTCACAACACAGTACGTTGTTGCAGGGCTAGGTAACCTATTCATATACCAAAATGGCAAACACTAAAAACAACAGTGATAGGCTTTGTTTTTTAATTCTGTAAATCTGATTTCTTTTTCTTTTTTTTTACCTTTTTGTTATTTTTCTTTTTTTTACATATATATTTATATTATTACACATATATACAATAAACTACCTATAGCAAGAAGAACCACGAAATAATCTGGAATTACATAAATGTTATATTCATAGTGTTTTGGCTATTTGCGTTTGGCAGCCTTGAAGTAAACATATTTCCTAGCATGGTGTGTCTAAAATTCTGAATGTAAATCAATATCTATCACATTTCATCTCTATCAACTTAAAACATCTATCTAGACCCAAAAACATCTTAACCCCAAAACAACTAAGCTTAACTGAAAAAGTAAACTATCTGGTCTTCAACCCCATCAGAGACTTGAGAAGGAAGTGAAGGTTAGCAAGTTTGCTCTGTTGCTCACTTGAAAACTCGTTAGCAAATTTTCCCAAGTAGAATGTGATTTAGAAGTCAAATGCATGATACTCCTCTAACTATTCCAGGGGGAGGGTGATATGAGGACTCATAGTTGTGTGGTGATTTCTTTCTACTTAGTAACCATCATCCCTTAACGCCTTAACCACCGGCTAAGGGACATTCATTTAGTCATTCAACAACACAAAGATTCGAGGGAGGAGGACTGCCATGTATTTACTAATCTCCACCAATTCTAAAGGAGGGTTGAAATGAAGACAATGTTATGGAAGAGATGCTGGAAGAGTAAAGGAAGATCATAGCAAGTGTGTCAGGGCAAGGTGTGGAGAATTCAACCTGTGAGCCTAGACATTAGGAGTGTGCTATCTGGGGGTATGTGGCTGTGTCTCCCTGCAGTGACTAGTGTGTGATATATTGGGGGGAAACAAGGTGTTTAGTGTGGCCCTAGCATCCTGTTTATGAGGCAGGATAAGGGCAGGTGGGGTCAGGGAGTTCTGATGCAGAGAGATCATAGCATTTCTTAGATCTGGAAGATTGTACTCGTGGACTGCGGTACATAAACCCAAAGCTGCCTGTGATAACCTCAGAACACACGACTTCCAGCATGGACCAGGAAGATTAGTTGAAACACTAGTAACTGACGTTTAATTTTGAAGAGCATTGCCAGGCAGTGGTGATAGTAGCTGCAGGAAACGTCCTGGAGCTTTGTGAGAACGTTCAACCCAGGCTATTTAACTACGTAATTTTCCACCCTACCATGGCATGTTTGGTGATCACTAGGGAACGAATGAGGACAAAATTCTAAAGGGCACAGACAATGTCATTTGCCAAATGAGAAAACTGACGACCTTACAGAGCTCATGACACTGGACTTTTAAGATAAAAATCTAACTCTGAACACACAGTGCTGAGATTTAATGCACAGAGTTTCTGTTATTTGAAGTAGACAGTAGACCATGCAGGAGGGGAGTTGTGTGGACGACTTATAGGTTGTCCATTCTGGTGCTTCGTCATTTTCATTGTTTCTTGTCCCTTCAAAAGTCCACTAGAATAATGAGAGGGCTAGAGATTCTCTTTCCAATATTTCAAAGGGCCAGGGAAAATCAAGTGCTTATTTTCAAAAGGCTATATGAACAAGTACATTACTGAATACGATACTAACTTTTTATGGTCTTTATTGCTTTTTTTTTGTTTTTTCTAATATAGAGTCAATAAAAACTATTGATGAATAAGAACGAGAAAATTTCTTTCTGAAGTTTAATAAGTAACATCTGACAAATTCCATGGAAATAGACAGTAAAAAAAAAAAAAGAGGTCACTGCACTGAAAATAAATGAGAATTGCATTTAACTAAACTGAGATAATGTAAGTGGAGAAATTGAGAGCTAAAGAAATAGAGACATTTACTGAAGCTCACTTAGCTGTTAGAAATTTCACTGGGACCAGAACCCAGACCATATGAATGGATCTCTGGTTTGTTTTTCAATATCATGCCAATCTTTGGACCATCTAAGATGAGTCAACAGAGGATAATAAGAGCGCTGCAGGTCAGGAACAATAGATTTAAACATCAGATGTTCTATTTTTATTGGTTTTGTGCTGTACAGAATCTCACTCATGAAAATGTATGACAGTAGACGATATCAAATAGTGAAATAATATATTAGATTTATTGTTACCTTCAAACAAAGTCTCCGAAGTGCTTGGTGCATGTGCAGCACCTGGCTTATGTACTCCAACATTTCTGCTAATATACTATTATTGTTTCATCATACCACTGGAATTCATATTGGAAGCAATTTTAACAATTTCATAAATTTAAGCACTGAAGCTCAATAGATTAAAAAAAAACATGGTGGTTTTTTTTTTTTAACTCTGTTAGCACAGAAGCTGACACTGGGGCATAGGATTCCTGAACTTTACTCTTAATCTATATCCTAGTTTCTGGGAAGTTGGAAGAATTAGTTTGACAGCAAGCTGCTTCTGGGAATAGCAAGGGTTTGGGAGAAAAAGAAGGGAGCCTTGAAAGTCGTTTAAAGCTAAGGAAAGATTTTACTTTATTTTGCCTCGAGATTATCTTTGTATAAAGCCTTTGATAGACTCATTAATTACCACAGAATTTGTGATCAGTTCATTAGCAGCGAAGGTGCAGAGAACCATAATGTGCCATATCAATCCTGATGAATATTAACAGCGAAGCTAATGACTATCCCAGTTAGTACAGATTCCATGGGAGCTGACAGTGGAGTCCTGCCCCCTTTACTCTTATTGTGATTCTGATCCAAATGTCATTAAGGAGAGTCTAGTTCAGGTCAATAGGTGGCCATGAATTCTAAATCCTGTCAATTCCAATAATGGCTTTAGATAGGCACCATGCTACTTCTCTCTAGTGGAATGAAAATATAGATTTTTACTTTCATCTTTCTGAGCTCTTTAAGGCTTTTCCTTAATCTTTCTGTGTCTTCACTTATACACAGTTGCACAATACTAGCATGCCTGTTAGGGGAGCTTGGGGAATAGTCTAGACCCAGAGTTTCACAGTGGCGCTTATAATCACATCCAGAGCCATTCGTCATTGTGTTTGCTCTC
Organism: Acomys minous; assembly: GCF_964271855.1. Lineage (NCBI taxonomy): Eukaryota > Metazoa > Chordata > Mammalia > Rodentia > Muridae > Acomys > Acomys minous. The sequence goes on from NC_140492.1 coordinate 51,751,232, forward strand.
ATACAAATTTCATTGGCATGCTTTATAATTGTTTCAATACTGCTCAGGCAGCTATGGAATTGGTTGAAACTGGGAATGAATAGATATCAGAAGATATCTATTAGGTATTAGAAGACAATGGTATTATTTTGATTTTATCTTCAAAATTAATACATGTGACAGCTCCTTTAAAACAAAACATCCAATGATGCAAGCATACTTTGTTATGATGTAATATGATTGGGATATGGAATTCTTTAATGAGTTATGTATACTTTTAAATATAGGATGAAAGCACATTCGTAGGTAAATATGTAAACTGTTAATCTTTTTCTTTTCTTTTTTTTTCTTCTTCTTCTTTTTTTTTTTACATAAACCAATACCAGTTCTTTAATGCATCATCTTTCAGCATTTCCAATTTAAAGGACTGTCTCCTGTTTTTCTTTCTAATGATAAGTCATGGATGTCATAAACTCAGACAAGCACCCATCTTCCCTAAATAGTAAAACAGAGCACTAAGACACTAAGCAGTGACAGAATACTTCCTTGATTGCTTATAAAGGACCATGTTCTCCTCTTTTACATATCACCTCAAAAACTCCCTTGAGTTTGAAAATAGGATCTACATCCAAAACCTTAAGGTCGCAGAGTCACTTTGCTTTTCTTGCTTAATGTAGATGCTTTAAGTTGCCACATAAACAGTCCTGTCGCTTTGGGCAGTGTTTAGATTAGTGGTTCTCAACCTGTGGGTGGTGACCTGCTGTCAAATGAAAGGTAGTTCATGACCCTTTCACAGAAGTCACCGAAGACTATCAGTAAATGCAGATATTCACACTATGATTCATAACAGCAACAAAATTACAGCTATGGAGTAGCAGTGAAAATAATTTTGTGTTTGGTGGTCACTAGAACATGAGGAGCTGTGTTAAAGGGTTGCAGTACCAGGAAGGTTGAGAACCACTGGCCTAGATTGTCTACTGAAGTCAGGAACTTAGAGCAACTTGCTCGTAGTCAAGTACCACTTTATGAGTCAAATTGGGTAAACTGTTAATCTTTAAAATATGTTTTCAAAGACAAATAGTCTTTGGATTGACATCATCAATTAAAACTAAATGGATCACAAAACCAAGCCAAAAATCTTAATCTGGGAAGGGGACTGGAAAGTAGAGAATAGATTAACAGGGATGAGAAAGAAATAAATGAGGATAGGAGCAGAGGATATTGAGATTACATTCCGTAATATATGAAATTATCAAAGAACAAAATTAATCAATAAAAAAACCAAAAATGAATGGGAAATTCTCTAATTATCAACAAATCAGGAGGAAAAACAACCTCAATTTCAATGTATTTCTTAAGAATGTATTTGCTAAAATATTAATAAGTTGTATGTATCTAGGTAATTCAATATCTGTATGAATAGATCACAAACACTCTAGAGTCCCATTGTTGATCTAAAATATAGTGTCTAGACAAGAAGTTTTATTTTAAGGATTAAAAAATAATCATGTACAGATGATTGTGCATCAGTGCACGAGAGTACAGTGCCCTCAGAAAGCAAAAGAAGGTGCTGGATCCCTTAGAACTGTAGACGCAGGCAGTAGGGAGTCACCCAATGTGAACACTGTGAACTGAACTCAGGTCCTTGGAAAGAGCGGTATGTGCTGTTAGTATCCGTGTCATCTCTCCAACTACCAATATTTTTAACACAGAATTGTAACACTAGATTTTCCTAACTGTGGCTGTAGTGTATTTTCAGGAATTAGGAATGTAAAAGTGTAAATAATTACCTGTGAGTGGTCCATGATTCTTTTATAAGGTGTAACAGCTAAAGTATGAAGTGAAACATAGGAGTCATCTATTAATAAGAGCTGGTTTGTAATGAGCACAAGATGTTATTAAGCATAAACCTCCTAATAAAGGCTGCTTTCCTTGCTCCTAGGCACGTCTCTTAGACAATAAGAAATTCCATTTTCATTTGAGACTCATGAGGCTGCCCCTAAGCAAGTTAAAGGCTAGCTAGCTATCAGAGCATAGGTATTATTTAATTTAACTCGACTCTGATATCAATCATGTTTAACTGTTGTCTTTTCAAAGAAAAGTTAAGCTTTATTAGACTAATGTGGTATTTTTTTAATGGGATTTCTCTTCCTACCCAAAGCAACACAAGACTCAAAGCACCAATATTAATATGATTGTACTGGCAACACAGTTTTCATAATTAATGTATGTTCTCCTATATCAAAAGTCCTAACACAAGTAAAGTTACAAAATAGTTCTTGAATTGATATATTGGTACCCTATTAAACATATATGTATGTATATATATAACATATATATGTGTGTGTGTTTACACACACAAATAGATACATATGTACATACATGAAAACAGGGTGCCACGTACAGAAGTAAAAACAACTTCTAATTGTGTAGGACTGAAATTGGTGCAAAATATAAGCTGTTGAATGGCCAAAGTTGGCATATGCCCTACTAATCCATATTATCCATAGTAGAGATCTTATAAGATGCAGTCCTGGAATTAGATGTCCTTGTTTAGCCACACCTCTTATTTATAAGTTATGTGAATTCAAAAGTTAAATTGCTTTACTATTCTCTTCACTACTCACACATTTCCAATAAAAGTAACAGGTTGCTCACTGCATTAATGAGAAAAAATCACTTGTGATGATATATATAAATCTGTGAGTGTGGTGTTGGAGATCTTTTAAGCATTCCCTGAACATATTACTATCAATATTCATTGATTCATATAGGTCACATATTCTAACAATGTAAATCAGCAAGAGGTGGTCCAAATCAATTTAAAATGTAAGATGACCAGCCGGGTGCGGTGGCTCACGCCTTTCATCCCAGCATGTGGGAGGCAGAGGCAGGTGAATCTCCGATTTTGAGGCCAGCCTGGTCTACAAAGAGAGTCCAGGGCAGCCAGGGCTGTTACACAGAGAAACACTGTCTTGAAAAACAAAAAAACAAAAACAAAACAAAACAAAAAGTAAGAATACCAAGACATTCTAATCACTAAGTTAAGATCTGCTGGGTTTTAAGTTGACTCATGTAAAGCTGTATCATACTTGCCAAACATTCACTACACACACACACACACACACACACACACACACACACACACACACACACACACACACACACTATTCCATAATTCCACACTTAACAACATCAGCTTATACAGACTATGGTTCCATTATTCTAGAGATCTCTGAATGACTTTCCTTGAATAGCCTCTATTTCTCCTGCCAGAAACTGTAGCTTGGTACAAATCTACTAAGACCCAATTCCTGGGCAATGCTGGGTATGGCTCAGTATCCAAACAGGTGTCTTTCCAACAGATGATCCTAATGTGGTCCCCACATTGAAGAGTTGATACTAAATATCTGGAGCATGTCCCATAAAAACATAAGAGCTGATGCCCAGAAACTCATTGAATTCATCCTAAATATGTTGCCTTTGGCTATAATTACCACCACTTGGAAACACACTAAAATATTTTATGGGTAGTTATCTAAAATATTCCATATCATTCTGATGGAGAGTGGGAGCAATTTAACTAAGGAAAAAAAACCCCAAAACTATTAAGGGGATGGCTTGAGACATAAGTATATGTCTCCAAACAGATCAGGAAAACTGAGATGGGGGGCGGGGGTGAGGCAAAGCAAGGGAGGACAGCCTGTTGAATTCCAGTTCTACATTGACAATAGTAGTTTTAGTTGGAGAGTGATTCTCTGGAAAGAAAAAACTGATAGCCAGCACTCAAATAAACATTTGCAAAACAGATTTCTGTTTCCCTTAACATAGTAAAGCATGGTTATGAAAATGTGTAATTAGAAGAAACCGTGAGAAACTACACCATCTTTCTTTGGGGTATGGGTGGGTAAGAAGAGTTTCTGCAGAGCATATTTTTTCATCCTTTATAAACATAATTCACGCTCTAGAACAAAAATCAAATTCTCTCATCCTGCTGTAAAGTAAATACTGACGTAAGACAAAAAGGCAGTGTCTGGAGACTCTAAATGCCTCATACTTTGATTAAAAATGCTTTTGTCAATTACAGATTGATTTTGTAGCTCATTACAGTGATGGATGTTGAGGCTGGCGGAGGTGGTATTTTACCACTTGGCCTGAGGGCATGCTCAGTTAGAAGAAGACGTGAAATTACAATTATTTTTTAGCACTCATCCATGTGCCTAAACTGCCCCCATGAATGCCTCCGGGGTAACGTGAAACAATGGCACTGGATGGAATGGGCAAAAACGAAAAGTACACCAGCTCCTTCAGGAGGAAAACACTTTAGAAATATTTCCCAACACCCTGCTGAGACTCTTCCCACATGTAAGTCACACTGAGTTCTATCAACTGTATTTGGAAGTTAGAGTGTTTAGCTGAGAGTGCAGCGAGGCCTATGCAAATATCTATTGATACACTATTATGAGTATTAAAACATGTGCTTATATAATGTGCAAAGGCATATATTCATCTACACATTTATAAATGCATTTCCACCTTAACTATTGGAGGTTTTTAGTTGCTGTGGGGACATTAGAGGATGTAGGTAAGAGCTTTAGGAGGAAGAGATCAATATCTAGTGTGTCTAAAAACTACAAAAGGAATCCATCTTACTTTTTGATAATTTATATTATGCTCTGAGGAGGCTTATATTTCTGAAGTCACTGTGGTTTCTTGCCCTAATATACCTGGTTTGTTCCCAAGGCCTTCTCTAATGGTAGTCAACATTTCTGTAGCAGCCGTGTGGCCAAAGCACAATATAATTCAGATATACAATATGCAAATAGTCCATATGAAAGACCTATCACCTCTAACAAAATGGTGGCAATGCTGCCATCAGTTAAACCCACAGACAGAAGAGAACCAGTATTCAATATTGAGAAAGAGCTCACTGTGGAACTGATATCAGTAGATGTTAGAATAATAAACAGTCACTTCAAATAGATGATGAGGTGGCCTTCACACGCCCTGACTAGAGCAATATTACCCATATGTCTATGTAATTGCATCTTATAATAGCCCAGCATGAACACAGCCCTATTTATGGGCTACTTGCATCGTGATATATCTCTTCTGTGCTGGCTGTTAGAATTCCAGGACTGTGGAGTGAAACTTTGGTGACAAGAGCACAATACTTCATATAATGAAATGTCAAAAAAGTGTAAGTTAAAGTAAGGTAGCAACACATAGATGTGGAGCATAGACTCTGATGTATGCTTATAATTCAGGTGGGAATGAGCATTAGAGCTTCAGGATAACATGGGGATCATTTGAGAAACTGATTTCACTTGGCATCAAGGACTGCGCTGAAGTCTCATTGTTCTTATCTTTTTTATTACAGCACTTGTAAAGAAATAGAGGGAAAAGGTGCCCATAAAGTCTGGAGAAGATATGCAGTAGTTATAGACACCTTACAAAGCAGGGAATGGACAATAATCAACCAACTTTGGGACAAAAGGTTAGTAAAAACCCCATATCTAGATATTTAAAATTAGCTATGACTCAAATCACTAAAATGTTATGCCTTTCTATGGCTTATTTTTCTACTAGAAATTGGAGTAGAAATGTGCTGTACTGTAGTCTTTGCCATAAACATCCCAGGACAAGTTCTGCTGATGGGATAAAATTTGAAAGGAGAAATAACACTGTCAGCAATAAAAAGTGCTTAGAACAGCAACAATGACAGCCATCTTAACGGCACCAGGCCCCTGGCTCCTATAATATAGTGTCTTCCCCATAGGTGTACATGATCCTAACTACCATCTACAGGCAAGAAGCAAACATCATTAGGAAAATGGAATAAGCAACTACCTAATTTAGCATTACACACGGAGGAGTAAAGCTCTCAGCTCCTGCCTCACCACTCTCCAAAGTCCAACGTCCTATTCGTTCTCTGGAAACAAGTAAGGAAACATGACTGTAGTGATGCTGAGTGGTGGCTGTTCTTCCACTCACGATGACATGGTCAGGCGATCTGTGGCATCCAGGCATCCTCCCCCTTCTTCTAACATGCTACGGATTGTCTCACCGACTTTCAGGGTCTGCCTCCTAGGATAGCTTCCATGCATCTGAGAGCACATGTTTCTGACTGTAGAAGAGCATTCGCAGAAGAACTCTGTTGTTGTTCTCACCATTGCAATAGGTTAATAGGTACTACATAATAAATGTAAAATGCACGAATTGAGTTTTTTAGTAGAAATTCTGAATTATGTGAATAGGTACATATTTTATTTATTCTTTTCCCTTACAATACAATTCCTTCCCTTCCATCTCCAGGCCTCACCTACCATCTATAAAATGTTCCCTGCTCCAGTTCCCTTCAGAAGAGAAAGAAGCCTTCCCAGTGATATCCACCAATCTCAGCATGAGAGGCTGCAATAACCCCATGAGTATCAATTAAGTACATAAATAGCAATTTAAGCCTTGGTCATAACTCATTTATTTAAAATATTGATAATATTTTAGTTTTATATTTCAATATTTTTCCTTTGTATAAATTTATTTATTTTTTATAATTTATTCATCTTACATCCTGGTTGTTTTCCCTGCATTTGTATCTTCTTGTTCCCACACTCCCTCCCTTTTCTGCCCTATTTCCCTCCCCTAGTATTTCAAGAGCTTTTTTTTTTTTGAAGCAACTTATCATATAAAGATAACAAACTGAAATATAAACTTAAAGCATATAAAAGGGACACAGTGGCATTGGTGGAGATGTCCACTCTATAGTGTAAATAATTACTGAAATGATGTATCCTGGAACACTGGAGCATACATACGCTCTGGTGGAGTCCAAGTATATAATGAAAGCCAAATGTCGAAAACTCCTGCTCTTCTTTTACTAGTCATGAATCTGAGATAACTGCTCCAGTACCATACTTATGCCTTAGGAGACTGAGACCGTGGAAAAGCTTCCTCAGGAATTGTGTTTGCCTTTGAGGCAGTGGCTGCACACTTAATGAAAAGACTCAGATTATGCTTGCACACACCTGTATAACTACTGCACAACAGAAGCCCACACAGAATGTTTTCCTCCTCTGATATGTACTCTAAAGCTTGAGTCAGGAGCAAAAATGACAATCAGTATGAGTTCCTGGTGAGGTTCTACTCAGTGAAACATCTATTTGTTTGTTGGTACCAATCTGACATAAACTGCCAAGAGTGATGGATTATATTACCTTAGTATAATATGTGACTGCCCAATTTACATTATTAATGCATTAGTGATAGAAGAAAAAAATCTATTGAAATGTTATTAAAGGACACATTACACAACAAACTAAACAACCCCCTCATATACAAATGACTGAGAGCCAGTTAAGTCAAAATGTATGAACTAATATCAACATACCACAATGTCAAGCTTACTTTTAAAAACATGGTTTTAATGTGCAGTCATATAAATGAAGAAGGAAAGTGCAAACATAAGATCAACACTAGCTGAACCTCTTGCGGGCATAGCCTAGGGTCACTTTACTAACTACTTGTGTGAACAGTACAATGTGGCATTGAGGAGTGGCTATGAAATCAGTCAAATCGCTTGCTTTTATCACTTACACATGATATGATGTGAAAAGAGAGTTTCTACCTCAGTATTTTCATTGTCCAAATTACGACCAACATCACCTCTCTAATGGCCATAAGTAGTGTCACACAAAATGTCAACAGTGAATTAGGTATCAAAATCGGAGCTGTCTTCAGTGCCATTAATATAAAGGTTGTTTGTAAAACATTTTAAAGCAGTAATAAAAGAAATTAAGAATTGCTTTGCTTTTATTATACTTGACAATTCTAAACAAATATGGCTATGCTTCTCTATTCTTAGATGGAGCTATTGCCAATCCTTCTCTCTTCTTACTCTCACCTGGGCTTTATGGTATGATTTCCCCTAGAATAATGACTTAAATAGAAGAATGCAAATACAGCCAACTTATCATCTTACCATATTGTGGAATGAAACCATAAGCTTTGTCAACCAATAAAATACCTCACATAGGAGGTATTTTTCAGATTCACTAGTCTCTTAGTTTAGGGAAAATTAATGTCTTCATATTAAACACATCCTAGCCACCAATATACTATTATGTTCCAGTCTTTGACAACTCTTTTTCTCTTTGCTAATCTAATTGCAAATATTTGTGTTCTAAGAGATAAAGAGTACTCATAAAATAATGTATATTTTAAAATTATTTTCAACTGCTGAGATAAACTGGAGTGTGTATGGAGAATTGTTTTGCAGCTACAAATAGAGGCTAAATAAAGAATTCACTTGCTCACTGGAACTTTTGATAGAGACAAGGGCGGCACCATTTATTCTGTGCAGTTTTCTCCTCTCTCATCATTACCCTGTTAATTATTCTCAAGATCACTTACTTTTACTTGCTATTTTTTAAGTTGATGAGATCATTAAATTTATCAGCTATCCAAATACATTTGAAGTTTATTAAGACTATATGCTGTCTTTGAACTGGAAATAGAAGAGGAATGGAACTCACTTTTAAAGAAATTAAAGTAATAAAGCAAAATGGGTACCACTTTACTTTAAGTACCCATTAACCAGAGCATGGGAGAGAAAGTCAAAATGGATATCTCGGAGAAATAAATGTGTGAAACACACTCTGTTCACATGCAAGCAATAGTCCAGCAGTTAGCCAAACCAGGTTACACATCAAAAGAATTTCAAAAGGGGTTATTTAAAGTCTATTTAAAGAGTGATCTCATTGAAATTCCCAACTCTGTGAAGGGCTCATTGACATGATTGAGATACTTTCATTTATTGATAAATCTTAATTCATTTTCTCCTTTTAGCAACTGCAAGGCTTTGGGTTTGGTGTGACACAAAATTACTGTGTAAAATGATCTGATTCATGACATTTTTATTCCCTCTAAATTGGGTTGACACAAATTTTCTTAAACTGCGGATATTATTCTTGGTGTCTTGCAGAACTGCTAGATGCTCCCTCCTTCTTTAAAATTTGCTTCATTTAAATGTGTTGGCCAATTGCTGGAGTTAATGATGATGAATGAAATAAGATTTAAATTTTTAATAAACTGGTTGTGCTCTAGCCATAGGCACAGATTCACTATAGATATCCGGGAGTCTGAGTTGTCTCAGGAGGAGTTCTTTCATTGAAAATATTCTCCTATTGGATACTAAGGCACAAAATTCTTTGTAGTTGCTTCCTTCATCCACTGTAATCATAAGCCATAGGAAAATATCCACTGGAAATATTAAGAAAGTATCACCTTAGTACCCACTCTGCTTTGTTATTAACGTCTCATACCACAAGTTGGTTTTATAAATCAAGTAACATTGGAGACATGGGGCACTGCTTGAACTGTAAGTGTGAGTCCCAGATGCTTAGGCTAGAGTCAAGGATAATGACTGTGATGTCATAGGACAATCAGACCTGAGAGTTAGACCTACTTTGTAACTCTTTATGAGGGTGGCTGTACAATTGACTAACAAGGTCAAAATAAACTAATTTCATAACAAATTTCCCCCTTCCTCCCTTGAAATTTCCAATTTTCTTTTGTTTCATAGTTTACAATGCTGTTGTGCCAAGGAGGATAAGTATTCATTTATACAACAGAAAACACTCAAGTTCTGTCAGAACTTTTAATGTGGCTTAATTATAGAATGTTGTAAATGTGAGAATTCTGAATCATTGAAAGAGGTAAAACATTTGCCTCAACATCTGAAGTTGTGTAACTAAGCCAGTTCATGTGTACTAATCACATTTGCAACAATTGATTTGTTCACCAACAAGATCCAAGACTCTCAGTGGGTACCTGAACCTGTGCTTAGATCCAACCCTATGTACTATGATTCTTCTATACATATAGAGTTTAATGCAAAAATTATGCACAGGAAGTGGTGTAGCTGGGTCATATTATAGAATTACTTTTAGTATTTTTGAGTATTCCCCATACTGCACCAATTTTCATCCACGTCAACAATGAATGAACAAAAACAATCACCAGCATAGCAGCATATGCAAGAAGGTTCAGGAAGTGGTACCCACATGCTAGTGACAACTGATAGACATTTAGTGACCTATGGCTCACATATCAGGAAAGAACTCATTCCTGGAACCCTTGCCAACTTCCTTGGGCTAGTGAGGTCATCGGTAACAGAAAAGAATCTACTTCAACCACCTTGCTATACCAGAATAATTTATTAGCACATTTTAAATCTTATATTTGTAGCCAGTACTCTTACACTGTGGCTCTACTAATAAGCAACATGAAGGATGTTTGAATACAAGCACTAAAATCATCAGTTAGTTGAGACAATTATTCAACCATTAGTATGTGGGTAGTGTATGCAGTGTGACTACACTGGAGAAAGGGATGATTGACATTTACCATCAGAACAAAGTAAGATTCCACACCATTATATTATGCTATCCATAACAGTGGACAATGTACACCAAAGAAAGCAATAAATATGGAGAATATGAAGCCTATATATTGTGAGAGAATCTTTTTCAGTGATATATCTGATAAAGGATAAATATACAGAATATATAAAGAAGTCAAAAATAAAGAAAACAAATGGCATGATCAAATATGTGTTACAGATATGAAGAGAGTTTTCAAAATTAGGTGTAAGACTGGCTGAGAAATATCCTGAAAAGTACTCAACATCTATAGTGATTAGGTGAAAGCAAATTAAACATACTTTGTGATTTCATACTGCCCAGGTTATTATGGCCAAGATCAAGAAAACAACTGAATTGAATCTGTTAATTGCTTTTGGTAAGATGGCCATTTTTCCTATGTTAATTTTCCCAATCTATGAGCAAGGAAGATCATTCCATCTTCACATGTCATTTTTTGAAATTTCCTAATGAGTGAATTAACCCAGAAGCAGAAAGAGTCAAATGGAATATACTCACTTATATCTGGACACGAGCCTAAGGGCATGTCCCATGAAAGTCTTCACTTACCAGGAAAGTGGGACAGAGGGGAAGACTTCCTATTGGGACTCTAGGTGAGAGAAGCAAGGGAGAATGGGGAAATAGGATCCAGAGGGTCCTAGAAATCTACAAGAAGAACATTATGACAGGTGTATCTGGGCCCAGCGGTCCTGCTCAAACTGTGGCACCAGTCAAGGACTACAGGTGCAGTAAACTTCGAACCCCTAGCCAGATCTAGCAAATGGACAGGACATTCTCCACAACTGAGTGGAGAGTGGGGTCTGACTTTCACATGAACTCTGGGGCCCCGTATTTGACCACGTTCCCTGGATGGGCAGGCCTGGTGGCACTCAGAGGAAGGATAGCAGGCTACCAAGAAGAGACTTGATACCCTATGAGCATATACAGGGGGAGGAGGTCCCCCTCAGTCACAGTCATAGGGGAGGGGAATAAGAGGTAAATGGGATAGAGGGACGAATGGGAGGATAAAAGGGATGGAATAACAATTGAGATGTAATATGAATAAATTAATAAAATATATTTAAAAAAAGAAAACAACTGAAAACAAATATGGCTGTGAATGCAAGGAAAGGGAACTGTCATTCATTGATGATGGGATTGAAAACTGTTTAAAATCTATGGAAATCTTTGTGGAGAACTCTAAAAATGTAAATGGACATATACAATGCCACAAAATTATACTAACTCCATGATAAATACCTAAAGAACTTCATGTCTTACTCTACAGATATTTACTCAGCCATGTTATTGTTAATCTACTCACAATAGCTGGAATTTGGGCAACATAAATGTCCTATGACTAATTAATGGACAATGAAAATGTAAAATATATACAAAATGGAATTCTATTCATCTGTAAAGAAAAATGACATCATAATATTTTGGGGGTAAATGGGTAGAGCTGGAAAATAGTCTACTGAATGAGATAACCCACACCACAAAAACATGAACATTGCATGTTCTTTCTTATTTGTGGATGCTGGTTCTGAATTTTTTTTATTTGAGTATATAGCCCAAAGTAACTACAGAATAAGCAATAAAGGGTGATGGAAGATGCAGGATTATAAATAGCTTTAGAGAGGTGTATAGGAGGGCACATGTGCTATGAAGGCAGAAAGAGAAAAATGGGAAGGACTTTGAATAGAGAGGGGTTTTTGTCCTTCATTGTCTCACAGAACTTGAAGATAAGTCACTATTGCTGATGATACAAGCCCACATTGGACAATGTACATGAAAATGTTAAAATGATCCTTAGAACTAGCTCTCTTAGTATCAAAGATTACTACACAAGGTATCATGGAGAAAATCAGGCTTGTGCTATAAAGAAAGCCAGGTACCTATGACTAGAGAGGTCATAGACACTAGAGAAGTTACTACCACTGCCATTTTCCTAAAGTGATACAATGTATAAATGAATTCTAAATACTCTTATACCCTCAGATCACCACTAATGATGAAAATTACCTTATTCACTAATCAAAGAAATTTCTAATACAGAAAAAAGTGACTGCGGGGAGCCCAACTGGATCTACAACGCAACTGTTACACCCAAGGCTCAAGAAACCTCTCACAAGAGGGGAACGATTGTAAGAGAAATCTGCTGAGAGATAGTCTTCAAGTCACAACCAGGAAGCTGTACCCAAGAAATTACAGCAATATAGCTGCTAATGACACCTGTATAAAGAGGACACTAGTCTTCATTCCCACACAGATGGAGCTAATTTTGCAATACCCCACTCTTAGAAGAACAGCTCGTCAGTAGCTTCTGAATGAGGAAAAATTGGTTTTCTTTAGAGAACTAAAGGTTATTTTATCCCAAATGACCAGCCCTAAACACAAGCACATACAAACAACACTGAGTGTACTCAGCACAGAGGTTTTTGTCTCTTCCTTTCTTACGGGCCCTCTTTGGATACTACTGAAGAAAATATGAGGAAACCCCTATAGCTCAAGTGTGGAACAAAATGTGGCTGGAAACATCTATTTAACTGAGAGTTGAGGGCCAAGAATCCTTAGAAAACACTCTTCTTGGTATTACAACTGTTCAGTATTCAAAGTAAATTTGGAGGTTAGCCACAGCAGCAATGGGCCCATTGCTTACCCCTTGAAAGAGGCCTATCTTACCCCTTGAAAGAACTTGCTTAACAATTCGACACTGACCTTTCTTAAACTTATTCTCAGAGACTCAAAACAAGGAATCTTCGATAACCAGAAGTATGTTCTGTGGCTACTGTTTCCTCCATCGTCCTTGCTTCAGTTCTAAATAAAGACTTTGGTCTTTGAACTACCCAACCCAGTCTTTTCCCCTAAGTAAAGAGCACTCAATAAATGCGGTCATGTAAAAGAATAATTTATGATGGTTGGGATTAGAAACAAATACCAAGCCCAGGCTGGAATTAGGTCAAGACCAAGTTTGATGTATAACAGGTTACAGCATATGAGATATAGAGGATAACTTTTTATCTTTCACACACACACACACACACACACACACACACACACACACATTGTATTTCTTCCAGGACTTGCTTTTAAATGAATATCTCAATTCTCCATCATGTTTCAATTTATTTAAACTAATGAGAAATATTAATTATGTCTGATAATTATAATTTAGTGAATATATTTGAATGTAAAAGATGCATAAATGAAGGAATATAACCATATTTTAGATGAGGTCAAGATCATCAAAGTTTAACAGCAAGAGACAATTTGAGCATATTGCTTCTTTTGCTGCACAGCATCTACTATACATATAATATTTTCCTCTGGGACTCCAGACACCTGAGAAAAGGAGCCTTGTAATTTATTTTTAAATTTTGTGAATCTTTCTTCAGTCAGATAGAGTTGTATGGTGGCCGATTGTATGTAAGCTGTTATTTTATAGTTGCAGCAAAATGATTTCTTAAGTATAAATATTTTCTCAGTATTTGAAAAGTACGTATGTAAGATTTTATATCTGTAAAGAAAATAAAACCTGTATATTTATATTTTTGAATATATAAAGTTATCTGTGTAAGGTTACATAATTTATAAGTGCACTAATCATAATTATAGTGATTGATGTGTTCGCACACTTATCACACCTATGTAAATAGCCCAAATTTGGGAATATAAGAGTGACATTTCTAAGAAGTCCCTCATTTCTTCTGCTAGCTATTACTCCTGTTTACTTTTATTAGAACAAATTTTTGCTTTTATGCACTTAATAAATATCAGTTTGTTCTTTTGATTAATATTGTGGTTCATGATTAATTTATATCATTGCAAGGACTTATATTTTTCTTGAAGCATAATAGCATTAGTTTATGTGAATATAACTCATTGAGTTATTTACATAGTTCAAAATTATGTATGTTGCAAAATGAGGCATAGGATATGTATTTACCCACATGTAACTATAGGGAGACATATAAGTTTGTTATTTCCTTTCTATTTCTTGTCTTTATATACAAGAATAGGGATGTTGAGTAACTGAAATATAACACAAATATATAATATTAATATTCTATTTTAAAAAATAAGAAATGTAACTTTTAATCTACACCATATTAAAATGCATTCTATACTCAACACCAATTAATAGACTCTAACTAATAAATTCAAACACTCAGCTTTAAATATGATAAGCGATCTTAAGTTCTCACAGGCAAATAAATGAGAAATGACATGGATATCAGTGGAATTGATAAATATTAATTGATAATTAAGTTGTCGAAGGTAATGAAAAAAATTTCAGAATCACAAATTTCCCCTCAGGAGGGCTATCCCCCATCAATATCAGTTAATGTCAAAATAAGATAAGTCCTTAAAAATGGAAAGCAGCTTGGGCTTGTGATAACTAATAATAATCCAACTAATCACTACCAGAGAGCTTTCAAAATTAGACATACTACTTGAATTTTAGCTTATTGTAAAAAGAAATTTTATGTATAACCAAAAGCCAAATTTCCATGTTATGAATATGCTTATATACCATTTTCTAAAATAACTTACGAAAGTTATTTATAATAAGTTAGGTAGTCTTGTTAAACAAAGAACCACTCTGTAAGTATTACTAGTTTCCTTTTACTGTTGTGATCATAACCTTCATCAGTACCCTGAATTAATGAGATGTAACAAACACCTTCACCAGAACTTTAAAACTGTAAGTATTTATGACATTTGGGGCTTTTCTAAAAGTATCCTTATGGCTGAAGAGCTCTAAAGATGTTTCTGAAGGGTCTTTGTCAATCTGCCACTCTTTTCCTTTCATACTTTGTACATATTTTTGTACTTTAATTGCCTCTGGCATTTCCTGCATTTATACTATCGTGTCTCTTGGAAATTGTTCTTCCCTTGTAGTATTTTCGCAAAGAAGATGAAAGATGAGTCCTTCCTAGTAATTACCCACATCACAACTATTAGAATAGAGCCGGGACTCGGAAGCACTGCCATGAATTGGGTGTCTTTCATTATCACCAACAACTGGAACTATAAATTTAGCAAAAGTAGAGTCTGTATTGATTTAATTTTATACTGAGGTTTCATGGCAATGGCAGTGCCTCTCAGAAGACA
Source organism: Acomys minous (assembly GCF_964271855.1). Classification (NCBI taxonomy): domain Eukaryota; kingdom Metazoa; phylum Chordata; class Mammalia; order Rodentia; family Muridae; genus Acomys; species Acomys minous. The sequence continues at coordinate 51,766,747 of NC_140492.1, forward strand.
GAAATAAAATATCCAATAGCAACTTGCTAACGAGAAACTCAGTCATATAGAGACCTTTGTCCAATGACTGCAATCAAGATTCTCCTCTCATGTCCGCACAGTAGTGAAGAGAAGGGGTAAGTGGATGCAGGTTCAGGGCCGCTAGATTATATCAACAAACATCAATGTAATGAAGAGATTTAGAGAAGTATTTTCTGTGGGTGAATCAAGCATTTACTCCAATTACTGGAAATTTAGTATACATGAAATATCACAGAGAATGGTAAAGACTCAACCACACACATATTTACTTATCATTTGTTGAAGCTTATATTTTAGTATAAAACAAGATAGAATTGTGTAACAGGTAACACTAAGGGAAACAATTCCTTATTCTCAAAAGGTACAGCACCCTTGTACTTGAATTGTGAGATAAGACAATGTTTGAGGAGAGTAATATGCTTATTTTAGTTATGGTATTTATTGGAGGTATGTATCGAGAAGGGAGAAAGAGGAAGTTTAAATGTCTTCGGTGGAAATGTATAGAGAAACAATTATCTTGGCCATGGCCATCAGCCGACGAATGCAGAGAAAAATAAAACAGACTTTTTCCTTGGAAGGTATTTCATCATCATAGAGGGTTGAAGGTAATGTCCCAGCAACAAAACCCTCTGAGAGTTGAAGCCAAAGGGAATCACGTCTCTTCGTCTTCTCTTTTTATGAAGCTTTGTTTATGTGAATAGTCCTTGGTTTGGGGACTGGAGGCAAAATAAACCCCACCTTGACTCATGTTTAAAATATGTCTAGGAATGGGACAATAGCTCACCAGAGTGACTTACCTCAACCTGAAGCTGTCAAGAATGACCCCAACAGAAACGAGAAAAGGCCTCTGTGTCATTGGACGTGGGCCTCTGTGACCTCCGGCTTCCAATTAGAAGGGCAAGCTGAGCTAAACTATGATGAAGGGCAAAGACAGTTGATCTATGTCTTCTACTCACAGGGCAGAGGGCTAGTGAAAGAAGACAGAGGGCAACACCCACCCCATGGACCCAAAGAGGGTCTAGTTAATGGAACGGGACAAACAACCGGCAAAGGGATCATGAGGAACTATCCTACCTGCCACAGATGAAGCTAAAATGCACCACATTTCTTGGAGATGGGAAACATGCCAGTTCTATTGGTCTTCTTGGTCCATCTCTCTTGCATATTATCTTCTGCCTTTCATCTTCACTCTCTTTATTCATGGTGCATGTATCTCAATATATGTGGTATAAATTATTCTCTACTCTCCAAATGATTGATGTTTCCCCACTCACAACTGGCCTAGTTGTTAATAAAACTATAAAGGGAAGTAGTAGTACATAGAAAAAATGCCTGACTCAAACCATGCACAAAACTATTTTGGGGGCACAAGTCACATGCAGATAGTCTCACTACATCATAAAAATACAGAAAGGGGACAGAACAAAATAAGAATAGAGTGACTGATTGGAGTTTAGAGTAGAAAGCAGAGCTCTGACAATTCTAAAATCTGTGTTTTTCCACATTTTTGAAAGCTGGAAGTCCAGTTCTTTGCTTCACGTTTGGATTTCTATCTTATATCTAATATTCCTTTCTATTAAACATTAGGCAGTTTAGACACTTTGTACCTATTCATAAGCTGCTGACCATTTTCAATTCTTTGATATTGTATGTTTCTAATATGGCTGGTACTTGCCAGCATAGGAGCCACATGCAGTGAGCTGTCTTAGCTTTCACAAGCTATCAATTTCTGTAGCACACAGGTAGAGCATATATTGCCCTTCCTCTCACAGGCCTTCAACCTGTACTACGTTTGTGTTTAACATCTATCTCTTGCTATTCACTCATGACAATCTTCATTAAAAATTATGTCAAAAATCAAAAAGCAGAGCAAACATGTGTAAATTTGTAGTATAATCTGAAATGGGGAACTCATGTCCTCAGGAGTTTAACTGGAGTACTCAGTTTGCCCTTTCAAGAGAACATCTAAAGATACAAAGATTAGGGTAGGATTCTGTGAGATGCCATGATAGCCCTTAGCCAAATGTTCCAAGGTGGTTCTGATACAGATTGTTATGTTAAACCAGACAGATAGTTGAGCTGTGCTTCAAAGGCAGAGCCAGGAGCTATTGTTGATTCTAATACAAATAGGGTGTGGGGACAGAGAGGTGTAGGGTTATTTGAGACTTAGGGTTGTACAACCAGAGGCTGGATTTCTTCCAACAAAGATAGGCAGACATCATGAATGAAAAAAAAATTAGGGGAGAAGTTCAGGGGTTCAGGACTTCCTGTTTCAAATACCATCATAGATAGTGAGTCGTCATTACGTAATGTAGATTTGGGTCTTAGGAAAAGAAGCCAGGAGAAGGATTGGGATTTGGAATTCTTTGTCATTTACATGGGCACATGAGGTAGACACCAAATGTCAGCCAAACAAGATCTCCCATATATTTCAGAATCTGTTAATAAATATGTAAAGCAGTGCCTGTATTCCAGACCTTGTGATAAGGAACTTTAAATATTTAATCTTATAGAATCTTCATGCAAATTTGATATAAAGTTTGATGTTATGAAAGGTATAATGAAGAAAGGGAGGCTTGAAAATGTGAATGGTTTTTTTTCCAAAGCTACATTAGATATTGCAATATGCAGAAGATTCAAACCAGTGCTTAAAAATCACTTTGGTGGTGACACACCTTGTTAACACAGCCTTCCTGTATACCCTCAATAACTGTGTCACAGGATGAGGCCAAACTTCTTCCCCAGGACTTTGTAGCTGCCCTTCCACAGAAAGTATTGCTCAATGATTGCCTGACATATTTTCAGTAGACCTACTACACTGCTGTGGCATGGATATTTCCGCTATGACAAGAGTATCCTGCCTGTTCCTAAGTGCTATAAAGTACATGTCTAATCCCTCTCAGTTCCAAGTAGCCTGACTGCAGCTATGTCCTTGACTTTGAGTCTATCTAGCTGACAGAGCTTTGCTTTAGATCCATGCAAAGGATGATGGCATTAGGGCATATGATACCTTTCTTCTTGCTATGACATGAAGACTAAGAATAGAGCTTGGCTTTAGAGTCATGCAAAGGATGGTGACACTAGGATATATGATACCTTTCTTTTTGTTATGACTGAGGAAACTTAAAGAGAGGTGTTTATTTTGGCTCATAGTTTGGATAGCAAGGTGGTAAAACAACGAGCTGACTAGTCACTTTCTGCCTGCTAGAGGAGCAGGGGGAGATGGATCCCCGGTGCTCAGACACGTTCTCCTCCACCTTTTATCCAGTATGGAATGGCTGCCCATAGGTGATGCTAAGCTCATTCAGAGGGGAACGTTCTCTCTTTAGTTGATCCTCTCTGGGTGTGCCCTCATAGACGTGCCCAAGGATGAACCTCCTGCCTGGATCCAAAATCCAGTCAAGCTGACAATGGAGATGAACCACACAGGTTTATCCTCTGTCAACTCAGCACGCATACCTGCTCCTTTTAAATCATTACACCATGCAGCGGGAAGGCAGGGCATTCACAAGGGAATGTGCCAGCCTGGCAGTAGTGGCACATGGCTTTAATCCACTCAGGAGTCAGAGGCAGGTAGATCTTTGAGAGTTAGAGACCAGCTTGGTCTACAGAAAAGAAAAGAAAAAAAAAAAAAAGGAAAAAAAAACCCACAGACAGTATCAAAATGGAATGCCCTGTCCTTTCTTCATTTCAGAATTTGTGAGCATGGACACAGGATGTGAAATGTATATTCTTCTTGTGCTCTAGTTTGAAGTCTCTAAGTTTGAGACACATCTGTTATTTATTCTGAACTTTAGGAAGTCTTTCTGCTTGGGTGGGAGGCGTTCTCCAGTATCTACCTCCTCATCTCCTCTATACTTTTCATTACCTATCTTGCAGGCATAGTGAAATTTCCTAATTCTTTTTCTAATCCCTGTCTCTATGCAACTCCTTTCTGCTAATAGAGTCTAACTTATTCAAGGACAGGGTCTTGCCTTATTTTCAATGTAACCCCTACTAGGTGGGTCGAAAGATACATTTCCCAACATTTAGGGCACAGACAGAATTTTGAGAATGCTGCTGCAATTTATATATGTGTTTCCTATAATGATGTGTTGGACAGTTAAGCATTAATTCAGTTTTGGGAGGTAGAATTCATTCGCAAAAGGAGGATGCTATCTAGCCTTGATCTTTCTCTTGCATTATACTCATTGTATCTGGACCTTCTGGGTGGTGGCCACAAAGACCCACAGCTAAGTTAAATATACCTCACCTCCAAGGAATCCCTTGAGCATTTCCATTTTCTGTCAAAGGTACGTCACTACCCCTTTATCTAAGAAAGCCTTTGAGAAGTCACTCTACAGCAGCTCCTTGCCACATCGCCTTCAAAACCTTTACTCCATTGTCATTCACCTGGTTTCTCTGCCACATAGTTTCTCTGGTTCCAATATCTTCCTTCATTAAATCCATTCTTTATATGACACCAGTTATCCTTTAAAAAATAAAATAACCACTGTCTTCAAAGATGACAGGGCACAGAACATAACCACATAGGGTGTACCTATGGTCCTGCTAATCTTTGCCACAGAATGTACCCACACAACTTTTTCACACCCTCCCCATCTACAAATACTATTTCCTGAAATGTGTTTTCTGTGCCTTTAACTCTCATTTTTTTTTTACTGGGGTGAACTTGTCTGCCCCTATCCTTCATGATTTAAAAAAAAAAATTATAGCATCCATTGAAGCCACAAAATAGCTTTAATTCCATTTCTGATAAGATAGTACTGATTCTAATGAGTGGAATTAATTACCCTTTTTCTTTCTTGCATTATATTTTTTTGGTTTTGCGTTTTATTTATTTTTTAAATCTGACCACTGCATCCGCTGGCTTTGCTTCAAAGATACATTCCGAGTGATTGCACTCTGGGTAGCTCATGGGCTTCTTGAAGGCAACAGCTGCATCCCATTCATCTCCAAAGCCTACACATATGCCGAGCACAGTGCTGGACATATAATAGGCCCTCAGAAAATGCTCGCCAAATTAAACATAATTTAAATGATGCATAATGGAAATATAATATTTCCTATACAGAAGTGACAAAACTCACTTTAGAAACAACCGAGTGACATATCCATTTCTAAAACGAGATGCTTCAACAACTGTGGTGCAAACGGAAGTAATTAGGTCTGCTAGCAATTCAGACTTAACTTCTGTACTTTCAAAAACGACTTCAGAAGAGGTTTTGCACAGAAATGCTGCTTTTCCCCCAGTAAGATGACAAAAAAAAAATATTGTGCCTCCAGGGGTTTGGTAATTTGTTCTCCTGGAGGAATGTAGCTGGCAATTCTTGCACTAACTTTTAGGTTGGTTGTAGATGCGTTGGCATGAGATACAGCCTGGAAGACATGCTCATTCCCCGGGGATGTCGTTCTTGATATGTAGAGGCAGAGTGTTGCTTAGAATTGTGTTGTGGAGACTGGTTCAGAGTGTGCATGGCAGAGCTCAAGGAGTGATTAGTAATTTTCAAAGCTTTGGGGTTGCCACACCTGCCTTTTCCTGGGATCTTGTGTCATCATTCTTTTGGCTCCACAACAAAAATCCTGCTTTGACCAAACAGGTTAGACACTCAGAAATACAATAATATTTCAGAAGTGTTTTCTTAGTAAAAATATAAATATTAAGATAATGTATTTTCCATAAAAATTATTGTTATTGTATATATATATACACTTGTTTTTTTTTTTTCCTATGGTGGTGATAGAGATAAAACCTATGGCTTTTGTATATGAGGCAAGTAACCAGCCACTATCTATCTGTCTGTCTGTGTGGATTCATATAAATACATTTTTATGTTTTGTTTATTATGATATTATTTGCAATTCCAATTTATACTGTATTCTGACTATGGAAGTCACAGAGTTTGTATTTTCACTTCTATACTACCTCAAGTGCTACAAAGTCATTCAGTTTTTAAGTTATATTTGCGTTAATGTTTAGGGTTAGCAAGCACACTCAAATATCCTATCTGTAGCTGAGGCCCTCTGTAAAAACAGTGTCCTATTTAATTTCACTATTATCTCAGGTATAAACAAGTACATCAAACTAATGTTTTTGAAATCACAGGGGTAGGACACGGGGCTAATAAGACCTCCTTTTAAAATAAAGATCACGGGTAGATAATGCAGCAAGTCCAGGAATAGAATCCATGTCTCTTGGTTCTTAATCTAGTGGTTTTGCACACGTTCTGAACAATGAAAAATGGAGTAAAGACATATGTCAAGGCCAATAGGCAATGCCACATCAATGGGATGGGTGTGAAAGGAATCAGATGAGAGTTGGGAATCGAATGAGCCGATGAGGAAAGCAATAAAAGCAAGCAGTTCTCAGGTGGCCTTAACTGTAAAGCGCAATCTTGCTGGTCCATCCACCAATGGCCCTTGAATACCAGTAGAGGGTGATTAAAAGAAGACAGTTTCAGATTGTAAAGAGCCCAAATGGAAGATATAATAGATTTTAAATCCTAAAGTGAATTTGAAATCGGCCTTTCTTTTTTTCCTTTTCTTTTTTAAGCACAGAGGGAATCGGATTGTGTGAACATCTCAGCTTGTAGCCCAGCCAAGAGTTCACAAGGCCCTGAGAAAAACCTTGCACTTGCCTCTCCCCAGGCCTCTGAGGGTCCCCCAGGCTCAGCGCCTGACAGGAGAAGCTGCTGGAATATGAAGAGTGGTGCCAAGGCTGTCAGCACTGGCCCAGTTACAGAGACTTGTGTTCACTCACTGTCTCAGCTTTAGGGGCCTTGGTGGGGAATGGCGATTCGCAGGGTGAATTTCAATAAGATTTTTAAATCTCCCTGAGATTTTTCTTTGCTAAGGAAATTTCCCACTGTCAAACCCTTGTAGATTGACAGCTTTACCGGTACCCCTCTCACATAGCTGTTCTTATTTCACTCTGTATCATACCTAGGACCTTATTACCTTATTTCCAGATTCTCTCTCTCTCTCTCTCTCTCTCTCTCTCTCTCTCTCTCTCTCTCCTTCCATATGTGTGTGTGTGTTTGTCTGTGTGTCTATGTGTGAGCGCATTATATAGCTATATATTGAATATTATTTTGATGCATCTTTCTTTTCAAACCAGCAACAGCCTTAAATTAAAATGAATTGGATGCTGGCACCATGCAGAAATATTGTTTTTATAGGTTTCTCAAAGTAAGATGTATTAAAGGAGACATATCAAGTTTCAAAGGCTTGTGTTTCCATAGTAACCAGTTTAGGCCCAGTTTGGACTATGGAGACTGGGGACAATAAGATATCACCTAGCCATGATTTCTTCAACCATAAAGCTTTTCAGGGAATTGAGATCTGCCCTCTTTGTAGTTTTAAGACAGAAAAGTCAGAGGGTAGGTGTGTGTACACATGTGTATATAGATTCACCCTGAAAAAAGTCAGTGCTCAGTCACCAAGAAGCACAGATGTGTTCCAAAGTGCTTTGCACAGTCAAAAATGATGATAGTTTGAAACATGAGAAATCAGACGCAAGCAAGGTCAGATCTATGGCTGGGTGTGGACTCTCTTATTTACCTACTCAGAGATTCAACTGTGTTCCAAAGGAATAGGGTTGATTCTCTCTGAAGCAATGGTGACTTCTTGGAAGAGCAATTGAACAAAATGGAATACACACGTCTATAAAGAATTAAAAAGGAAACTGCAAATGAACATAACACTATTCAGACACTGCAGACTTTTTCAGGAGATGGAAGAAATATGAGAGGTGGAGCTATTTCCTGAATCTTCTGAGTGAACATGCCTCATGCCATAGGGAAGAAAACACGATGTGATTCCATACTCTTGTCTGCTGCTGTGACCTGGAGATAGCATCTCTTAATGAGTTGGCCCTTTCTGACAGCAGTAAAGAGATCCCTTTTACCCCCTTCAAAGAAATCCAGGGCTGAGAGGTACTGATTGCCCCCAACTCTTGCTTCATGGCTTTTCTTTATTTAGACTACATCTCTGTTTCTGGGCACTCCATAGAAATATACTTAGAGGCGTGCACATAATTTTGAATTTTTACTCCCACTTTTATGGGTCAAATATATAAACTAATTTCCCAAAGGTTGTTTTGTTTAGTATGTAAAATATTATTTTAATATATGATAAATATAAAAATGTTAGTGGGATAGTTGCAGTTTTTCAAACCAAGCATCAGATATGTGCTGTCCTTTTGAAATATGCAACCCCTCCCAGCGTGGACTAGACACTTTTCCAGAGCTTAGTGGCTGCAGCATTAAGCAGTGCAGTGTTGGGCAGTGAAGTGCTGTGCAGTGCAGTGTTGGGCAGTGCAGTGTTGGACAGTGCAGCATTGGGCAGTGCATGGCTGGACTCTGAGGATGTGTTATTCAGGGTCTCCAGTGAAAGGGGTAAATAAAGAACAAGCATTTCTCTCTCCTGAAATATTCCTTATTCAACCATATAACACTGTGTTAACATTATACATAGATGGTCTTCCTCAAGTCACAGCAGGATATAACTTACCATCTCATTAGGAGTCCCTCCTCATCCAATTTAGTTGCTCTGAACTAAGCATATGCAATTCAAATCTAAAATGTTAAGTTTCAAATATAAATGTATATGTGTTCCTGAATATAAAGTTTTTTTTTAATAAAATCTACATTACTTACCTTCCCTTGCTTTTGTTCTTATGATCAGATAATTACCTTACTTTCTCCTTTAAAGCTTTGTTGGAACAAGGTGAAGCAAAAATAACCACGGCTCAACTGGTGTATTTCTTCCCTCGCCTACAGCCACAAAATTAATATAAAAACCAGTTGCATCTATGAAACATCTCGATAGAAACATGAGCACTTTGTTTAACCACAGATGACTTGTTAAAAGTCAAATTCTTATGACCCCTTGCTATTGAGTCATATACTAATAATACAAAAATTACAAAGGGAAAATTTGAATCAGTGAAAAATGAATAGACCGAGTACTAGATTCAGGCTCAAGTTTGGAATGCAGTGTGCATAATAAGAAGGGCCAGAACACTCTTGTACCAATTCTTTTGGGCTTTGCTATTTTTTTTTTCTCATTGCTTAATTCACATTCTTTCCTACTTCCTTAACATTTAACACCTACATGTAACTAGCTAATGTGATAAACCCACACTTGTTTACCATGTTAATGAGAAGGAGGAGAAAAGCTCATTTGGGGGCTCGATCTGTTTTCCTAGGTTCCAGAGCTCAGAAGATAAGCTAGGGAGGTTTGTTGTGTAGCTGCTTTCTTTAGCAATGAACAATTCTGAAAGGTAATGCTGGGTGAGAGCTTCGGGTCAAGAAGACTGGAAATTATGTTAAGGCAGGTCCGAAGCAGAAAGCATGGGAGGGAAAACCTCTATAAGAATACATGTGTGTGCTCACTGACACACGTGCACACACACATGCACACACACACTTATTCCTTGTTGGTTTGTTTCACCAAATCTTCATTAGTATATACAATGCATGCTATTTCTGGGTGGGATGTATAACTGTTAAGGCCAAAGTAATTACTTTGCTTTATTTTTCTTTAATGAATACAAAGACAAACAAAAGGGAATACTTTACACTGACAAATTAATAACATTTTCCTTTTAGAACAGATTACAAATACCAAAGCCATAAATTTTTTGTAAAGTAGCTCAATAGTTAATATATAAATAATTTTATCAAAATATTTATCCTAATGTTTGTTATATATAAAAATCGTGTGTGTGTGTGTGTGTGTGTGTGTGTGTGCGCGCTCGCACGCTCGCATGTATGTGTACGTGTGTTCTGGAGTTAAAGTTCTACTGACAGGACCCAAATGATCCTTCTAAGTCACATCACCAAATTACAGTGTTTGTAAAAGCAGAAACTCCAAAGCAAATTGTATAATATCAAACATTCTCAGCTTGTGGGACAGGAACATATCTTATCTTGGAGGAATGTTGGCTATACTTCAGCTACTGGGTAGGAAAGTAAAACTGAAAGGGAAAAATGACACATGCAACTAAGGTCAATAAAAAAGACTGTGTGGGACAGAAGGAGAATGAAACCAGTAGAAACATAGTGACTTGTGATGAGAATGGACCAGGCCACTACATCTGTGAACCAGGTGAGATTTTAGAGTCTAACAGGTAAATTGACAGGAAGCCAGACACTGCTTATATTTCCTATTGTTAAAGTTGGACTAAATATGACACAAGCTTGAAATCATTACACTTACTCATTATGATAATGTCTCTGTTTCCATTAAAAAATACAGTTCAGTGCTACAAAGGGCGAGCTATTCAGCTCAGTTTGCTGCCATCATATAACCCTTCTTCTTAGTTCTTAGAAGGATCATGGACTTTTTATTAAAATTATCAGCCTGGCATGGGTAATCTTTTCCAGGATTACAGTCAGCGACAGGCTGCATCTACAATGACCATGCCATAATATTACCATAAAGCTGAAAAATTTCCTATCACCATGTAAAATCAGTCATAACATCATGGCATAGCACATTTACTCATCTTTTTGTGGAGATACTGCTGTAAATAAACATAATGTCCTATCCATCGTAGGAAAATACAATTATGTTCAGGTTATAATACCAGATAATGGCAATAATGACTGACATCAAACTATGTGTTTATGACAATATAAGTTTTGGTATTATATTGCCTTGTATTTCTTACACATACAACATGTTTACTGTTGCACAATATGCCATGTTATACCAACAGCCACCTCATATAGCTCCTGCTGAACACATCTCATAGTTGCATCTCAAGATAATGTCAAATGTTGATCCATACAATCTAGGTTTGTACAAGTACACTCTATGGCTGTTCAGAGAATTATAATATTATCCAAAAATACACTTCTCCGAACATATTCTTGTTAAAGCTCTACACAACTACACACAATCCTCTCTTTTTTTGTTGATACTTGACTTAAACAAGAATGCAAATTCCAGGACCAGAGAGGTCAGGAGGAAGAAACAGAGCTGTTACAGACTTCCAGAGGCCCTTCAGATGAGTTATGCAAAACATCTCTTATTACACTCCCACAGCTTCCTTCATCCTTTTGAAAATATCAATCTAGTCATCTCCTGTAGGAGGTTAAGAGCACAGACTACAGAACTAGGTATCTATAATCCCAAGAGTACACAACTAACTGAAGCCTCTCTATGTGTGCATTTCTCTTTGTGAAAACTGAATACTCCGCTTGAGATTAGTGAAAGGGTAAGTAACATAAGCAAAGCATTCAGAACAGCATCTGGCACATACAACTTTGTTTTGTACATATTATTGAACAGGGGAAACTGAGAGCTGATAGACAAAAATGACACCTTTCCTAATGGTCTACAATAGGACACCAAAGACCGAACAGTAAATCTAATGCTCTTTTCATGATACTAAGTTAACATTTAACCCCAAATGAATGCATCAGTTTTATTTCTCATTTTTATGCCATGCTTCTATATGCATAGTTCTGTGTACTTAGCAGGTAATAAACCAACAATGTTGGGATGCAGATCATTTAATTAGCTGAAAATATGTTAAGACTGTTTTTCACCTACAACTGCCCAAAACATGAAAAAGAAGGACTTTGCATCCTTTACTTGGTACTATAAGCCAGGACAGATGCTAGCACCTTCTGCCTTTGTATTCAGCATCTGTTTCTAGCCATCAAAACTGCATGCAGGGGAGCAAGTCCACTGAATACACAGGAACATTCATTTATTTATCCACACACACAAAAAGCAGAATATGGCAAGGGGAATTTGGGAGGAGTGAAATGAGGGTTGTCAGACTAACGGTGACAAATGGGATGCAATTGTTTTCCAAAAGCTTGGAGCCAAGGGGTCTTCCTTTTCCCCTCCCCTTAATCCCCATCACTGCCACCCAGTCTGCACAGAGAGAAGGTGGTTAACAGAGGAAAGCCCCATGAATAAGCCATGACAGCCTTACATTCAGAAACTGATGTCATTTCCCTAAATACTGTTTGTAAAATGGTAATTATCTGCCAAGCAATGACAGCTGGCACTTAGCGCAGACACACAGAGAGACAGAAAGGGAAAAAATGAGAATAAAGGGTCCCTGTGTAATGTACCAAAGGGCTGAAAGAGAGAAGGAAACATAATCAGAAAATAAAATGATTACCAGTGTGTGATGGGGGTGAAAATTGCTCCGGGTATTTTTTTTTCTTCTGAGGCACAAAATTGAAATGGAAGGCTGAAGCTAGAACTTCAGGGCACGCACTCCAAAAGAAAAGACTGGGTTAAGGAGATGTTCATGGGGAGGCCACTGAAGGTTCTGGGCTGTGACAAATCACTATGAGACCATGTATGCCTTCGTCTGTCTTACAGGAGCCAGGAAGCACTCTAGCACCAGGTAGCACATTCAACATTAGGCCCCAGGCACGTTAGCCTGGAATTAAACAAGAGCCTCAGTGCCATTTCCTGTTGCTTTCTGCAATGGCCATGGATGGATGCAAGTGGCTAGGCGCTCGTGCACAGTGACTCAGTAGAAAATGAATCTAGGTGTTAGGCATGCATTTTGCAGATAGTCTTAACTTGTAAAAAAAAATCAGCTTTTAATAAAGTGGATAAGCCTTGTTTTATAGGAAAGTTAATTTTTATTCAGATTCAGCATTAGGACAGAGTGTTCCCCGCACAGCCCAAACAGTAAGAGCTTGTCTTCCTGAAATAAAGCATTATCCTATGTCTAAGACTCTACTACTGTTTAACCTTCTTTGCTCCATGCACCTCTCTCTCTTTCATGTGTGTGCCATGTGTGTGCCATGCCTATGTGATGCATATAGATAGCTGTGCAAGCTCATGACAGTCATAAGAAGTCAGAGCAGAACCTTGGCCATCGTTTCTGTTGCTTACCGCTTTGAGACAAAGTCTCTCAGTGAACAGGATATTGGCACTTGTAGCTGGGTTGGTGAAAGAGAAATGACACCCACTGCTGGGGTGATAAGCATGCGCAGCCATGCGTGGCTTTTGTTAGGTAGATGCCGAGATTTAAACATGTCTCCTTGCTTTCAGGGTAAGCGCCCTTACCCAAGGAACAGTCTCAATAGATTTCTGACAAGAGAGTTTTCAAGTTATCCTTTCCAATAATCTGTTCTGTACACTAGGCACTTTCCCATTCAGACTTTATAGGTACAACATCCTATAAATACTGATGTGTATGATATATACATTACATGCATATTTGTATATATATATGTATATTCATGTATAATTGTGTGTATATCTCTTTCTGCCCCCACTGCCAACACACACACACACACACACACACACACACACACACACACACACACACACACACCACTTGTCTGATTTCTCTGGTGGAATCCCATTGAGGTCCTAATCCCCAGCACTTCTGGATGTGACACTATCTAGAAATGGGGTCATTTCAAACGGAATTTCTTAAGTTGAGGCAAGTAGAGTAGGAACTAATCCAACATAAAGGGTGTCCTCATAGAAAGATGGTGTTTGGGGAAACAAAACGTTAGGTAGACAGTGCTGGAGATGATGTAGAGATCACAGAGATAATCAGTCCCCAGGCAAATGATCACCAGAGATGGCTAGCAAAAAAATAAATAAATAACATGTCCTGTCCATATGGTACAAGACAGGCAAAGAATATATTCTATCACAGTCATCAGAATTATATCCCCGCTGACACACTTGTCTTGGACATCCAAGTTCTACAATAGTGACAAAGTAATTTCTGCTTTATTACACAGTTTTCAGCGTGTTGTTACAGCGATCCTAGAGAACTAGAACAGCACATTCACAAGAAAAACAAGCACCCGATTTGAGGGCATTAAGGCAGAGAAGCTTAGAAAATGCTTGAGATGTTACAGAAACCTCCACGTGTTTATTGTGCAAACCTATTTCCTTTTGTACTTAATGAATGGTTTCATAACTTGGTGGCATTATTGGGGCCTAGGTAGGGGAAGTTAATCACTGGTAGTTTTATATAAGGGTACATCTTAATTCCAGCCTTTATCTCTTCCCCCTTTTCTCTTTGCCATGGGGTAAGCAACCTTCCCACTCCAGGCATCCCTCCATAATTAACTGACCCATGCACTTGCAGAAACATAGAGAAAAGAGGCCCCAGACTAAAGCCATTGAAACCATGAGCCAAGACAAATATTTCTTCCTGTAAGTTGATTTTCCTAGGTATTTTGTCAGAACAATAGAAAGGCAACTACAGTAACTATGTTATTAGTGATAGCTACCTAGGAAGAAACCTGGACAATTGAACTAAAAAGTAAAAAGCTGTACAAATATACAAGAAATGTCTGAAGGTGGTCCTTGTGTTTGTGCCTGAATTGTGGTCTCTATTATAGACATCAGAAGTAGTGGAATTGCCTGAATTGAGGTCTTTATTGTAGACATCAGATGTAGTGGAATAACATTCACATATTCATCTCATTATTTGTGTCTTCAAGGAATAGCTTTTTTCCAACTTTTTTTTTAACAAGGAAGGATTATAATTACCACTGAGTGTTCCTTCCCTTGTCTAGTAAAGTTGACAGCAGTCCTAACAAAGGAATAAAATTAAATAGTGTCTAGTGTTCCCCACACGGCTGATAACAGCGATACAAGCAAGGATTCTAATAGGCAGCGAGTGGTCTTTCTCTGGCATTGCGTTATTTAGCCGTGAGATTGCTTCCGATGAGTCTTTTTCTTTACAGTTTTGTGCAAAGTTTGTGTTGTCTCTAGTGTCCAGGTTTGTGGCTTTGCTATGTGAATCACACCTTCCATATATGTTTCATCAGTAAAGGAAAATGTTGTCAAATGATGCAGTTTTGAAGCTGCATATCCACACACACAAAAAAAAACAAACAAACAAAAAAAAAACTTCAATATAATTGAAAGAGCTTACTCAGACCTAGTGACCTCCAGTGTGTGTACGGGTCACGATGGCCAAGTTACTTAACCTGATTAGACTTTGATTCTCCATTTTTAAAAATAAGAAATGGAGTGGGATCTCTTCGGCAGTCTATTGTGCAAAGGGCCTGAGATCACACATATGGAAATATGTTATAGGTGGTTGGGAGATAAATGTAACCTTCTAGGATAATTTTCTGTATTTCACAGTTTTTTCACTTTTATGTTACTATTAGAGATGAAGGGTCATTGAATGTCCATTCAGGTTACATCAGGCCTGTTTAGAAAGTTAAATTTTGTCTGGATGTATTCTAGTCACTATGTTTACACAAGCATAGAAGTTCAAGCTAGTACAAAAGTGAGTACATCAAAGTTTTTGGGGGGCTGGGGGTTTAGGAAGGTCTCTGTTGTGATTGCCTAGTACTTGTGATGCCATTTATATAGCAGCCCTTCCATTCTCTGTAGCACTGACAAGAGAAAACGCTATTTTGGTGTGCCTTACTTCCTATGTAATAGATTCTTAATTAATTTATTTTTTTGTGGTAGACAACATGATGATTTAAAATATGCTGCTGAATGGACATTTGACTAAGTAGTACAGTCTCATTCAGTTCTGTTGCAGGCCTAATAATGCCAATAAAAAGTTAAGAAGGAAAACAGACTGACTGAAGATATAATTTGAATATGACAAATGTAATGCTTTTGAAATTAGCCCATTACACAAACAGTTGGCTATTTATAAGTAAAATTCCCTAAGTCCTTGGAACTTTATTTTATGTTTGTATATTAATTTATTAATTTCCCTCATGTTTAACGGAACTCACTTCAGATGAGGAAATGTATACATATCAACCTTCTAGCCTATGGAATGTTTTGGGTTTATAAGGGAGACCTGTTGGAATTGCGTGACATAAGGCAGCCAGGTATGAGATTTAGCTATAGCTTTCAGAATGTAAATGATTGTCACCCAAGCAGGATTACAGGTATCACAGTATCACATTCACCAAGATATGTAGCTTAAGGTTGAATCAACAACTTCACTGCTGGAGTAGGTTCAAAATGCTTCAGCTACTGATAGAACCTGCTCCTTAAGCTTAGAAAGCATCGGGGTCACAAGGCGTCCAGCACTGACCATCTGGGGGGAGTGACAGAAAGCTTCACAGATCACTTAAATCACATTAGCTTTTCTCAAATATGGTCACCCCTGCTCACCACTTTTGCTACATTTACGCACCATTTTTACTGCTATTCAAATATTTTCTTGTTGAATATACTTTGCCTTAATTGTAGTCATTTTAATTGTAGATTGAATTATCACCATACATAGAAGATAAATACCAACTTGCTATAAATAAATCAGGTTTTAAAAATTCTGCAAAATGTGAGTATTATCGTCATAGTAGATTCTCTTGGAAATCCAGACAGCTAGGTCCATACTGCAGATACTCACTTTAATGAAAGTGCTACTAGGTACACAAACATACATGCCAACAAAACACTCAAATACATTAAAATTTTTTTCCAAAAGTAATTATCAAGTGTTTTTTACCGGTTTAGCTCAGAATCCTTTGCTGAGTTAAGGAGATGTGGGAAAGGGGAACAAGTTTTTCATCTTGAATTGACACTATAGTAAACGGGACTGCACATTCACCATCTTTGAGTCATTTCACCATGTTGTATGGGAACTTGGAGTGTCTTGTTACCTTTTCAAATTCTACATATTCAAGTATTCATGCTTTTGATATTTGCTCAGGAGGCTGAATGCATAGGATTTTGATATCCACATATAGATATTTTTTTATACCTAAAAGCAAAATGAAGTCAGTGGTTGGAAGATAGTATCAAAAGAAATCCATTTTTAGGAAGATTCCTGGGCTTTGATTTATTTTTAATATATTTTTTATTAATTCATTCATATTACATCTCAATTGTTATCCCATCATTTGTATCCTCCCATTCCTTCTCCCTCCTGCTTACCCCCTACTCCCCTCCCTCATGACTGTGACTAGGGGGGACCTCTTCTGCCTGTATATGCTCATAGGGTATCAAGTCTCTTCTTGGTAGCCTGGGCTTTGATTTAAAGGTGAGGCCTACTTTCTAATAGCCACAGAATGGAGACAGGCTCTAACCAAAACAAGAATGCCCTTATCTTCATTGCTGGCCCAGGCTTTTCTATCCAAGTGACTCTGTTTTCATTGTTTCCTATTAAAACCTAGGGAAAATGTTAAAGTGCATACCCTATTTTGGAAACAAATTTCCGACATACTTGAAAATGTTTTAAACATTTTACTGCAATAAGAGTCTCAGTAATAGCATAAGAAGACAATGCTGGGGGCTGGGGAGACAGCTCACTGGTTGAGACCCTGAGATCCTGCCTAAAAAAATATAAGAGAAAATGAAGAACATTTTCTGTCCTTGCTGAGAACCCAGGCCCAGTTCTCAGCACCAACAAGGTGACTCACAGGTACCTGTAACTCCAGGTCCAGGGGAAATTGCAACCTTTATTGGCTTCCAAGGACACTGGAGACCCACATGGTACCCATGTATACAGGCAGGCAAAACATTAAATAAGTAAATTTTAAAGGAAGATGACGATAGCTTATTACTTCAGAAAGCAAAAGGCGTATGGAATCACAGCAGCTGCTACATTATATTATGAACATTTGTTTGATCATTTTAATGTAAAGCTGATAACTTATAAATTAATACTTTTTTAACTGAATGTGGAAAAGATCATCTTAAAAGCATGATGTATCATCTGTCTTTTATAGTAATGTACTGCTCAACTTTTCTGTAAGTTAGTATCTGATTCAATTTCCTCATCAGACATAGGTCCTTGATAGGATCCAGATTTTCATGTGAATGTCATTATTCTGCTGTTGTGTAGGTCTCATGGTCTCTTGGTTTCATCTTTCTGATTCATCTTTTGCTCCCTCCAGGTCTTTTTTGTCAACACAGCCAGGGATAACTGCTTCATATATGTTCATCTGGGATTTGCACTTCATTTGCATTTTTAATATATCTTTTTCACAGTAAGTGAAACACACACTGACATTCTGATTTGCTGTCACTGGACAACTTGTTTGACACAAGCCTAGTGTTGTGACCTCCAGTGCCTCATTCATCAAGGTGAACAGAGGCTTTGTATGGTGTCTCCTAGGCAAAGGGCATTATGACGGTTTCTAAAACGCTTTGCAAAGGCATAGTACCATGGAAAGGATAAATGAGAGTAAACGTGTATTGGCAGTGGCGCCTGGCCATGGTTATCTCCTCATTCTTGGCAACTTTTCACTGAAATGCTATTTTAGATGGAAATTTTACCCAAATCTAATGACTCTAATCAGAACATGGGGAATAAAACTATTTCTAGCAATGCTAAACAAGCGATGACTTTCCATCCCCAATTATGTTTATATGGCCTCATCCCTTCCTAATAAATTGGCTTTGCTCTCCAATTCTTCTCTAGTTTATCTTATTGGCCCTGGATTCAGGTGAGTTTGCCATGTGATTACAAATGCATCTGTATTCTCTCCGGTTGAGAGACTATGAGTCCAGAGTTGAGACTATGATTAAGCCAGCGATCCTAGAAATCACAGGTATAGGACTGTGATTTCTAACAACGATGGATAAAAAGAACATATAATATATAACATTATATCCATTGATACCACAAGTACCAATTACATAATTCTTATAATAGCATCCTTTGTATCCTGTCATATGAATGTTTGTTTGTTAACATACTATACTCATATTAGATGGGAAACACCTGTCAAAAGCACAAAGCAAATTTAGCTCCACTTCATACCCTTTATGTATTATAATTTGTATGAATTGCTTAGCCATTCTGTCCCTCTGTCCTCATTTCTCACCTTTGGGAAAACCATTCGTGTAAAGGAATGTGTGTATAATTCTTATAACACTACATTGTGCTGGGAAAAAAATGCAAGTTAATATTTACATCACCATTACCGCATGTGGTAAAAGCCACAGCTGTACAGTGTCCTGCTTCATATGTTGTGTTTGTCATCAAATGCTCACTGGAATCAAGGGACAAGGAAAAAGTACTGTTATCTACATAAATCAGCTAGAGTTTAGCATTTCAATAAGCTCCCATCGTGTTTAAATGAAAGCACTGATTTTAATATGCCAGCCCTTGATGTCAGAAGTGAATTAAAGAGTGGAAATATGCTTTTTGTATGAGTATTGCAATTCTTTGATCACAAAATGGCATTTACTCTTTCATAATAAATATGGATTCATCACAGGGAATCAAGAGAAGGAGAAGGAATTATTATTCTTCATGTGTTCATAATAACCCAATATAGACACATACCTCCAGGCCTTGAGAAATTTAGGCTAAACTTGAAAGCAAAATAAAATCTTAGGACACAAAAATTTCGGTAAACTCCATAATTTTGTTCAATAAAAATCATAATAATTTAAAAAAATTTTTAAAATGGTAGCCAATAGATATATTATTAGATTTTCAAGACCATTCTAGGCAAATGTTTGCTATTTACATTGATTGCTTGGGGCTTCATATGAATCATATGTATACCATTTTATTTGCATGGCATTTTTTTTACTTGCCACATTTTAGTTGCAGATGACTTACAAGAAAGTAGTGCATAGCAGTCTCTACTACTCCTGACTCCACACCACGTCTTGTCAATTCAGCTGATCAAAATCTTTTCTTTGTTTATGATGCAGTGGTCTTTTCAGAGTTAGTAATATAAGAGCTAATGAAGGAAAAAGTGAAGTACTTGACAAGTATATTATTTATATTCATAGTTTATTATTTTCTAGAAGTGATAAAGATCAATGTGTTCCCATGGTATCTGTTTTTAATTAGCATCGATATGAAATTGGTTTCTAGTGACAATGTCTCCTACTTTTGTAAGAAGTGACATCACGTATACTTTGCGTGTGGTGAGTTCCCAGAAAGAATCTGAGAGACTGATGCCATCGGTAACTTGAATTCAGTTTTAAAATTGGGAGGCTTGAATTATTTATTACAGGTGGTGTGAGTCTTCTCCGGTTCATAAATAAATCAAAAGCTCCACAGTAGAGAAATTGGTAGTTAATTAGGAAGGATTGAAGAACTGCTAAAAATGTGGTAAAAAATATGTCTCTTATTTTTGTTTTTGAGCATTATGTATCTTAGAAAGACCAGTGAAGTTAGACAGAACCAAGAATCAGCAAACATACGACAAAGCTGAAGTGCTAGTTGGAAGATTGAGGTTTCCCCTACAGAGTAGAGATGAAGGGCATTTCAGGGTTTGTTCAGTCCTCTAGACATGTGGTTTTTCCCCTAGCTATGATCATTCTATGGTGCAAGGCACTCAGGCTCTGATACTGTAAGTTACAGGCAAGCCTTGTCTTCTGCCACTTACAATCCACTGAAAGACATGGGCAATAAAGACAGAAACCAGCAAATAGATGTACATGTAACTGAATAGGACTAGTATAGAAGTGAAGATAATTATGCTATGTTAGATGGTAAGAGTCAAGAACATACCTGAAGATAGAGGTTAAAAATGGACCATTTCAGAAGGTAAGCGCTTGTCCTTTACCTTAAGCGATACAAAAGGGTAGCTTCAAAAGCAATGAGACAGGAAAGGCTGTGTAATAACAATAGCTTTGTGTTCTTGAAGACTGGAAGGCTGGGCCATTTGTTTACCTTTGGCACCGAACGGGGCAGTGGTTTTCAACAAAATTGAATGTATATGCAAAGTGATGGGGGCATTTTAATAAGCTATGGTAAGAAATAGGAAGTAACCTGGGGCCACTGACGAACAGGAGACATTTTGTGAAGATAAACTGAACATAGCCGGGCGAGATGAAAGAGAAGGAGTGACTGGCGGCTACAATCACTCCAGCAGATAAACAGCTACTCTCATCTCACCTTCAGAGTCTTCCCCCTCCCTAAAATCAGTCTCCCTCAAAAAAAGCCTTATCCAGACTGAGGCTCTGACATCGTCCTCCAAGATCTTGTCCGGCTTGAAGAGAACCCACTTCAATATTATCAAAGGAGTCAGCATCGTGTGGGATAACAGTGAGAGCTAAGAATGCTGCTTGTCAACAGCGGAGCAAGCTGAACCAAGGCAGCTCTAGCAAGTGAGGCTGCAGGATAATAAAGAAACAGTGTAAATACCAATTTTAGAAATCAGAGATGATGGTAATCTTATATAAATAATGTAATCGAAAACAGGTGTTTCCCATGATTTGTGCCAGCCATGGTTTCTGAAAGCACTTGCAGGGAGAATTCTGAAATCAAAATATTGAGAGAAACGACAAAGCTCTGAGAATGCCCAAGGGGTGTGTATGTTCTGTTAGTATAACACAGACCCTGGATAACTTACAAAGAAGAAGAGAAGAAATCATATCTCTCTCTCTCTCTCTCTCTCTCTCTCTCTCTCTCTCTCTCTCTCTCTCTCACACACACACACACACACACACACACAGTTTTGGTGGATCAAGGGAAAACCTCAAATATTGGCTCAGCTCTGGTGAGGACAGAAAAGTGGTTGCCTTCAAAGTGGTGGTGACTAGTGAGAGCAAGGAATCTCATCACCAGATAGAAATGCAGCCAATGATCTAGAGGCTTGCTCTTGTTATCAAATCTTCTGGCAGGAACCAACCCAATGCTCTACACAGTTCCCTCAGTTTCTTTGGAGAGCAGTATCCCTAGCAACCTCAGTGCCTCCCACTAGGTTCCATCCTACTGTCTCCTCCCACCAAGGGACCATGTTTCCAACACATACATCTCTGAGGTCAAGTCCCTTGTGCCCTATGTCATCTATGTTCTCTAGAAAGTCCTGTTTTTAAATGCAGGGCAATGTTCTGAGAATAAAGAGTATTGACCAATAAATCACCAAACAAAGAGGAACAGAAATTAGAGTCACATTCCTGATGGTCGAGAATGCAGGTCTAATGAGGCTGGGATTTGTATGGGAGAAAATAATATTTATTATTATTGCTATAACATGACCCTTAGAAGAAAAAATTGGCTGCTAAATCCCTCATTGAAGCAGTGCCTAGCTTTCCATGGATTTGGTGTGTTTGTCCAGTTCCACCAAAGTCCCACATATAATTATAGCTAACAAGTCATGCCTGGTCTTTGGAAACCTCTGATAACTAGTTTACTCACTTTAGCTTACCAAACAATGAGGTTTTGAAAACATAGAGACTCTTGTAAAACTTTAACCTGGACAATTTGTTGGTATCACTCAACACTATCACTGTTTACACTTTGGATGGAACTATATGGATAAAGACTCTGGATCATTGAATGGGAGAACACTAGGAAAAAAACCCTGACAGTTATCCTGTTGTGATAATCACTGATGATACATGTTTAACGTTTTGAACAAAGCAGAAGCCCGTTATAGTAAATCAGGATGGATATATAAGGTGTTAGACTCAAGAGAGTGGTATGGACACAAACTGTCCTTCAGGGAAGATGTTTTAAGGCAACTATTAAGGCTTTTTAAGTACAGTGGGTTTCTTAGACCAGAGAGTTCTGGTCCACTAGACAAAGCAGGGCTGTCCTTCTTAAATAATCCAAAAGGCCTGGGGGAGTTTCCACTTCCTGAGGCTCCAGGAGGAGTTCATAAGTATCCTATACTACACAGCCACAGTCTAGCCACCTCTGATTAGTAGGGGACAGGAGAAACATTTGAGGGTTCTGTCCTTTGTAGGGTTGTATGAGATGCTACCTGCCAGCTCCTGCAAAAGAGGCTGCGGGGGTTGTGACCAGCTCTGTGACTCAATTGATCACATTCGTAATTATGTGAGAGGAGGCATACATTACCTCCTCCCTATAGTTCTATAGCTTTCGCTTATATACACAGGTGTGGATATGTGCTATGTCACCTCCTTTCCCATTACATGAAAACTAAAAGGACTCTTCCTTTTAGCATGTCCGTTCAAAGTTCTGGGTTTTTCTTAATTGTAAAGGTATCTTACTCCCGTGCTGAATGGCTCTTTACTCACAAAGTTGTCTGTCACGTTTGAACTATGTTTTCTCTGCAGTAGTTCCAGTCTCCTCCACTCAATACTGAGTGACTGGTGGGAATAATCGATCCCTTCTCTCATTTCCAGTATCCTTGCCCTGACGTGTGAGTAGTTACCTCGCATCTCTGTTATCTTTCCCCCAGTCTGAATAGACTCAGTTCCCTTAATGTTTCCTCATAGATCTCATTTTTTTCAGAGGCTTTTTATCATTTTTGTTGCTCTCTTCTGAACTGATTCGAAGTTATCTCTAATTCTCTTTCAACTAAGGAAAATTACTGAACACAGTTACCCAGTTGAGGCCTAAGAGTGCTGATCGAGCAAAAGAATTACCTGATTTTATCCGCATTCTCCTTGTTAATATACCCACAGCAGTACCTGGGATTTATATGGCAACAGCACAGTTTTGATTTATACTCAGCTTATCATGCATTATGGCTCCCACACCTACCTCCGAGGACCTGTTGGTGCTGCAGTTCACATTTGTTTTTATTGAATCCCATTTTATTGATCTCAGCCTTTTGTTCCATTTATCAGGAGGATTGCTTGCAGCACTAACCACCGATTTGCTTTCAGTGACACAAGATTTCCAAATTCTTAATTGGGTAAATGATTAACATTTTCTGTTTATCTCACCAAATCTCTGAGTATGCAATCTCTCTCTCTCTCTCCCTCTCTCTCTCTCCCTCTCTCTCTCTCCCTCCCTCCCTCCCTCCCTCCCTCCCTCTCTCTCTCTCTCTCTCTCTCTCTCTCTCTCTCTCTCTCTCTCTCTCTCTCTGTGTACGCACGCACGCACACGCATGTGTATGTGTGTCAGGGGCACTTGTATTTTGACTAGCAGGTTTTATTAGAAGATTAGATAATTTCTTATTGTTTACACTGTTGACCCCAGAAACTATGACTTATCAAGTTCCAGGTAAATTGTTGAAAGTGTTTGCTATTTTATCCAAGCCTGCCTGATAGTATTTTCAAGGTTTAATGTATAACACTGTATAGAAAAGCTTCTGTCCCAGCTTATATAAGCACCAGAAGTGTCTAGTAATATTTTCAATGTTTACATAAGAAGGAGAAATGCTAGAATAGAGTTGCCTTTGGTATTGAATACACATCCATGTCTCTCTGATAGGACTATACTTAACAGTTCAATCCACACACAATGGCATGTGTAGTGACATGTGCCTCACTTACTCTGCTGTTAGTATACACAATTTTATGAAAGCCATGGCAGTGCTTTCACCCCAGGGAATCTCCTTTCTGGAGGCCTGTGCTGGTGCACTAAGTGATGAGGCCTTTGTTTCTGGGGACAGAGATGACTCCAGCAGCAAAATTACTGTTTACTATGGAAAGCCCTGGTGTCTGAAAGCCTACTGAATGGAGTGATCATAGGTTGTTCCTGCCCCTTTCTCTAAATTAAAAAGGCATCCCAGCCACAGCAATATGATAATTAACTTTACTTCTCTTTCTTTCCTTATTCTAAAGTAATTGAATCCAAACACTATCCATCCAATTCACTGGCCTGCGTCAATGGTTGGTAAATGAGGTGCTGGGACTCTGTTGGGTGTTTTAAAAGTTCCTAAGGGATATTGTAGATTTTAGCATACTAGAATTAAGAGAGTGCAATGTTTATTTAATTAAGGCTTTATGAGCTGACTATGTGACTTGCCCACATCAGCAACTTAGCCCCGATGTTTTCAAACCCAAAGTGCACATATGCTCACAGAATGATGAACTCAGGAGGCAACTGCTTCAGGGAATGGGTACCAAGGCCGATTCTGCAGAAAGACCTTTGCATGGTTAACATGAATGCATCTGCTTAGAAAAGCGTAGGAGAACACAAGCAACAGGAAGAACTGATGTATAATACAACTTTACTCATGCTGGTCATTTTGCGTAATTTAAATTTCAAAGTAACTGAGAATGAGGGACAGTTGTATCATACCAGGTTCTCCTTAGTAGCTGCATCTGTTCCATCCTTCTCTGAATGCACTGCTGGTGGAGAGAAATATGTCAAAATATCCTGGTTTTGGTAGGCAGATGAAAATGTTATCTGATAAATAGGATTGTATTACTGGAGGCCAGTTTAAAAGCTGCTGTATTTATAGTTTAGATGTTAATACAAACACACATGAGTGGTTGATGACTCTATAAGTTCAAGATCCCTGCCACGGTGCTGAAGAAGGACAAAGAAAAGTGAAGGCCCAGGTGGTGCCCATGGTGGCTAGCTAAAGAATTATGTGTGAGAAGCAGGCTGTGATCCTGAAATGTACACCAGATTTCATGAGAGCCCCAAAGACAAGTGGGGTTGGTGTATGGATTATGATTGGTAAACTACACCCCCCGCGCCCCAGTAGATGGATGAGGAGTCTTTACATGAGGTGTAAGATCAAAGAGGCATAGTGGAGGGTGAGGAAAGTAAGTTTGCTTTCATATATTTCTTGAACACTTCCTACAAGTTCCTTTTTTTTTTTTTTTAATCTAATGAAGTTTGGTTTGGGAACCATAAATGAATACTTTAAAACTCAGTGCAGGCATTATAATTTACAAGGGCTTATGGCTTATGTTAGAGCACATTAGCATGCGTTTCCTAGGAAACAAAGACTATACCATTCTTTTGGCTTACAAAATAGCTCGTCATTTAAAACTGTTTGGTAGCATCATTCGACTTTGTTTCTCTATTTGCATAGAGTTTTGCTTAGCTTTAGCTTCCCTTCCAACCCTTCCTTTGAATCAGAATATTTCAGAATAAGGTTGCAAATTTCCACATATATTGCAATCTGTAATAGAAAGTGCATTAAGGAATTCCACCATGTACTGAGCCAACAAATACGGCAGCACCCCACTGTATGCTGAATGAAGGAGTTGGGGAGAGGCTCAGAAGTAAAGTCTTTCTGGCTTTCATGTTTCTCTTGCTTCCTCTCGTCCACAAAAAGTGTTACCAGATGGAGACAGTTAACGAAGAGACTGATATCTGGTCAAAGTACTGAGAATAACTGACTGTTGATGTATTAATCCTGTAGTCAAAATCTATTTTAATTTACATGGCCCAGGGAGGGTTGAATTCTCCTACTTCAAAAGACTATATAAGCAGGAGGGTGGAAAGGGTGCCATGAAAATCTGCAATCCAGATAGCATACTTTCATTGCAATCACAAACACACAACAGCAAAGGACAGCTACAAGCCTTCTCAACATTTTATCACAGATAGAAGAGGTACTACAAGGCAGGGTGTAGTGGATTGAATAAGAGTGGCCTTCCTAGAATTATTTACCTGAATGCTTAGTTCCCAAGTTATGCAACTGTTTGAGGAATATTAGGATGCATGGCCTTGTTGGAGGATGTATCACTGAGGGGAGGAGGGACTTTGAGGTTACAAAAGTCCACATCATCCCTAGTTGTGCTTCTTGCTTGTGGGTCAGATTTAAATTTTCACTTATTGCTTCAGCACTATGCCTGTCTGTCTGCTACCATGATCCATGCCATGGTGGTCATGGACTCAACTTCTTAAACTGCCTAAGAAATTCTTTCTTCCACAAGGTGTCTTGATTATTGTATTTACTCACAGCAATAGGAAGGCAAATAAGACCCAACACTACTTCCTGAGAAGGTATTGCTTATTAAATGTTCCTGCAAAATGAGTTGTCATTTTTCAAACGGCATAGCCAGTAAAGAGTTGGAACGAAGAAAAATTCAATGAGAATGATAGGAGTTAAAAGCAGGTAATGAGTTTAAATACAGTCATAACAAAAATGTAAAAAAAAAAAGGGAGGCTTATATTTGAATTCCTCTTCTTCATTTGAGTGTGATTTCCACACAATGGTTCATTTGCCATGGGATCCACCAATAATAAAAGTCATTTTCCATAGCTTACTCATGTATGTATTTCTTAAGGGTCCTATGCTGTGGAAAACTTGAATTAAAGTAAGTAATTTAGATTTTTTTTCTTGATGACATGCCTTTTGCCAGGATGCTGTAGCACACTCATGACAAATACAGAATGCAATCACACTTCTAATGTAGGGCAAAAAAAAAATGCTACAGATATCTTCTTAAGTTATCTTCAGATCATTCAGGAAAGACCTGTTTCAAATGTCAAAACTGGTTTATTTGACACCACAAGTCTACTTGAGGATGGAAATAATGAGACAGAAGAGACTGTTAAATGAAGGAATAAAGAATAAGCAGGATTAAGTTGAATTGAGGAAAGGGTCAAAGTCAAGAGATCCTTATCCAATAAAATGATCATGCCAGTAGAATTCAAACAGTTCTATCTGTAGCTACAAGGTCATGAGAAGGTTGAAGTATCTTATTAATAAAGCCAACATCATTCCTCGTAAGGTTGCTCTAATATTTTAGAGTTTAAACTTCCTTATAGATTTTACCCATACTAAAAGATGAAGTTAAAAACATACCATATTAAAAAAACTATTTATTCTAACCCTAAAAATAATTGAGTTCATCTTACCTACACAACACACATTCTTATACATGCACATCAAGCTCCATGAAAATGAAGATATGCCTCATGCATAAACAATTGTAAAGACATGCACGGGCTACTAGGTTTTTAAAAAATCCTGCAACAGCAAAACTAAATACTCATGTGTTTTCTTCTGAGTCTTTATGGCCGGGGTGGAAAAATGAATAATGTGTTAAAAGGTGCTTTTTTGAGATTTTTGTCAATAAGCTTATTGACAAAGACAGACATTCCCACGAAATTCTTTTCAGCGGGAAAATCGGTGTTACCAAGTTGTTTGGTTCTCCTTAGACATTTAGGAGCATTAAGGACTGGAAAGAATTTTCTCTCTCCTAATTTTGACAACAAAACATTAAATGACTGTTTTTATTCTGTTGACAAATCTTCTTCATGGCTTTATAAATTGCTGCAAAGCAAAGCTAATTGTATAATTTTCTTATCAGTGTCAATGCTAATGACTTGCTATTAACATTGTTTTTAATTTGAATACAACTAGAAGGTATCCTAGTGTACTGAAAAATATTCAGAAGGGAAGTCTAACCTTATAAAAATAAGTTAGATAAAACTAAAAGAAAACTAAAAGAAAAAAAATAAACTTTTCTAGGATATATTTGAACTAAAAGAAAATAGGTTCAATACTGCGTTTGCTACCTCATATTCAGCTCCTGTTGCTTACTTAAGTTAGAGTCTTGTTTTCTATCAATATTATATTTTGTACTGACTGGTAAGGCATGCTGATGAAATGGTGTCATTATTAACCAACTACTATCAGAAACCATTATTAGGTCATCTATTTTTAATGACACAAACATTGTCCTAGTTTTGTATCATACGGTTCATACCACCCTTAATGTGTTAACTCACTCAGCTGATTATATCAAACAATGCTATCCAAGAAAATGCATACATACACCATTCATATGAGTAAGTCCATAAAGAGATCAGGCTAGACCACTACCATATTTCCAAAAGTATTTTAGGTGAAGAAATTGTTTTTAGGTGCTAGAGATGGACAGCTGCTTTTCTAAATGAGAGAATCCCAACAGACAAAAACTAAACCAAGTATAGTAGAAGAATTTCATTAATTCTAATCATTAATGTGTAATTTAATTGTAACTTTACAGTATTTTACATGTGGTAAAATTGTGAATTGCTAAGTAAACAGTGATAACATGAGTATATGCTATGCAGTGGTTCTCAACCTTCTTAAGGATGCGACCCTTTACCACAACTAGTATCTCATGTGCTGACACTCAACCATAAAATAATTTTTCTGGCTACTTCACAATTGCAATTTTACTACTGTTATGAATCATAGAGTAAATATTTTTGGAGATAGAGGTTGACAAGAGGGTGGCAACCCACAGGATGAGAACTGCTGTGCTATATAATGAGTTCAGACAACGTTTATTTCATTAAATTCATATCAGCAAGAGCCATCTACAAATATTACTCTGGATATCTGTCAGTGTAACAAAGACATGATAGTTTGGCAATAGTTTTTTTTTTTTAAATAAGAGCTTGCTTTTGTGCAATTAACTCCCATCATGTGAGATGCTCATATAATATTCAGATGCTTTTAATTTCCCCAATTACTGAAGAAATAAATCTTATATGTCAGAAATTTTAATCACTTTAGCTACATCCTACAGTATTTCCTTCTGGGCCCATATAAGTTGCATGTGCTCTTAATGTTTCATTTGCTATTAAAGTATTTCAAGCAGGCTCTAGTTCCTGCAGGGCAGAGACCCAGTTCCGTTTGAGTTCTATCCTGAAATCTGAATTCCTCCTCACCAGTCAATACTATAAATAATGTAAAACACATGCTGAACCAACTCCTCAAATATCTGGAATCACATCATCTTCTGCTTATAACAGGAAGGATAGTTTATCAAATAAAAGCAGGAGTGTTTGTTTACACAACAATAGCAACAGCAGCATGATGTGTTTTGACATGTTTCTCATGATATTCCAGTTGTGTTTTGGCAAGGCAGCTGCAGCTGTCTTCCAAAGTCACCACACATATCTAGGATTACATGTAAAATATATATACATTTTCTCTGTCATCCATAATTCTGGAGGAAAGAGGAACTGCACTGGGTCTTTGACAGCCCAGCTCATTGCTACTGTCAGCCTGTGTATCATCTGCCCTTGGTGTCCTACCTTCCTGAAGGGTACTAGGGTTGGAAATTTTTTATAAGACATTGTCTGGTAAAAGTGCCACACGTCTTGAGTTTGCAAGGAAGAGCAAAGTAGAAAAGAAATCCCAGTAAACACAGCTACATATGTTGGCAGAATTAATAAAAACCAGGCCGGAAGCACCTGCAATTTTAGAACTAAATAGGAATTTGCTTCCTTATGAGGAGCAGTGATAAAAAACTCCCATAGCTTTGTAGGTGTCTCGCCACTGCATGTGCCTAGAATTTGATAGTAGAGGCATTACACCTCTATAATCATTTCTCATACCTGGCCATACCTTTCTTTGAAATAAGCTACAAAAATTGAGCACTTTTCTCAAGACAATAATCATAGCTGAGTTTTCCACAAGAATCAGAACACTTTTAGCTCCTGCAGAATAAAGCATAACTGATATTGGTCTTGCTCGGAAAAAATCAAATGTTCCTCCAGTGGAAGGCATGGCTATCCTCTACACACAAGGCAGAAATTCCATTTACTTTCTTTTGAAAGTAGATGTGACTATTTTCAAGATGACATCTCAATAGGCGTGTGAGCTTCCACAATGTTAAGACCGTATTTATTCAACTGGAGTAAACATTGGTAAGGAAAGTGTCCTCTATAATCTTTGTTAAACCAAGGAAGTAATGGTGGGGTGAAGCAGGTTCATCACCAACTGTCACCCTCTGCAGAATATTGTCATAAAGTGACTTCACTATTGCATTCCTTATTCGCTATTTACCCTTCCCTTCACTCTCCATTCCTCATTTAACGTCTGAGCCCAGAAACTTCTTGAACCCCGTAAATTCTGCCACTGTCACATATCAAGACTGTAGTCCAAGTCATCATCATCGTTTGTCTGAAACAATCTATTTATCTATCCACTCAGGGCTCATCTATTTGTTGTATACACATGATCAGATGGGTCTCTTCAATAACCAACTAAATGATGTATTTTTTGTCTTCCTATCATACTCTGCAGATTAGGGGCCTAACCATCATTGTAATGGTAAAAGCCACCTCCTGTGGAGGAGCCTCACAGGTAATTTACAGATGTCCTTGCACTTTTAAAAAATTTTAATAGTTATTATTTATTTTTATTAATAATCACCAACTTAGCACTCCCGTCCAGCTAGACATGGAGGGTAATAAGGAAAATATGGACCCCCCCAAAGGACTTCAGCGAGAAGGAATATTACAAGGTATAGAAGGCAGATGGTTTTGGAACATTCTCCTGAGCTATAGAAAGAATGGTATGGTGGGTATGATGCTCACAAATTAAACATATTAGAACTGTCCACAGCCAGCAATGGCAATTTTGTTGGTCTGGCTAGCTCTGAGCCCACAACTGTCTATGGCTTCTACAGTGTTCATGCCTTCTATCATCACCTTCCCTAAGACCACATGTTTATCATCCAACCAGTCAGTGCTTAGCAGTGCTGATGTAGTTCAGAGAACCACTTTATTAATTGAGAACCATTTTGTTTGCTCCAGCTGTACTCATATACTCATTTCAAAGAGCTTGACTCCGTTTGAAATAATGAATTCATTTGTACGATCATTTGATGGATGCCTACTTAACTCAGACTATAACACTCACGATGAAAGTTCTGTGGCTCATTTCACTTTGCTCTGTGTCCCTGGAAAGCAGCAGAATATCTACCACATAGCAATCACGCCTAAAATATGCTTTTTGAATGGATGGCAAAATCAATGAATGTGTCTCTGGGCCCCTTTTATATAAGCCAGGATAGTCTATTTAACACACTATCTTGTGGACTCTTGTGGACTCCTGGGGACCAGGAGCATCTTTTGAGGAAGGTTTGCTGGGATTTACATGTTGACTAATGGATATACACTTATAAAATACACTAAGTATCCTTATTAATTTAAATTGACATGTTTGTATTTCCTCTCACTACTGCACTTGCAGAACTAGTAGGCCTAACCAACTGAGCTCAGTTCCTGTAAAGAATGCCTTTTGCTTTAAGGAATATTTAGTGGGTAGGGGGTATGGCCCAGTGAAGAGCATTGCCTAGCTAATATGAAAAATGTGAAGGCGCGGCTGAATCTCCACTACCAAAACACGTTCCCAAGCACTGGATACTGATAGAGTACTCCTTATATTCAGAGAACGCTCCCGTTCTTTTCCTTTCTTCTTTTTCTATTATTCACTTTACATCCTGATTGTAGCCCCTCCCTCATCTCCTCCTGGAACCACTCTCCCTTCTTTTTTTTTAATATATTGTTTAATTTATTCATATTACATCTTAATTTTTATCCCAGCCCTTGATCCTCCCATTCTTCCCTCCCTCCGTTTTCCCCTTACTCCCCTCCCCTATGACTTTGACTGAGGGGGGTTTCCTCCCCCTGTATATGCTCATAGGGTATCAAGTCTCTTCTTGGTAGCCTGCTATCCTTCCTCTGAATGCCACCAGGCCTCCCCCTCCAGGGGACATGGTCAAATATGGGGCATCAGAGCTTGTGAGAAAGTCAGTCCCCACTCTCCACTCAACTGTGAAGAATGTCCTGTCCATTGGCTAGATCTGGGTAGGGGTTAGAAGCTTACTGCACGTATTGTCCTTGGCAGGTGCCATAGTTTGAGCACGACCCCTGGGCCCAGATCTGCCCATCATAATGTTCTCCTTGTAGGTTTCTAGGACCCTCTGGATCCTTCTATTTCCCCATTCTCCCATGTTTCTCTCACCTAGAGTCCCAATAGAATGTCCTCCCCTCTGTCCCACTTTCCTAGTAAGTGAAGACTTTCATGGGACATGTCCCTTGGGCTAGTGTGCAGATATAAGTGAATATATACCATTATGGAAATCTATCTCATGGTTTCTCAGAAAACTGGGAATAGAGTTTCCTCAAGACCCAGCTATTCCACTCCTTGGAATATACCCAGAAGATACTCCGGCATACATCAAGAACATTTGCTCAAACATGTTCATAGCAGCCTTACTCATAATAGCCAGATCATGGAAACGCTTAAGTGTCCCTCAGTAGAAAAATGGATAAAGAAACTGTGGTACATTTACACTATGGAATACTGCTCAGCTATTAAAAACAAGGAATTCCCGAAATTTGTAGACAAATGGATTGAGCTAGAATTGATCATAATGAGTGAGCTAAGCCAGAAGCAGAAAGAATCAAATGGTATAGACTCACTCTCCCTTCTTCATCCCGCCTTCCCTCCCCTAGTCTAAAGAAAGAGGGAAACCTCCTCCCCAATAATCTGATTCTAGCATCTCAAGTTGTATCTGAGCTGCCTACATCCTCTTCCTCTATGGGCTGGCAAGGCTGTGCCACCAGAGGGAAGTGAACAATGAGTGGGCACCAGAGTCCTTGTCAGAGGCAGCCGCTACTCCCCATATCATGGGACCCACAAGGAGACTGTGCTGCCTATTGACTACATCTAGGCAGTGGGTCTAGGTCCTCACCATGCATGGTCCTTAGTTGGTTCATCAGTAGTGTTGGTGAAGATCCAATGCAATTCCCATCAAAATGCCAATGCGATCCTTTACAGACTGTGAAAGAACAATTCTCAAATTCATATAAAAAATGGAAAAGCTAAGACAATCCTGTCCAATAAAAGATCCAGAGGTATCTCCATCCCTGATCTTAAACTGTACGATAGAACAACAGTAATAAAAGTTGCATGGTACTGGCATAGAAACAGACAGGTAGATGAATGGAATCAAACCAAAGACCCAGAAATAAACCCATGCACCTATGTACACTTTATTTTCGACAAAGAAGCAAAAACCATACAATGGAAAAAAGATAATAACATCTTCAACAAATGGTGTTAGTCTAAATGGATGTCTATGTGTAGAAACATGCAAATAGTACCTTATTTATCACCCTGCATATAACTAAAGTCCAAGTGTATTAATGACCTCAGCATAAAACCAGATACATTAAGTCTGTTAGAAGAAAAATTGGGAAGAGCCTTGAACTCATTGGCACAGGAATCAACTACCTGAATAGAACACCAACAGCTCAGACTCTAAGATCAACAATTAAATGGGACCTCAGGAATCTGAAAAGCTTCTGAAGGCAAAAGGCACTTTCAACAGAACAAAATTACATCCTACAGACTGGGTAAAGATCTTCACCAACCATACCTCCAGCAAAGGGATAGTATCCGAAAATACAAAGAACTCAAGATATTAAACATCAAACAAACCAAACAATCCAATTAAAATTGGGTACAGAGCTAAACAGAAAATTCTCTTTTTTAAACTTCTTTTATTTTTTACATATACATTTATATTATTACAATAAACAGAATTCCTGACAAAGGAATATCAAATAGCTGAGAAACACTTAAAGAAATGCTCAGTGTCCTTAGTCATCAAGGATATGCAAATCAAAATAACTCTGAGATTCTCTTACACCTGTCAGAACTCTTCTATTCTTTTTTTTTCTAGAGGTTTTTTCCTATGATGAATTCATATGTAAACTCAGAAGGGTTGTTACACAACAAAAAAATTCATAATTGGAAGTGCCATCCACTTTATGAGAATTTGGAGAATTTAATAAAGCAGTACTAATCAAAAACATTTCTCTTTCAATAGCTTATAAAAGTCACCCAGCAGCTTACTCATGGTTAAATAAAAGCATAGATTGACAGCATAGCATAGATCAATGTCTCCTAGCACCATGCCCAGTAAAAAAAGAAGTCTAAATTGAACAAACATAATGCAACAGCCATCTTTTTTTAATTTCAAGTATTTAAAAATCACTCTACAATTTGTTTCCTTTTGCTAAGAAAATGTTATATTTATACATAGTAGCCATGTCTTATGGCATTATATAGTTTACTAGTTCATGTATTTGTGTAACTTACTATGAGAAATAGTCCAGGAACCAGCTTCTTCCATTCCTACATCGTTTTTTTAAAATTTTGTTTCAGGTTTTTCATTTGTAAAATAGGAGTTCTAGGTATCTTTCTTGAGAGATTCAAGTCTTAGAGGCTTGCAGAGTTGGAGAGGGCATGTCTTTCCCTAAATACCCATACAAACAAAACAACCTTTTGTGCACAGTTCATACTCCACACTCCCTGGGTTGCAGAGAGGCCCTCGGAGCAGAGGTATACATCCATAGCTTTGCTTTAGCATCCTTCTTCTGTATGCTTATGCTGTTAATCAGGATGCACTGAAATAATGTATGCAGCATCTGCCAGCATACAGCAAATAATGGATGCCATTACTCATCTCCTCGAATTCGACTACAATTCTCAAGGGTGTAAAAGTCATTCTCATTTTATTTTTTAAATTTTTATTGAATATTTTAAAATATACATTTATGTTATTACACATATATACAATAAACTACCTACAGCAAGAAGAACCAAAAAACAATCAGGAATTATATATATATATATATATATATATATATATATATATATATATATCTCACAGTGTTTTGGCAATTTGTATTTGTCAGCCTTGAAGAAGATATCTTTCCTATCTTGGTGAGTCTAAAATTCTGAACGTAAATAGAGGGGATGAGGGAGGGGGATAAAATTGGGATGTGAAGAATTCAAACTGCAGAATAAGCGGTAACTTATATTGCTAACAATATGAATGTCTAGGCATAGGCAATGCTTCCTTTTGGCTACAGAATCCCTGTGAAGTATTACAGATGGAATTATTAGTATGGCATGAATGAATATTTACAGATGTCTTTTTTTTTCCTGCTCATACAAAGAGCAGAAAACTAGCCTTAATTGTTCTGTGCATCCCACACACATTATACATTTATAATTTTAGGACTGTATAATGCTTGTGAGAAATTATATGACCTGACAGGATCATTCCCCTCAGCATGCTGGACACTGACATCCTGCATCCTTCATTTTCCAATACCAAGTGTTTCAGTTGTTGTTTATCACAAGAACAAGACCCAGGATACCTTCTAAGAACACTTCCAATCCCAATTGGTCCAGCAATTCAGACTGTCCCACACTGGGCCCCTACAAAGTTATTATTCATCCTAAATCAGACAGGAAAAAAATCTTAAAAGAATGACGTCCTATTTACTTTAAGGGGGTCAGGTAGGTTTTTGGTTGCTTCATTGGGCTATAGAGGGTTATTTTCAGTGGGAGTTAGTTTTAAGTTATTATTGGTCTTATTTAGAGAGAAAACAAGGTTAGACAAAAAAAAAAAAAAAAAAAAAAAAAAGATCTATGGTGAAGAGAAAATAGTTCCATTCTTACTAACCAAATCTAGCTTCTTTTATTTTTCCAGGAATTTATTTTTACTTTCAGTTAGTCAAAGAAGAAAGGCAACGCATAGGTATGAGAAGACTATTTTAAATGCAATAAATTTGAAGTAACTCTTCTTTTTCTTACCCAATTCTTCTTTAGTCTAGCATCCCTAATTGTGAGTGAAAATATGTAAGAATGTATTAGTTATTTTTTTCCTCAGATGTTTTCATCTAGTGTATATAGGAAAATTGAACATTCTGCCTTATATCTGAAAATAATAGAAGAAAATGAACAGGGCACTTAGAAGGCTATTTAGGCCATTCTCTTTTCTGATTCAGAACTTGGTCCTCCACAGTGCAAGGGTAACTCTTAGACTTCTGTCATGCACGACACTCACTGTCGATATTACAATTAAGGTACCACTCATGGGATTCATATTACGGTACATCGTTTTCTTTAACCTTGTTGTCATAACAAATTGGGAAAGTATGATGACTTTAATAAAGTGGTTCTATTGTAGAGCTTAGACTGTAATAATTCAGTGTATAACCTTACTAGTCCATTAAGTAATTCCCTTTTTAATTTGGAACATTTGGATTTTGTTCAGAGGTTAAATGCCTAGAACATACTACAGATATTTTTTTTGAGAGTGGCTTGATTTTTTTTCACTTATTTACTGAACATATCCCCCATAAGTGGCATGGAGTGGCAGTTAAAATGATCTGGGTAGGGGATGCACAAGAAAATGCAAAACAAGATTTAACGTGCGTAACACCAAATGTGTGTGGTTGCCGCAGGGCAATAGGAGGATGCTAGGCTATGTTGTAATGGAGAGAGACATTTATTGGCTTATTGAAGGCAGGGAAGGAAGGCCTGGCTGGCAGAGGCGATCATTAAGAGGGAGTTTCAACATGACAGGACAATCCATAAAGATGAATTTTGAGCATTACAGAGGACTCCATAGAGATGAGTTGGCAACAGAATTCCAAACAGGAAAGAGGAGAAAAAGGAAAGGGAAAAGGAAAGAAGAGACACACAAAACATGTTTGGAAGCCTATATTAGAAAGAGCCTGGTGTGCTTCTGCTTCAGACATAGGTTTCCGTGCTAGAAGAATTCTGTGAGGATAGTAACCACGTGATGACCACTGACATTTCTCTCAGATAAACCAGTAACAGGGAGGGAGGGAAAAAGTACATTTGATGGTACAAAGTACATATAGCTCAGAGTAACTGCTCAAGGATTCTCTTTTATTCTATCACTTCCTAAAAGGTAAACACCAAGACTTAACAGTTCCAGAAGGTTTCCTGTCTACGGTGGGCTGAGAACAGAAAGCATGGACTCACGTCGCCAAACTAAAGAACCAAACCTAAGTTGAAGCATTCTAGGATGAAAAAGTACCATTGAAATGGAGAGTCCTACTAAAAGCTTCTGGGAAAAGTACGCTTTCGAGGGACAAGGAGGATGAACTGTTAGAAAGAGTGTAGAAGAGGCATATATTTCACACTGTCAACATCTTCCTTTCAGCCACTGGCCAGACCGCAGGCAGAAATTGCTATTCTGAAAGATGTTTCATTTGTATTTTTTACTTTTTCCTACACAGAGAGACCTTTCGGTTGGTGTTTATGAAAAAAATTCTAGAAAATCTAGTCACTAAACTTAAGTTCTAGAGCAGTGGTTCTCAACCTTCCTAACGCTGCAATCCTTTAATCCTCATGATGTGGCGACACCTAAGCATAAAATTATTTTCTTTGCTACTTCATATCGGTAATTTTGCTATTGTTAGGAATTGTGTGTAAATATCTGGTATGTGGGATATTAGGTACGCAACCCCTGTTGACAACCACTGTTCTAGACTAAGTGGAAAAAGGATCTGACAGTGTAGTAACCTAAGATTCAAGACCTGGCTCCCGAGAGACCACCCTCCCCCCCCCCCAAAAAAAAAAAGAAGAAGAAGAAGAAGAAAGAAAAAAAAAACAGCATCCTTGTTAAGTTCACTGGCCATGTGTGAGGGAAGCTTCATCTGTGTGCAAGTGGCAACATTGCTAAAAGTATTTATGGAGGAAGGTATCTAATGTGCAATACATGCATAAAGACAGCATTATGTACAACAGCGCCAAGCATTCCAAAACACTCTCTACTATTATATATATATATATATATATATATATATATATATATATTTGTTCATAGTTTCATTTTATTAATTACTGATGAACAATTTTAATATTTTTAGATTTTATATTTATTCTTCTCTCATACAACACTTCCACTTCTCCCTGCCCCCCTCCCACACACACACACTTTCCCTCTCCTCCAGATCTACTTTCTGCCCTTTCATCTCCTAAAGAAGAGCAGGTGACCCAGGGACATGCACTGAACCTGTCGCGACAGGATATAATAAGACCAGGCACAAACCTTCACATCAAGGGTGATGAGGCAACCCAGTAAGAAGAAAAGGGTCCCAAAAGCAGGCAAAAAAGTATAGCCATTCTGGCCATTACATCAGAGCACAGAGTTATTCTGAAAATGTATTACTATTTAAAGGCCAATTTGATGTCATATGGAAAATGCTAACTCCTCTTTGGCTCAACAGTAACATTCACTCAGGAAATTCTAACTTGACACAATGTGGTCCTTGTGTTTTCTCATCTTTGTTTTCAAGGCTCACCCTCCAAAGCTGTTGAAAGTTCTGAATAAAATAAGAATTTTATTTCTGGAATCCTTCTCAGGTCAGGAGGCATAGAAAAATGGTTACAAGCCCAATAGGCCTACAGGCAAGGCCTGTAACTTCTATTACTGTAAATATGTGTCTCAGGACATGGCTCTGTGTGTGGCCATACCCACTACCCTAGTTTAAGAAAATGTGTAGTCTATTGCAGTGACATCATGGGCCAGTGGGAAGAATCAAGGCTGTTATTTTGCTGGAGAGGGAATTCTACTATAATTTAACGATTCAAACCACAATTCTCCCTAGTTCTAAATTTCTAATAAGTCCAGGGCCAATCTCTTCCCTAATATCTCATATGTCATATCTCCCAATACATGTTGTATTAATCTATATTTCCATTTAGCCTTATGAATTCTGGCACCTCTGTGTAACCAATGCTAGCCACAAAAACATTCCTACCTCTGTAAATCATTTTATTCTCAATGAGCCAAAAATTCTCCATGTTATATAAATAAGCTCAGAATACCTCTTCAGAAATAAGCATTGTAAACAGTTGTATTGGCTTTGTTTAAAGACCTACAGCCTTGGAAGGCACATTATACACATGTATCAGGTCTTATATTGGGATAGACTTAGCAGGTTTAAGATATTTAGTACAGGTTCAGACAACAATTTGTGTCTTCACAAGTTGTCAAAGCTTTTATGGGTGTTTCATGTACTGACAGTCACACATATATTATCTTTACTACTGGACAAATAATATATGCTAAAGAAGTAAAGAACATAGTTATAGGAATATTTCCTATTTTCTGATAGTTGCAATTCATTAATACTATATTATAACTAGTTACTCTTTTTCCTCTTTGTGGTTAACACCCACCATTTACTTCAAAAAAAGGCACTTCCGTGTATTGATTTAGTTGCATGAACATTCTAATTTCAAACCAAAGACATCTCTCCTGCCAAGTGGAATGTTATAGAGATTTACAGCTTAATCTCCAGAGAGTTTGACCTAGAGATGCAAGTCTTCATGACAACTGTCTACAGGTTGAAATCATAAAGACAAAGCATGGTCCAGCAAATCTTCCTTCCACTCAAGGATTTGCTTTCCTTAGTGTCCAAGTCATATTTATGGCAGTCCTGTTACTTAGCAGATTGCTTTCATTTGTGTTAATATATCTTTGACAAACTCCTCTGCATTTTCATCAGTCATTCAGCAAAACAGCTCAGCGAGACCCTGGATAATGAATGATTAGTCTACAGGTAATTCTCATAGCTGAATCTGTAGCTGCCTTATTGCCTTAAGGCAGGCACCTTCAACATCACTGTCTCTCCATCGGTCTGTGTCTGCTTCTGCCTGTCTTGTGTCCGTATCTTTGCCTCTGTCTGTCTGTCTCTCTTTCACAAATACACAGGCATGTATGTACATGTGCACCTGCCCATATTTCTCTGCATCATACACTTGTTCACCTCAACTCGACATCAGTTTGCTTCTTCTTAAATCCAAAGTTGCATGTGCTAAAGTTCATACGCCTTTTGGGAGATTAATTATACAGTCATGACTAATTATCTGTGTCTGCTTATATGAGCAAGGCCATTATCCACAGTGAATATCATAAAGATAATCAGTTTTTTCGCCTCTCAGCACAGGTCAGGAGAGAGCCTTATTATCCTTTATAAACAGGATGAAATGATTCTTCCTCCAATCTGGTAAATGTGCATTCAGGACTATGGTCTCAGAAACTAATGAACATGTTCAGAGAAAGAGAAATAAGGAGAAAGTGTCTCTAATACACAGGTGTATAGGCCACAAATACATATAAGAGAGTATTGGAAAGATATACTTGAAGAACTGTCATATTCTAATTGCCCAGAAGGACTGACTTAGAATGCTACCTGTGTGACTATGAATGTTGGGGTGGGATTTAACCTTTAAGCATAGTGTTACTGATAAACATTTGGGTATTTATGTTTCTAGGGATATTATCCTAATTTCAGGACCCTGGGGAAATCTACAGGCATGGCATAAGATACCAAAATCTACATTTTATTCCCTGATTCCGCCGGTTTTCATTGCCACATTCCTCCTATTTTCTTCTTGGGTGCTTAAGCACGTCATGTCAAGGGGAACATTTTAGCAATGCAAACCAAAGCTCTAATCCATCACCTGAGGCTGATAAAGTTTGAAGAAGGAGGCATAAATACTTTACCACCCGTCTATCTAGTATATGTCACTTCTAATTTAAAAGGTCTTTAAGACTTTGAAAGGTCAATGTATACACTGCAGTACATCATAGAGAATGCAATTTATCATATGCTTTCAGTGGTCCACATTGCCCAAGCCTTTAAACTTTTAAGCTAAGAAACTCAAAGATTGGTCATGAGAGCCTATGCTTTTTCCATGTACATTTTTTCATCTTGCAATATACATTCTAAAATACTACACCTTTGTGTTCTTTCCTTATCTGTTTTCATTATTTTGGATGTATTAATCTTCCACATAATAATGTTAATCTCATTAATGATGCAATTTTTTCAGAATACAGATTACTCCCCTTTGGTGTGATATCTTAAACTATTCATGTTAAGCTGTATGAATTCTACTTTCAGTGTTTGTTTTCATTTTTTAATACCTGTCGTGGTTAATGTTTAAATTTCTCATATTCCTTTTTGAAGAGAAGCTTCTTAAAAGTATTTCCCCTGCATCACCTTTAGAACATGCTTTACACAAATTAAGGCAGGTTTCTTAAAATTGTCCATTGTCCGAACACATTCCTGATTACATGAAGAGCAGATACGGTGTGCAGTTTTCCTAGCGGCACAATACTCAGACTGGATGACATCTATAATTTTAAGCTATCAGAAAATGCACATGCATCCTACAATTGGAATCAGTCAGTCAGAGACAGGTGTTCCTAACAATTGTTTGAAGCAGTGGTAAAGATTCATATATCACAGATGTATCAGATCTAAGTGACCATCCCGGGAGGAGCAGCCTGCGTACCCATTTGTTTTTAAGACGTTCTTTCTATCACCTCTGCTCCTTGCACATCACATAATTCTAAACACATGGCACGACAGTAAAACATCCCATCAGTTATTACCAGTGCTTTTCCAACGGATTAAAAATAGATGTTATGGAATAATGTGACAGATTTTCCTCGACATTTTGTTTTAATTATAATAACTTTCATGATTTAAACATTCATAGTTGAAGAAATGTTAACCTAATAATAATGAATTTATTTTCCACATTATTTCTTTGTGATTAGGTTAATAGCCTTTCAGCTAATCTGACATACTGTAAAAATAATGAAATCTGTGGTTTCCAGTCCTTAACTTTGACATTTATTAACTGATGGTCATAAGAAAGTGGACTAATCCTTAGGATATGCAGTTTTCTCAGACTTAATGGCTACCCATGAAAGCAACTTGCAAGTGAATGCACAGACATACACACACACACACAAATTATGTGATATATATATATATATATATATGTGTGTGTGTGTGTGTGAGATATATATTTATATGATGTGATATATATATATAATATGATATATATATATATATATATATATATATATATATATATATAATTTCAGGGGGCAGAAACAGAATGCACTATCTTGAAGATCTCAACAGGAATTATAGAAAGTGCCAGGAGTTTTTCCAAGCAACCTTTGACTACATCATGGAGTCTGTCCACAGCAGCAAAGAGACACTTTCATAAGTGAACCTCTTGTGTGGACACAGTTTAGAGGAATTTTGATCCAGCAACATGGATATGGCCAGGGATCATATCCAGACTTAGGTCTGTATAACTTGGCTGAAATATAGACACCATTACTATACACCTTTAATCCCTTTGGCTGGAATATAGGCATTCATTTAATGTGCATTTTTAATATCAATCAATGGTATCTATTTGATGGATAGACAAAGTCATGAATCAGAGAAAGATTTGACAGAATGAGTCAGAGATAAGATATATCTAACTATTACGCAAACAGACAGGAAAGAGAGGCTACTTAAGAGCAGCACACACACACACACACACACACACACACACACACACACAGAGAGAGAGAGAGAGAGAGAGAGAGAGAGAGAGAGAGAGAGAGACAGAGACACAGACACAGACACAGACACAGACACATAGAAACAATAGCGCGCACACACACACACACACACACACACACACACACACACACACACACTTTAGTTGTCTTGCCACCATGTGAGTCTTGGGGATTCAGCACAGGTCTCCAGGCTTGGTGCACTTTTCTCTGCTGAGTGATCTTTATGAGCCACTTGTTTTTTATTCCTTTTAAAGGGATACGGTTTTACATGTATCTTTTAATGCTTTATCAATTTTATTTGCACATTTGTTCAATTAATCCTCTAAAATGATGATTTATAAATGCTTAGTTCTTAACAATTACAGTATTGGCTTAAATTGTTTTCTTCTATTAATCATTTTATTTATTTTTAAAGATGTTCTTATGGATAAATCTCTGATTGAGTCTTTAATTATTTTGTTAAATAATATTTTCCAAGTGGGATGACTGGGTCAAATAGAAATAACTTTTATAAACTTATTACCTAAATAGACCTCTCAATAACTTTAAAAACTTTTTTTCATTTAAATTCTATCACATTTTTATATGCTTAGCCAGTGATCCCATTGTATCAAATATCTAAACAAAGCCCTTTTGGTTTAATATTTAAGAAAATCTAAGGAAATGTTCATGTTTTTTATGACATTAATTTTTAAAACTATTGCCCATTATATATTTTTATGTTTATTCTCATTCTTATATGTTTGGACAATGATTTATAGACCTATGACTTTAAGAGAATTTTTCTTTCTATATTAGACATGCTTTTCTCTTAGACTAAATGTGAGTTTAAATATCAATTTCTATTTAGATGGAAATACTCATTTCCTAGAAGTTTCTTTTAATTTTGATTTAACGAATCAGATGTTCATAAAAGTTCAAATATCTCTACAGAAGAAAACCTGTAACTAACATCTATATTATACAATAAATACTATATTTTCTTCAGAATGTATTAAATACTTACTGAAATTTTTGATACATTTCTAATATTGTATTTCTTTTATACAACCTCACCTGTAGGAACTGGATCATAAGGGGTGATTTTAGAAGTGCCAATTCTATTAAAAGCTCTCTCTTTTTAATCATGCTTTCTTCAGGACTTTCAGCATCTAGAACAGGCATATCACACTGTGACACTCATGAAATAATTATTGATTCAATGACTTTTCTCTAAGGGGCAGGTGTGTAGAGGGATGCTCTGCTTTTGAATGACAAAGATACATTTTTATGATGTTGCAGTTCTCAGGACTTTTAAACCTATTTGTTACAAAGTAGCATAGTGCATTCTAGGGCCAGTAAGTTAGAACTAGCCATTTCAAACAGTGTGCAGATTTTCCCAAAAAGTACGTATTAGCATATTAAAGACATCAAATATGTTTCATCTACAAACAACCAAAAATCATGTGGATAAATTGTCATAACTTCTGGAAAATGGCTTGCATCTTTTCATGACAGCATCACATATCTTGGAGGAATTTAGAATTCAAAGCACTTTACCTCCTTGCAGAAGATGGTGAGCTAATGCTGAAATGCCAATGGAGGCGGAAGAACAAAAGAAATGTTTCAGGCAAAGGAGCTGACGAGAATGGGGAAGAATGTTGTGGACTGTAGAATTGATCTCATTGAGAAGGAATTGAAAATAATTCATGCTACTTCAAAGGCAGGGGGGATCTCTCGTCATGGATCTTTTCAGTCCAAATTCTTGGCAGAGTAGAAATGTGGAAACAAGCTAATTACTGTCTGTCTTTG
Source organism: Acomys minous (assembly GCF_964271855.1). Lineage (NCBI taxonomy): Eukaryota > Metazoa > Chordata > Mammalia > Rodentia > Muridae > Acomys > Acomys minous. Next base: position 51,811,084 of record NC_140492.1, read on the forward strand.
ACTGTCCTGGTCAGGGACAAAAGAGGAAAGGAAGCTTCCAGTGTTTTCTACATTTACTAATGATGAAAACTTTCAAACCTTTTCTGAGGAGCCTTCCAGTTAAGATAATCTGCCCTAAGGCTGCAGTTGGAAGCATTTGGAAAGCTTTAACAATATCTATTTGTACCCAAATCTAATCACACACAGTGAAATGAGACTGTCTCGGCGTGTGTGGGATTGGAAGTTTGAAAGCATTAGTGAACTCGCCTGTGTGCACTCATCACTAAAACCACTGGGTGAGAGAACGTGTCATGAAGAGGAAAATCTCAATGGGTTGCTAAGTTTTCTTACAGAGTTTCGCAACTCCATCACACGGAGACAAAGGAACACTTGCCAGGGGTTTCAGATTTCTCCTAACTCTCATGTAAATATCAGGCCAAGTCCAGTGTATTTTTTTTTTGGAAAAGGCTAAGGCAAGAAATCATCAAGAGTGATATTTTCCATGTATTTATAGATTGTTTACTAATAAATTGAAATGACATTAAGTGATATCTTTTTTCGTGAATCAAATAAAGCAAATGAGATAGTAGCACATGGCCCAGTTCTTCATACAGAGGCTCTCAGAAATGACAGCCTTTAGCTACTCTGCTTCTGGCCTTCTGGGCTGAAAACAAAATTAGCATTTGTTCTCAAAGGGCAGGTCCTAATGAAGCGGTGGGGAGCATTCCTTCAGGAGTGACTGTCCAAATGTCTCACTCTTTTCAAAAGTACTGACTGCATCTTATTTAATCTTTGCAAACAAATAGGTGCCATCCACTCTCTAGATGAGTTTTTTCAAGTAGACCAGAGCTAGCACTGTCTGAACCCAATGACCTGTCTTTTGCAATGGCTACCTTCCAGAGTTACTCAGCTGATGAGCCATTTAGGACACTGAGAGCACTCTTAGTTTACACCCTTTAGAAAAAAGATGAATAGTTTCAGAGCCAGGCTTTCCTCTACATTTACATGTTATTGTATATAACTGAATTTCAGAAGTAGATTCTCTTAGAGTACGAATAACTTCATGCTGATTTTTAAACACATTGTCAAGTCAATTCTAAGTGATATTCTTACTGATTAGTACTAACTCCAAAAGGACCGTCATATTTAATTATTTCTAATTTAATAGATAGATGTTATTTAACCTCTTTTTAAAACTTCTATTTGGTTCATCAGTAAATTAGAGAATTCCTATTGTGTAGGTTTTATAACATTCCCTCATACATTTCAATACCACTGTAGAAGTTTTTCAGTTGTGATGATTTGGGATGGTGTGTGTATGTGTGTGTGTGTGTGTGTGTGTGTGTGTGTGTGTGTGTGTGTGTGTTGAGATTATCTCTCAAGTAGACAATAAGGCTCTTGAGGGTAGAGGTCATACTTATCTGCGTAGCTGCTACATACTGGTCCTCAGTACAGTACTTGCGACATAACTGTCAAAGCTAAACAGGCATTGGTATACTACTTTCCACACTTACTGGAAAAATCTAGACAATCAGGGTACTTCATCAATTTTCTTTTCTTTTTTCTTTTTTTTAGTCTTTTGTTTGTTTGGTTGGGTGGTTGCTTGCTTTTCTTTGTTTGTTTTGTCTTGTTTTTGGAAACAGGCTTTCTCTGTGTAGCCCTGTCTGTACCGGAACTCACTGGTACATAAGGCTGGTCTTGAGCTCAGAGATACACCTGCCTCTGCCTCCAGACTTCTGGAACTAAAGATGTGGACCACCACCACACAGCTTGATCATTAAGACAGTCAGAAAGCCAGAGGGCAATAATCAGAAAAGAGTAAGCCCCAAAATAGAAAAAGCACTTAAGATTTCTAAAACAAGGAAGATAATATAAATCGAACGGGTGGGAAGTCTCTGAAAGGCCTTCCAGAAAGAGGCAAAAATCTCCTCATTGACAAAACTTTTTGAAAGGAGAGCAATGGTATCTGCTCTGTTGCTTGAAGCTCCTGTCAATAACCACTCAGAGCTGGTAGTGGACCCAAAGGAACAACCCGCATTCTGTAGGTGCTAAATGAATCCTAATTGGCCCAATTAATGAGTTAGCTTTAATTTGTAGGACAGCTAATGTTATCGGATCTGCTTTCTTGGCAACTAACCTTCTCTGGGTTGTGAAACAGTGAAGAGAGCAGTGCAGGCACTCCTGGAGTGGCTAAGTACTGTACTTGCTCATTGTTTTACCCGCCCCTTCACTCCCCATAATTTAAAAAAGAAAATAAAAGGTATTTTCCCTCCATAGGATCTGCCCTGGAATGAAGCCACTTTTAGGACACGGCCCAGGGCAGATGGAAAGTGACTGCTTGGCCCACTCTTAGGTCTGTCCTGGAGAGAATCTCCCATTGGTGTCTGTGTGCACCCAGGTCAGCATTTCCAAATACTGAAGAGTTTTTGCTCTTTTCTGCCGAAATAAGCATGGTTATTTTCTTTAAAATCCAAGAGTAAACTGTGATGTATGTGTGTAGCTGAGGCAAACTGTTCTTGTCACACCCTGCTGTTCCCTTGAGCTGAGAAGCATCACAATAAATTGCTGGTTGTCACTACCCATGGAACGTCTGATTAGCTCTCTTGCAATGTGATCTCTAGAAATAGCCCTCTCCTTACCGGCTCAGCACCCTTGCTAGGGAACAGCGCTCATGGCTCTGCTCAGATGCCGCTGTGAATTTTCTCAACAGATTCCCATGGGAAGCTCGGAGTTTTGAATAAGCACGCAATCAAAGATAGTCACCCAGAAATATGGGCTTGATAGAGGCATGTGAATTTATGTAGCTCTCGCTTGAAGAAAGCAAGCCCCTTTAACGTTAAAAAAAAAAAAAGAGAGAGAGATATTCTGAGTTTACTCTCCTCTTTGCCTCTCCTTCCTTGAATTTTCACCCATTTCTTCCTGTTCATCTTCTTTTGCTTTTAGCACCTATTTTGGGCAAGGTCATGAACGTAAAATGAAAGTACTGTTAGAAGCCATCATTGATAATTTCAGAAAGCTTGGAATGTGTTGCTATGTTAATGATCAATAAGATATATTTTTCAAAGCCCCCAAAACTCACTTAGCATCAGTACTTACTCAAATGTATCTATTTATTTACTGACTTGTTCTTATTTTTATTTGTTTTATATTTGAGTCCTGTTCTTCCTATGTACCCTAAACTGGTCTTGAAACCACCAATCAGGTCCAGTTCCCTGACCACTAAGATCACAGTGCCCTTATTTTTTTTCAGTGTTTCTGGACCAATTGTTGAACAGAAAAGTCTATACAATTATTAAACAACTTCTAAGCAACTCAAGTTTTCTTGTCCAATAAGGTAATCACTAGTCAAGTTTGGCTGTTTTGTATTTGAAATCTGATCAATTCGTGCTGAATTACAATGTAAGTATAAAATGCACACATGGTTTTGACAACGTTTTAACAAAAACATAAAATATTCTATTAATATTTTTATGCTGATCATACATTGAAATGAAGGAATTTCACATATTGTTAAACAAAATATACTACACAAGTAATGTTATACATTTGGTGTGCTGCCTTTAAATGACAGCAACTAAACCATTTATTTATAAGGGTCCATTTGAACTGTATAATAATCCCATACTCTGGATCTGCCATTGTCGGGTTTACCTCTTGGAGGATGAGCTACCTGTTGCCCCTCTGAGAGAGCAAAATTGTCTACTCGCAGCCTAGTGTGTGAGGGACAATGCAAGTAAATGTTTGCTAACCAGATGAAACTCTGAGACAGGCAGATGAGCATCCTGAGGCTAAGGAGACAGGCCTTTCAGGTCCTCCTGCCTCCATAGCCTGTCTTCAGACAATTTTCACCAAGGCAAGCACTCAGGGCCCCAAGGCATGCTGGCATGACGTCATCCAAGCCTTTGCTCCTCGTCTTTACTTGGAACTTTTGGCCAACAGACTTTGCAGAACCGTCTTAAACCAGGAACTCTGATGGTATTTAAAAACTATATCATCCATGCAATTGTGTCGTGCCATGCAAGGATGGCCAAAGTAAATTTAGGTTTATTTGAAAATTTTTGCTTTTTGGGAAAATGCCTCCTTGATATTGTTTTTCTACTTGCTATTCAGATGGGGCGGAAAGAACTGCTTTATCTGTTGAAATGAAGTTTCTAGGGCCTCTCCACCAATAATGACAATCTCACAGGCATGGACCAGGGGATAGGAGTCTGAGTTCAAACAGCATCCATACATATATTCTCATTCATCTTAAAATGTGTAGAGTATCTAAATCTACAGTTTTTGTTTTGTTAATTATCATATTTTTAAATTACATTAAAAGCAAAGAAAAATTCATAAAAGCTTTGTTAACTAGCTGTAAGGAATTGAGTGCTCACTGTGAGATCAGGAGTTTGGATCCTTAAATAAATAATTGTCTGAATGTTTGGTGGGCAATAATGAAAAACTCAGAGACAAAGAACCACTGGTATAAGGAGCCTAAGATGACTAGTCATACCAGTGAGGTCGGGGTCTGATTGAGACTTTAATTGCCTCAGGATCAATTAGTGAGAGCAATGAGGAAGGTTCCAGATACCATTCCTGGCCCTCACATGCACAAGCGCATGTGTGCACGAGTACCCACCATAGGTACAGGCCACACAGTGTGAAAGCATTCACAGCACATACATGGAAAAGGGTGGCAAGGTCCGGATAAGCCTTACTGGGTTGTGGAGAGGGAATGTTTATCTCACGAGAACCAAATGCTTCCTCTGTTTTTAGATCCTGAGAAACTGAACATAACCAGAATTCTGACCCTCAACAAACCTAGTGATGTGCCATATTCTGGAAGTTTGTTACTCTTTGGTTATCCTGCAATTGTTTTGGCCTTAGTGAGATAAAGTCTCAACATATAGCCGAGGCTGGCCATTTGTTCATGGGAACCCTCCTGCTTCAAACCTCCCGAGTGATGGGTTTCAAATATGAGCAGTGACACTCACTTAAAGTTCTTTCACAAAAAAGCAATTAATGAAGTTTTCATTTGACTATTTTACTATAAATGTTAAAATATAAAGTTATACACTACTTAATGTAGCCATATATTTTCAAACATGTAAAAATAGATTGAGAAGATGGAGGCTTAAGAGGGGACTAAGGCAGCACTAGAATTGGAATTAGCCCTAAAAAGTATCTTCAGAAAAAATTCTAAGATTATGTCAGATAAAGTTCTATTCATGGCTACTGATGGCTAACTGGAGCAGAGAGAGGAAAGTGTAAGTGGCTGTTTGGAGATACTAGTGCCATGCTTTAAACAGAAAACTCTATCAAAAAAATTGTGGTGTATTGATGTAGAATCACATCAGATGGTACAAAGGAAAAATGTCATCATTTTCAGAAGGATGGACTCTGGATTGGGGTTGTCTACCAACTATGATGTGGGCATTTGTTTAGGCATATGAAAACTGGCAGACACGAAGCTATGAGGACATCCTTTGAGAACCGACAATCTGTGGTTTTATTTTTTGTAGTTCTTCTCTATTTAAAAAAACAATAAAGTTTGTATATGCAGATCTAAAGAGCTGTCAGTGTAAAAGACTGACATGAACAGATTGCCTGAGCCAGCTAAGGAGTTCAGCGACAAGCCTGTGTGTAGTCTCATTAGATAAAAAGTAATATTGTAGAGAACAGGCATAGGCAGCAATATGAAGTTTCTAGAATGCTGTGGCCACTGTACAGTAAGCCTGAGATCCAATCAGATGATACAGGAGCTCAGCTGGAGCTGGGATGAGCAACAGAGCAGTTTTACAGCCAGCTGCTTATGGGAACAGAGGGCTGTGGGCTGGGTCACCCTGGGAAACATCACATGACAGACATCCTTGTTCACGGGCAGCATCTTGTAAGCATCAGAGAGAAAGGAAGGCAGGTGTATGGAATGCAGCACATCTTTGTATCTCCTTGGGAGAATGACCCTTACTGTTTTCCATTATTATTCTCAAAAGAGAACATCATCGGGGAATCTGGTTGAGCCAGCTGCCTTTTGAGTAAACAATGGGCCAGAGTTCAGAGGGCAAAATGACAATGCAGATGGAAAAGTCAGAGGGTAGACTTTTCCTCCCTCAATATGAACAACTGTGGAAACTTCAAATCTCATGTTATAAATAAATTATAGTGTACTAATGTCCTTTTGAGAGAGAAAAAGAGAGAGAGAGAGAGAGAGAGAGAGAGAGAGAGTTTCAGTCTTAGCCTACAAGATTTATTCTGCCTGAAAAGACACAAACAAACCTGAGGACAAGTTTGATCAAGTTTCTGAAAGATCATAGCTGCAGTTCTTAAATTTCTTTTGTCAATAGCTAGTTAGCTACCTGTTTTGTCTTGGATGCCCCAGGTCGGTGGCACTCTCCTCATCAGATAAGCAAAGCAAAATGACTATTAAGTGAATTTAGATGCATCAGGTCTTTCAAGTGTCCTTAGGGAGCAATCTTCACCAAGGTTTAGTTCCACAATGGCATTACCACAATAGCTGCAATATGTAGTGCGTCTTGTAGCCCAAGCATTCTCCAAAGTACTGCACATTTATGTGCTCGCTAATCCTTACCACAGCTTTCTGCACTTGTCCCCTCTGTACAAATGAGAGACCAAACAGCATGAGACCTTTAGTTACTTACCCAGTTGAACAACAACAACAAAAAAATGTTACTGGATGATTTTCTAAAATACTATTCTACAAGAAAGCAATAGTCCATTGTGGGCCAAATAGCATATCTTTGACATGAAAGAAGAAGGCATGGACGCTAATAAAGCCTGGAGTCAAATAAAACTCCATCCATATACTAGCTGCATGAGTTGACACCAATTTTCACATTTTCATACTGGAAGTTCATCATTTGTTTAAAATTGGAGCATATACTTATAGAGATGTTGTGAGTATTAGGAGACCTGGTATAACATCATAACTGTCATGCAAAGACAGTTGATGGTAGTATTGACTAGAAATTAACTATTAAAGATGATTTTTTCTATCCCTGGAATGAAAATTCTGCCATTCTCTTTCTGCCTGTGAAGTTCTTCCCTCCTGGGTGACAGGGAAGCCTGCTGCTGATGCATGGTGAGGCATGCAACACAGCGGGTAGAGTGCATGCCACAGCAGTGGCCACACAAGGCCACAGCATATGTGTGAGATGCCCAGTACAAAGCTTGCTCACTTCACGGGAAAAGGGCTGGTTACATTAATCCCAGGGTTGCTTTCTCGGTAATGACACATCTCAGGCCACCAGTTCATGGTTTTACTTTCAGGATTATTTAAGCAGCAGCTATAACAAGCAGAACACCAGGCAAACGCAATACAGAATTAATCCACACACTTTCACCCATGCGGTTCCCTCTGATACCTATTTGTTTTTCCTGATTTTAGACAGCAGAATGCAGTAAGGTAACAGATGAGGGAATATATTAAGGGTTATGATTTTTTTCATATAGTGATATAAATGATGTTACGTAGAATTGATATCTTTATAGGGAGTCATTTTCTTAAGTGCTGTGCCAAAACCAGCAATCAGCATGGGTAATTTAGGCAATTCACTGGGGGCATTATGGTGGCTGTAAATTTTCTAGAAATGAAAAATTTATATTTGCAAAACTAGAGAGGGTTATTATTTTTTCCACATCAGTATATGAATCTTTAAACAAAAATAGTACTTTTAATGTGTGTGCTTGTGTGTGCATGTGTGTGTGTGTGTGTGTGTGTGTGTGTGCGCATGCGTGAGCATCCGGATGTGTGGATATGTGGGTGTGTGGGTATGTGGGTGTGGGTGCTGGGCATGCACATTTCTTAGAGCTTTACAGTAGCCTTCTCTAGTAAGGAAAAGCCTTTGAATATTCTAAAGCATCTTAAACTGCAAATGGTAAAATAACTCTCCCTTGGACTTCACTACTATTTTTCTAACTAATCAAACTCATCAGTCAATCCTTTATTTTATCTTGCTTGACTTAACTTTAAAATACACACATACATACAAACATGCTATAGAGTTTACGCTTTCCTTCTCAAACCTCATTATATGAGCCAACATTCAAGTTTTCCAGTGAGAAGAAATGTTTGTTCTGATGAATTTCAGAAGTAATAAATGCTTTCTTTGGTGCTGGTTCACTCATTTTCATATATTTTTATTATTCTTTCAATTGGAGCGCGCCCCCTGGTGGAGGACTATGAAGATGTTTACACTGTGGTTTGATTGCTCGCTTCATCCTACATCCAACACATGTGTTTGGAAATTATTATTTTCACACAAAGCATACTCATTGCTAGCTTTCCAACAACATTGATATGGGGGAGTCTGTGGCTTCTTTCTAGTCATGAGTACAGTGTTTACGCTGTGCTCCTTCTTTTAAGATGGTGTGTGCTTATGGCCAGATGTGCAGCATCCTCTGTGGGTCAGCACTGAGTGAGAAAGATATTTTAGCATTAGGGGCTTACATACAAAAGGAGATGTCTCATTTTCTTCTTTCTCAGTCATTTCTTATGTCCTTGATTTCTTCCCGCTACGACAAACACAGTTCTATTTGCTGTGAGATTTGTCTGGATGAGACAACCATGTGTCCTGAAGATGCCAGGTATTTGTAAAGGCTAAGGCATATCTTTCAGAATAAGATCCCTGTCAGTACAAGCTGCAGAGATTAACAGAAAGGTATGTGGCTCTGGGGAGATTATCTTGCTTCCCTTTTTCTTCCTAAAGGAGCTTCAAAACATTTCTTATAAAAGTAGAAGTTCTTGAATGACCTTAAAGTTATTATCTCTCACAAAGAAAAAGTCTCATCTCCACTCCCACTGGAAAGACCAAGCATCACTGTTCATCTTTCCTGCTTCATGTTGAACATAGGGGCCAAAAACACATAGTAAAATTCCGGGCCCCAAATCTTTAAAATAAAGTCCTCATTCTCTAACCCCTAAAGATCTTATTTGTAGTTAGTTAAGATGAAGTAACGCTGAGTGAACAGAGATGACCTGTAATTCAATTTGACTGATATCATTCTAAACAGGGAAAATGCTTATAGGCGATAAAAAATAAAGATATATGAAGAACATGACCTGCACACGGAGGCTGAAACTGGAGATCTATGTCTACAAACAGAACATTAATGATTGTCTTTGGATCATCAGGAGTGAGGGCGTGGACACGAAACCCACAAGTTCTTTCCACAGCTCTCAGGAGAAATCTGTTGCTGTGTCTTAATCATACTGACCACGGCCTTTTAGCCCCAAGAGCCTTGAGCTCAGGGTCCCGTGGTACTTTCTGTCATTCCTAACGAATTCACCTTTCCCTGGATGCAGGTGATGGTCAACAAACCATAACCTTTCTTAATAAGGAGCAGTTAGAGTGAGCCACGCTTTCCTTTGCCACCTATGCCCCAAATCATTGAAGGCAGAAATGAAGGGCAGAAAACAAGTGGGTTCTGGGCAGTATAGACACTTCCCCAAGCCCTAAGCATTTTTCCCCCAATGCCAGACCAAGCAGCAACTCCTTTTCCAACCACACATGCTCAAATTGCCATGGCAAAGCAACATAGAAGCACGGTGTTTCTTCTCTTTCCCTGATTAATGTCCGCAGTAATCAATTTGTGGTTCTTCTAGCAGGTGAACAAAAAGAATCTGATATGACCCTTTGATACCTGAGATTGCTGTAGTGTCCTTTTCTATTTCATTTTAGTTATTTTTATTTTATGTATACATTTTGTCTGCATGAATGTATGAGCACCCCATGCCTGTCTAGTGAATGGAGAAATTATAAATGGGAGTCAGAGTGGAATTAAAGTTATAAATTTTTTTTAGCCCCATATAGGTGCTGCAGACTGAACCTGAGTCTTCTGGAAAAACAGGGAGTCTACTTAACCACTGAGCCATCTCTCCAGATACCTGATGGATTATCCCTGAGAGTCCCTTTGGTCCGTTTTTAATACAAGGCACTCGTTGCTGGATTCATCTTTAGTACCGAAGGTCAGGATGGCATAAAGTACCTCTCCCAATTGCTCATTTTCAAAACTGTTCTGCAAACACATCTAGGCCTTTTCTCCATTTCACCCCCTCATTGTTCAAACTGCATCCTTTAATGGCATTCTTTGACTCATACATGTTGAAACTCTTCTCATCTTTCAAAGGTAAATATCTTACAGGAAGCCTTTCCCAACTGCATCACTATATTGATCTCTCGAATCCCAAGCCTTGCTGTCTCTACTATCCTACAGTGTGTGTGGTGATAAATAATATGTCCAGTAAAGACAATGGCCACTTTCCTAACTTCTAAATACACCTTGGCACATATGCCATACTGCTGAGCATACAGAAAGTGGGGTGAACAAGCTACCCTCACTTTCTGAGATAAAAATGCGTAGTATGAATTATTTTCATGAGCATGTCCTCATGGTGATGAGCATTGTTCTTCAAATTATATAAATGTAAGTGAATACTGACATTAGCGTCTAAACAACTATGCTGTACTATCCTTGTGCTACTGAGATAAACATTGTCATGCCATAGCATTGATGGTTTAAGACTAGTCTTTTATTAAAAAAAAAAAGAGCCTAAAATGTGCAGTAGTTTCAGTACTATGTCCTTCAGAAGACGATCCACAACAGAAAAAATCATACTCAGAGAGGATCATCCGAGTTTTCATAGCTGCTTTCCCCGCCCTTTATTTTTCTCTTCCTTTCATTTAAAGTCCTCTGTAAATGAGCCTCCTTCCTCTCCATCATCACTCACAGAGCCATGCAGACTGCGCTTGGCATTTTCCATCACATATTCAATTTCAAACAAGCCCCCAAAAGAAAGAAAAGTAATTCTGTGCTATTTCCTCTTTTTAAAAGAAATGAATAACACGGGGAAGGAACCGTCTAACAGAACACCGGTTTCCACTCCAGCAGACTGCTGAACGGCTTGCAGCTCCCAGCCAGCTTGATTAAGGTGTCAGCCCTCCTCTTCGTTTGTATTTATTATTTGGGGAGGACTTTTTTCCCTTTAGTGTTTGTTTATCTTTTCCAATTTTTAAAAAGTCATGAATCATCATTTGATTTACTACCTCGCTCAGCGGAGATAGGCAACGCTAATGAAGGAGCAGCCAGCAAGTGTAATTAATACCCGCCAGGCATTCTACCAGTCAGCATGCCAGGATTCTGGACCGAGGGTGAATGGAGTGGGAGGCCTATGCACAGAGCAAGCGAGGTGGCCGCTCACCCGGTGCATCAGGAGTGATGCGATGCAGCATAACGTGAGAGGGGACAACGGATCAGCAGCAGGACCTGGTCAAGCACAGAGGACCAGAAGAAGCAGTGAAGCAAGAATCGCAGAGATCTCTGTGATGAGGGGCTAGCAAGGGCGGCTCCTCAAGGATGGCTGCAGAGACGGAGGAGACAGTGTGCGTGCTGCGGCTGATGGATCGCTCCCATTTAAAACACAAAAATAAGGCAGCTTGCCAGAGCAGTTTGGGCCAGTTTCATTAAAACTCTTCATTCATCATACTGAAATGAGGCAGTGTGTGTTATTGCACTGGAGCGGGCTTAGTATCAAAGCTATTCCGGTACTAAGTGCTGAATCAGGCAGGGCAGAGCAGCAGGTGGGGAGGGAGACAGAAGTACTGACGCAGCCAGGATGCCTTGGTCCTTGTCGTATTCCCTGAGCACTGGACCAGAGTCTGTGGGCCTGTTCCTAAAGCCCCGAGTCACTGGTAAAGAACCAGAAATGGAGCGGCAAAGAGTTAAGAAGCAGAGATCTTACTCTCAAGCCACTTTCCAGGGAGAAAAGAATAAGAACCATCATCAGTCTGCCTTCTCAGTGAGGATGAGATGTGCCAGCAGCTGCATCTCCATATGCTGCTTAATGTGCTCATGAAAGACAAGTTTCCATAATTGTACAAAAATAAATATCAATGTGTGAGTGTGTGGCATGCATGTGTGTGTGTGTGTGTGTGTGTGTGTGTGTGTGTGTGTGTAGGTTCTGGTGCACCCTTAAGAGTAAACTGTGAGTATCATCATGGTCCTACTGCCATGCTTAAATTATTATTGATTAACCCTTTGTAGGGGCGACTAAGTCTTTGGTGGCTCAAATATCTTCCTCTACAACATGATAATGGTGCTTGGATCCTATTTCTAAAAGACTTTGGTTCACAATTCTTGAGTGTGCAAAATAGAAGTTCATGTCTATTCCGTTAAAAACAGACCAATAAAATTATTAAGCTAAACACAGTATCTTGCATCTGTAAATCCCAGCATTGGAGAGACAGAGCAGAAGTGATTCAAGGTCATCCCGGGCTATGCGGGAATTTTGAAGCAAGCATAGGTTACATGAGACCCCACTTAAAAACAAACATGGGTACATTGAGGTGGCTCAGCGGTCAAAGGCACTGCTTCCCAGCCTGAAAACCTAAGTTCGGTTCTCAGAACCCACCTAAATGTGTAAGGAGAACCTCACCAACTTGTCCTGTAATCTCCACAAGGTGTGTCATGTGCACGCCTCCCCTTACAACACATGGTGATAATGAAAGAAATAATTTCAAAAAGATAAAACATAAGAAAATGGCAAAATAGTATATATTATGTTATATATAACACATAATATAATCCAATATATAATATATTATATAATATATTATACTATAGTGGACTTCAAATTTTCCTTAATTCCTTCCTTCCTTTCCACTTCAATAACTCTTTTTCTTTTAAATGCCTGGTTGGAGTGTGAACTGGACTAGACCATAGTCGAGGGGCCCACACTCATGACAGGTTTTGATAGATACAGGTATCCCCCTGAACATGGTTAATGAGAGTGGAGAGAAAACTTCAAGAGCAGTGCTTGATCAATGATTTCCATACAGCATTTAAGGTGTTCTTGATACTTCCAATCTTCCCCAGGTGCAATACTCATCCTGAAATATTTCTGATAGTCAGATCATTAACGCTTATGTAGTAATGTTGTGATTACTTTAAAATGAATACACAGTTGAGTGGAGAGTGGAGTATGACTTTCACATGAACTCTGGTGCCCCATATTTGACCATGTCCCCTGGATGGGGAGGCCTGGTGGCACTCAGAGGAAGGATAGCAGGTTACCAAGAGGAGACTTGATACCCTATGAGCATATACAGGGGGAGGAGGTCCCCCTCAGTCACAGTCATAGGGGAGGGGAGTAAGGGGAAAATGGGAGGGAGGGAAGAATGGGAGGATACAAGGGATGGGATAACCATTGAGATATAACAAGAATAAATTAATAATAAAAAATTAAAAAAATAAAATGAATACAGTCCAGCTGGAGCAATAGCTCAGTGGTTGAGAACACATACTGCTCTTGTGGGAGACCAAACTTCAGTTTCCAGCACCCATGTCAGGTAGCCTGTGCTTCAGCTCCGGGGAGATCAGACACCTTTGGCCTCTGCAGACATCTGTATTCACACACACACACACACACACACACACACACACACACACACACACACACACTCAAAGAAAAGCATAATAAAAATAATAATAAATCTTAAAAAGATAGGATCCCCATATTCATGTGAACATCACTGAGTTTTGTTGTTTAATGAATGATGCACAGTGTGCAAAAAAAAAAAAATGCCCTTTAGTAAAACCCTTTTTGTCTGCTTCTTTTTATTTTTAAATTATGAGTATTTATTTTGTGTGTATTTGTATTTATGTATAGAGACTTATGCATGCCACTGCTCCCATGTTGGGGTCAGAGAACAACCTCTGGGAATCGCTTCTCCCTTTTTACCATGAGTATTTCAGGATTAAACTCAGCTCATGTAGCTGGGTGGTAACACCTTACCCATAGCTGAGCCATCTCAATAGCTGAGTTCTTTTACTGTGATTCATTCATTCACCATTCATTCATTTTTATTCCTCTTCCACACACATGCATGTGCACACACATGTGTGTATTTGTGTGTGTGTGTGTGTCTGTCTGTCTGTCTGTCTACAGAGTCCATAGGGAATACTGCGTCTTTTGAAGCTGGAGGCAGGCACTGGCATCTGTGAGCTGGCCATGGATGGTGCTGGCACCCAAATGCCACTCCTTTGCTTTATCTTTAAAAGCTTTAAACTGCTGAGTCATTTCTCTGGTCCCAACCTAATTTCCTCTCTTTTTTCTCTATTTCTTAAAATTTAATTTTGAGATTAAAATATAATTACAATATTTCTACCTTTTCTTTCCTACATCCAAACTCTCCCATATATCCTTCTCCACTCTCCTTCAAATCCACACTCTTCTTTCACTAATTGTTAGTGTTTGTGTGGATGCACTATATATCTTTATATATATGTATATATATATGTATATATATATATATATATATCATATATACGTATATATTCCTAAATATAACCAGATCATATAACAGTACTTGTTTTCAGGGCTGAACCTTTGATACTGGAGAAGTTGGTGTTTTTCTTCTCTGGGGGAAGATCAACCCTCTCACTTGCCTTGATAGCAAAATTACATGTACTGCCCCCAGTGAGGGATAACTGTACTCAAAGTTAACAAGCAGCATGCGTGCATACATATGTTGAGATATACACAGAGTGCTTCTGTGGAAAGATCCTGCTCCAATTGTATGTTTCCCAGTACTGAGATGCAGATGTGACTGCCACTTAGTTACAGAGGTAACTCTTACTCTGGAACACATACTGGAAAGACAGGATTTCAGACCTGCCATAGAGAAATATTTGAGTTGTGCACTAATTTAGATCTTTAAAATTTGTTCATCATTTATTTATTCAGTAGCCATGCTCTGCTTCTAATGACTGTAAGGTAAATTAGAGGCACTGCAGATGCAGAGAGGAAAAGATAAATGCCCCTAGCAGAGGTGTGCACACAAGGTATGTTGACAAATTATTTATCTATTGTAAGTGGTATCTGAATGATCCACCTTCAGAGCAATAAGTATGCAATGAAGAAGGTAAAGTGCTGACAAAATGGGTTCCTATAGATATGCAGCACCGCAAGTCTATCAGGTGTTTTGGCCATTATAGCTATGAACTTGGTTTTAAATATTGAGCAAGAATACTGCATAATTTTAGCATTAAAATAGCAAATCAGCCTTCATTAAAACATCGCCTCATTGAAGCCTTGTATTTGACTTCTCCGTGATTTAACTTTTTCAAACCCTGAAGTCCGTCCCTC
Source organism: Acomys minous (assembly GCF_964271855.1). Classification (NCBI taxonomy): domain Eukaryota; kingdom Metazoa; phylum Chordata; class Mammalia; order Rodentia; family Muridae; genus Acomys; species Acomys minous. The sequence goes on from NC_140492.1 coordinate 51,826,208, forward strand.
TCATATGACATTACTCTATGGTGCTCCCTACCCTATCCCTGCTCTCTGGGACAGGGATATTGATGAACGACTAACAAAGGGTAAGTTAAGGGGGAAATCAAGCTAAAAAGCTTGAGTAATTATTATACAGGATAATTGGTTTCTTAGAAAATGAGGACTGATTGTATATATAATTACTAGCTAACCCCCCAAACTCACAGGTTTATAGTGAAAACTGTAACACTCAAAATAGGTAACTTGATGAGATAGCAATATGCCCAGTAAGTCAAATGTTAAAACAAAGGTTATCTTTCACTCAACGTCTGTGGATTAATTACAGACTCAGGATAGCCTAGAATAGCTCTATAACAGGAAAGCAGTGGTGCCGTCATTTTTCCTTATGGTGTTCACAAAGAAAAAAGCAATCTAAATAATCATAAAAGTGTTGAGCTCCTATGAAGGGTTTTCCTGGCCCTCCATCATGTTGCTCAAGAAAATATATCTCCTTGTCTTGCTAGAATTTATCTCAATCATTTCTTATTTATTATGGTTGGCATAGGTAGAGAGCATATAAATAAATCTATAGAGAAATCCTAAGCCTTACATTAGCTAATGGTTGTAACCTTTTTAGAATTTCCAGTTTGGCTTTTCATGTCAGTTTTCTATATACCTAAAGAAGTCCATCAAAGAAAAATATTCTGAGTGTTAATGTATGCCACTCTTTCATTAGCAGCCTTCAGAGAAAAGCTGCTACTTAACGGCAGAGGCAAGAGACACAACAATGAAGAGAATGCTGCTAGGATATTTAAGTTTATTAAACTTGAGTGTCAGTGGAATCTTTCTTCTACTTACATGAATTGAAGGGCATGAAGTCAAAGGGCACAGAAGACATAAGACACTTGCCATGTTCACTGCCTCTGTGGTGTGCTGGGACTTAAGGGTAGAAAGTCTCACAAAATTCATTCATGGAATTCTTTAGAGAATTGATGTCATAATTTATTCCAAAGGCATGCATGCACACACACGCAAATGCTCATGCGCATGCCCACACACACACACATGCACACACACACACATACACAATCAAGATTTGGTAATCATGAGAAAATTACTCAGTTTTTCACAGCTACTGAATGATACCAGTTGAATGAAGAATGAAAGCTTGCTTTTACATAATGCAGTCTATAATGTCCCCTTATTGCAGACAGGAAGGAAACTTGAAAACCTCCTTAAAACAATGCATTTCATACTATACACACACACACACACACAAACACACAAACACACACACACACACACACACACACACACAAGCTATACACTCTAAAGACAAGACAGAGATGTGTCAGACTTGCCTTAGAAAAATACTTACTACAGGAGATTTTTTTTCTTTCTTTTTCTGACTGCTATTTGATAATCAACCTCAATGCTTTACCCTGAAATTGTTTCTCAGGTCAATGTGCTTCACTCACTTGACAGGCAACAGGTAAAAGAAGAGGTGATACTACCTATTATTATAGGTTCAAATACCAGCACTGCTACTTCTTATGTCAATGACCTTAGACACGCTACTAATACTCCCTGCCTCAGGTTCCCCATCTGAGGAAGGAGGGCAATCATTACATGCCTGCTACAAATAGCTAATGTACACACAGTAGTACTGACTGGAAGCCTGATGCTCAGGTAGTGCTCCAGAGCACTCTGATTTATTCTACTGGTCACACAGATAGAATCATAGAGTCCAGGGGCCGGCACTCAGCAGGAGCTTTGCATTGTGGATCCCCATCCTCATTAGAAAGCGCATAGTTGCCTTTCCTTTGGAGGATGATGTAGGATGAATATAATTACACACTCAATTCTCAGTACACTTTTATTTCTTACTCCTCTAATTCTTTATCTGCCCCTTAGGTATTTTACTTTCAGGAGGACAATGGTTCTCAACCTGTGAGTCACGACCCCTTTGGGGGTTGAATGACCCTTCCACGGTGCTCCCATATTAGGTAGCCTGCAAATGAGATATTTATATTACAACTCCTATCAGTAACAAAGTTACATTTGTGAAGTAGCAACAAAAACAAGTTTATAGTCGATGTCACCATAATATGAGGAACTGTACCAAGTTGTCACAACATTAGGAATGTTGGGAACCATGGCCGTAGGAGAAGAGCACCCTTACCCACACATGCCCTACCACAACAGAATAAAAACAGACCCGTAAAACATTCTGTTTAAGCTCCACAGAACATTGGCTAGAATTTTGTGCACTGTGTTAAACAAACCAAACCAAACAAACATATACTCAGATATTTTTGAGTTGAAAATTAATCCCAACCTCATTCCATCCTCTGCCATATGATATTTAATACTTTTGAAAAACCAAAAACTCGTGTTGGGACTCTATATTTCCAGTCTTAAGATTTTTATAATTAAGAAATTTATTTCAATAAGTGTTTCTGTTCTGAAAAATATTCTTCTTCCCTTTAAAAAAAAAAAGGCTGAGAAGAATCTTCTAGAAAAAGCAATCAACATGCTTTGGGAGAGCTCCTTGCAGATGCTATAGTGCTCTGCCTGGTCCCCACCCCAAGGATCCAGATGCTCTTTTGCTTGCTACTACTGAGACTTCCTATTGAGAAGTCAGCCGTTTATCTCTTCGAACTTGTGAGGCATGGAGATAGACTTTGCCCACTTTCTGGTCTGTGTAGTTCTAAGAATGATAGGCGGATATGAGGATGGTACAGGAAGGAAAGAAGAGGTAAGTAAAGGAATGAGAAAGAAAGAAAGAAAGAGAAGGGGAAGAAGGAGAGATAGCGGGAAGAAAAGGAAGGAAGAAGGAGGGTGGTGAAGAAGAGCAAGAGGAAGAAAGAACACAAGAAAAGAAGAGAGAACGGAACAAATATGGGTGAACAGAAAAAGGCATTTATCTCCAGCATCTCTAGAGATTGTATGTGAGTTCACGTTAATGCCTTAAAGAAATCATTCGTGAATTAAATACTACGCCCTGCTATGTGAACAAATTTTTTTTCTTTCACATACACCATTATTTTTCCTGCCACTTAGAATTTTTCCAGATCCTATCTGTTCAGTATGCAGCCTCGGACCCACACATAGCCTCTCAGCCTCTTAGAAGTTTCAAGTGTTTCAAATTTGATTTTCTGCCTCAAGGATCTCGCCACCTTTCTTTCCCTTAAGCTCCTCGCTAATCCCCTTTCTCCTCTTGGTTCTCTTTTCTCTATCATGTAAAGTTTGAAGGAAAAATGATCTCTTTAAGAAAAGCACCATGATGGAAAACGGGTAGTCCCGCTGAAGCCTCCCAGGAAGGTTGAGAGGATATCGTCATCTTACATTAACAAAGAATCCAAAGGGAAAACCCAATGCTCATCACAACAAAAGTCCCAGTTTTAAGCAAATAAGCTAACATAGAAAACAGGGGGGAAAAAAACCCTGCATCTGTTGACATGGAAATTTTTATGAAACTCACTATGTATAAAGAGAAATGCACATTTAAAACCAGATGAATAATTTACTTTGTACAAGGAGTCAAAAATATAAATTTAAAATTGTTTGAATAAATGAACCAAAATCACTAGCCCAATCCAAGCAGATTTTAAAGTAGAGTATCAGTGTTGTAATTAAAATGCCGTCCGTGTGAACCCCTGGGATCTGAAGTATGAATTGTCAGTCATAGTTGTCCATCAGGCAAGCATCCGTTTCCATGTGACTGGCAGTCGACGCGTTTTTTTCCCTTGTTAGTCAGAGGCACCAAAGCATAAGGACATCCAGAGAATGGACCCAAAAGGAACTTCAACCAGCAACCGCGCTGCTAACACAGTACACATCTACTAAATCAGTTTAAATTTTAAACTTTTTAAAAATATTGATACCCTATGAGCATATAAAGGGGGAGGAGGTCCCCCTCAGTCATATCCATAGGGGATGGGAGTAAGGGGAAAGTGGGAGGGAGGGAGGAATAGGAGGATACAAGGGATGGGATAACCACTGAGATGTAATAAGAATAAATTAATAAAATAAAATAAAATAAAACAAATAAAATATTTAAAAAATACTTCTCCTTGTTAATAAAAACGTAAAGTTCATGACCTCCAAGTGAAGTGTGCTCATCTTTGTTCTAGGCCAGTGGTTCTCAACTTGTTGGTCACGACTCCTTTGTGAGTCTAACCAGCCTTTCATAGGTGTTACCCAAGACCATCAAAAAAACACAGATATTTACATTGCAATTTATAACAGCAGCAAAGCTCCAGTTTTGAAGGAAGAGTGGGTTGCGGGGGGTGGGGGGGGCGTCACCACAGCCTGAGGAGCTGTATTCAAGAGTAGCAGCAGTCGGGGGGTTAAGAAAAGCTGTTCTAGGCAGCAGCGATGTGTGCTAAGTTAAGCAGGGAGTTAGGTTACAGAATGGATAAAGAGTTGTCTTGGTGTTTACGGCTTTCCTCACTGTCACTTCACGTATCAGAAGATTTCCGTCTGGTGCTATTCTCCATGAGATTAGGGTTGCTCTACACGAGAACAAGGCTGTTCTCTGCTTTTCCTAATCAGGTGTCCAATTTGATGCCTAGAACCTATCTAAAGCAGACGGCATGCATTTTAAAGTACATCTATTTCAAGTGGGACAATATTTCCACATCCTATTATTATATTTTCATCTTGATTACTAGAGTGGCTGCTATTGAAGAGGGTATTTTTCCAAATTATATTAGACAAAATGCACATTGAAGAATTACTAAGGCACAAAATAAGGGGAGATTTTAAAGGATGAGAGGGGTGAGAAAGAGAGATAAGTAGAATATGCCGCATGCATCCCATAGATAATATAGTGTCTGAGACTCGGGGTGCCATCCCCTATCTTGGGGATAATGCCATCCCCAAGAAATCATATGTTTGTTGGATATGTTCGTATCTTTAGTTTTCTCTACCTATAAGTGAATATATATAATTATATTTGCATTTTCATTAATGTTTTGTGTTCTAGAAAGAACCCTGTTCTAATGCTTGTAATTGCTTTCCTTCTGCATAATGTTTTGTGTTCTAGAAAGAACCCTGTTCTAATGCTTGTAATTGCTTTCCTTCTGCATAATGCAGAATCAAGAAGGGAAGTCTTGGATAAATATTTACTGATCAACTGATGAAGTTGCTGTATTTATTTCTTTAGTATTTGCCAATTTTCTTTATTTTGATGCAGCTGTACTTGCCTACTTCCTCCACAAAGGTGACCCATGGCAGGAAAATGTTAACACCTTGTGGCAGGTAATTTTGTCTTGAGAGGCAACACTTAGACAGCAACCCCTTGTTCCAAATGTCATTGTCCTGTTCCTGCTAAGCTTGTGCTTGGCTTGTGGACATGGAAAGACTCTTTCACACACAAAGGTCTCAAAAACTTACATTGTTTATAATATTTTGATGTTCAAATAAATGAAGTTGTTATTCTGTAGCTAAAGGTACACTTAGAATAACACTGAAGAGTTTTTTTCTGTGGGTGGCAAAGAGCTGTTCTCCTGACAGAAACATATTGGAATATGAGAAATAGTCTGGAGGACTCAAATGTGCTCAACTTGCAGATGCTGAGCCACAGGTGACCCAGAATAATTGAGAATATGGTCCAGTGCATCTGGAGATGATAATGCCTTATTGTAATAAAAATGCTTAATAGTCCCATTCTAGAAGCTTTAAGAATTAGGGTCTGGTTATAAGAAACAAGTCTCTGGGAACAGTTTATCAAGGGTATATTATTCCTGGCTTCTTCCCGGTGTAATGCTGTATGAAAAGGCAACAGCAACCTCCTCCACAACAGGAATCCCTACTATACCTTCCCCAATATAAGGGACAGAAATTACCTAAAATCAAGAATCAAAATTATCATCCCTTAAGCTGTTTCTGTCAGGTATTTGGACAAAGAGATGACTAACAGATACAGATGCACTTGAAATATTAACATATATATAATATTAAAAATTAGGTAAAGAATAATTCTTCATTTGTCACTTGATAAAAGTATATATAAAAACCTAAAATCTGATGTGTAATGAACACCCTTAATCAAAACAGTTTTCACAATAAACTTTACAAATACATCAGCTGTTTTTAATAATTTTAGGAGGCAGTGGATATTAACACAAGACAAAGTAAGGCCAGAAGTCAGGAGTTTGAAAAGATATGCCACTTAGAATCTACTGACATGAGGTCTACCCCCAGTTATACCTCATATTCATTGGACCAGACACAAAATCTAGAGTTTTATTATGTTCGTATATGAGTGGTGGGGAGAGTAGTTACCCCCCAAGTCTTAAAATCACTGTGTTCTTAAGGAAATGCACAATAATTGCAGAATTACATTGAAGAACGTGCTGTCCTAGTCTGCCTCATTGTAGATTACAGTGCAGCTAAATGGTAATACGCAGCACATTTGTTTACTTAATTATGTATTGTGAAGCCTCCTTTCCCAGTAGACTGACTTAAATGGGGCAGAGAACATGCTTTCCTTAATGATGTACTCAGCATTTTGCATGCTACATAGTACCTCCTTGATACACAATAAATTGTTCTGATAGGTGAATGGCAAAAGATCATAAGAAATAAGCTTTAAAATGACAATTTCCTTTCATTACACATTTTACCTTTCTACTGTTATTTTATTACAGAAAATCCACAGTTGGTGCTACTCCTGGAGTGCAATTAAGAACTCTGATGTGATTATATTTGAAGATCATCTTCCTCTAAGATATGTCTATATTACCTTCACTGTTTTTGAAAAGCTTCTCTATCGTATTTCCTGAGGAAAAGAGTCTCACTCAGATGAGTGAAATAGAAAAAACATCAGTTATTCAAACCTTTTAAATCCTTTCCAATTAGTATCTTGAATTCTTTAGAACTATTCTCAGTCACTTAGGTAATTTCCAGTAGCCTTAAGCTAGCATGGTGGCTGTTTTCACACAGTGGGTGGCTGTTTAACCTGGTATCACATGGATTCTGGAACCAGATCACTTAATCACTGAAAATATAGCCGCTCTCTGGGCTTTATGACAGGTATTTTACTTCTAAGCTTCAATTTCCTTATTTCTAAATCAGTACAAATAAACACACTGACATCAGTGCCCTGGTAGGCATCAGGTGGCATTTGCAGAGCACTAATATTGGACCTATACAAGTAGCTATATAAATATTCTAGCCACCCATTTTCCTGAATTATATGGTTACTCATTCTTATCATAGATTGGTTTAGTTGATGCCAACACCATCCATCCATAATATCTTGCTTATATACACCAAAGAACTTCAGAAGGAATTGCCAACACACACAAAATAAAAAACGCACATGAGTTAGTTAATAGGTGTAGGGAAAATCTACCTGAGAGTTTCTGAACCGGATAAACAGACATTTCATACCCTTAAGTGATTCTATCAATCTCAAAGATGAGGCATTTTAAAAGTATCTGCCACATAGTAAATAGTCATTAAAATTCTGTTTAATGTATTATAAAGAAATCCAACTTAATTACATATTCAGTTAACTGGAAAATGCAAGAGATGTTTGTGTAGAAGCCAGGGCATCTGCTGACAACCCAAAGTATCTACTTCTTCATCTGTTAAATGATGAAACTAACCTATGTCAATATTTGCTGATTTGTGTCCAACTGAAACTTGGTTTTCTAGAGCTGCTCATCGGTGTCCTTTAAAAGCAATCAGTGACTGGGTCACCTTAAGTGAATCTACACATAGCACCCAGTCCCTGCATTTACACCCTCACTGTGACAGAAACCATTTTCAGTTGTTTTGTGACTACCAAAGGTCTCTATTTTCTAAACTTATATGACTATGGAGTGTTTCTCATTGGCTTATACCAACATCTCACAGAGGTATCCTGATAAAAATAGGAGAGGAGCCAATCTTCCCATCTTCAAAGCATTGTGTATCTATGAGGAACTGGCACATAAACGGAAAAGCAGGTATGTCATTATATGTATAATGAATTAAAGGAATAACCAGTTGAATATGATAACAAAAATCCAGAATATTTCTCCCTATGTTTTATTAGAAATTTATTTTTATTAAGTTTTATCTAATGCATCATGTGTATACTCTGAAACATTTTTGAAACTAAAAACAGATGGGTACAAGGTAATTCACCTTGGATAACTTAAAAACACATATGACATTTCCAAATTTATCACATTATAGATCCTCTCACACTGACTCTTCGAGGGAACCCATTAAATAAAGAACTTTGGCTTATTCTACACTTGAATCAGACTCTTTAGAACCACAAGAAGTATGCATTCACAGAAGCATCATAAGTAATTCTGGTAATAGATGAAAGTGATATCTTATTTATTATTGGTGGTGAATTCTCACTAAATAAATAGTTGTGGAGTATAGATATAAGAATTTCAGGTAATAGACTATAAAATTCATCAAAAGTATAGAATTTCCTATGTAATTGCAATCCTTTTTTAAGCAGAAAAAAGTACCAGTTAAAAAACCCTACTAAACATAAATGTTTTTATTTAACTTATCTTTCAAATTACTTTGCATCAGAATTTTTAAAAGCTCCCTAATGGTCCTGACCTATTGCGTGGATGAGGAACTGGAACAGTTTGTAGCAGACAAACACACAGTAAACAATAGACATATCTCCCATACAGGAGGGAAACACAAGCCTTTCAATTGTGGTCAGACAAGAACAGGAACAGCTGTGAACACATGCAAGAGTAATCTCCCCCCTCACACAAGGAAAGACCCAGGATGTTCAACCCTAGGACAGAAACCTATACCTGTCTCAACTGCACAGCCTCCTCTTTCATGTAGTCTCATAGGTCCTTTACTGGATTGTAGCTGTTTATAAACAGTATGAGAAAAGTAGTAAGATCAGAAATCCAGGGGCCATGGAGTAGGGAAAAAAAAAAACAGAGCAAGAGAGAGTGTCTTCATTATACTGCAATGAATAACATAAAACACCACTTATCCTTCCTACTTTTGAGTCCTTCTGTCTAATCAGCTTCTTGTTCATATAGGGCTCCAGGGCATGGATTTCCCAGGGGAGGATCCTTCCATGAAGGAAGCAAAGGCAGGGACTAAGGCAGGAAGAAGATGGAAGCTTGCCTGTGGGTTAGCAGTTTTGTCTCTCCCCTCATGTCCCCAATCCTCAAGGACACACGGGACCTCATTTGACACTGAGTGCAGTGGTGACTGGAGCCTTTCTCCCCCATCACATAGGCTTAATACACTTGCTGCAACATCTTTTCATCTGTACAACTGTGTCATTCAGTTAAAGGGTATTTTCTGCATTAAGTCTGTTCCTCTTTACTAGGGTTAGAGTTGATAATTTCTCAAAGTCTTAAAATATTAATAAGGCCCACTTAATATGTAGAAAAGCATCTGTTTTGATTAGGAATATCTTATATCATAATCAAATGCAGTCACTGCTCAAGGGCAATTTGTTCTCCGGGGTGTCGTTTCTTTGAGTTCAAGAAAAAAAAAAAACATGAGTTTGTTCTAAATCACCTCCAAATTGACTTTGATTCACAAATTCAGTGTATTTTCTATAAGCAAACACTGACACGCTGTCAATGAGTTCACAGTGTTGTACAACCACCATCTTCCCCTCTAGAGACTGTAGAATCTCACGTAGAGAACATGTGTGTATCTCTGCGTTTCGTTTCAGATTTTAGTGAGTAACCTTGAGCTTTGAAAACCATTACTTTATGCCAAGCTCTTTCATTTTTCCTTCACATATTCTGAACTATATACAATTTCTTTTAGTAAATAGAAAAAGAGGGGGCTAGAGAGATGGCTCAGAGGTTAAGAGCACTGCCTGTTCTTCCAAAGGTCCTGAGTTCAATTCCCAGTCAACAACATGGTGGCTCACAACCATCTATAATGAGATCTGGTGCCCTCTTCTGGCTTGCAGGTGTACATTCAGGCAAAACATTGTATACATAATAAAATAAATAAATTTTTTTAAAAAGTAAATAGAAAAAGGGAAGGGGCCAAGTGACAGTGACATTTTGTCAGTATAGAAGTATGTTTCTACCCTGTTTATTCCCTCTCAGTGCCTCACTTCTTAGGCAAAGGCGGGGTGCGATAATTTGCTGCCACATTACTTACCCTTGCCATTCAGATAAATTATTGTGCTTATGGAACTTACTCTAAGGGAAATTATTGTTCTGTTTCAATCGATTCTCTCATTGCTCACTATCAGCTAACCATATTCTTCTTCAATTGATTTTTATTTAGTATTCACTCAACAAACCTTAATTGAGAACTACCGCATGCCATGCATCACCTGCTATACCTGAGAATAGATTACACTACTTGTCTTAATCCTCGAGGAAATCATTGCTTGTTTATGGTAAACGAATAAGGAAAGTGAAGATTATAAACAATGAATAGCTATGAAGCCATGTTTGACAAACTGATAAAAAGTCTTGCTAACATAGAGCAGCGAATGACATACAGGTAGCTAGTGCGTTTTGGTGCAGGGTAGGGAAGTTGGGGGAATAGTCGGACATCCTGGAGAATGTGCCATTGGAATAGCTATTGGAATGTGCTATCAGGTGTAGAGTCTCCATGTGTAAGAATGGTCAGGAGTTCAGAGCAGAAAAAAAAATTCAGTAGGATCAGATCTTAAGTGTGTAGTTCCCAAAGCACACAAGGAAAAATTGCTCAAAGTAAAAAAAGAAAAAGAAAAAAAAAGTGTACATGGAACTTCAAAGCCTTCCTTAGTAATTGAAGCATACACTTTTTATAGATAGCCCTGTATTGCCTAATAAGTTTATTCTCATTAAGTTGAGTATTCACTGAACCAGAATAACACAAGTAAAGTCCACACAAGAAATATTGAAGGTCAAGCCATTCTGCCTTTTTGAGTAACTATGTCAACATTCCTGTTGGTAAAAGACCAGGAGGAAAAAGAATCTTAATGATTTCGGGCCATTAATGAGTTTTGTATTCTATTTTCATTTTAAGACCTCTGCTTGATTCTCAGTGTGTGTAAAATGCCTATAACAATGTGGATAGATGCTATGCATTAAACCGCTTAGCACAGAGCTTGACAAACAGTCGTGTATCAGCATTTCCTACCTACAAATCTCAGTCTTGACTGATTGATCTGCATACTTGGACCACTAACATCTTATTCCAAGGCTATATCTCTAAGAAGTTATAAATATTATGGTCTAGAGAGAAGATGTCAGACTCTTAGTAATTTAAGTTCTAAGTACATTCTTTGAGAGATACTGTGACATATGCAGGCTGGAAGGAAGGTAGATCTGCAGAGGTATACACCCAAGGGCAGTATTTTGGGGTTTTTTGTTTGTTTGTTTGTTTGGTTGTTTTTTTTGGCTTCTTTTATTTTTTATTTTTAAATATATTTTATTAATTTATTCATATTACATCTAAATTGTTATCCCATCTCTTGTATCCTCCCATTCTTCCCTCTCTCCCATTTTCCCCTTACTCCCCTCCCCTATGACTGTGACTGAGGGGGACCTCCTCCCCCTGTATATGCTCACAGGGTATCAAGTCTCTTCTTGGTAGCCTAGAGCCGTCTTATGGAAAATGTAAGCCCCTTGGTGCGGGGAGGTGTATGAGGAAGAAGAGGGAATGTCACAACTTGCGTTACCTTGAACATTAATTCTTCTGGAGCTAATAGCTGTTTAAAGCAAGACACTGACACAATTTATTTTGTTAAAAATATTTATTTTGGTATTTATATACAAGACAGAATAGAGAACAGAAGAGCCTATTCACATAATCCCAGTGATGGACTAAAAGGAACTGAGGCAGGGTTGGGCCAGGAGAAACTGAAGAAAAAGGATAGAATAGAGATTCTTAGGACATGGGAAAAGAAGATCTCAGGGTCTCAGGTACAAGGTGATCTGGTTGCAGTCAGCTTGCTTTTGACCTCTTGGTGAACTAGTCATGTGGAATCATTAGTTGGCAATTGAATATAAGGCTTTGAAATTAATTGAGGAATCCTTATCTATAGAAATTTCAAATATATTTACATTTGTAATAACTGATATTAGAAAACAGCCAAGTGTAAGAGCCTGATCCTAGCATCTCTAGGCATTTAAAGAATAAAACAAAATGACATGACACACAACTCTTAGGCTAGAAACATTTTTTAATTATAAAAAAGGTGTATTCATATTTGTGACCAAGAATTAATGAGTTATTCTCCTTAATTCTATATGTAGAGATCAAGGCAGAACTAATAAACTAGCTTCTCTCTTACACTGCAGAGCTCCCTCAACACTATGGAAGATTCTAAGTGTGGGAACAATTTTAACCCTTCCACAAGTAATATTGTCTTAAAACTTAAATCCACTAAAATGATGATCTTTAAAATGAATAAAGACCATAATGGGGTGAGGAAACGGAAAAAAGGGGCCCTGTAGATGTAAAGCACATTGCTTAGGACACTGACTTTCTAACATCCTGACCTTATTATGCGCAGTGTGTGAAGGGTCACAGAAATTGTTCTTTCAGCCCATTCTTGAGAGCGTGCTCCTGCAGAAAGAAGTGACTGACAGCCAGCATTCTATTCCTTTGCTTGAGTTTGCAAAGACCACACTCTCTAGGTTGCTCCCAACCCATTCCTATGTGCAGCAAGCCTGGTGATTGAATCCCAGTCCTGTCAGCTTACTCTTACAATCAACTTTGGCTTTCTCATAAGCCTAGCCAAGGATTTCCTCTGACTTCTGCTGCAGCCTGGGACTTTTCCTACAAAATACTTTTTGCTTCTCTCTTTGCAGCATGGCAGCCTGCAGGATTTCTCTGTTGAACCTCTTTATCTTCATTCCCCAGTTATCCACCACAGGTTGATTTTTTTTTCCACAAGCTTCTTGCACTTTCTATTTTTCTATGGCTTCTATTTCCTTGGGGATTTGAGTTAACATCGGAAGGGCTTGATAGTTAAGGATTTAAAATTTTTACATTAAAAAAATAAATGGTCATGATAGGATGGAACCCCTGTCAGTCTATGTGGATAGAACAGTGAAGGCACAAGAAAGCACCCAAAACATCTTACTTGACAGACCTTGACTCTGTATTAGTCCCCACAGGCAAAGTTGTCATCATTACTCTGTCATTTTCATTGTTTTCATTCTTTGCGTTGGCATTTGCATACCTTAGGATTCAGAGTGCAGAGCTCCTCTTTCAAGTCAAGGCCTACAGCTTCTTCTGCATCTCTGCTAAAGTCAGGGCCATTTTCCTAATCTATGTGGACAAGTCCACCATTTGTGATCTGTCTCTCCAAGCTGCCCCTTGGCATTGCTGCAGAAGTGAGTTTTTGCCCACCTATGCCATCTAAGATGGCTCTGAGATCATTAGTAAGATCAGCTATTTCTCTCATTGCCTCTCAGGCTGTTTTTCATTCTGGCTTCATGCTCCTAGCTGACTAGATGCACCCACAACATTCTTTCCTGGTTCGGAATAGCACAAGACTAGAAGGCCTCTACACCCACATGCTGCTCATCAGAAACTTACACCGATTTAAAATGCATGAGTCATTTTATTCACATCTTGGGTTCTGTTTGGGAAAGTGCTGATCCTAGAAAACAGGAAGGTCTCATTTCCTCTCTGTGTTACTTTCCATGATCATTCATATCACATATAGCAATTCTGGCCCTCCCTTGGCATAGCTGATTTCTCACAATATTTCTCAGCCAGTTGCCAGAGCTGGGAGACTGCCACTTGGCCCTTACACAGAGACACACATAGACTCCTTTTCTAACATTTGTAACATTTTTTTCCTGTGAGGATAGGAAAGATCACTCATCTAGTACAAAGGAGAGGGAAAAGAAAAGAGTAAGTGTTAGACTAGGAGGCAAGTGGGGCACTGCATATGCTGAGCCACTGTTCCTCACTGATGTTACAACCCATTTGGTATGAAAGCACGATGAAGTACCAAAAAACAACCCATTTTGAATAAAGTACTGGAGCATTTCAGTACTGTTTTCTATGCTTACCCTATACTGAAAGGGAGTTAAGTAACCCAGGTGCTATGTCTCTCTGAATGCTTTCTGGTCCACTGAAAACTTCATTTTGAAGCAAAGCCCATCAGTCACTGGTGGACATGCTTCAAAACATGTCCTAGTTGCAGGTGTCTTGTTGCAGGTCTTCTCAGAATGCAAGCAACAAGGCTTCGTAGTTTGATGCTTAGCAGATTGAAGACTTTACCCAGTCTAAATAAGTAAATTCTCATATACAGGTTGACCCCAAACATATGGGCAGGTACAATGGTCTTATAAAGAAGGCTGAAGAACAAGGTGATTGGCTTCCTTTCACCATCCAACTGCCACACCAATGCTGGTATACCTTGAGGTGAAGCACTAGCCAAAATGGTTGCTGAGCATCACTGGTCTGCCATGTCTGTAGAATGGTTTGCTCATGGTCCCACTCACTGCCTCACAAAGTAATGTACAGAGTTATACATCTTTTATGTGTATTCCTTTAGCCAAATTTCCTTGGTGTGTATAACAACATATTATGATAGATTAGTTTTCCCTGTATCATTGTTATACTAACACTCATAAAGCAAAGACTATGGCTATAAAACATATTTTTCCGTGTACTCAACTGAGAAAGGCAGATCATTCCTTTAGTCAAATTGAAATTTAGGGGCAGAAAATCTTGGATTTATTCTGATATTAGAGAAATGGGAGTATGTCTAGAATGCTCTGCTATAAATCAGTATCATAGGCAATGTTCATGAAGGTGGACTGAGAATTCGATGGTGTAGAATGTATAAGGAGAGGTGGGTGGAAATCCACTGCGGACTTTTCATCCATCTATTCCAGTTTGTGATTCTTACTCTATGAACCTTGCCATTGAGCAGAAAATTTAACCCTGACCCCTTGTGTTAAGTAAAGGCATTTTATTTTATTTCATTTGCATTTACAGCTTTCTATGCAGTTAAATAATCTTACCTTGCTACCTTTTTCAGTGAGTGAACTTATAATTGCATTTTCTTGATATTTCATTGACCCTGGTTGTTTTCTTTTTAATGATTCTATTTGTCACTGATCAATTAATCTACAAGCATTTTATTTTTAAAATGTAATTTTTCACATGGCCTTTGTGATTCACTGTGAATTCACTTCAGGAATTTCTGGGTTGAAGGGTCATTGTTTATTTTCTTACAATATCATTATCATCCAATCAAGAATATCTATGATTTAAAGGACAGAAGAGCACAACATGGTATGTGCTTACAGCAATTTTGGAATTATTGAAGAATGTGACAAAGATAATGTAGCAGACCAAAAGATATACTTGGGACTTGACTTGAACTGCCTGCAATTACTTATTAGCATTATATCTCACTTTTACAAACAATAAGAGATACAAGTGTCCTTTAAGAATCCATTTATGATCCAGGCATCGTGTCACATGCCTTTAATCCCAGCACAGGCAGAAGCAGGTAGATTTCTGAATTCAAGACCAGTCTGGTCTACAAAGCAAGTCGGACAGCCAAGGCTACACAGAAAAACCCTGTCTCAAAAAACTAAAACAAAATAACAACAATAAAAAAATTATTTATGGACCATGGGGAGATAGTTTACTTGGTAGATGCTTGCTTAGCATGTATGAAGCCTTGGGTTTCTCCCCCTAATGTCATAAATATGATGGGGGGGGGCATAATACCTATTCATTGAGCAATGAGGAAGTGGAAGCAGGAGGATCAGACATTATAGAATGCTTCATTATATAGTGAATCCAGGCCAGACTCGGCTAGCTGAGACTCTGAGTGGGGTAGGGGAGAAAATAATTGAATCAAATGAATAAAACAATTGACTTAAACTGTGGGAACAAATTTCTTCTGTAAAACCCAAGCCTTATTTAGATAAAGTACTTATTTAAATAATAATACCAAAGAGGATCAATTTAATAGGAACAATTGGATAGATGAGGAAGGACCAAAGACACAAACATTAAAGTGATCTAAGAAAGTTAACGCTATTTAGTCATTGCCTTGAAATGTTAACATTCCTAATTAGAGGGAAGAAGAAGATTCCTAAGTCTCAGGAAGATCATAAAACCTACATGGTTCAGGAAGCTGAGAATGCCACATGATTCACAAAGCCCCTTCTCCAAGTTTTAGAAGTAGTAACCAGCTCTGGGTAAAGGAGACAGTTTAGCTTTAAGACACTGAGCTCCAGCAGTGTAATATTAATGGAACATCACTCATAATAATAATCATGTAACCCTTTATGTCTGTAAGAAATCCCTGAAATTCATTGGTTCATAAAGCTATAATTAGATGGAATCATTTCTTTGGCTATCCTCGGTGCTCTGTCTGGTGCAGATAGATGATTCTTCACATCTCTCCCGGAAAGCCATGCAAGAGTAGGTGACAGGAATTAAAGTAACTGTTGAAGGTCAGTATTTAGTGACTTGTTTACAAAACGAATACAGTAATTCAGAGACTAAGCACTAGCATCGAGTAACATGAAAATATTTCAATTGCAATATTATAGTTGATTCTAATATGGGGAAGAACTTAAAACAAGAAATAGATAAACAGAGATTAATGTAATTAGCAATGAATTAATCCAAAACCATATCCTGAGGCCACGGGATATTTGGCTCCAAAGGTCAGGCTGAAAACCTGGCTGCAGAGGAAGATGGGAAAAGCAATGTGTTCTCTGTGTGAGAAGAGTCCTCTGAACACAGAGACTCAAAACTATGCTTAGGACGGAGGGGGCAAGGGGAAGAACATAAAATGAAGGCTCTTGAACAAAGAGGGTGTGGGTTTGTTCTCAAACGCAGCATTTAAAAAATTACCTCTAACTAATTTCCTAATTGAGATAATCAAGGCTGAAAGAGATGTGTTCATACCCACACAGATCTTGGCTAAAAGAACTGTCATTAACACCCGGGTTTTCCCATCCCTTTCCAAGGTGATGCTGTTTCCTTGTACCATGAACCGTGACAAGAGAAATGCACACTTGTCAGATGCACAGGAAGCCGCATGCGTTTTTCTACGTTTGGAAGAGCCCTCTACTTCTGCAAGGGAGACGCAGAACTCCAGCAGTCTTGCTGTCCCTAGGCTTTTGTTACAAAGTCGTGCATGATTTTCCTCTTACAACCCTAGGTTATGCTCTTTCTGCCTCAGACTCCGTTAGTAGTTTAAATGGAGTAAGCTCCCTTTGAAAGATCAGAGCGCTCTGGCAGGGTCATGATCAGGTGGAGGGCTGTAAAGGGAGGCTCTGCCCTTCACAGGCATGAGAACTTGTGCTTTCTACTACTTTGTGGGTCTCGTTTTCCTGGATTGTGATATTAGGATCTCACTCAGGTTTCTTCCCCCCCCCCATTTAATGAATGAATTAATTAACTTACAGCCTGATCCTAGCCCCCTCCTTCCTCTCTCTCCCTCAGGCCCCCCCTCCATATTATACCTTCTCTTTCTTCTTAGAGGATGGGAGGCACCCAAGGGGTATCTGGCACCTCAAATCTCAGCAGGACTATTGCCCGGGGATTTTTAGTTCTTTACCATTTGTGTTTATTTTTGTCAGGATGAAGTAAAACAACAGTGCCTGTTGTAACTTCATAATGTAACTGTGTGTGGAATGCTCATGGAGTGAGTGAGAAGCGCGCGTGTGTGTGTGTGTGTGTGTGTGCGCGCGCACACACACACCAGTGGGGTTACAGAACAACTTGAGGAAGTCATTTTGCCTCTACCATTTGGATTCCGGAAATAGAGACAGGAAGCAAATATCTTTCCTATTGAGTCATCTTCCCAGTCCTCAGCATTTCACATTTGTTACATATACCCTGTGTTCCCTACTACCTCATACCTGTGATGTAAAACAATTTCAAGCTTTGATGTACTTGCAACGTCTTGTTTAGAATCATCCAAATAAATGTGCCATCCATTCTACTAATTGCTTTTTCCCACTTGAGGTTTTAATGTCTGTCTAGAACTTGTGGTTATTTGTGTTTCCGCAAGCACATGGATGGGACCATCTCAATTCAGAACAAAATCAATCTAAGTTGACAATATACACATATATACAGACATATGTCATATAAAAGTATATATTTTTATATATAAACATGTAAACATTATGGCATATACTTGTATATAATGTTTTGTTATTTGATGATAATTTATCATATTCTAAAAATTTTGGGTGACAAACCCACAATTGTGAATATTTAAGCCCAATATAGATTAAAGAATGCACAAAACTTGAAGTCAGGAGTCACGGGCCTTTCTCTATCCCTGAAGAAGTAAAAATACACACTTTTATAGACCAGTTCAGAAGCTGTAAGGAGGTGATTTCTCACTTTTCTTTCAACATTCTTAAAATCTATACCCATTGCCATGAAGCTTTTTAAAACATATGTGGAAAAAATCTTTTTAAAACCTTCAGAGAAAGGACTTAGAAAATTATCCTGCAATATCTGACTTCATTCAGCGTTTAAAAGAACTTGGAGATAAAATTTATCACATGCCCTCCAGAAACAAAAACTGGCAGGCCTGTGTCTTTCCCCTGAGGAGCAAGAAACTGGCAGCTCCCTTCTATTGCCCTTGTGTGCACCAAACCTGGGTGTGGCAGCACCAAACCTGGGTGTGGCAGAAGTCGACGCTGACCCAAGGTCTCTTCTAGTTTCCTATGGTGTCTGTGCTGCCATGCAGCACCCACTACTATAGGTTCACAGCCCCAGTATTGTCTTCTGCCAAGATCATAGACACCCAGGGTCTTTCACTAGCACTTCACTGTCATGCCTGTCACCTATTTAAGGCTTTGAAAACTACCATCTAGATTATTTTGCTTTTCTAAGAGCGGTTGCTCTTTCTTAGACGGTCTAAACCTAACCTACATTAGATCTCATATAAATCTTCATAACTATAGTTCTGCTATTATTCCAAAGCATTTTGATTGCCTCTCTATTGTCTATCAAGTAAGAGCTGAAGTCAGAGTTGAGTCTCTGGGTCTATTACCGAAACATTCTAAAATCTTCCAAACATGTTTCTTTTCTTTGCAGCTGCTCCTCAAATTACAACCCTCAAGTTTAGTTCAAAGTCGATCTTGTCTCCAAATACTCATCTGCTGTTAGAATAAACATTTGGAGCCTGCAAAATGACACTCTCAATAGTATTCATGCATTTCTAGAATCAACTATACTTTCTTGAACACTTGTTACAGGACTTTCCCTTGATGGCGGCAGAAGGGTCATTTCCTTTCCATAGCACAGACTCCACTTTCATTGGCAAGGAGATAATGTAAATTTAAAACAAATAGATGATGTACTATTTCTAAAACTTAAAGCAGATATCTGCTTCCTCTGAGGAACTATATAGGGGCAAATAAGTTTTATAATTTGTAACTAAAAAATTGATACCAAAGAGTATATTAGATTAGAATATCTATTTTTAAAACTCTGTGCAAGTCCTTTTAGCTATTTTTTTTTCAGAAAAAAATGTTATCAAATTAAAAGCCATTTAAATTTCAGAAAAATCTTTTTATGAATTTAATATATTTCTTTCAGTTAGAAAATGACATTTTACAATTTCCATCCCAATGATCATTCCTTTGCTTAGTTATTTTATCTGTTCTTTTGAGCCACACTCAAGGTACTGTCTACCCATCGCCTCAATCAGCGTAAGTCAAGAGATTTCTTTAGTTTCAAATAAATATACAATCCCATCCATCAGGTTGAAAACAGGACCAGCTACATATCAGGAATAAATAACTCCATTAGTCAGAAGAATAGCCTCATCAATCAGTACCTGGGGTCAAGTATTTGACAGATGCCAATGAGCTCTTTCAAGATCATCTCTTAGAAATGAGGGCGTTAGCAGAGCCAGCCAAGGTGATCCCAAGGGGAAGCACCAAACTAATCAGGAAGAAGGGGACCAGCTAATTTCCTCAAGGTTGTAGGATGAAGTTGGAACCACATGCACTCTATGATATTGCTAATTGACCCAAAGAAGAAAAACTAGTGAACTGAGCAGAAGTGTTTAACATTTTCACAAGAAGTGGCATTTAAAGGTCATTCAAAGATATCAGAGGATAGGACAGAATAGTATAAATATTTACTATTACCATAAATCTTTTGGGGATTTCCCTTGCCTTTTAAAGAAGAATAAAATAGAGCAACATAAAATAGAACCAAGCCCTCCCCTAAATGTTTAGGGGCATATTTGAGGAATTTTTAAGTCCTTAGTAAATGCTTTTTTGTTTTAAAGAAAGAGATGTTTTGATATTATAAAACAAATAGCAAACCATGTCTAATAAACCCATTTATATATGATGCATATTCTGTTCAAAACATAAAATGATAATTTCCTGCTTTATTTGAATTAGTGAATCTACTGATGTACAGACAAAATGAATCAATACCCTCTGCCTGGCTGACTACGTGTACATATATCTACCAGCCATCTACAAAGTCATGCATAAGTGTTCATGTGTGAGGGTATGTGTGTGTGTGTGTGTATGTGTGTGTGTGTGTATGTATGTGTGTGTGTGTGTGTGCGTGTGTAAAAGAATACACACAGTTTTTCCTCTGGGATCTTTTTGCCTTCCACAGATACTCTTCATCTTACTTCTAATGGCAAATAATGAGAAAGAAACAGTCTCCTCGCTAGAGCCCTCCCCCGAAATCTGCTAAACTGAAGAGCCCACTCTTCTTCATGAGGTAAAAAGTATTATTTTTCAGTCTGATGGAACACATCCTACTGGGCACAATTTCAGACACTGTGTTGATTTTAGATAAGTGAGCATTTACAACCCTACTACTATTACTTTAAAACTCCAACCAATATCCCTAACAAGCAATGTATCCTTGTCTGCCTAAGAGGGATAGAGCACTGGGAATAAACAGCAGGCACCAGTGAATGAACTCAGCAACCACAAACAAATTACCAGAGACATGTACTGTCCTGAGAGGCAGAGAATTATGGAGGCAATATTGCATGATGGGATATGTAAGTATAGCCTTGGAGGACCACGTGTGGATAAAAACCAATTAAGTAAAGCACTTAGGAAAATTGCTTTCCACTGTCAGGATGAGAATTTATCACAAGACATGCATTCTTTTTTTTTTTTAAAGTGAAAAGCCTTACATGTAAACCTGGACTAAGTGTTCTGTCCAAGGTGACACAGAAAGGCAAATGATACATCTAAAATGAAAATTTTTTGAGTCCAGCCTCCTGATCTAATCACCAGACACCTTGATCCTAAGGCAATGCAGAAGCATGGGATTAGAGAGGTCAGAGCTGGGATTGCAGCTGCCAGCTGGCAGCAACAGAAGCACAACTGACTGCTTCCTAAAAAGCAATACAGTTTCATCAATAAAGACAGAGCAAGGGGAGGAAAGTTCAACCACACACATCATGAAGAAAAGAGCATTTTCCATTAAAATGGCTCTTGAT
The DNA here is from genome assembly GCF_964271855.1 of Acomys minous. Classification (NCBI taxonomy): domain Eukaryota; kingdom Metazoa; phylum Chordata; class Mammalia; order Rodentia; family Muridae; genus Acomys; species Acomys minous. The sequence continues at coordinate 51,847,584 of NC_140492.1, forward strand.
AATCACTAGTAGTCTTTAAAGATCACGTGACATATGCCCCCTTTAATCCCCGCATCCTGGCTGAAGGAAGGAGCAGGCAATTTCATCCATTATGCCGTCGTCTGTCTTTTAAAAACCCATTTCAGTATGATTTTTCTTACTCGATTAAAGTTGTACAGGGTGTTTGCTAAATATCAAGTGCGGCAAAGGGGATAGAGAAGCAGTTGAAGTGTATGGCTGCCTTTCTCCGGGAGCTCAAGTGTTTTGCTCATGAATGTTTTAGTAACACATCCAGACACAAAGTGTAAGTGTGCCGGGGGAGATGAGGTTGAAGTCCCATGGGGGCACAGTCACTGGGAGCAACGGAGTGAGATCACGGAGGACAGAGAGATGCGCTATTGTGTTGGAGTAAACTGTTGAGAGTTAAATCACTAGTGGAAAAATAGGCCTGGGAATGGTGTAGCCCGAAAGAGATAATGCTGGGCAAAGGGGACAACCTGAAGAAACATTCTTCTGCTTCTAGTACTGAAAGAATCTCCTGCTTGGCACATTTATTATTTTTTTAATAGCAACCCAGGCCTTATTCCATGTCAGTTGTTCCAAGTTGCATGTCCACGAACTTAGTTCTTGTCCTACAGAAGACATTTCTAAGTCCTTTTTTTTTTCTCTTCTAGTGCAGTTGTGGTAAAATTAAAATGAGATGTTCTATGTAAAGGTGTTAATAAAAACTGTAAATTGTGTGTTTCAAATATAATTATTCATTGAATACATAACACAAGCTTTCTCCTTTTCCATTCTGGTTATGATTTGCTTAAGACCACATCTCAAGGCACTACGCACTAAGGGGAAGAGGAAAGGGTCGGGCACCATCAATGACATTGTCTCCGTGATCTTTCACATGCTTAAATGCCACACTTATTAGTTGAATTAGCTCACTGTTCTCTGAGAGGGAAATGTTCAATTAGCCAGCCACTACAGAAGAGAGATGTATAAAGCAGGTTCAACTGGTAAGAGCCATAGAGTGCAGGACTCAAAACACCATAGAAGGTGCATTTTGATGTGCAGGAAAATTTAGCATCACAGCCAAGGTCACTTAGAGCAATAGGGTATTAGCAGGGCATGTTGTTGGTGGGGAGGTGACTTTTACGTCACAATACTTTCGATTGCTAACAAAACCAGGAGTCTGCACTTAGTAAATGACTGGATAATATTGAAACATTAAGATGAGAATAAAACTTGCTTCATCTATTTATAGAAAAACTTCCTTCCCTGCTACCAATGAAACTGAATAAGCAGCCTTTATAAATGAGGAGATGAGAAGAGAGTTCCACTTTAAATGGCCATATTTGGATACTATCAACATTACATTTAGGAGTAACAAGGTAGCTTACTGGGCAAAGATATTTTCTGACCCCAGTTCTATTCCTAGTACCCATATGATGGAAAGATAGACTTGAAAACAACAACAAAGACAAGTAGAAGTTGTGTTGTGAACATGCCCTGTAACACACACACACAAACACACACCATAAATACTCATTTTAAAAAACATGAATAAAACCAGGCAGTGGTGGTGCACACCTTTAATCCCAGCACTCGGGAGGCAGAGGCAGGTGGATTCCTGTGAGTTCAAGGCCAGCATGGTCTACAAAGCAAGTCCAGGACAGCCAAGACTACACAGAGAAACCCTGTCTCAAAAAAATGAAAAAAATAATAAACATGAATAAATTATCAGGAAAAAATAATTTCATACTACTGTAAGTGAAACTTTTGAAATGACTCAGAGAGAGAGAGAGAAGAACATGTATATGTGTGTGAGGCAGTTTGGAAAAAGATGGGCTTTACAGAATGTATGCATCTAAATATAATCTGCACTTGTCATTTGAGGATCCATGATCATTTGAAAAGTAATTAAGACTGAATCACCCACTGAAAAGTGACAGATGTCCATCCTTTCTTGGAAAGTGAGAGGAAGTAGAGAAATTAATTTCTCACTATATCAATTGCTTTATAAAGATGAGCCTGAATAAAAGAAATAAGAATTTTTCCCAAACTCAATCTTTCCTGTTTATAATCATGTAATAAACATTAATTTTAAACACAGAGAGCAATGCTATTTTTGCATGGTCTTATTATAACTAAATTGTTCAGAAATTTTCAATTCCATGAGAGAGTGAAGGAAATTTTGCATCCTCTTTGGTCAATAGCATGGAATAAACTTTATATCTGCTAAAAAAAAAAGGCAGTGATGAAATATTTCATATAATACCACATGAATATGTGCTTTAATATTTAGCAACAAAAGTAATTTAATATATTATATTAAGGAAATTATTGTTTAAATTCTGACAATAATGATAATTAAGTAGAGAGCACAATGAATGGAGAAAAAAAAAATTCTTGAATGCCAATACAGCAAAGTAGAACAAGAGTCCTGATATACACTGGAGCTGGAATCTCATCTCTGATACTTACTACCTCTGCCATCTTCACTCATCACTACTTCAAGACTATTTTCTCTATCATAAAATTAGTTTGGCATTACCCAACTCACAGAGGTCAGACAGGAACAACTTATTGTCAGGATATTTGGCACAAGGCAGTGCCCTTGTAAATATATCCATTATTGCTGCCATTATTATCAAATATCAATTTTAAACCTTAAGGCAAAAATGTGGCAGAGTTGGAACTTAAGTCAATGTCTTGTGCCTGCTTCCATGGCTCCTAATGTTTCCCCCAGTAGAGCTAATAAAGTTCACAGAAAATAGCGTGCACTTCTGTTCATTTTCTCTTTTGTTCAAGTGTTAAGCTAATGGTGATGGGATTCCCAAACTCGATGTGAACAAAGAAAATCTCTTTAGAAGCTGGCCTTCACAGGCTCTGACAACAGACCCATATGGCAGAGTGAAGCATGCTTTCTCTCCATGCCCAATGACAAATAAGGTGAATATGGGGGCATGTGGTGAGGTTGCACAGACCACATCAAGTTCATTTCATTTGTGAAATCAACTGAGAGAAATGACTGTATGTTTGCCAGGCCCTTACTGATGGCAGCATGAGCACCTGTCACCACAAGGTCAATGGTGACCCCCGGAACCATGTCAGTGCCCTGCAAAGCCATAGATAAGGGACTGGTGGGCTCCAGTACGCTTCCACTGACATTAAAACAGCTTTCCATGTGCTTTGCAGGTGAAATCATGGCTGTGCAGGTGGTACTCAACCCAATGGATGTAATTAAACCTGCTTTCATCTGAATGAATGGATATTGCTTAAGTGCCATGTCTGGTCTAACCTCTATAAATGCAGTCAGGTGCAAATGCTGAGGATCTTGTCTTCCACCTTTTCCTTTTTGACTTGTTCAGCCTCTCAAGTATGCTTAATTCAAGCTTGTTGCCTCTTACCCCTTCGATTGTAAGCAGTTGTCAATTGAGGCAGAAGATTAATAAACTTCTTTATATATCCATATCCTTTAAACAGTTTCATTGAAATCTATATCTGTACTTCCTCAATATTTCACGCCAATGAGAATCCGTTCAGCAACCATTCAGGCATTTCTTAAATGTCTGCAAAGTGTTTCATATTCTGATCTATATAAAGAAAACCAATGCAAATAAGCAAACACGTGCCAAGCCCACCAGTGCTACAGCATATTGAATTAAAACAGATAATAAACTAGGTAAATTTAGATTATACTAGTAAGACGCTGCTATAAAGTATAAAGGAGAAAGGATAATTAGGAGTTTGTGCTTATGCAATAGGATGAGTTATAATTTTAAGTTATCTTAATTAGAAAAGAAATTTGGAGTAAAAATTTGAATGTAAGGAGCAATCAAGCAGATATGTAAAGACAGATGCTTTAAGTAAAGCAAGCAAAAATTTTCACAGTCTATTGGGTCATTGTGCCTGATTAAATTAAGGTCAGGGTGATAGTGACTGGGGCAAGGAAGCAAAATATCAGGTAAGGGGAGAAAGCTGGAGAAGCAGTTAGTCTAGGGCCTCTGTACATGTTTTAGTCTTTTATGTGTAAGTAGACACATATATGACTTACCAACTGACTTTCAAGCTGAGAGTGTTTTCTATATTTCTATGTGCTTGGAAAAACTCGAGAAGATATGATAAATTTATGATAAGGGAATCGTGTGAAATTAAATTCCTGTACCATTGTAAATTCTTACAAGAGAAAACAGTATTACGTCTGTTATTGTGGACATTTCCATAATACAATGGCAGCTATTAGTAGTGATGAAGACTGTGTGGCTTCCAAAGTGTAAAATATTTACTCTCTGAACCTTTTCAGTGAATTAGTTGGTCTCAAGACTAGGCTATAAAGAGCAAACTTGTATGATGTGTTGCAACAATAAAGGAAAGAGATGACAGTTTCTTGACCAGGTGTCAATGGAAAGGATCATGAGAATTAATATAGAGTTAATGTATTTAGAATGTTAAGCAAAGACCAAGTGTTAATGTTTTTTTTATTTTTATTAATTTATTCTTGTTACATCTCAATGGTTATCCCATCCCTTGTATCCTCCCATTCTTCCCTCCCTCCCATTTTACCCTTATTCCCCTCCCCTAAGATTGTTCCTGAGGGGGATTTCCTCCCCCTGTATATGCTCATAGGGTATCAAGTCTCTTCTTGGTAACCTGCTAGCCTTCCTTGTTAATGTTTTGAAAGTGATTAGCCACACAACATAGGGATTTAAAAGACTTGGTGCCATGGTTCTTGATTCTGACATCAGCTCTCCCAACAGCAGGACCATCCATCCATTAAAGTGATTCCCATTTCGTATATTTGACTTAATGTACACCAAACGTGTCATTACATCTGTATTTTGATGCAGTTCATAGTCTCATAGATTTTCTTCTGCATCTTCACAAGAGGGAAATGTTCCTTGCCTACCATTCCTTCAAAATAAGGAATGTCCTTTCCTTTTCATCCATTTTTCATGCCAAACATGAAAACAATAGAAAGTAGAGCGAAGAAGGAAAATGAATGAGATCTCTTTACATGTCTGCTGTTGTTCTTTATTGATACTCAATCAAAAAGTCTGGCTTCTTGAAAGCATTGCCATTGAGCAAATCCTATGTTACACCTATAAATAAGATACACTAGATACAGGTGATTTAAGTAGCAAGCTTCTCCTCCAGAACAAAACATGCTACCATGATGTAAACAAGCAAAACATTTAACCAATATAGTCATCCCTCAGTATTCATGGAAGATTTAGTGCCCAGATGTCTAAAAATACCCATCTATGAGTACATCATATTAGATATGGTGTAAAATGTTAACATAACCTACATACAAATATCCCCTTTCTACTTTATTGAAATAATCACTAGATTATTTATAATACTTAATAATAAATGGAAAGTTTATATAAATTGATTCTGAAATATATTTTTTTCAGGGGATACTGACAAGGAATAGTCTCCCAATATCCTGTATTTTTCAAATTCATTTAGAATATCTGCATTCTAATACTGGTTGAACACATGGATGTGGCACCATAGATACAGAGGACAATGGATTTATCTTACTGGAATGCTACACAAAATCATTGACACTGATTTTTGTCAAAGAGAAGAAAAAAAGAAACTTTACTAAAACTGCTCTAGGCATTTTATAGGCTTTTAGTCTTCCAATTATGTGACTTAACTTACAAAATGTCTTGCAACCTAAAAAGAAGCTAAAATGTGTGGTTGTCATTAGGGCTCTGATGACTCTGTTTCTTTATGCTACAGTTTTTCTAACCATCACTTTCAACTTAAAAAAATACAATAAAAGATAGATTTAGCTACCTTTAAGGTTCATTCTGCTTTTAGCATTTTTTTTGTGTTTGCCAGTACTCTTGGGGTCCACTAGTATTCAAGAAGTTTAGAAGAGTGGGTCTGATGAAAATCTTTGCCCTGTGTAGCAAAATCTTAGATGCATTTTAAGCAGTGTGTGTCCTTCCTAACCTTGCTTCTGGTCCCATTCCTACAAGGCAGGTTCTTTGCATAGAAAAGGTCTTTTTGCCAAGTCTTTTGTTGTTCTGTGGAATCAGAGGTCAGGCAACTCTGCTTCTAATTTTGAAAACACTAGAACTGGCTAAAGGCTGGAGTGAATTCCAATTATGACACCTGCAGCTAGAAGCCAATTATGTTTCCCTTAAAATAATGCATGACATGTAGTTTGAAGGAAGAGCACCACCAAATACTGGAAGCTGGTAAAAGACTGAGCAGGAAGTGACCGAAGGGGACAGTATGGTGAGAGAAAGGTCCAGACCTAGTATTCATTGAGAGTAATGGTCACAGAAAAACTATAGACTAGGTCAGCTAAACAAGATCTTAGGGATGATGGGGTCAGAAATATATCCTCAACCCTGACTCTGTCTTTGGAAGCAGGAGTTATCTATTGGCTGAAGGGATGCTTCACATCAAAACACTCAAGTTTTATATACATTCTGCAAAAAAATTGATACATTAAAAATCAATAAAGCACACTGAGTAAATAAAGGGGCCATTATAGTTACTTTGGGGGCATTGCTGATGTAGATAGTTCATTCAGTAGTAAGTAATCACTTAACAAATGGTGATCGTCACTGTTTTGTGAATTATTTTGTTTAATGCAGGGCTTCAAATAGTTTCTTCCTTTAATGCTCTCTACAGTTCTCCAGAATCCCACATCTTCTATTGGTGATACATATATTTTACTCTACTCACGGGAGAGCCAAAGATTCTTCGAGAGACTATGTCTTTTAATGGGTCAGTTTGAGACTTCAATTTAGTAGACAATATATATATGGGTTAGGAGGAAAGCTTGACCTTAGGCCATATAACCCCTTGAAGGAAAGATAACTGAATCTATGTCTATTAAGATGCACAGTTTGCCTCTAAACAAACAAGCAAAGGCATCTTTCCTTATCAATTCAGATATAAGTCAAGTTTGTTTTGTTTGGTTTGGTTTGGTTGGTTGGTTTGGTTTGGTTTGGTTTTTGTTTGTTTGTTTGTTTGTTTTTGTTTTACCCCTTTCTCTTTTCCTCCCTGGACCAAGAAAGAATACAGAAAAAAGCAAAACAAACAAGAGAAGAGATAGAGGCTAACAGGTTGGAATTCGTTTTCTTAAATACAGCATTCATAGACCTAGAATATGAAAAATGGTAATAGTCTTCTAGACTGCAAATCTACTTCCATGTGTGTGTGTTCTAGGATCTGCCATGGGAAAAGGACAGCATCACACAGCTGCCCCAACTCCTTTAGAATACGTCAAATTTCCCCGAACAAACACTAAGACATACTGCCCTTAGGTACTGTCTTACAAATCGATGACTAATTTACAGGGAAAGGTCATTCATTTAAATTTTTTTTCTTCATCTGTGCAAATACCATGAAAATCCACATGTCACATTTGCATTTGTCACAGGCCTCCACACTAACAGCCTATTTAAAAGTCATGATGTCACTGCCATTAATCAGACTCTGTGGTGTCAGGCTTCAGTGTTGTGTATTAATCATCAATGTCTGTAGACACGTGTACTGGGAAAGGCTGAGTTTAGATCTGTAAGCATGATTTACTTCCTTAAGTAACATGATTGAAGATGCATTGCCATATCTCCCTGCTTCAGAATCTTTCGTCATTAAGTTCTTAGGAAATGCCTGGCATCTCTAAGATGATGGGAAATAGCTCTTCTGAGACAGAATGCTGTTGTAGAGGTCCTAAGAAAGCTACTAATGAATGCCATGCTTCTTTCTGCCTTAAGCATTTTGATCTCATGTACAAGGACCTCATCCTTGATCTCTTAAAATCAAGCTTCAAAAGCAGAAGAGACTTCACAGGGAGGTGAAAAGGTCATCATTCCAAAGGACAGCAACCTCCAACAGGACCTAGGATCGAGCCCCACCATGTGGCTTCCCATCAGTTCCTTCCTTCTGCTTGGTTTGGAAATAAACAAGCTTCTAAGGATGAGTTTGATGCTCTTGACTCTATCACTGTAGCGGCCACACCGCAGAGCAGCTACAATGGGGGCTAAAAGCAGCAGATGTGAAGGAAATACATTGTTTTTTTCAAAAGGATGAGACAGAAGGCAGGAAAACAGGTTAAAAAAATAACAAAAGGAAGATCCAGGTACAACAAGCCAAGTAGAGGAATTATTATGGAATATTTGGGAAAAGAGATAACAGTGAAGTGAGTTGTACAGGGGGATAAACACTACATGTGAAGAAGGCAACTGAGGAAGGTCTTGAGAGGCAGAGTCATGGGAATCAGACAAACTTTCACCTCTCAGCATGGAGCACCTGGCTTGTTTACTTTCCTCAAGAAAGCCTTTCTCTTGATCACACAGGTCACAGGCCCCGGTCCTGTATTATAATTAGCATAGATGCTCTCTGTGCCCAAGCTTCTGCTTAGTCAGCTTCGGGCTACATTACAAATGCTACACGTGGATCACCCTGTGGCATTTTTCTCCATTATGTCTGTGTGATTAAAAGTATCTCAATGTTTCAACTGCATACATCCTATGCTATTGGCCGACTGGCATTATACCTTTAAAAAGCCATGGGCACCTATTCAAGATGTGAGCATTGCGTCATAAATGTTGTATTTATTTAATGTATTTATTTGGACAATTTTCTACATTAGTGCTGTGTTTATATCATTTCCACTCATGTTCTTCATTCTTCCTGTGCTCCCCAAGATGCTCTCACATCCATGCCTTCTTTTGTAATTACTGTTTTGCTCAAACATACACACACACACACACACACACACACACACACACACACACACACACCCTACACACACACCTTGCTGAGTCCATTCAGTGTTGCTTCCTGTGCATCGCATGTTGTTCCACTCAAAGGAAAATGACTAAGTTCTATGCTAATCTATTTCAAAGCTGCCATGTAATACATCTATCGGGATAAAAAAACACCTCATCCTCCTACGATCTCGGTCGCTAAGCTTCACAGTCTCTTACATTCTCCTCTTCATTTCTCACCCATCCCGGAAATGGTACACCTGATGGAGCTTGCTGACTAGGAAGATACTACTACTGGATGACCAAGGTTCTGTTTTTGTACAGAGTCCTCATTTATCTGCATCAAAAAGGGAAGGAAGCTAAATGATGTAAACCAGGTAAAATAGAGTAAGTGGTAGAAGATGTGCCCACTATGCCCAGATCACTGGGTTCAAACACTAGGAACATAAAACAAATAACACCACAAACAAATTGTCACAAAGAAATGGCATTTGTCAAGATGAATATGCTTGTCCTGATTTAAATGTTGTGCAATATTTACAGGCATGGAATGAAGCATTACAAAGCACTCTATAAATATGCATGGTTTGGGCTTCCATTTTTCAGTTAGATTAATTTACATTAGATGTAAAGATATAAAAAAAAATCAAGTGGTTGGCTTTAGGTGCATAGATGAAAAATTTGCCATTATCTGTCATTCCTACATATACTCAATTTGCCCTAAATCTCTCATAATGAAAATCTTGAGATGAGAAAAAAGACAAAGAATGGTACTGAGAAATGAGTTTCAACTGTATCCACCACTGTAGGTCTCTGGGATAAATGCAACACAGAGCTACCTTCAAGAACATGTGGCTTTAGGAAAAAGTGAAAAACAGATTCCCTAAACAAGAAAGAGTGACACACTCTCTGGGTCTGTAATAGCATCCTATAAAATCCTATAATATCTTCTACTGGGGTGGAGCAGGATGCATGTAGAAATTGGATGAGAAAATGGATGGGCAAATTTGATGTTATATGTGAGAATAGGGTTCTAGAATCTAACGCTTACAGGTTTGTTTATGTATAATCACGAAGGCTAATACTAAGATGGATTGATGTGTACTGAACTCACTTGTTTAGGACAAGGTAGATAAATTGTACTTGAAATTTCAGCCAACTTAGAGAGATATAGTTGTACACTAATAAACAAGACTCATACGTAGTTTTTTTTTTATAATCTGAGATGAATTATATAGGACTATCTTAAAAGTCTATTGCAAAAGTATGTTCAAGAGAAGCTTGTGACACTTTCTGTTTCTACACTAACACTATAGAACACAAGAATCTAAAGAAATGGGAAACACAATTATACAATAGAATATTTCTCAATATTGGGTAGAAATTATTTTGTCTCTGGAAAGCAATGATTCCGGGGTCAGTAGAGAGCTGAATGAGTACAAGCATGCAGATTTTAAAATAATCTGAAATCAGATGCTCCAGCACACAACAAGAAAATTTGCTCAACCATGTTCATAGCAGCCTTATTCATAACAGCCAGAACATGGAAACAGCCTAAGTGTCCCTCAATAGAAGAATGGATAAAGAAACTGTGGTACATATACACTATGGAATACTATTCAGCTATTAAAAACAAGGAATTCCCGAAATTTGTGGATAAATGGATTGAGCTAGAAATGATCATAATGAGTGAGTTAACCCAGAAGCAGAAAGACTCAAATGGTATATACTCACTTATATCTGCATATTAGCCCAAGGGGCATGTCCCACGAAAGCCTTCACTTACCAGGAAACTGAGACAGAGGGGAGGACATTCTAGTGGGACTCTAGATGAGAGAAGCATGGGAGAATAGCAAAGTAGAAGGATCCAGAGGGTTCTAGAAGCCTACAAGTAGAACATTATGATAGGCAGATTTGGGCACAGGGGTCCCGCTCAAACTAAGGCACCAGCCAAGGACAATACAGGCTTTAAACCTTAAACCCCTACCCAGATCTAGACAATGGACAGAACACTCTCCACAGTAGAGTGGAGAGTGGGATATGACTTTCTCACATACTCTGGTGCCTCACCTTTGACCATATCCCCTGGAGGGGGAGGCCTGGTGGCACTCAGAGGAAGGACAGCAGGTTACCAAGAAGAGACTTGATACCCTATGAACATATACAGGGGGAGGTAATCCCCCTCAGGAACAGTCATAGGGGAGGAGAATAAGGGGAAAATGGGAGGGAGGGAAGAATGGGAGGATACAAGGGATGGGATAACCATTGAGATGTAACAAGAATAAATTAATAAAGGAGAAAAAAACAAAACAAAAAAAAACAAAACAAAAACTGCAAACAAACAAAAAAAACGGAGACTTGTGAGTACAGCTTAAATAAATGTGAACATTTGGAGAAACAATAACAACAACAAAATCATCTGAAATCCTCCACATCTCAGTTAACAGACCAAATTTGAACTTTGACTATAATAAAATAATGCACTACTAGATGGCTATCTGTTCACTTTTCTCCCGTTTTCATCATAGAACACTGTGAAAAGATTGGTTTTCCTCTAATTAGATGGATATCCGGGTTTAAACTCGACCTTTTTGTTTCAAGACCAAGTGTTGGGAGGAAAATAGTGGACTTTTGGCTCTTAACACAAGAGCATTGAGGTCTCTGCAGACAACAAAGAACTATTTTTATCAATATCTTCTTCTCACATGCACACATCCTCTACAGAAGTCCTTTTTTAATTAGATGGTGGCCTGGTGACTCAAATGGTCATCTCACAAGAGGACTGAACCTATAGGCTGCTCTGTTTTAATTCCAAAATGCCTCAAAAGAACCATAGAGCATCAGCCTCCTCAGGTCGGGGAGTTCTTCGTCCTTGATCTTCCTGCTTTGCCCATTGTACATCATTTTCCACAATGTCCTATCCTCTTAGAAGCAGGAAGAGGCCCATTTTTCTCCAGCAACAGGGGAAGCCTTAATTTGAATCAGTTAGGCTCTTCTGGGTTTGCTAAAAGAGCTCATTTCCTTGACTCCCTATATTGCTTCTTGATCTGTTTCCTTTCTGAGTCCACCAAAAAGAAACAGTATCTTTCCTTTCATTTGTAGCCCCAACCCCTGGGCTCAGGCAGAGAGTGAGGGCTTTGCTTCCTTCACTTTAACAGGAACATCTTTGTTTCTCTTTTCATTCTGTTAGCCTGTAAACCAGGAAAGCAGACTAGCATAATTTTGTGTGTGTGTGTGTTGAAAGGATGAAAAAACAATAACATGATTTCATACGTAACATAACTGTTTAAATAAATCTATTACCATATTTAATCAAGTATGCACATAGATATTAAATATTTTACACAGCCAAAAGCACCAAGGAAACAAGTTGGACTTGACATACTCCATAAAAAACTTCAATCAAGAAAAATGGGGAAAATCTTTCTCAATCTCTTTCATAACAAGGAACAAGATCACCATGTAATGGCAGAATGTAGTGGCCTTGAGTAGGCAAGGACAGCATTATCGGTTTATGATTTGCCAGGAAAACCTTCTATTGCCTTCTTTTAAAGCACAAAAGAAAGACAGTATTAGGAAATGAAGAGATAGAAAGGTTTTATTATGGCATCTGGATGTGACTCAAGGAAAGTACAATGTTGTATTTTAGCTGTGGATAGAGATGGGTAAAAACAAAATAAAATGGACCTTCCATTTATGACTACTGACAGAGAATTAGACCAGAGGCATAAAAGAGAAGAGAAAAAAGCTACTAATAAATGGCAAAATTGGAAAGGTTTTAGTGTGGAGCCAATCCCAGATTATTAGAAAAAGTATATCAGATAAAATACTATTTCTCAATGTTCCACTTCAAGTAATTCAAGGAAACTTTAGCCTTCCAGGGTTGGTTATGAAAATAGAGCAATCACTCTGGCCAGACAAAGAACAGTATTATTTTGTACGCTCACTGTGGTTTTGAAAGGTGTATATAAAGCAAGCATTTTAAAATTAATCCTATTTCTCATTGACTTTCCATAAAATAAAAGCTATAACATGGTTTTAAAAAAGTCTCAATTTTGGGGAAAAGTAAACTTAGTAATTGCGCTATTTTTTCCAACATTGAACCTTCGTTAATGGGACAGCTGCCTATACAGCCTTGAGTGCCTCTCGTCTCCTTTTCCAAGAACTAATCTGACCTCCAGCTAATCCACCCCATGAATGGAGCCCCCTGCTTCTAGCTCTGATAAAGCAGCTGGTAACAGACTCACCCTTCACTGTGAACTACAAAAACCGGATAAAATACAAAAATTGGAAGAATGGATCACAGACAATGAAGGCAGCCAGAACTTAATGATCCAAGAAGCAGAAGAGGAAAACACATTGAGGTGAATCCAACTTTCTCTACTGCTTTTCCCCTCAAAGCATCTTCTGACTTGTAAGCTGCACAATGTTGAAAACATAAGAAGAGCACAGAAGCTCACAACTTTTGACGGGCTTATGAGCGTGGAAAATGGAACCTGAAGTTTAGACTCAGCAAGCCAGTCAGGCACGATAGGGTTGTGAGTAAAGCAAGTACAGCGAGTTGAATCCTCCCATACATGCCATGTTTTCCGTCAGGAAATTTAAAGATAGCTAAGCAATAAGTAGTCAAGAGACAGATACATCTCCTCCCATCACAAGTAAGGAAATGTGATGCCAACTAGACCTTTCAATGCTCTGGAGGTACTCAGAAAGGCTAAATCAGCATGCTGGGCCACCCAGTAAGGGGTGGTTTGTATGAATGCTAGCTAGCATTTTGTAGGGAGTTCTGAAAATCTTCAATCCATGAAAGAGAACAAATGGTTATAAACACAGGCTTTCACCAAAAATTAAATCTCTCATGCGCCTTAATTTCTTATGTATTGTAGTGTATATGCATCACTCAACTAATTTAAATGTATTTTAATACATTTTCTAAATGTATTACCTTTTTTTATTTCTGTAGTAGAATACCTGACACATACAACTGATTAAATCATTCATTTTAGCTCCTGATTCCGTGAATATATTTCATCATTGTGGGCAGCAGTAACTTATGACTGTAGCAGTCTGGGAATATGGCAGTGGGACAACGAGATGTCTGGTTAGGTCATGGCAGCAGGAGAAAGTAACTCAGACTGAGTCTAGGACAAAACTATAATTTCAAAACCCACCCCTACAGCCCTACATGGTGAGACTCAATGCCCAAATTTCACAACATCCCAAAACAGGACTGCCAACTGTGAAGCAAGCATTGGAACACATAAATATATGGAGTACATTTCAAATTCAGTCAATATTTCCAATACTGGCTCCCATAGTCTTATAGCCATCTCATTATAAAATGCATTCAGTTCAAGTTCAAAAGTCCCCATAGTTCTAAGAATGTTCAGAATTCTAAAGACTTTTGAATTTAAGATACTCTACTGATTATGAGGTCCCATAAAATAAAATAAAATAAAATAAAATAAAATAAAATAAAATAAAATAAAATAAAATAAAATAAAATACATCTAGCATATATTGGTCTACAGAACAAAGGTGGAAATAGGATCACAACAAAACAAGATTGTAACAAAGAAGTATCAAAAGCCGCAGGTCAAACACTAGTCATTGTATCCAAATGTCTAGCATCTGGGCTTCTAGCTGTATGATCTGGCTTCTCCAAGCGCAGTCATTGCTGCTCCTGTAAGTATCCCCTCTCCCGCACTCTTATCAGTAACATCATAGACCGTCACTGCTTCATCACACTGGACGTGGTGGTATGCGATCCCTATTTTGCAGTGGGTAGGGTGTGTGTGCTGTGTTTTGTTACACAACAGCTCCTATCTCAAGATCTAGTCTGAACTACTTAGGTCTTCACTGTCCGTGGCCCCTATGTGCCTTTAAAGACGTATGGAGGAAGTTTCTTCCCTTGGGGGTCCTGCCTGAATAAAACACTCTGGGGGCTTTATCTTCTCATGAACTTTCTTCTGTTTGGGTACACATCTTCCAACTTCTCTTTCCAGAACCTCTGATGCGTGAGGTCTTACCTTCTAGTCGTAATTCCCACTCTTCCTCTACAGACTCTAAGGTTTAGCTCTAATTTTGCTAACATGTTTAACAATGTCCATTGTCACCTTGTTCCTGACTTTGAATTCACTCCCAATCTTTTCTTCACTAAATTGAATACTACACACATCTTCTGCTCCAGCTTCTTGTCTCTCACACCAAAAGACTGGCTGTGAGCATGAATAGTTGCCATCCCAAGGCCTAATTGCTATCTGCCTTGTTTTTTTTTTTCCACCAAAGAATTGTAGCTTGAACTCAAATTTTAAAAACACGAGAGGAATATAGACAGATTCTTTGCCAAGATAGGGCACAAATCCAAATTCCCAGTGGAGTCATTGTTCCTGACTGAAACTTCATGAGTGCAGCCAACTCTTCTATCAACATCTATCAACATGATGGCCACCAGTGTGCCCTACATAATCATCTAGTACGTCCTGATAGCAACATGGCCATTCAAGATATAATTCTTTCATTCCAAACACCAGACCCAAAAGCTTACGAAGCAGGTGGTCAGTTTCACAACTCCACTTCTTGGCTTCAATTTTCCGTACACTAGTATGTCTAGTTAATGTAGTCTCTGCATTTATAGTTACTTTTCTTACCACTGTTGCAGAATGCCTAGCATAAACAAATCAATAGGAGAAGCATTATTAATTCTAGCTCACATCTTAGGCATGGTACATGAGAAGGCACGACACGTGGTAGGGAGAGCTCATGATGATGACAGAAGGCATATGGAGTGGTTGGTTATGCTGAGATGGAAGAAAGCAGAGCACTCGGGCCAGAATCAGGGTAGATTACAGCCTTTTTGCCTTGCACCTTTAGCCTAGGTCAATTAGCTAGGCTCTGTATCTAAAAGGCTTCATAATTCAGATCACAACCCAAAGAATTCTGTAATAAATCTCTCAGTAAGAGTAATCGCATTGCTAGTAGTACAATTTAAGTATTTTTCTCCATCTAATTTTTTGACTAAAAGTGCATATACTCTGGTGCAGCTACCGTATTGGACTACCATTCTTCTTTGTCTTGTTTCCTTAAAAATATCTATTCTGTAGAGTCTAAGCAATGAGGATAGGACATTAAGTTCTCCATGCTTAAATCTTTGCCTTGAGATACATTCAAGCTTCATTAATATACCAAAAAGATCCCTATAATCTAAGTCTTGATTAACCACCCATTACTTTTCAGTTGCTTTAAGCTACATTAGAAAATCCATGGCAAATACAAAGGTCCAATTCTCTTTCTAATATTCTCTTTACCCAGTGTATGCCACTTTTGTTCTTATTGGTTAAGTAATATGAATGCTTGAAACATGAGTTCATGTAGTATGCCCATGTGGCCTATTATAAACCTTTAGATTGGGGCTTAGTGATCTTTTTCCACACATGGTCTCATTACATGCTGCCTTGAAGCCTGTTTGCATATCTGTTCTCACTGTTATAGAGCAAAATCTTCTTTAGTTCTATGATACTAGATCCAGTGACTAACTATGTCAGCTCTGAGTACATAGGCCACCTCTGAATGTTAAACTAAAAGCAAAACTTTTTAAAAATAGATTATAAATCTATGCCAATTGACTGTCATCAATTTGAAGTATGCAATAGTGTTTTGATTTTCCTCAAATCTAATCTGGATTGGAATGGAAAAAAAAAGCACAGAATTTGTTCGATCACTCACTGTTTTCTGGAAGTATTTTATCACATATAAGATTCAGTAATATGTTTGAGGGTGTAGCAAACAACATCAACATGTTGCCAAATCATAACCAGTACAGTCATAATTGTGGCTTTCAAAGAAGAGTTAACAGAAAGGCCCTCATTCTCCTAATGACAAGCTAATTGTACCTATTTTTTCTTTCTTGTTTTAATCTGAATTAGAGAGAATGCTGTATGTCTATAGAGTCTAAAGCTCCCTGTTAATCAAATGGCTGAGTAAAAATAATCTGTTGAGCTAAAGAATCAAAGGTAGCATAAACAGCACAGTGAGACATCTGTCTCAAACATTTTAAAAATAAGTGAGAAATAAAATATGAAATTTTTATCTGCCTTTTACCTATTGATCTTATTCACACAGGGTTATTTGTGCTGGATTCTGATTTTAGACTAATTATTTGGATTTAATTAAAAACTTATTTTAAGTCATGAATGGCCACATGACTCACAATCTGCCATTCATAGTGTCATCCCGTCTGTGAAACAGCTGTTTTGCAGCAGAACACAGATTTGATTCTTCTCTTGCCACAGTGGTGGATGGTGATTTCCTGGCCATCACTACTGCTTTCTGACTGAAATGAAATGGACACTTTATGGATAGGCAGATATGAGGCTATTTTCAAAGTCCATATGACCTTTCTCCATTAAAATCAGTCTTCTAAGAGGTATCTTCTGGATATTTCATGAAAGAAGATATAAAAAGATAGGGTGTGAAAACAACGGGAAAAGGAAGCAGGGATAGAATTCCAGAGTGATTTCTTCTAAATACTGGAACATGCAAAGCATTTTATCAGCAGTTGCTTTTCTGGGGTCTTACTGCTCCCCATTTTGTAAAAATAACAATAAAAAACATACAAACCCCCCAACACCTTCTATTCAGAATATAGATATCTCCACTGTACAATTCAGAATATAAATTGAGTAAATCCTGAGTAAATACAGGTTTTTTTCATTTTTGTTTTGGTTTGTTTGTTCGGGTTGTTCGTTTGGTTTTTCAAGAAATGATTTCTCTGTGCACCCTCGGCTTTCCCAGACTCACTTTGTAGACCAGAGTGGCATCAAAGTGTCAGAGATCCTCCTGCCTCTGCCTCCCCAAGAGCTGGGGTTACAGCAGTGCGCCACCGCTGCTGGCGTGAGTGAATACAGTTTGAATGGATTCTATAGCAAATCATGATTGACCCTTACAAACCAATGGTCCAGATATCAAAAGGATTGGATTCATTTGCTTAGCAAGTTTGTTTTGAGACAGCAAATTATTTTTGTGTAATGTCAAGCCTAGTGTCTTATGTATGTTATTGGGGATCAAATCAAAGCCTTTGTTTTCTTATGCAAGAAGTTTACCAAACAAGTGAGCTACATTGTAGCCTATAATGATTATTCATAAAGCATATATTTGAACCAGAAATATATACCTGAACAAGATTTTCCTTTTTTTCTAGACATATAGGTAGATGACTAAATGATTAATAACAAAACATTCAATCAGTGATAATACATTGGGGAGTTACAGTGTTACGGCTGTAGATAACAATCTATTCTGTCCAGAAGCTATCTGGAATTTTCCCAGAAAAAGCTCAGGAGGAAAAATAAGAAGAAAACACTTAAATTATCTGAGGCTCAATTGTGACATTAATTAAACATAGTGATCACGGTTAGAATAATTTACAAAAAGTTCTGGAAGAGAAGTTTTTCTGACAGGTGTTGATTTAGGACATCACTTTTTTTTTTCATCTTAGCTCAAAAATAGCCCGGAATTTTTGCTCCAAAGGGGAAAATTGAACTCTCATAATAGGAAAAGTCTGCTTCTGAGCATTTCTAAATATGAGATTATGTGAGAGAAAATTCTATTATCTCGGCCAGCACAAATATCCAAGAATTATGGATATCAGGGAAGACTAATAATTCTAATTATCCAGATGTTGCTATGTTGGATTAAAAAAAAAAAAAGGACTTGGGTGTGGGGAAGTGCCAACCATGATGTGACTACCATGTGTGATGGAAAGTAATTGGTCCACAGAAGAAGAATTCGTCCTGTCTCACTGTCTTAGTCTGTCCATTCAGTGAAATGTTAGCTGAAAGAAACTGTTCTCTTCTGCCGTTCAGAATGTAGGAGGAGGAAAGGAGCAGATTTCACCTTCACGTGAGTCAGCACCATTAGGACACGTCTGACCTGGCCCTTGGTCCCCTTTTTTTTCAGGCTAGAATGAAAGTTGATGTGCATTAATTCTCCATAATGGATAAGGTTTTCCAGAGTTTGTCACGCTACTCCTCAGCAAGAGATTCCGTCTTAATAATTTAGCCTCCCCATCTCCTGATAATTTTGGTTTCTTTGTTCCAATTCCTATTGCCAAACACAAATTATGAGCAACTGTGGAATTCAGTGTGAAAAGAAATATGGTCAAAACTAAAGTTAGGTCAATCAGTCTTTCTTTAGATTAAACAGGTATTAGCATAAATTAGGTTTGATTATATGTAATAATGACTTTAGTTTTTACAAGTCATATGAAGGTTCCTTTAAATACAGCCCTTCGAGGAAGTCCATATAGTGAACATACTGGCTCATTGTAAAGTTCGTTGGCTCAGCTCCTCTAGAATCTTCAATACCTAAGACACTCTATTGCACTAAGATCAGCTCCAGAAGCCCACAGTCATGTTGATTCTCCATCTTTAATTCATCACAATCATTTCCATAATGATTCCTGTTCTCTCAGACATCAGTCACCACATGAAGCTCAGCTTGCCAACACTGTGCTAATAAAGCTCTGCCCTTTTTCATCTTTTCTCCTGTTTAGGCTTGATCACCACTATTTCCTCACTTTCACTGTTCATTTTCAAAACACTTTCTTCACCTCCTTGTTGTAAGTAAAACCTATTCTGGAAGCACAACACTTCTTCTATAACCTCACGTAGTGACTGTGTTTTCTCTTCTCCCTCCCATTAGCTCAAGGCCAGAAAGCAGGGCTGGTGTGCTCCTTGCTTCCCCTTGTGGCTTCCAGTCTCTTACCGCTCATTCCCCTAGGCAAGCAAACCACTCCCGTAAGAGGAACTCCATCTTGATAAATCAGTCTTGCCTTACCTCCCTCTCTTTGTCACTTCCTTACCGCAGAGCTCATCTCCACCACAGCTGTTGCCATTAATAATAGTGAACTCAAAGTCACTCCTAATGAGTCATACTGCTTGATTCTTTCTTTCAGTCATCACTTGCCTCTGTGACCTCCCACTAATCAAAGTCATCACCAAGGGCAAGTTTGGAATGCTGTGCAGCTATAGAAGCTCAGTGTTACTATTTTGATAACTAGCTATACTTATAAATTCCCCACTGATTAGTGCTGGGCCACTAACTACAATATTGCTTTCATCTCCTAAATATTACATGTCTGGTCATTGGTTTTACCCATCATTGTTCACCTAATAAAAATGCTTTCAAGCTGTGTTCTAGTCACCCAGCAAAAATTCAGCAATGAAAGGACTACCCTGAGGGTGTAGTTTGCCTAAATATTGGTGCCAAAGTTACACTTGTAACTGAATATCATATAATATATAAATATATATACATATACATATACATAATTGTTTGTAAAAAGGAAAAGAGAGAAGAAATTGTGAAAATGTATGTACATTTATGAGTATACATGATATAATAAATTCAATTTTATTACACATGTAAATTATGTTGTATGTGTGAAATAATTATGACTAATTACAAGAAATATTTGTATGTAAATTATAATAAATATTTCACCTCAAATTGAATTCTTGTTTGCAAAGTAATTTTATATATATTATATAAAGCATGTCATATACATATCTGCATATATATAATATTTCTGGTTTTTTATCACTTGACTAAGACCTAAAGAGACAAACAATCTCCCCAAGTTAATTCCTATGTACGCAATGGTTGCATTAAGACTCCCTGCTAACATTTCATTTATTTATCATTTATTCACATTCAATGAACTACAGTTCATATACACATTTCCTTTAGATAGTAATCATAAATAGTGAATGTTAAGAAAGTTCCTGCACTCGGGCTAGACCAGTCAGACCTTCATAGGCTGTTCTAGAGAATATGTAGGTGAACAATACACTTTGCAAATAGTATGCAACACAAGAGGAATAAACAGTTTATACCAAAATATATTAAAGAGATTATGAGAATGGTCTACAGGCAAGGGAAAGTAGAAAATATAAAGAGCTACAAAGCTTTCCTTATATTCCTTGGTAAGGAGAGAGTAGTGGGAAAAATTTTGTACTAAATGTATGAGTAAAGTTATTTGCTGCTCAAAGATGAAAACCCTTTCAAATATTTCCTTGACTATTTCTTACTCTTTAATATATATTTTTTAAGTTTCACAACAAAAGAATGGCATGGTACTATCATTCCTTAATTCAGGGGCTCTTTGGGCTGTCTCTACTTTCTTTCCCACTCTGATTTTAATGCTTCTATGATTGGCCATTTCTGGCAGACAGCATGTTGCAAGATTTTTCACATCATAGCTCTATTAAATCAATCGTATTTGAACTCTTCTTTTTCACCACTTCACTGAAAATAACCTCCTGAGGATTGGAGGGTCTGAAAAGGGCAAAAGGCTTTAGCTATTACTTTGAAGAAAACTTTGTATACAAAAGAAACATCTGAAAGAGCTCCTTGTATTCACATATCATGCTTACATGTCCATTTAGGGCTATTTTCAGAGGTCATCTGCCATAATGACTGGATAGAGAGCCAGCTATAATGGAAAATAAACTGAAATACACTTGCTAGAGAAACAAAAAGAAAGGTGGGAATAATGGATAATAATAATAGCAACACAAATACAGAAATATATGGAAGGCACTAAATATGATTCACAGCTGAAGACAGGAAAGTTTTAAAATGTTTATCACAGAATATATACTCTCTAATTCAAGAATTAATTCTTCCTGCTTTTTCCCACTTCAAGATATAAAAATAGAGAAATTTTAATGCTAAGAAATTTAAATAACTGGAAGGAGATCCTAGAATTTCCTATCAGAGACAGCCATCCAATTTAATCCCCAAGTGCCCTCTATTTTTATGAAACAAATCTTTGCTCACTGCTTGAGACTCCACACATATAATTTGGACACAGTAATGACAATGCCATTTAATCATAAGGTATGTTTATAGTTTATTAAGCATTGTTCCTGGATGTTTCATCTTGAATAACACCAACACTAAAATTAATGCTACGGTCCCAATCTCTCTGCCAAGAGCAGCTTCTACAGTATGTGGGAACACACTGTGCTAGGTTTCTAAGGTATAAGTGGTTGTGTGAGACATATAATTCCTCGTTGTTTTGTTTTGTAGCTCTTCTTGCTGTACGTAGTTTATTATTGTACATATGTGTAATAACATAAATTATATATAAATATAATAAATAAAAAAGATTTCCTTTACCAATGTTGATCTCCTTGTCTTATTCTTTCCAAGCCCTCATGTTTCTCCATTCACTTACATCTTTTTTCCATGAAATTTTATCCATTTATTCTCCTTTAGGATATTATACTCCTTTGTAATTTTATATAATATATTTCCCAAAGTAACTCGAGTGCCTCTTAATAAAAATTTGACAATCTGCATGAATATTCTATTACATGTCATCCTTATAACTTCATAAAAATAATGGTCCCTGGGTAACGTTAGTTTCCTAGGTTAGGAATATGAAGGCCATAGAGGGTGATCCAAGCTTGTATATGCTACAGGTCTACTGCTGTCATTGCTAGACATTACACATAACTCATGTTGTTGTTGTTGTTGTTGTTTTTCCAGCTTGAATAACAAGCACCACACAGCATCCAAGTCAAGCTCTCTGAGTGAGAAACAATAATCTAGTCAGAAGAGAATGTCAAATATCATTTAGGAAGAAAAGGAAACATTGCATGGAGGATATTATATAATTCTGAGGTTTCTGAGCATAAGACTGAAAACACCAAAGGGTACATTGGTGTGTTCTGAAAACATGCCAGCACTGAGTTAGGCTCTCATTTTATACTGAAACATTTAGAAAGTGCAGGGACTGGAGAGATGGCTTAGCAGCTGAGTGTTTCCAGAGGACTCAAGTTCAGTTCCCCGGAATCCGACTGGATGGTTCACAGCTACCTACAACTCTAGCTCCAGGGTATCTGGCACACTTCTTTGGCTTCGGAAGGTCACGCATGCTCGCAGGTGGCGCCTATAGCCCCACCCCTCATCAAGGTGCTGTTGAGTCGATAGCTTCTAGGGGAAGAACTGTGAGTTCTCTTTAGGAGTCTCAAGTGGTAGGCTTTGCATTCCTCAGTGGATAAATGATGCAGTGCATACATGGGCAGCACTAATTTGGTTCATAAGATTAGAAAATAATTAAAAATTTACAAAAGAAGGAAAGGCTGTTGGGAGAGAAATGTGATGGAGCCTACTGGACGGAGTTGGAGTGGGAAGTGGCGGGTGTTTATGATCAAGATACATTGAATACATGTATGAAAATTTGAAGGAATGAATCATATAAAATTGTAAAAAAAAAACTAGTGTGATTAACTTAGTCATGAATTTTGTCTAAAAGTGCGTATATCCAAAATATCACCATTTCAACATAAATGTAAAACTTTTAGTTAAAATATTTTCATAATGAGTCTTTGAAATATGACATATGGTTTTCATTTAGAGTGCATCCACACTTTGGATGTGATATTTGAAGCACATTTGTAATTCATAAAATCCAGAGATGAAAAAGTAATTCCACATACTAGTATGTAAATTGTTTCACATCTCCATAAAAAAGTTTTCCAATAGCTGAATCAAATATAAGTTTAAAAAATTTAAGTAAATTAAAATTGAATAAAATTAAAAATTCAATTCATGAGTCTTCACTGCGTTTCAATTATTCAGTAACCTCATGTGGCTAGTGGGTATGGCACTGAGGAGTGCAGCTGGAGTGAGGCAGAGGGTCCCGATGGTTGAGACTGCTGCTGAGAAAGATCCTGAAGTTTTCTGCTCATTTAATAAGTCTGTGAGGAATAGTGTGAAACAGCATATCCTGAGGCTCTTGCAATTGCTTGTTGTAGTTTCCTGAGGCCACTGTAACTAATTACAACAAACCTGCTGGCTGAAACCATGAGTTTATTCCCTCACAGTCTCTAAATTCTCTCAAATGAAAATCTCTCTCTCTCTCTCTCTCTCTCTCTCTCTCTCTCTCTCTCTCTCTCTCTCTCACTCACTCTCTCTCCCCCTCTCTTTGTCTGTCTGTCTGTCTCTCTCTATCACTCTCTCAATCTTTGCACATTAGACCATTCTTCATTGGGAAACGGCAGATGCTTCACCTCTGATAGGATTGTAATATAAACAACCCAACTTTGACAACAGATGTTCTGGAAGGAAAGGTGCAGGCACAGCTTCCCTTGGTATTATCAGCTTTCAAGAAGGACTGATTTTCTCTTCAAACATTGTCTCCCCACTACCCCCTTCTTAGTCTGAATGAACTACCATGGACCTCCATCTTACAAGGGTCTCCTCATGTTCATGATGGTGCCAGGACTCCCCAGATGAACCCAAGGCTATCCAGAGCTCTGTTTCTATCGATAGTAGTATTCAGGTTTCAGGGACTGGACTCAACATATTTCAGTTGTCAATATTAAACTTACTAAACTCTAAGAAAGGCTGTAATTTGTGGCTTTATACTATGAAGTCTGGTTGTGTGATCACCTTCTCCATGAACAACAAATGGAAAACAAGTTTTCTTAGCATTTCTATTCCTACTTTAAACTCCAACTGACCACTAATCTGATTATGAACTGGAATGAAGATTATAAGCTGTAAAATGTCTATTGGGAACAATCAAATAAATATGACATAATCAACACAATTCCAACTAACACATGAACATCCCATTAACACACACACACACACACACACACACACACACACATACACACACACACACACACACACACAGCTTGCCTTTCCTTCCATAACATTGTTGGCAACATTTGGTGGTTTAAAATATAATCCTATCAGAGGTGAGACAGCTGCCATTGCCCAGTGCAGAATGGTCTAGTACGTAAAGTGTTTCAAAATGAAAATTACAAACTACAGAAATGAGCAGTCATGATGAAACACAGATGCTCTTAAGAAGATGAGCAAATGGTTTATCCACATAATTGCACAATTTCCAGAACTCCAGAAATATAGCTATGATGGTCTGCATATATGTTATCATCATATTTTAAAAGAAACTGACTGGAAAGAAAGAGAAACATGTAGATAATTTTAAGATTGGTGAAATTTAAATGTAAACATGAAGTTGACAGAAGAAATAAATGGAAGGATGCCTGGCATCGCACAATTAACACTGCTAAAAATGATTGATAACACTCAGGGTTGAGTTGAATCGTCAACCTATCTCCAAGAATGACATCTTTTGGTTTCTCATCACAAAACTGGAGTTAAAAAAGATCACAAACAAAATGCTAGTACATTAATAGATTTACTTTTAAAAAGTAGGAAAATAGACACCACTTAGGCCTTGGGGGCCTCCCCTGTCCCTGACAAGGAGGGGAGGAGTGAATGGGGGCGTTATAAGAGTGGGACTGGGAGGACAGGTGGGAGGGGGCTGTCCTCAGGCTGCAAAGTGATTAAATAAATAAATGAATGAAAAACTTAAGCATTCAATACACATGTATATTGTCTCTTTTGGATTTGACAAGGAAAAATGTGCTCAGAGGGAAAATGCATTTTAGTTTTCACTTCTTGCACCTAACTCCCGCCCTGCCAGTATAGCATATTTAAGTATTAACTGTAAACAGTTTCACAGGGATTTCCTGGCTATCTTGTTAACTCTCAATTGGGTCATCTTTCCTCTAAAAACAAAGAAATCTTGTTCAAATTGTTACAAGAAGCAACACATTGGCCTATTTGTTTCTAGCTTTTCTACAGAGTCCTGCTCAATGCTGTGATAATATCTCCTTAATGAAGGGAAACAGACGGGTCTACGTAAAACAAACAAGTAAATTTGCTTCAAGTCAAGGTAGCAAACATCTAATGGCCACAAGCTTGGATTAAGAGATTCTAGTCTATGAAAAATCATTTTTGCACAATGGTGAGGTTATTAAAACAAATTACAGCATCTGGTGGGCGCCGTGAGTAGTTTGTAGTCATTGATGAAAATAATTTCATCCTCAGAGATAGGTTTTCATTTTCCTTCCGTGCCTCCCTTCCTACCTCCCTGCCTATTGCTATGTGTTCTTTGAGAGCCCAAGAAAGTGTACAATAAGACTGCAAACAAGTGTTGGTAATTGGGCTATTAGGAGCATCATGGATAATCTAGATAATTCTCTACATTGTCACAGAATGTCTACAGCCTGCAAGGGAGCTGAGACCAGGGCCAGTTCTTCATAGATTTCAAGGTATTTCTGTTCTCAAAGGCAACCAGCTTCTACCACTGCAATCGGCCCTAATTGCTTCTGTTGTTGGAATCTCAAGAGAGGACAGGATTGAATCAGCCAGAAGACTTATAAAACTCTCTCTCTCATTAAGAATTTGTCCTCTGTGGGTCAAGGCTTATGTGGCACCAGGAGAGCTCCACACAACAGAATCTCTTCCAATACTACCTGTCTTGTGGTAGTGGCACTGATACTCAAACTCTTTCAATTTAGCATTCCCACTGAGATAATCAGAATTTATTAAATGAAATATTATTTTAAAAGGAGAAGGGTAATAGTATTAGCAAATGAGGGGCATATGCTTTTACTAAGAACTCAGACAAATACTTGATCACTGTTATTCGGGATCCTGGGAGCTTTTCCCAACTTGAAAAAAGATCTGAGATTTCATTTCTTCTGTGCCTTTGGAAGTGGTTGTAGGGTATACCCCTTTCTCTTCCTTTTATTTTTCATTATGAAACTGATACTAATGAGTAAATGTTCAATTCTATTTAGAAATTTCACTTGAACACTAAAACCACATGTTTCTAGTTTGAGTTAACTTAATGTGCAAAAACTTTTTTTAAAAAGCACTTTCTAAAATTTGAAAGGTATGTGTACTTGCAAAAACAAAAAGGGTCAAAGTATCACATCCCACTGTACCAAAGCCCATATTCTCCATGTGTCTATTAACATGGTTTGGTTTTCACAAAAAAGGGAACAACACTCATCAATTTGTATCAACTCAGACTTTTGCTGCTTCTCTTGTGTTCTTTCTCTGCTCCAATCAAGAATTTCACAAAACATCTTTTTACTGATTCTTCAGGATCCTCAAGCCCATTTCTCCTCAAGAGTTTGACAGGCATTTAAAAAAAAATCTCCTCGAAATTTGGTTTCTTTGATGTGTTAGATAAAGATAATTTGGAAGGACCTTGGAATTTGGGGTTGAAAGACCAGAAAATTAATTCCATCCCATTACATCAAGAGCACTTATTACCAACAAGTCTACTTACTCTGGATAATAACATTGTTCTTATGATTGAAAGAGGATGAGCTAGCTTTATGCATCATTGAATTGTTGTTGTCCCAACACCCATACTGTGTCTTTTGTAAGCATGTCATTATATGCAATCCAATCTTAAAAAGCAGGAACTCATATTCTAGTTTCTTGTGTGGAGAGTGACCATGCAAATAATATTCAACTCTTCTGCATGGAGATCTGTGATTTGGTTCTAATATCTAACTCATTAATTTATATTAATAGTTAATTCATATTCATGTTTTATTCTTTTGATTCTATTCCAGTGTTGCTCTATATACTTTGTTGCTCAATTTTTATGCAGCTTTGAACATTGAGACCTTTTAGTTAGATGCTCTCTTATTTTACTATCACTATGAAAAATTTAACTGTTGTTTGTTTTGTTGTTCCTTTTAATACTTGTTCCTTTTTCTTTGCTTTTTCTTTTCTGGTACTGTGGAATGCTCCAGTCTCCTTTTTTATATTTGCCTCAAGTGAGTAATTTCTTTAGAGACTCCTCATTTTTTTTTTAACTTAATGCCTCAATTGTCACTCACAAGGATATTTTTAATTCACTGATATAGAATTTTGTGTATAGATGCAAAATAAGTTTAATTTTTGATGCAGTGGTATAGAATTCAAATGTAAGATTATTCTTCACACACATTTTATATATATTTATATGTACATTTATACTCTGAATATGTATATGTATATATATATATATATATATATATATATATATATATTTCTACTCTAATATGAGGTATTATACCCTTATAACTCAATTATAATGCAAGGTTTACTTTCAATACTTTGAAAGTGCTATTGCAGGCTGTTTAGGATAAATAAGCTATATAAGTTAATTGCTATTTGATCAAATCATGGTCATATCAATTACTAGTCTACTTTCATCATGAGAATATACATCTAAAGTACAACAGATAAATATGATTTTATAGAAAAATAAGGCAGAATAGTAAGATAAGGTCTTCAAAACCTCAAAGGTTTTTTTATTATTATTTTAAAGATTCACTGACAATGAGACAGGTTAACTTCTGGTAACACCCAGCCTACCTCAAAGAAGATGATGAGCATCAAAGAATATGCAATTGAGCAAAATGTCCTCCTTTCTAACACAGACAGAATTCTGCCTAGAAATGGGCAAGCTTGGATGCAGGCAGAGTCAATGGCCAAACACTGCCAAGACAGGGTAAGCAAGTCCTCAGTAGTTCCTGCCTCATGAATATGTCTGTCAGATATATTGGGCAATAAGACTGAAGAAAATGCTCCAACATACAGAGTTTGGGTGACTATTCAGGTAGCAAACTGTCTCTGTCATCTTCTCATTTGGAAAGATACTAGGTAATCAAGTTCATTCCTTCTCAAATCTCTGATGAAGTTGAAGACCAGGTAGCTTAGTTTTACAATGAAGATTAGTTGTTTAAGGGTTATATGTTTGTAGATCAAGATAGATGTTTTAAGTTGAAAATGACAAGGTGTGATGGAGATCGATTAATATTCAGAATTTTAAGATGCACCAAGACAGGAAAGATGTTTTCTTCAAGGTTGTCAAATACAAATAGCCAAAACCACTAAAAAGTAACATTTATGTAATTCCTGACTGTGTAATTGTTCTTCTTGCTTTAAGTAGTTTATTGTATATATGTGTAAAAATATAAATGTATATGTAAAAATGTTTAATAAAAAAAGAATGTAAGTAGAGACCTTAATCCCAGCACTCCAGGGGCAGAGAAAAGTATATCATTGTGAGTTTGAAACCAGCCTGCTCTACAAAGTATGTCTAGGACAGTCAGGCCTATACAAAGAAACACTGTCCTGAAAAAATAAAAGCAAGGAGGATGAGAGGGAGAAGAGGAGGAGGAAGAGGAGGAGATGAAGAGGAAGAAGAAAAAAAGATAGAAAGAAAGAAAGAAAGAAAGAAAAGAAGAAGAAGAAGAAGAAGAAGAAGAAGAAGAAGAAGAAGAAGAAGATGATGATGACGACAACTTCTAGGCATGTATATTCACAGTTATTGCCATAGTACTGCTCTAGAACCATTATCTAACACACTACATATGTGTATATAAATTAAAATCATAAACCTTTTTATAAATATCTGCATCTCTATTTAACTAATGAATCCATACTTCACCTCTCAATTGTATATTTTACATATATTTTTCTCCAAACAGTAATAACATTAACTTTTGCTATAAGGTATTTTTTTAATTTTAATTTCACTCTATTTTGCACAACAGTTTCAGAAACAATTTAAAAACTAGCACGTGGAACTGGAAGCAGTTCCTCCAAAAGTCAACCAGCTTCCAAAATTATTCATGCAGTAACTTTTCCCCATTTACTTCAGTTAGCATTTCTGTACATTCTAATATAGTTAAACAGTTCTTATTCTGAATTTCTGCCCAGAAGTATAGAATCCTTGATGATTTTTACTGTGTGCATATTAAAGGTCAATTAATAGTGGCAAATTTCAACTTTTGAAAATAAAATTTGTTATGAATCCACTATTGTACTGTCAAAAGGAACAATTTGATTAGCATAGAAACATCCCCCTTTTGCCATCTTTACATGTTAGACATAATCTTCTCAAGATGCTGACCTTTGGCCACCACCAATCTGTTTGATATCACTTTTGTTCAGTTCACCCTGATAGCAAATGTACTATAAATGGAACCATGCAATATTTAAAATAATATAGTTTAGTCAGTGTGATTGTTTTTACCTAGTAATACACATTTAAAGATTCACGGCTGGACAGCTCATTCATTTATTTTCACTGTGAATAACATATCACCATATTGTTGTACTAAAGTTCATTTACGTACTTATTGAAGGGCATCTTGGTTAGCATCAGTTTTTAGATAATATGAATAAAACTTCTATAAACATTTCTATGAAAGCTTTTCTATTGGCATACATTTTCAGATCCGTTGCATAAATAACGAGAAGCAAAAATGTGGGGTTGTTTGAAAAGATTCCTCTTATCCTTTGGTCTAATTTGACCTTGAGAAAAATGAGAAACTGATAGTGGACTGTACTCTTTCCCACTGAAAAACTACAATGTGGACATGTTCACTGTGTCTTTGAAAAAGACCTAAGAAGATCTTCCTGAAAAAGTGATGGGACTAGACAACATTCCAAGTGGAATTTACAACCTAGCCACTTCCTGCTACGCTTCTTCTATGAAGACAGTGTATTACAAATCATTCAGAAGACCACTATACACCATCTCAACTCTTCTAACTTACCTCTATACTCAGATTTTTGTCC
The DNA here is from genome assembly GCF_964271855.1 of Acomys minous. Lineage (NCBI taxonomy): Eukaryota > Metazoa > Chordata > Mammalia > Rodentia > Muridae > Acomys > Acomys minous. Next base: position 51,877,787 of record NC_140492.1, read on the forward strand.
TTTTTATGTCATAAAGGTCATACAACATAAAGATGTAATTTTTCTGGGTACCAATGTTTCAGATGGAGAGGAGGGGTCATGGGACAAAATAATAGTGGGTGAAAAGGACTAACATATATTTTATATATACATGAAGGGCAATTTTAAAGTTACCAGGGATCATAATATAAATGCTTCTTCTCAAGTCAAGATACACATGTACTGTAGATGTTCTAATGTACAATTAGTTATTTAAAGTTTCCTTTGGGGGACCTGGCAATATATTGTCTTGGTTTGCAAATAAATCTTATATTTTTATTTTAATTTGAATCAAAGTAGCCTCAGACATCTTCATTAATGTGGAAGATGAAGTATACTTCATTTTGTTAGTGATTTCATAAAAGAAAAAACAAGGAGGTATTAGTGATGTTATTATAATTTCAAAAACTTCATGATATTATCTAAAGCAGTTTCTCTGTGTTTCAGAAAATAAAACATATGCTTATCAGTGGCAGAAAAGAATTGGAAGTTTAAAGTTCTACTTGAAATTGAGGGAGGATGGACACACTGAGCAGAGGTAATGTTGAGATACTACTGATGCAAGAAGACACGGTGGACCACCGGCGCAAAAAACAATCGTAAGTCAGGCCAATCTCCATGCAGCGTAAGAGGCTGCGGAGTGGATAACTCTGGGATCATTAGATTACATTTGCAAGGACCTCAAATCCAGACTCTTAGTGCTCTGTCATTTATGATTTTCCCTCTGCGAACCCCAAAGGCTAAATCAAGTGGACGGGAGAACTAGGACCTCCAGCCCTTTTTGACTCTGAAGGAATCCACAGCTTCAGGAAGAGACAGACCATGCTCGCCACAAAGAAGGCCTTCAGAAGGAGATACCCCCATGGTTGCTAAGTTAGGGAGGGTTACGGGTGATAATTCTGTCCCCAAATTCCTGGGAAAAGGGACTCGGGAATTTCATTACCCTGAGTGAAAAGGACTCTGAATTAAACAAACAAACAAACAAAAAAATACCACATCATCACAACTCCTTGTGCTGCAGTCGATTTGCCTGCTCTGCAGTCCTGAACCTTCAGTGTTCAGCAGCATTATCCTCAGCAGATTACTCACTTGTCTGACCCTCATTCTGTGAACCTTGATTTCATTAAAATCCAAGGCTGGAAGCTCAGATTTGCTCTTCATTTCCTTTTGTCCTTCACCTTTGTGAAATCCCAGCATGTGCATTTAGTACAGGAGGACCCTCTGACCCATGACAAGCCCAGGATCTATCAGACTTCTATGCCACTTCACTTTCTAATTATTTTTCTTTTTCTAAAATACCCTTGATACCCTATGAACATATACAGAGGGAGGTAATCCCCCTCAGGAACAGTCATAGGGGAGGAGAATAAGGGGAAAATGGGAGGGAGGGAAGAATGGGAGGATACAAGGGATGGGATAACCATTGAGATGTAACAAGAATAAATTAATAAAGTAAAAAATAAATAAATAAATAAAATACCCTGCCTTATTATTTGGACATTCCAAATAGTGTTGAGAGAAGAAACTTTTATGCTAAAGGGTGTAGAGTAAAAGGCCATCATTTGCTGTTATTGTTGATTTTCCTTTTCTGTACATTGGTATTTTTTTTCCCTGGATTTCTAAGAGATTGAATCCACTGAAACTGCACTTACAGATCCCTGTGAGGAGCCATATGGACTCTGGGAATCAAACTCGGGTTCTCTGGTTCTCTGCTAGAACAAGCCATGGTCATCTTTCCAGCCGAGCCATCTCTCCAGCCAAAAAGGCCATAATCTGAAGCAGCCCAAATATTGAAAAGATGGAAAAGAAAGCCGAGCTGCTGAGCAAGCTCCTCAGTGATTGTCCCATCTCCTATGTATGTCTATTATTTGGGCTACTGTGTAAGTAAGGATGTGACAGGGTTATATTTGAAATACATAGGCAATGGGGCTTTTCTACTGCTCAGTTTACAAAAGTATTGAGAAGCTGTCATAAAAAAATGTATTTTCTATTGTTTATTATTGAAGACTAACACTGTGAAACTCAAAATCCTGTTTAAGAAAGAAGATAGCTCCTTTTCTAAAATTCTTACAAGAGAATTCATCAGCAAAATAGAACTCTTATATAATCGATGTAATGATTTAAATACTTATAATGTTAACATAATAATCTTAACAGTAAGATGGGATATAAGGCTTTCGCTGAAGTTTGGCATGCTGTGTCTGGTAGCTGAGGCAGACAGTCCCATTGCAGGAAAAATACACTATGACCTGCCTCTGAGGGGGTGCTGGTGTGTTCCTTTTAATTTATTTTTTGGAGTATGATAGCATCTCTTTAGATGGAAGATACGATGAAATCACAGGAGAGTCTGTTCCCTGTGACTTCAAGGTTAATCAGAGGAAAGCTTGGCAAAGACAGGGCCAGGAGACAGACAGGGAGAAAAAATAAGTTTTGTAAAACTGCAGATTGAAGGGCTGGAGTGGTATCTGGGTGACATTTCACCACTGATGTCCCTGATTAACTATCAACAAGTCCAGAGAATATCAGTGCAAGAGAATGAGTGACTCTTGACAGCTAAAAGGAGCATAGCATCATTAAATCTTTGGGATGTAGAATCCCTCAAGTGTTCTCAGGTGAAAAAAAATGAACTCTCAAGTGTGTAATCACAAAGAAATTGTATTAAGTTATTAGCGTCAATATGATTTCAAACATTTATTACAATAGAAGCATTTACCACATCCATGGCCACATGTGTTCGAAAACTGATCAGATATTCATTTTGAGATTGTTGGAAATAACACAAAATTAGGAAAGGGCCTGTGTGTTAACCAGTAAAAGAGTTGTTAAATAAAATGAGGTATATTCATGTCAAAGTGTATTATAGCACTGGAAGAATCAGACTAGTCAATTGTAATATGCATGTAGTATGTATAAAATGCCACACACTCCTGAACGTTTTACATACACAAATTACATCCAGGGTGTAGTTTGTACACTGGATTCCTGATTGTCTATCTCAAACTTTAGAGTAATTTAGTATATAGTAAGTTGTCTCAGAAAAAAAAATCAAATTGAATAACACTAAAAATAAAAACATTAGAACAATAACACATCAATGTAAGTTATCAGTGTATATTAGACACAAAAACATACAAGTATATATGTGTGTGTATGTGTGTTGATATATATATATATGTATACAAAATACAGTATACAAAAATAAGTGTGCTGATATATATTCAGAGTATATTTATCTATATTGAATTTATACATCAAATAATATGTTTACATATTAGATAGAGCATGTAAGAGAGTGAATACAGGGGAATTTAATTATCTTTCATGTTCTATTTCTTAAATTAGAACATCAGACCTACTCCTGCATACAACTCAAAATTAAACAAGTTCAATGTATGTGTGGACACCTTGTCTCATAACCGAAGACATTGACAAACCAACCAAAGTACTCCAGGACATGTCCTCTTTATTTCAGGAGTTTTCTCTTACCACTGACCCTTGCTACATAACTCAGAAATTGTTTTCAAACACATTGTATTTCCTCTGTCTCAGCTTCTATTCAGTGTCTGCTGTTCATCAAAGCTGTTCTTTCTCCCAGCATTTACTGATGCTTTAAAGAAAGCCAGTCAGTCCCTATCCAAGGTCCTTCTCACATGTCATCTCAGCTGGAAAGAGTTCTTGGGGCTCCCAGCACTCATCTCACAAATTCCCAAGACATTTTGGCCAGATATAAAACTGAGAATCTGCCTTGAATTTTTTTCAAATGTTTTCTCCCCAGAGTTGTAGCTCACATCCTGAAGGAACATCTGCATGTATATTTTTCATTTTTAATTTTTATATTGATATGTTACCCACTACACCAATGAGGCACCTCTAGATTCCTTCTTATAAAACCTTTTTACACAACTGATTTTTGTGAGTTCAGAATATATAATTGAATAATATTCCTACTTAATGTCCAGGATGCCATCTTACACACCACTGTGACAGAATGCCTGATTTAAGTGACTTACAGGGAGGGATTGTTTACTACATGTCTAAGTCCACAGACTTCTGTAGCCTATTCCATGAGGGCTTGATCATCTATACTGAGCAGAACATTATCATGGCAACAGCTTGTGGGAGACAAGGTCCTGTATGTGGACAGGGAGGAGATGGTAGTGTCAACACTGACTCCAGGTACACTTCAATGGTGTGACCAAATACACTTTCTGCAATTAGACCTTACCTCCTAAAGTTTCTAGGATGTCCCCAAATAGAACCACCAGCTCTGCATCAATGCTTCAACACATGAGCCCATGGGACACGTTTTACAGTCAAACTATAATACCTTCCAAATATGCTTTATCTTTCCAAAATGAAATGTTTAATAACTAATTCTATCCCTTCTCACTCAGCATTTATTGAGGCTAGTTCTGAAAATTAGAGATCTATCTCCCCTGTTCTCAGCTTCAATTCTGCTATTGTTTTCCTTACGAGTCCCTAGTACAGGTCCCTGAGGCTCCGTTGGGAGGTTGCATGTATGTAAATGGGAAAGGAAAGAGAGCTTGCACCCTTGCACACCAATTTCTCTTTTCTTTCCGTTTTTATCCAGATGCTGAAGGAGGATTATGTGTCTCTTTTTAATGAAAGTGCAATCCTGTTTATGATGTTTATCGTTATTTTTTTGCCATGACACTGGTTGTCAAGACACTATAGTATACTGAGTGACCCACAGCTGGTGTTTGCATAAATTACTTGTATTTACACTTTGGACAACCCTATGCTGCCACCCCATTCTCAATGATAAAGTACCAGATCGAATCCACACACCCCATCACCTTTAGATCTTGCTACTGTTAGCTTAGAGACAGCCTCTCCCATGTAGTATGCCTAAAATCAGTCCCAAGTGTTTCCCAGTGTCCTTAAGATAGGTAATGAATTCATACATGATTGCTACATTATACTCATACATATTTACTGCTAATAAAGCAAAATACATAGTCTGGATGGTTGGTTTATAGAGCAAGCATTTATTTCTCACCATTCTCAAAGCATGGAAATCCATGAATAAAGTGCAAGTAGATTTGAAACATGGTGAGATTCCAATTTCAGTTCAGGGAGGGTTGTTTACTCACTGTGTTATTTCACAAATACATGTATGAAGGATTCTCTTCCATAAGAAAACTAACCAATCAGGGTTGTCCCTCAGTCATAGTTTTCTAATATATATATATATATGAAAGGTTTGACTATGTTGAGGTTACAATACTGTAACCCCCAACCTAGTACGCCTTTGAGGGTTGTAAAAAACAATTAATGTAGAACAAATGAATCTGTGTTCTCTAAAAGTAAGGGCTTCTGTTCCTCATTTTTTCTATCCCTTTGCTCTTCATTCCCTACCACATAGATCGAAGCTTCAACCTGGTAGGGAATCTTCTATTGCCTTAGCAGCTGCTTCAGTGAACACCCTAGCCCAATAGTGGCCACACACAATTTGAGATCCCTACCGATTTGTTTTTCCCTTTAGTTTCAACTTCACAGAAACATCAATATGCTCATCTTTAAAAGGTACCAGCCTCCACAGGAGCCAACACCTCATTCCCAAATATCAGCAAATGAGCTAAAACCACCATAAATCCAGGCGTGGGGAGGGAGGGGGAGAGACAATATTTCAGAAAATGTTTCTTATTTCTCTTATTTCCCTGTACATTAAAGGACACACAAGTGAGACAGAAGGAAGACAGCATGCTTGCATGCACACCGTTTAGTAAAGTCGTCTTCAGCATTAAAACAAGCAGTGGGATAAGGTAGGAATCACTGTTAGGTTTGTATTCAGTCTCAGCTGCCTTGGCTTCCATACCTGACAGAGCAAGAGACCCTGTTGGAGGGTGTGGTGGGACCCATGAGGTAATCTTACTCAGATCCTCTATGCACTGGAAACTTTGTGTATAACCTATAATAGACATTTCTCCTCAGAGAAGGAAAGACATATTCACAGACACTACATGGGAAGAATTAAAATCCTTGCCCATCTGGCCTGGTCCCATAAGCTATGCCCCAGCCCCACCAAATAGTGCTTCCTAATTCTGAGACAGGATTCCTAATTCTATGAAGATCAGACTCAGGTAGAGAAACTGTGAAATACAAATTTTCAGTCCTATTGCTGGAACTCTATTTTTGGAGGAGGAAGCCTGGAGCTATAGAATTCTTTATGTTAAAAGTACTTCCTGCTGGGTCCAATGATCAATCGAACTTGAATTCTACTATTTTAATTATCCATATCAAAAATTAATAAGCATACCTAAATGTTCTCAGGATCCTTTTGATGAAGCATTATAGTTTTTGTTTTGGTTTGTTTTCCCCCACAAATATAAACAGAATCTTTATCAAAGCCTGGATAAATTTATTTAGAATAAGTTTACCAAATTGTATAAATGTGCTGCCTGCTATGCAACAGCAACCATTTTCTCTTCCTCTCCCCCGTGCCCTAGCTTCTGTGGCTCTCCTGTGGTTATGGCATGTAGGGTCTGGCCACTGGGCTGTGTTTACCTTATCTGAGCTCTTCGTATTTTTTGTAGAGGTCAGCATGTAGAAAAGAAATCGTTTTAATCTGCTCTTGCACAGCGCCCTATTTTATCCCTCTGATCATTTTATCTGCCCTTCTTCAGACCTTTCCTAGCTCCATTTCCTCCCTTTTAAGGTTCATCAACCAGAACCACATGGAGTGCAGATGAACTAAGGTTTTGTACAAAGGCATTGCCCTTGGAGTTCCTGGGAGAGGCAATGTAGTTATCCTTAAAAAAGGCAAATCCTAGGGCTTGCAGCTTCAAATAGTATGAGAAATGAAAAGGGAGAGGCGCTAGGGACATGAATAATAACCATTCCTCTTTTCTGTGCCAGTTTGCCTATCCCTTCATCCTTTCTAGCATCACAAGTAGGAAAAAAAGCATGAATTGATGGCAAGACATAGGAAGAGCTGCAAGGACTTGGGACAGCAGAGATATTCATTAACATCTGCTGGTCTATATGCCAGCAGACAGCCTTCTAGACAGAAGTGTCTCTGCTGTCATACATCCTCGCAATTCCGGGGCTTTTGATTTTTCACTTCTGCATTTGGCTTCCTATATGTTTTTCTTCATGATCCGTTTGTTGCACAAATTATATCCCCAATCCAAATCAGCCCCCAAACCTTGCCCTTTCAATCCCTTCCTACTCTCTAAAGCAAAGTCAAATTTGCCAAAGAAATTTTGCTGAGCCATCAGCCCTAGGAGCTAGTGATTTGATTATCTCGTTAAAGCAATTTATTCTGAGTGTGAATGAGGCTTAACCCTTCCAGGGGTTTTATGAATTTTAAAAGATGTTTTCTAAACCTACATAATCTAAGGGTGCTCACAATTTAGGGGTGCAATGGAATATGAGTGAGTGATTACAGGGATGTGTTGATTCTGGTTTTTTTTTCTTTTTGAGACAGATAGCAGGTGTGTGTGTGTGTGTGTGTGTGTGTGTGTGTGCACGCACGCACATGTGAGTGTGTGAGATGTCTGACTGCAAATAAGTAGTACACACACAAAAAAAAGAGCTGCACTGATTCCTCTCTAAAACTGCACAGAAGTCATATCACATGGAGAAAAGGCAGACAATGTTTACAGGAGAACCCCAAATAAAAGAATCACAATTTTGTTTTCAAAAATCTCACACCAGTGAAGAATATTATCCATGTTTTACATTTCTGCTTCCTCTAATAATTTTGATTTCCAAAATCACAAGTTTCCTATATATTGTTGTGGGCTCAGAATATCTGCTGGGATATCATCAATTCTGCACTTTGCATGCCTTTGTACACCTTTCTCTGCACATTTCAGTGACAGGTGCAGATTTGAATTTCAGTCTCAGAATTCTGGCACTGGAAAGACCCTAAGAACAACCAGTTACTATTGTCATTGAAGTGAGATCCAATGATGGATTTCTATTATGCTTTTAGTCTGTGTAATCATCTTTCCTAACAGAATATAAGCCTAAGCAACCTTGGAGAAAACACTCCTGTACACTATAAACCCAGGAACTTGCTTGAGTCATGCTCCTTCTCAGTTGGAAAAAGATAAGTTTCTGACTACTTTAAGTAGAGAAAACAGTATTCTTTATGCCTCTTGTCTATATTCTGATGGTTCAGTTCTGGGATAGAGCTGTATATTCTGAGACTGTCATGTTACTGATAATAAAAGAGGCCATTGCTTGACCCTTCTTATGGTTCATATTGTTTTGAGCAGCCGTGTTCTATCGCTTGTCCTCAGTTAGAATACAAAAGGGTCAGTCTGCTATGGCTAATGCTTCAGCTTCCGTTATAATCTACCACACAGCTAACTATATCTTCTCTGAATTTTGGGCTGATTAGCTCAAATCTTTGTATATAACAAAAGTCATCAAAATTCCTTTCACTTTGTAATCCTTCTAGGAGTTGAACATAATGTAGCTAATTTGTTCTAGATTTCCAAATTGTCAATTCTGAGGAATAAATATCTTGTGTTACTCCAAGTTTCTCTTATATGAAACTTCAGTCCTTTGAATGGTACACACTGGGACAGTTTTGTTCATATATGGTCCTATAAGGAGCTATCAAATGATCTCTTGGGACTAGTACTATGGCATCTCTGCCTCACCCATGCTGAAACCCTATTGTTGCGTATCTAGGCCAAATTAAAGACGATTATCATTAACAACTGTGATAAATGTTATGCTGTAAACAGCCAAGAACAAATTCTCTGGAAATGTCACTCACTTCAAATATATTTTGTTTGTAAAATAACACATTATATAGTCTGAAAAATTAGAAGAAAAATATAAACCAGGGTAGCCATTGTCATCTGTAGATATCTTCTTTTTGTCTATTTGTATATTCATATTCATATAATTTTTACTTATATATTCTTTTTATTAACTTTTGCTGTTTTCTTTTGAGACAGTCTCACCTAGCTCAGGTAAGGTTCCAATTCACTATGTATTTGAGGTTAGCCTGGTCCTCCTGGTCCTCTGCTTCTACAATCCCATTGATGAGATAACAGACATGCAACACTATGACTAGTTTCCATAATTTTCTTTTGTTTTTGTTTTGTTTTGTTTTTTTTAGCAAAAGAGAATAATAGTATTCTTTTGCTTTGATGTTGTAAGTTCATGTTTACCATATTTCAATGGCTTCATAGTATTGTAGCTTCACCAACTATCTCTTAATTATTTTTATATCTGTCAGTAAGTATTCTATCAATCATTTTTATACTTAATATTTCAGAAACCATAGGTAAGAGTTATGAATACTTGGTCTTCAATAGTGAATTATCGATTTTTCCTCCATATCAAGCAAATATATAATTATCTCAACCACATTATCAACAGCAATATGTTTCATGTAAGTTTTTAAAGACCTATAATCAGTATATTCATTCTTATCCTGCTGTTTGGGGCCCATAAGTTTAGCCTGTCAAAGCTATTGTAAGTCTTCTTTTTCTCATTGATGCATTACTTATGTTTACCTCCTCTCACAGTGTCATATATAACTGATAACTTGGTTCTGTGACACTGTCAATAACATAAGCTAGGGCCATACTTTAAGGTTAGATATACTGAGAGTTCTTTTCCGGGTACTAGGTAAGTTAGTATTATTTGTACTCAATAGGTATTTTCTGTACCTCCCTTATTATCTTTGAACCCATTTTTAAATTTCATCCACTAGATTTAATGAATAGAAAAGAAATAAAATTTGCCCATCATATCTCCAGAAAGGTTTAACTGTGGATTAGAATTAAGCCCAAGTTGCAATCCCCCGTAACATCTTCTGCCTCCAGAATAATGAAACTGTCAGCAAAGTAAGTGAGGTCAATGATTTATCAGAGTCTGCATTTAGGAGATATTTTGTTGTGATGTTCTCCTCTAGACCATTTGTAAAAGGGTCAAAACTGGCTCGGTGAGTAATTTCTGAAGTGTAATGAATAATGTTCCTCTAAATATACAATATCTTTCCATACCCATCTCTTTGATTCCTCTAATGAAGCCTCCTCTTATGAATTATTTCTTTGACCTCTGTTGTAGACCCTTGTTTTGCTCCCCAAACCAACGTAGGGTAGTTTTTAACCACATGCAAATCCATCTCTAGGAGATCCAACTCCTATGGCCTCTGTGGGCATCTGCTTGAACATGCACATACCACTCATGGGCACACAAGGATTAAATGGCATACTCACATTCTTATTGCCAATTTATAATGTTCTAACTCCAAGATTATTGATCACAATAGGTTGTGAGGCCTATGGCTGCAGGTAATTCCTATTTGTCACAAAATATCGAGTCTTGTAAATTTAATATATAAATAAAATTTAGAGTGGTTCAAAATTATGTCTTTAATTATGTCATCACCACTCAGTGGGATTTCATGCTTTCTTTGCAGTGATAGCAAAAGGAGGCGGAGGTGCAGCAAGCATGAAATTAATTATTAACGCCTAACATCCAGCCCTTCTGAAAGGCCCACAGGGAGCAACTCATACTGACTCCACTTCGATAATGGTGTCGAGTATGAATTATTGCAGGGCCTTATTTTCCTGTGAATGTTGTGATATTTTGTCAAAATCTGGGTAAGCCCATGGGAATGTGTTCAACATATGAATGTCATCTGTCATGTGTCACAGCAGAAGTAAAAGCCAGAGTTTCTGGGTATTGCTAGGCTACAACTATAGATGAGTTATAATGTAATTTATGTGTTCCTTCTTAAAAGATTTTCATCTCCTCATTGAGCACACTGATGTGCTGGGGTTATCTAATCCTCCAGGGGCAAGAAATTTCATTATTTTAAGATTTGAACCCATATAACTTGACTTAGTCTGTTTCCATAAGGGTGATCCTGTAGCCATCCTTAAGCTACTTAGATCCTATTTAATTAAGGTCATTAAAACAGAGAAAATACTTTGTGCAAAGTGAATCCTTGGTAGTGGAAAATCCTGGAATGACTGATATTCAATAGTTACATCAAATAGGAACAAACAGACAAAAGGAAATAAAATACATGAAGATATAGAATCAAATGTCAACCTCAGCTTTCAGCAACCCACCGAAGTAAAAAAAAAAAAAAAATTTAAATACTTGAAATGCCATACAGAGTCTTGTGAGTTTCTTTGTAACCTAGTCTTGTTTGTTGTAATTGCTGGTTATATTCCTTGGCAGCATTTCTGGGATTGTAATTATAATTGTTAATATAAATGTTCAACAATGAGTATAGTTTAATTTATTAACTGGGGATCATTTGCAGAACTACATTGCATCATCTAGATGCAGTATTACAAGACGCTCACTAATTTGACAAAATCAGAGAAGCATGTATTATATGTGCGGAAGTGGCTCTATACTGATATGGCCCCAGCTGTGATGAGCTTTGAACTCTCATATCTGCTTTGACAGTAAGCAACACGATAACAGAGCACATGCCATGGACTGAAAAATCCAGATGACCAAGTCTAAACTTATCAATTTATAAGAGAGCCTTTGACTGAGAAAGCATCTTCAGAGGATGGTGTGTCTGAGCAGTGACACATGGGCAGTATGCAAGAGTGCAGGTGTGAGGACAAAATTCCGGCGGAGACATCCAAGAAGCCTGTTTGTGTTGTTCCTCCATTATCATAGTTGGATTGGCTCTGGAGAAATCACATTTAGTTTCTCCTCAACTGTGAATTAAGTTTTCACTCAGTAAGCAGTGTGAATTATTCTACATTCTCCTACCCATTCCCCCTACCCTCTCTCTCTCTCTCTCTCTCTCTCTCTCTCTCTCTCTCTCTCTCTCTCTTTCTCTCTCTCTGTCTCTCTCCCCACCCCTCTCTCTCTCTGACCAAACATAGGAAAAACTCCTAGACTGATCTAAATAAAACAATTATGAGGGAAGCACTTAGGGCAGAAATTACACACACAATCTCAGAGAATCTTCTAACACCGCCAGAGTTCTACAAAATGAAAAGATATCAGTACACAGAAAAACGGGACATTTCTTTATCCATAGCTGAATTCTATTCTTCCTTGAAATACTTGAACTCTGTGTAACTGGCAAAGCCAAGGTTTAGGTTTCTCTATAATTAATAAAAAGGATCCTGACCATACACCAGTAATTATACTTGATATATTCAAGACAGGGAGGGCAGTGAACAGAAGCAACATGCTGAAAAGTCTCGGCAAAGTAAGAACCTAGCAGATACATTGTGTTGTAGCCATTTCAGATTGAATGAGAAGGAAACAGCACATCAGAGCTCCATTGTATATTACACATTGCATACTGGATTCAATTATGCTTGAATTTGTAGTACAATAAGCTATACTGAAAGCCTACTGCCCAGTGGCTGTTTAGTCTCGGATAGAGTCTAAATTGAAGATCCCTACTAGGTATTATTATATTATTGTGGTCAGGAACTGACCCTTGGGCAGCCCAAATGACAGGAGTAGTAAACACTGTGACATGCACAGGGCCTGTGAGTGGAATGTTCTCTTACATACTCCATGTACAGATAACACAGCATGTGCCTGTCATTCCTTTGGCTAGGATGACATGACATTTTCTTAAATACCTTCCCTGCTTTAATTAAGGACAAAAAAGCTTGTTTTATAAGGGTAATTATTACTTTACTTGTAATACCCAGAAAGAAAACAATCTGATAAATACCATTTCATGACATTTTGAAATACATTTGGCAAACCAGAGCCTATAACCCTGATATACAGTAAACAACAATAAATATTAACAAGAAATTGTAATGGTACAAAAATTTCAGGACCCTGTTGTATCTTTAGGGTCTTTAATTATTTTTTATCATTTATTCTCCTAAGTGCACAGGCCAATGATTAACCTAACTTTTGTAATTGCTCTCCAAAATAGAAAGTACATTTGGTAGAAAATATTAGACAAGTGTGGTGCCTTCAATGGGAATGGCTACAGAGGCTCACATGTTGGAATAATTAGTCCCCACTTGGTGAAATTGTGTCTGAAGGACAAATACTTGTGGCCTTGCTGGAGAAACTACATCAGTCACCTTGAACAGGCCTTCAAGTTTCAAAGGCCTCTTGCCATTCTGAGTTAGGTCTCTCTGTTCCCTGTTTGTGGATCGAGGTGTGAAATTTCACTTTGCCTCTGCTTGACCATAATGGATTCTGATGCTCTGAAACTGTAAGCCCCGTATTCTTTTACGCATTTCTTTGGCCATGCTATTTTATCACAACAATAGAAAATCAACTAAGAAAGCCAAGATGTAATTATTTCATGTTTAATATTTTTAGTAATATATTTCCTATATGAAAGCTTAATTTCAATAATTATTTACTTAATTCTCTGAATAAAATTCGGAGATTTTAGCATTTCTACAGAGAACTTGGCATTTCTTCCAACCTCAAACTATACTCAAATATCTGAAGACCTGAGTCACGAGTTTTTCCTTAACGCACTGTCATTTATTATAGCATGGTGTAATACTCCATTCTGTGCTACACTGACCTTATTCACTACTACTTTATGTATTTTATGTGCACATCAATTTATTGTGTTATTTTCCCTGTCCCTCTGTACAGCTTCAGCTCCTCTCTTCTAGGGGACACTCAAAAAATCAACATACTCTAAAGTACAACAAACTACACTAAGACAATTAAGGGATGAACTAGGGAAAGAGGTGTGGTTAGGAGAGTTAGGATGATTATGCCAAGGTTCTGCTGAGTTAAGTTTCTGATGTTAAGAAACTGATTAAATGTCAAATAAAAAGTGACATGCTTCAATATAGCCAAAGCACTGCATGAAATTATAACCAGCATAACAATTTACCTTTTGAACAACTTGATTCGTGTCCGGTCTTCTATCCCTGGTCTCTCTGCTCCCTCACCTCTTCTTTCTTTAATAATTGGTCAGAAGCATGTCAGGGTTTCAGGTTTCTGTGGACTGGTTGATTGAAGTCATTGTTTAATTTGGTTTTCCTCCTCTTTTACTTCTCATTTTATGGCAAGAGAAAATTTAAAAAGGCTCTACTATAAATGGAAGAGGACAAGCGCTTCTGGTTTTTCAAAAGTCAAGGAAGCCTTATCTTTCTGAATAACCTAAAATGACTTCATAAAAATGCACATGTTCAAACACACGTATCCACAACATACAGCTCAAGAGTATTTTCTAGAAGTATAGGTTCCCAGACAGCCTGACCCTCCCATATTTCTCCTCCTAGCTGTTAGATAGTCTCAGAACAAATGGAATCAGGTAAGCTTTTGCCCTGAGATAAGAACCCCAGCCTGCATCTCTGTATCTCTGGACTTGCCAGAGCACGATGTGCCATTTTTTTTTTCTGTGTGTCAGAAACCAATGTGGCGTGTTCTGCAGACTCTCAGATGCCATGTGATGGAGACTTAAACATAGAGCTCCCCACCCAGAGCTGCACTTCTGTAGCCTTGAGAGACCAAACAGCAAGAAGTGTTAGGCTCTGTTAGTCCTTTCCACTTCTTTGTGCGTAATAAATATGCGTTGCTTGATGTGCTGTACAAAACCTTTGCACATTCATGCAGTTTCTAAAATAATTCCAAAGCATTTTAGGAACATTTAAGGTGATTCAAAATATCAACCGATATGTCGCACGGAGGGGTAAAAATGTTATTAGTGGTCAATAGCAACAAACACTTGTTTATGAGACACACATCTTGTTGGGGGAATTTAGTCACGTCTAGGAGTGAAAAAATAATGTCACAGAACACAAGGGATGACAGAGTAGGTCTTGTCTGACACCAGCAAGATCTTGGCCTGCATAAAACTTCTATAAGGTAAAATTGAAAATCCTCTCATGTTACACTTTGGATCATATGTTTAACTTTAAAATTTGTATGACTAAAATGCTGAGCCCCTGAAAGGAAGGCTTTCAGCAGGCTGCAGAATTGGAAAACTGCAAGCTTCATCAGAAAGAATGTGTATCAATGTTAATTAAGCATTCATTAGAAAAGAAGGCAACGTGAGCCATGGGGGAATCAGAGAGTAAGACATCATGCTGGTAATTTAGAAAGTCAGAATAACCTGTCTTGATTAGAGGTTCAACATCAGACTTTTCAGGGAAAATGCTGAGGAGTCAAGGAGCAGGGTGAGTACCTCTTGCTTTTTGTAGTTTTTATTGCAGATTTTAAAAAGAGTTGTATTAAAAGACTAAGTGGGTTTGTTTTTGGTTTGTTTATTTTTTTAACGGTATTACAGATGAGAAAAAGAACCACGATGTGAATGTGAGGTCGGCTTGCAAGCACTGATTAAGAAGGTTATCTATGGTTTTAAAAAATATCTAATTAAAGCAATTAACCCAGCATTAGGCCGAGCAGCTGCTGGGGATTTTCCAAGGAAAACCCCAACTTGCTTACATGTCCCAAGGTAGGTGATTGAGTACAAGGTTCCATAGCTTTCACCTAAGATAAGAGTAAATTGTTATTTATGACTGGGAAAGAATCCAAGGTTTTGATTAAGTTAAGTGAAAATTGATAATTGCCAAGGAGAAATCAAAATTGTGTCGGAGTGAACTAGGAAATGTCTGGAGAATGTTTTGTAGACTGCAAGGGAAAGTGAATAATTTGCCCTAACAGGTCATCTCCTTGTAACATTACATCTAATGTTTACAACTTTTATAATGTTTTAAATATGGATTGATGTATTTGTTTGTGAATGCCCTCATGACAGGGCACCTGTGTGGACCTCAGAGGACAGTGTAGACGGCCGTGAGTTGGATTTCTCCTTCCATCATATGTGCCCCACGGATCAGATAAGACATCAGGTTGGGAAGCGAGCCTCTTTCACACTGTATTATCTTGATGATACAGGTTTTCAATTTTTAAAAATCAGTTTTCAGAGTAATAGGCCTCCATTTGACTTTTCATAAATACTTCATTTCTTTGTTGATTTTCCCATCCCTCATCTCCCCTCATGCCAATTATCTCCTCCTGTATCTTTTCACACTATTTATTTTTCTGTTCCCCATTTGATTTTGCTATATTACCTTTCTCGTTCCTGTGCTGTTCTTGCTAATCTCATAGGCCCACTTCTACTTTGCTAGTCTTTATCATATTTTCTCACACCTGCATACACACAGTTAGCAGTTAAGGACCAGAATCAAGCACAAGAGGCAACATGAGGTGTCTGTGTACGGCCTATTTGTAGGCTTAATTTTCTTAAACAATATATTTTGTTACAACTTATTAACCGAGCGTACGTCACTTATAACCCGACTAACCAAACCAATAGGAAAAGAGGATTAACGAACACAATAACAAAACCGTAAGGATATCAGTTCCGAGGAGCGATTCTCCTGGCGTAATCAGCAGGATTTCTTCTGCTGGAACCTGGAGTAACCAGAACCCAGAAACTCAGCAGGAGCTGGAGCCCTGAAGCCTTCTCTCTAGGAGCGTCTCACGGTGGAGCGATGAGTAGCCAAAACTATCTGAAGTCTCCAAAAGCCCCTCCTCCAGTTTTCAGCTCATTTATATATCTCCTCCCAGAGTCTGTTCACGGGATCTTTTCAGCTGGCAACAATCAAGCTCCCGCATGAGGTGGTAGGTCTTCTAGTGGATTAACCTCACCTGTTCTCTCACAAGACCGTTCCGATCCCACACTTGGGATCCTAAAAAACAGGTTTATCTCTCCTTCATCTCCCCCTTTCTATTTAATGATATAAGCTATATACAACAAAATAAGAATTATCCATTAAGTCAATATTTACAAGGACCAGTTTGTAGTTAACTATTTTTAAGAAATTATTCCACTATCCAATGCTACTGATTCTTATCCTAATGTCTAAATTTTTTTTAAAACTAAACTTATATTAATACTATGGCTATCTAGTCTTCAACCCTATCAGAGACCCCAGAAGGAAACACTATCTAATATGAAGAAAGTGCAGGCAAGCAACTTCCAAAGGTATTAACAGGACAGAGAGCTGACTGTCTGGACAGTCACACGTTCCTCTCCATTGCGGGGCTTCCAGTCTTCAGCCAGCCGGCCCCAAGGCATCGGACAGATGGCTTCTAGACAGTCACAAGTTTCTCGCCATCATAGGAGCATCCTACCTTCAGCCAGCCAGCTCAAAGCATCTCACAAACTGCTCTGAAGCATGAATCCTGAAGGACTGGCCCACCTGGTCTCTGCCACGCTGAGCAGCCCATTTCTCAGTATCAGGCTTGATCATATTGCACAGTCATTCTGTCATCAGCAGAAAAGATAAGCAAAGCTCCTCAAACCAGCGGCTATTGCCACTATCGTTTCTTGATGCCTGCATAATTAGACTAGAGGTTCTGCCAGGAATGGATGTGTCTCTCTGTCATAAAAGCCCTTTATTATTAAATGCCATTTTCTTTGAAGTGTTTGAAGACCATCTATCTATCTATTCTATCTATCATCTATCTGTTCCTTTGAAACCATATACAAAAAACTAAATAATTCAATTTTGCTATATTACCTTTCTCGTTCCTGTGCTGTTGTTGCTAATCTCATAGGCCCCCTTCTACTTTGCTAATCTTTATCATATTTTCTCACACCTGCATACACACAGTTAGCAGTTAAAGACCAGAATCAAGCACAACAAGCAACATGAGGTGTCTGTGCATGGTCTATTTCATTTAAAAATCATGATTTACAGTTCCATATATTTTCTAATAATTTTCATTTTTCTTGATAGGGAATAAAATTCCTATATATATACATATATATTTATATAATATTTTCATTCTTTGGAAATTTTTCATTGAGAATTTGATACATTATACAATTAAATATGATTACATTTACCCCTTCTTCCTTTCTCATACATATCTCATGTAGTTTCAATTTTATTCCCTCCTAATTGCATTATTTTATTTATTGGTTTGTCTGTTTATTTATTTATTTATTTATAATTCACTAAGACAAGTTAGTGTTCTCCATATGTACATGGGTATGGGTTTTCCTAATGGTACTTGGGAAAGCAACAAGCAGTGATATCCTCAAAAACGGGTGATTTGTCCATGCTGAGCAGCTATGGACTACCAATATCTCCTCAGTGGATGAAGAGGCCTGAGTGATCATCTGCCCCATACATAACAGATTTTGACTGACTGGATTTTGTGTAGGTCTTGTGCAGAAAACCACAGATGCTGTGAATTCATGATTGTATTGGCCATGTCGGGTCCAGAAGATAACTTTTCTCTTGCCTCTTCTATTACATTACTTGAGCCTTGATGGGGTGGGGTCAATGTAGATGCCCCATATATGAATAAGCACTTCCTTACTTGTTATTTGGAGCACTTTGGCAAGTTATGCCTCACTCTATTCACTGCTGATCACTGAAAAATTAAGAAACTTTTCTGACCAAGTTTATGCAGAGCTCAGGTCTGTATGTATAAATATAAGCACACAGAAAGAAATGCTATAGCATGACCATTTAACAAAATAACAACCACGGTGTCTACAGTCAGGCCTATGACCCCTCAGCCACAGGGATTTGAACATAATCATAAAATCAGGAATGAGATTTGCTTTAGTGGAGCAGATTTAAAATCCAATCAGAAAGCATCTAATTACTCTATAACAGTTATGCCACTATTGCCCCAGTAGGCACATCTTGCTCAGCATGTTTGTATTGCATCATACAGAGTCCAACACTAGGTGACACTGAAAGATTAGGAAACATGCCCATACTGACTTTCACATGAACTCTGGTGCCCCATATTTGACCATGTGCCCTTGATGGGCCCAAGAAGAGACTTTATACTCTATGATCACATACAGGGGGAGGAGGTCCCCCTCAGTCACAGTCATAGAGGAGGGGAATAGGGAGAAAGTGGGAGGGAGGGAGGGAGGGAGGGAGGGAGGGAGGAATGGGAGGATAGAACGGATGGGATAACAAATGAGATGTAATATGAATGCATTAATAAACAAACAAATAAATAAAAGAAACATGCCCATGTATTGGGAGAATTAATATTGTGAAAATAATCGAGATCAGCAGCACTATAAGAATTTACTTCTCATATCAAACTCTCAATCAAACTCTCAATACCATTCTTCACAGACTAGAAAAAAATAACTAAAAATTGTATGAAGGCAAAAATGATGAAGGATAGACTATACCACATTTTGATAATCTATTTATTACTTGATAGCCATTTCTGCTCATTCTAAGAAGTGATGGCTCAGTTCATCATATGTATGTGACTTGAATTTTCAGAGGGTGCCAGGTCCATGTGGCCAACACCAAAGCAAACGGACCTTGAGAAGTCTGTGGAGATCCTATTGTTCACCTCAGCTAAGGTGGAAGACTTAGCTGAGCTTGGCCCCACCCCCACCCATTTGCAGATTACTAGTCCAACTCATGTTGAAGGATCTTCAGAGTTATACTATTTTTGAGAAGTTTTCTTGTCAGTCTGCTTCTAAGAATACATTGCTCCTTTCAGGATATCACTGACAGTCTCCTTTGTGGCTGTCGTGCTCTAGGGTTTTGCTCTTCTAAACTGTGTCATGTGTAGGTCTTGTCACATCAGTATCTTCTCCAAGAAGCCTTATTTGAACAGCCATCCTGACCTCCACTGCTTACTAGCAGTTGCATGGCCTGACCCCCATTCCGTACATTGTTTAGAATCATGCCTTTGGTCTTATGAATATGTCTTCTAAACGTATTTATCATTATATGTCCATCGTCAGATGAGCAAATATCTAGCAGATTGTTACGATGACTTATTGTCCTAAAGGCACAGGGTATCTCCATCTATTTCAGATGGTGACAGGGCCATGCGGCCAACACCAAAGCAAATAAACATTAAGAAGTCTGAAAAAGGTACTTCTCAAATAATTTCTAGATTTTTTTTTTTCCAAAATGATTAAGTAGACATTGTGTTTTGAGATCATTTACTTTTCAGGTAACATTTTAAAATCTTTATTGTAATTTTATTTTACATATAAAATACTACAGATAAAATGTGCTCCATAAGGGAGCCCTGATATATAGCTCCAGAGTATGGACAGGATGAGGTTGATATGCTAGTGTGAACAGAGAAGCATCTCCAGTGAGGATAGGAAGGAATCCTATGGAGTAAATTTTAGTTGTGCTTTCTACAGAGTCAGAATAGCTCTCCGTTAAATTACCACACAGAGAAGTAGGCCACACCATAGAGGAGAGACTTCTGTAGTTCATCACAGCTCTAATGTGCACGTTCATATGTTTCTCTTTATTATTACTGCCAAATTTCATATCATTCTGTGGGCCGCATTTCTTTTCCTTAATATCTATGTTGAGGAAAGGGAAGAAACACTTCAGAAATGAAAGATTAGTTTCCTAAATCATAAAGATGAGCTTTGTAATCACTTTCCTTTAAGCAAGGAATTAAAGGATAATAAAAGCCCTAATTAAGGACCTCGTTAGCTTAACTAGATTTTCATATGCAAAACACTGTTATGAAATGCTGCTATTTAATGGGAATGCCTCCTGTCCACAGGAAGCCAAAGGAAAGCATTCCTACCACAACTTTGTGTAAAATTCTATCTTTCCTTCCACTCAGGGACATACATTCCTTTCTACATGACCACCAATTTTCCTTTTTCCTATCGTCAAATTCCACTTTGCCTTTTAGATGCCTAGTCTAGCTGCCTTCTCTACAATTTTTTGTCATATTCATTTGTTAATTCAAGTAGCAAATACCAACCAAGCCTTTAATATGAGTCCAGTGCCAAGCTTGGAGATTGGAGGCACAGATTAATATTGCAATTTCTATTCTGTCTTCACTGTCCTCAAGTCCATTCATTCATCATTAGCCTCCCATGTAATTACTTTTGAGAATCGCTCCCCTTCAGGCAAAATGCCTTCTGTAGGCTGGTCTCACAACCTCCCACTCTGTTACTGTTCTCTTCCTCTCTTCAGCAATAACTGTTATTATATCAGGCACTTCAGACTTCTCCAAGTCCTAAGCTGATATTACCAAGTGATACCACTGGGTCATTCTATGCCCTGGGTTATTAGTATATATTACAGTGAGTCAGGGATAAGAGGCACACTTTTCTCCAATGAATTTTAAAACTGGGCTGGACTAAACAGAGTGATACTCACTGGCATCCTCTGCAAATGGCTATAACAAATTTTCTTCCATATCATGAGGCTTTAAAGTTAAAAGTAGGCCCAATACATTAATAACATTTTTGGTTGAAAGGTTATTTACACAGAAATTATTTCCTCATAAAATAATTTCTATTTCATTTTAAAAGTCAAAAATCAAACAAAGATTTTTGGTTTCTCACAATAAAAAAGATGCATTTTACTCTCAGGGTATTGAATGAGACTCTTCTGCATGAGGGCCTAAGCATTCAAATAGTTTAAAATATCAAGAAGGATGGAATTAGAAAGATGGCTATATAAGAGTGCTTCCTACTCTTCTAGAAGACCTGAGTTCCATTCCTATATAAGGATGGTTCTCAGTAGCCAGTATTCTAAGACACATGGGATTCAATGCCATCTCTGGCCTCTAGGAACAAGCACCTGTACACATGGCATGCTTGTGCACACACACATGCACATACACACACAATCACAGAGAGAAAGAGAGAGGGGGGGAGGGTGAGGGAGGGAGAGAGAGAGAGAGAGAGAGAGAGAGAGAGAGAGAGAGAGAGAGAGATAGAGAGAGAGAGAGAGAGAGAGAGAGAAGAGAAATTTTCATCCATGGGATATGCTAAAGTGAACTTTGAAGCCAAGAGATCTTGATAAAAACACTAGCTCAACATTGACTCTTTTAATTTCATTATCTACAAACAAGATTAATACTATTAGATGGAGATGCTGTTATGAATAAATGACATCATGTATTGTATGTAATATGTCTAATTCATAAGTGGCTTAGATGAAAATTGTTTTGGAACTAGCTCATATGTTTGAAAATCTAAGATGTGGGGTACAAAATAGGTTATGGTGGTTAGCTTCAACTGTCAACTTGTCACCTGGAAGAGAGGTCTGGTCTAGATCAGGACATCTTATAAGCCTATCTGTGAAAGTATTATTTCAGGATTTACTATATTCATCTAGGTGGAAACAAACAACCAATTTGGTAAGCACCATATCCCAAACTTGGGGTCCCTGAATTAAATAAAAAAGGGGACAGGTTAACTCCTGGCAACATGCAGCCTCCCTGAAAGAAGATGATAAGCATCAAAGAACCTTTTTATGGAGATGGCTTCAAATGTGGCAAATGAGCCACTGGATAAAATGTCCTTGTTACTGCCACAGACATAATTCTGCCTAAAAATGGGCAAGCTTGGATCCAGGCAGAGTTGATGGCCAAACTCTGCCAAGAAAGGGTAAGCAAGTCCTCAACAGTTCCTGTCTCACAAATATGTCTGTCATATATACTGAATCAGAAGGCTGAAGATAGTGCTTTAACATAATAGAAAGTTTTGGGTGACTGTTCGGTAATGAACTGTCTGTCATATTTGCATATTGGAAGCTGCTAACCTGCACTCCCGGTATACTCAGGTAATTAAGTTTTATTCCTTCTCAAGTATCTCATGGGGTTGAAGACCAGTTTATTCTTACAGTTAAGCTTAGTTATGTAGGTGTTAAGATATTTTTAGGTCTAGATGGATGTCTTAAGTTGATAGAGATGAGATATGATATTGATTTATGTTCAAAATTTTAGACTCACCAAGAAGGGAAAGATGTTTTCTTCAAGATTGCCTAGTTCAAATAGCAAAACATTGTTAATATAATATTTTTTAAAATTCCTGATTGTTTTGTGGTTCTTCTTGCTGTATATAGTTTATTGTATTTATGTGTAATAAGATAAATGTATATGTAAAAAGATAAAAATAAAAATGGAGAAGTTGACTGAGCATTAAGCGTCCAGACCTTCATTCATTCTCCCTCTGCTTTAGCCTGGCTGGACTAGCTGTTCCAAGTTCCTGCCACCTTCACGTCCCCTCAATGATAGACTATAACCTGAAACTCGAGACCAAATGAACATTTTCTCCCCTAAGATGCTTTTGTCATGTATTTCATCTCAGTAACAGGAATAAAAACTAGTATCCAACCACAATTTAAAAGAGTGATGAGTACGTAATAAGAGTGAAATTTCTTCTTTATGTTAGTAAAGGTATTTTTTTCCACTATGGTGAGTCCAGAGAATGCCACACTATACCAGAACTCAAAACTCCAAAAAAGAAGTTTCTCTGAAAATAAAGTAACCATTAATAGCTTCCTTTTATTTGGATCAAGATTGCTTGATCATCAAACTGAGTAGAAAAGATGAACTACATGGAAGAGACCCACTTTTGTTTCCTTGGCTGCTTCGTTTGTCCCTGTTGCTGTTAATAATAGTTAGATAGCCACAATACACCAGTCCCTGTAAAAGAACAGAAGTACAAAGAACTTTGGCCCACAGGAGACACATCATCTATCTAAGAAAGACCTCACTGAAAATGTGAGCCTAAAGCAGAAGGGCAGAATGGTCAGTGGGAGGCCATTCTAGAGCTCCTGCTTAGTGGATGGAGAGGACTTCTGGGAGTGCAGAAACAAAGTGGATACAAAAGTCAAAGAGCTGTGCATTAGCTCTCATCACTCCTGCAAGCTGTAAAGCCAGACACAGGAGCTGCAGCCAGGGAAGTGAAAAGTACAAGCTTCAAAACACGTCAGAATTAAATGTACATAGAAATTACTATTAGTTTAAAAATAAGAAGAAAACCCAAGTAAAAGCAGCTTATTCATTTCCACTGCACATGGGAGGTGCTAATAGTTATTTGAATGACAAGGATAAGGAAAGGAAAAGGGAGATTAAGGAAAATCAATGAACATATTCTTGAATGCAATATATTTTTCTAATATTCAATGAATATTTATTGAGCCCTGTGAAATACAGTATGCACTGATGTAATGTGTGTTTGCATGTGCACGTGTGTGTGTGTACACACACGATTGCACTCAATGGAGTTTGTATATAAAAATATAAGACTTGATTTTGAACCACAAGTAGACAGGCAAGTAAAAGACTTCAGATGGGTAGCATTTTAAAATCAAGTATATTAAATAATGCAAAACAATTTGACATTTATCACCTAATTCAGTCCAAGAACAACAGAATATATTGGCTTACAAAAGCATGCATAAAAACTTTTGTGTTTTGAAATTAACCGTAATTAATATTGGATTTTATGTCACTCTAATCTCTTCAAGTATTTAGTAAAATTGGACAGACAGAAAACAACGAATGTCTCAGAGAAATGTTATTGGTTAGACTAAAGGTCATGATCTGCACACATGGCGGAGCCTATGCATTCTGCCTCTGATCTGGAAGGCATACTTTGGTTGAAAGGTGGGCTCCTAGGTTCTTTAAGCTCTTATTGTAATCAAAATAAGTTTGGTGAACTTTGATTTTCTTCCTACTCCCTTAACCACATTTTTAGACAAGTGGCCAGAGAGTATTTATCAGTGAAATTTATGTTGGCTTAAATTGAATAAATTCTCTATTATTAGAGTACTGAAAGACTTTAATATAATAAATACAATTTAACACAAACTTGCTTCATGACAAGAATAGTGCTAAGCATTGTCTATTCATTAATCTCATTTTTTTTTGTCACGGGTCTTGGGAGAGTTATTCCATTTGCCACATTACTGATAAAGACACTGAAGTAAAAGAACAGCTTATACAGATATATTGTGTCTCTTTACCCAATTTCAAACACTTTTTAAAAGTGCTTTGCTGAGCTTCCCACATTCTAGAAAAGAAAGGGAATGCTAATTTTCATCCCCTGGATATTCTTTTCAAAATTTACAACCAGATGAAAACAGAGGGATGTAATGAAAACTGAAATGAAATCCCTTTTGACCATCTGAGAGATCTGAGTAATATATATATTGTGTTCCATTAGGAAATCAGAAGAAGATAGTATTTTTAACCTCAATTATTTAGTAAAACTAGTTCCTTCTTCTTTCTCTCAGGCTATTTTCAAGAAAAGCAGTGAGGATACTTGATTTTGACGTTTTCATTTTCTCAGTTAGTATGCCAAAGAAGAGGACCCCAGCAGAGAACTGCCCAACAGAAGTGGTGGTGGTGACAGCAGCAGATGGAAAGGCAAAGTTTGGTGTATTGGAAATGATCAGATATCATCCTACAGCTGGGAAATCAGCAAGAAATGTAGATCAGGCTTTCTCTTCATTAAATCTGTAATTAAGACCCCATTCTGCTTTGTTGAATTCCTGCTGTGTTGCAAGGTAATACCCTCTCTCTACCAGAGTGAGGAAAGCCCTGCAAAAGGCACAGTGATAAGTTAATCAAAGGGTTATGTGGAGGTAAGTAAGGGTGGTAAGAGATTGGGGAGGTACCAGATATAATCAGGAAATAATTTTGATCAATTTACACATGCTGATCCGCTGTGCGAGGTAAAGGGTATGGAAAGGCACTCAGGAAGCTGCGTTTGCCGCTCAGAATTTTAATGGCAATCAGAATCACAAACTACTTTTCAGGCTTAATAGGTATAATTCCTTGTCATATATGGAAATAATAAGATATTTAGTTCGTATTAGAGCAGTTACTGAGATAGTAAGTAATACCACAAAGTTACAGCCACAGTATGTTTACCCAGGAATTGAAACTTGACAGAAGCAATTCAAGATAATCTGTAGAGAGAATTCTCTCGCTGCACATCTTCATTTGAAGATGAGCAATGTACCTACACATTTCAGACTAATTTTATTTCCATCCTTATATGCCATCTAGTAGTTTATATAGACACCTCTAATTCTTATTATCAAACCAGCATACACAGTTCCTTCAGGAAATAACTTCAAGAGGCTCATTACTGTTGGTTAGTGTGGGTACTCCCTTCCTGTGTGGACATTTAAATTCTTTCTTTATTTAGGTTTCCTGAGCTGTCATTTTCTTGAACTTTAATCCATCCATTCTGATCTTTCATAACTTGATAAGCTACAGTTAAGACCTTCAACAGTTTGCCCAGTTGAAAAACACTTGAAATGCCTGTAGATTGACTACCTTATGAAATGATTTGCAGTGTTGTTGAAATTGATTATAATGTATCATTCTTATGTGCATAAGACAGAAAATATGTACGTGTTTTCCAGTACCGGTATACTGGTTGCTATGTGATGGTGGTTAGCAATAATATTTTTCTAGAGACTATTTCCTCCCACGCATATCAACAGATGACTGAAAATACAGTGCATCTAATACAACACTGAAGAGTCTTCCTAAACACACTCAAGGCAACACAATATGTTTATTGTGTTTTTGAGTTCTGTTTTACCAATACCTAAGCCTAACAATATTCCATATTATGGGGAGGTCATATGCAAATACCACCCTTCCTTACAGATGCCAGTTACTACTCAAAAACCCAGAAACAAGGATGATGGCTTAGAAGTGATACTGTATTTAAATATGCAGAAAACCTGAAAGTTTACAATCCCTACTGTACTGCTTGGTAAGAGCTTGTCAAATTGAGTCCAGTTTGCTATCACCATTTGTCTCCAAACAGTGCTTCCGAATGTTTAGTTTGCTCACAAGACACTAAGATGCTATTCCTAAATGGAGAAGGAACTATGCATTCTACAGGGTGCTTGCACGTCTGAGAGTGTACACTAACAATAAGGTTCCAGGCCAGGGTTAACTTGCTTGCCACAAAACCCAAAGTGCTTCATTTGGTTCCCAAATCCCCATGGTGGGGGGAGAAACTGATTTCCACAAGTTATCTTCTAACACTTGTGTGTGTGCTGAAGCACATACACACCTCTCCAATAAATAAATGTAAAATATATTTTATAATATAATGAAAAATAAGGTCCTATATCGTTGCTCTTTAGGCCACATTTTGACTGTCAGGGTTCTAGAATACAATTTGATGTGGCATTCCACTGCTGATCGTGGCTACTTACAGTTGCGTTGACTAAAAATTAAGTAGCATTAGGGTTGCTTTCTTCTGTCTCACTCATCCTATTCCAAGGTTACCAACATATCTGGTTCCTGGAGCAATGTTGTAATGCCTAGCTACATAGCATGCTACCAGCAAGAGAGAAAAGTCCTTGGAAAGCTTTATTTGAGCACACCAAGGAGATCCTAGAAATTATTTTTAAAAGGTTCCTTCAATCAATTGGATTCTTACATCTGTGGGCGCTGAAGTTGTGTGCCTTCTCATCTTGCCATTAATGGCTTAATCTACCACATCCTTTACACGCGAGGATGATGTAAATGGCCTTCTCATGAAGTGCACTCCTTCAGTCGTGGTGCCAGGGGGAAGATGGGCTTTCTGTGAGCCCGAGCTTTTAGAGAAAGAGGAAAGACACTGCGTGTAGGCTCTCTCTCAGCAGGGAGGAGAAGGAGGTCCAACGATGCCCAAAGAGAAAATGACTAAGACGCAGCCCTGCTCCTCCCAAGAGAAGACTGGAGTGATATTAATCAGCACACTATTGTGTGCAGAGAGGGTTCTCTCAGGAGAAGAGCAGGCATCTGTCCCACTCACACACCCGAGAGGCCCGGCAGCTGAAAATGCTTGTGTCCCATCACCACGCAGCCGCAGAGGCAGCCTTTTCCTCCCTGCCTTCCTTCCCTGGTTCATTTGCTATTCTGTGGGCTGTTTAGCAATAAGCACTCCATCTGATTAGCATTTCAAACCCATTGTTGGTCTTCAGTGGCTGAAATGAACTAATCATCATTAGGACTTCAAAACCTGTCTGGCTATGACTTCAAAGGGGGAAGAAAATAGAGAAGAAAAGGAAAAAGAAAGAGCCCGACTCATTAAATCAGTCATCCTTCAGTAGCTGGGCAAGGCCTGAAACTGAAGCTGTGTCTGGGTATTTTCGTCACTAACCAAGCCATTGGCACAAATAAGAGCTAGGGCCAGAGCAGTGGGACCTGAAATCTGCCCACTGAACAGTAATGTAACAAAAGCATCTTGCTGGGGGATTTGAGAAAAGGCAGCCAGGTGCCCCACTCTCTCCCGTCATTCCGTTTCTGTTCCTTTTGGAAAATATTTTATGACTCTGATGTCAAAGGGAAAAAAAAACCACTTACTACAGAAGCCATTTGCGTTGTGTTCTTTCTTCTTCTTTACCCATATTGACAGAAGCACAGCTCTCACATTCATCAAGGTGTGTCATCGTTCTAATTTGCTATAGCTCTAAGACTGCTTGCATTTGAGCCTTTCATCCCTTGGACCACGTGAGCTACCAGCCTAACAAAACTTGGGGTTCTACAGAAAGCACGTTTCCATGCTAGATGTTCTCAGTGATGTATCTTCTGTTGTCCTTCTCTGTGCTAAAATTTCATCTTGATTCTGGCACATCTGAGTGTATGTGTCAGATAGGGCTGGGGAGGGGGAGAGGATTCCTGTGCTTACCTATAAAGAGAGATTGACATTCTGAAAGAAAATTTGAAATTTAACTGGCGGATTTCAAGCTTGAACAAGAATAGTTTCCTTGCATCTTCTGTGAAATCACCATTTCCCACAGATTACTCAGTCCATGAGAGGCAGAAGTGTGTTTCCTCGAGTATAAGATATTTGACAGACATTGACCACAGACTACGTGGCCTCATGGTCCTAGAGTATGGACCATGTTCGCTTTTTTATTCTGTCTTTAATCCCCTGATCAAGGCCAGGGTAAAGTCTTGTGGTATCTTATGCATTTATTACAATTGCTACTCACCAACCTCTCACTTAAAAAAGTCACCCCTAAGCTCAGTGCCTTCTGAAAGGGGGTAGTTTCTAGCTAAATCTCAAAAACATTTTATTCCCATTGGATTTATTACTTATAATATTTTCTTTTATTTGTGGCACACAATACTGGTTTATTGTCTATTGGGGGAGTGTAATGAAATGGTTCTTATAAAATACCTTTAAGCAAATATAGTTTTTAAAGAAAATATTTGCATTGTAGTAAAGCAAATGGATGCAATACAAATCCTAATACTACCAATTTGAAGCGCTGGCTGTGTTTGCTGGAGAGATAAAAGGGTGAAAAGATATGCAGCTCCTTAGTGTTAACTACCTCCTGTGTACTTCCTGAGTTACTATTGATATCAAAGTGTAGTGAGAGTTTTGGTTTCTTTTAAGAACAAACAAACAAACCCAGTTACGTTTATGTGAATGTTTTAGTTTTAATACCAGGTGTAAACGATGAGGCTGCTTCAGAGTGTCCACAGCAGCTGATTATGATTTGTCTCATGCTCTAGGAGGGGCCTGGTTTTGCCAGCTGTGGTTTGTTTTGGTTTGTCAAGTGCCTGTGTGCAAATAGTAGAAGATCTCAGTGCCCCTACAGCAGGAAGTAGTCTAAAGAGATCTCTGCCCCATTTCTCCTCTACTTTTTTTTTTTTCTCGTGCCTAGCACTGTGGGGTTGGAAGGGTGGAGAAGTGTGGTAGATATAAGAAAGTAGCCAAAAAGTCCAGTTATAGCAAAGACTATATATGATACCTTCCTAGAAAACAATACCTACAGGATCTATAAGTGGAACAATGAGAGAGAAGATATTCAGTTGTTTTATAAAATAATTACTTGTGGGGGGAAATATCTTAGTATGTACGTAAATGGGACGTACAGAGAGTGCAAGAATACTCCATTTGTTCTGACTTGGCTTACAAGGAGAAATTGCTTAGAATTTTTCACGAGGTTTTCCAAACAGCAAGTTTGGTATCTTATAACTACCTTTAGAAGACAGAAGGAAACAGAAGGCATTTGCCTGTCCTCCCTATCAGTGTTGTATGATTAGTTCTTGTCAAATGGGATTAAACATGGTTCAGGTAGGAAATATTTGAGAATTCACTACTGTTAACTACTTGAACGTGAAGAAGACCACAAGGTACCACTTTATACTTACCAATAATTTGTGTTAGATGATACCCTTCACCAGTGCATATTAAACATGCCTGTGACAGTGGCGTTGTGTCAAGAATAAAATGTGGTGATCAACAGAAAAAGGAACATGCGACCAAACCCAACAACCTGAGTTGAATTGCTGAAATTTAGAGAAGGAATGAGAGAACGACTTCCTTTTATTTTTTTCTCTGATCCATGCATGTGTGCAATAGCTAACATACACACATACTGGCACACATGCATGCACATACATAAAATTCTTTAAATGAATATAATGGTATTTCCCTTATATATATTATGTGTGGCTGTGGCCAGGCACGGTCAGGTTACCCCTTACCTGAGACCTAGGGAATAAGAAACTTCAGGACCTTTTAAAGCATTTACTGTTTACTTTTTGAGATTATAATATAATCACATAATTACCCTTCTTTTCCTCCCTCAACCTCTCACATTTACTTCATTTTGATTTTTTCAAATTTGTAACATATACATACATACATACATACATACATACATACATACATGTTTAGCATATATTTTATTTGGTGGTGTATTTATAGTCTTATAGAGCCTTTAAATATCACTGGTGTGGGCTCGGATGTCTTGAATAATGTCTTTTGAGCAGAAGACAAGCAAAGGTTCTAAAACACTGTTTACATGTAAGACACTAATATAGTCAACCCGCTGCATTGCAATGACTGTGCTGATTTGAATTTGCCTCAATTAAGGAGCTCTTTCATTGAAATAAAGTTTCTAAAAACGTTACTTAATGGCACTACTGCACTTTTACTCAGTTCATTCAGCTGAAACCCATGTGCGTGTTATGTTTGCTTTTATTCTCCTGCTCTATTGTAGAACAGTAACAATAAAAGTGAGTTTCAACCTCTGAATTTTAATTCAGAAAGTACCTTGTTTTTAGATGAGGCAGCATGCTGTACCTGCAACATCACAAGGTCTGGGGAGTCACACCAGTGTTTGGAATGTGTCTAAGCCCTGGGGCTTCAGGACACTGACCAGTGGCTTCATTTCCTGGGTCTTCCGTTTCTTTATCTATGAACTGAAGAAGGAATCGCTCATTTAACAGAGCTGTTGGCACAAACCGGACATGTATTTGTCACCTCCCACCCGAACCAGGTCCTGTTGGTTGCATCATAGTAATCCTGGAGTTATCCACACCATTTTAACTGACTAGAAGAGCGATGCAAACACAAAGTATATGCATTCTACTTTAATTTGTGAATATGGCTCTAGTTTCATACAAGACAGGATATGCAGAGGGTGGCCTGGGTGTTAAGCCAAATGTCTTTCAGATAGAGGCAGGGGGGAACAGCCAGCCTTTCCTTGCCCCTGCATGGTGTGCTTGCTTTACAAAGCAGAAGTCACTGAGTGGTCAGTGATGGCTGATGTGGGAGCTCAGGTCCGGGGGGAGCTAGCACCTTAAATCTGCTCAGCTCACTATTCTTAACCTCCGAGTTAGTTTCAAGCTGCAAGTCCCAGGCCCCAGCCCCCATCTTGTTGTCTGGAGTATCCTTCTGCCTTCGCCTTCTGCTACTTGCTTCAGTCCCACGTGTGATGGTGATATAGGCCCAGGACACCACCCTTCACTCCTTCCTTCCCTACCATTCAGTCAAATTGCTCATAAAATTATTTTTGTCTCTTGAAGAACAAACGAACCCAATCAGCCCAGAGCACGTACAACTATTTGAACTTTCCTCAAACTCCATGAAGTTTGGAAATGTACAGCTTTTAAGTTGCTGCCAATCCTCCAGGTGTCATTGAGAACTTTTCTGAGGGAAAAAAAACTAAAAAGTTTTCTAGGTTTTTTTTTTTTACTGACAGCGATAGTTGTCTATGGACCAGGTCTCTGCCTGAATCTGTTTCCTTGGCCCTTCTCCTAGCTACAACTATGAATGCATGTCCTCAACTGTAATAAAACCGTTCCTAGTTCATTCAGTGCTTAATGACTGAACTGGATGGAATTCAGTGGTGGAAGCGAGGTGTGGGAAGGCATTTGGCAGGGCTGGAGTAGAAAGGCTGAGGGAGGCTTTGCATCTGCTTTGCTCCAGTTTTCAATCTATGTCATAGATTTTTTTCCAAACTCTAGAGACTTTGGGGATGCTGAACTACAGAGTGAAAGAAATGTTCCAGCCGGGAGGACTTTGGTTTACATCAGAAACACATGAAGGGGCCCTGAAAA
This sequence comes from Acomys minous, assembly GCF_964271855.1. Classification (NCBI taxonomy): domain Eukaryota; kingdom Metazoa; phylum Chordata; class Mammalia; order Rodentia; family Muridae; genus Acomys; species Acomys minous. Next base: position 51,909,827 of record NC_140492.1, read on the forward strand.
CACAGGTCTCTGGGCAGTTTCTGACTAAGTAGGTCTGGGCTGAGGGCTAGCGTCCTCAAGTTTCCACATGACAGGAGGCTGGGGATCACACTTTAAAATCACTGACTTTTTAAAAATCACCATGCTTCCCAACCAGGCAAAAACCTTATAAAATTCTCACTAGGTAATTTTTAAACTATTCAAATTACCCATTCCAGTTATATTTTTTAAGGAAAAAATCTTTAAAGCCTGGATTAGCTAGTAAGTGTACCATCGTCATCTCTCCTCATGCCAACCCACTCTCTTGTCACAATTTCAGGAAAATCCTCTCTTTTACATACTTACTAACATGTTGATAGCTCCTTTTTGGGTTGTCAGGATTATGTTCAGTGAAAATTTGAAATTAAACTAGAAGTCAACCTGACTTAAAGGGAGAAGATTTTTAATATAAAAAAGCAATATAGTTCACTTGAAAATATCCATGGGTAAACTCTCTTATGCTTTCCTTGGGGTGAATGAAAGCAAAATATTGATTAAGCAAAGTAGCTTTAGGGGAAATAAAAGGCTATGATGGGAGATTAGGAGGAAAGAAAGAGAGAGAGTGTGTGAAGAAAGAAAGGAAGGGAAACCAGTGTATTTGAACACCTACCATGTTTGGCACCAAAGAAGCCTCCACATGAATATCCAATCGGTCAGCAATGCATGCTGTACAAATGCTGTACTTTCCTGAATGAAGGAGTAGGACTTACACTGTTCCCTCTGCCCTCTCCACCTGTATACATAGCACAGACTGTGGTGACAGGACAATGAACTCTATCATAACCTTTATTTGTACAGTAGAGAAAAATAAGAATTACTATGTGACCTGAATAGGCCTGGGGTCATTATACATATTATATATATTATATATATATTATATATTATACATATATATATACATAACATTGTATATATATATATATATATATATATATATATATATATATATATATATACACATTGCTGCACAACACAGGAAGACCAAACAATAGGTTGGAAAATTTTGATCTGAACTGCATTTCTCTCTTCTTTCTCATTAAAGTCTCTCATTCTTTACCTGTGACAGTACTTTACACACTAGGACAGAGGCAGAAGATAGATGAGGGTTTAGGTCAAAAGGAAGTGTCATCTCTGTCTCAACGCTGTGCATGCACTCTATGCACATGGCTGCCGCTGCAGACTCTGAAGAACTGTTTGGAGTTCCAGATGCAATTCCATGAATATCATGAGTGCCTATTTTATTCTCTGAATGGGTCAGCACAAAGGAAAGAAAAAAATCTAAATTGCCTCTATTAAATGGCAGGCTGCCAGAAATCCGAGAGAGTACACACTGACACAATATCTCAAGTCTAAAGAGAGAATTCCGCGCCAAGATTCTGCAACTCCTCCGAATATCTAGCCAACCAGCCCCCAAGGTTTCCACTTTTAGACATGTGACCTTCTTACTTAGACACTCCGGAGTCATCCTGCAGATGGCCCAGGTGCAAACTGAAAGCAGGAGCTTGTAGATAAGTGCAAAAGGCTAGCTTGTACCATGTGTACAAGTATAGATCCCCCACCTCCCGCTCCTTATGAAGACACAGAGACTTGTACCTGGATAGCATGCAATAGTAATAAAAGGCTATTCTTCTCTAAGGAGCTCCGAGCATTTGTTCTCCCTTGTTTTCACAATGAATAGTAATGTGCAGAAGAGGGAATCAATAGCAGAAATGGCACAAAGCACATACAACCCCAACTTGATCAACTGTTTGAAGTCAGTGCTTTGTGGGAGCCTAGAGTGGCATTTCTTCTTGCTTTTTATGGATGCCAGTGTGACTTAGCTGTTGGCTACTGAATTGAATTTGAAACTGAACGAATTTATTGTTGACATGGCCAGTGTGACACAGCTGGAAAAGAAGCAGATGTTGAGTTAAGTGTAGCGTTATGAGTCTCCAGATGTAATATCTTCTTAATAAAGAATGTTGCTTTGCTTTGGACATGAAGGAAATTGTTTTTGTATGTGCTCAGAATGCAGCCCGGAGTCTATTAAGTTAAACTGTGGATGGAGGAGAAACCTAGTTAGATTTGTTTGATTTTGTGCACATATTACCCCAACTTTTTGCACCTGCACATCTAATGTGCTATAGGTCTGAGAAACTATACAACGAAGATATGGGTGACTCCAACAAGCTTAGTGCTTAAAGCAGTAACATCAAATCACAAGGAGCAGAGCTCACTGTTGAATGCCAATAAACTTGGCATTGCAAACTGACAGACTGTCCAGATGGCAAACGTCACTCAAGTGTATATTATATTTTGAATAGGATTATCCCTTAAACCCCTTATAACTCTTTAAATTCTATAAAGAGATAAATCTTTGCTGGTGCACTGTGATCTTGCATTTGCCACCCCCAACCCCCACACCCTCGAAACTGGAAACTACTCAGCACAGGCAATGTGAAGAATTTATTGCCTATAGATGTTTTACAGTCTATGAGAAAAGCAGCATAATATTTGTACCTTTCCCCATTATTTGAGCATAGTCACCTTAAACTATTTTCATATGCAAGCACTGTTCTTTCTTTATACTTAGATCATCATTGGGAAGCAGGAGTTTATCAATGAACTTTTGTCCCCACTGTCATTTACAGTCTACAACTTCATATAAGCCCCAGGATCAAATTAATGTGTTCTATGAATCCAACAGATTGGTGAATAGCTACTGTTTTCCAGGGGATGGAAATAGAAAAAAGAAAACACAGAACAAACACATACACACACATTCACCACAATTTGCATGTTATTAAACTCAAACTGTAACTTGTTCCCAGACCCAAATTCATGTTTCTGTATGTAGTCTCACACTATTAAATTTCACTTCCTGTGATGTTTAAATAGGCACTCTGAAAAAGTTAGCCAGGACCACTGCAAAAGCATTAGGCTGATACCTCTATTTCTTTTTCTTCGAAGACCTGCTTATACCTTTTCTTTTTAATTGGAGTGAGCAGAATAAGTTATATTCCACTAAGAAAAGATCCCCAAATTTGAACCCTGTGAAATGACAATGGTTGATTTCTTCTTTGCCATAGGCTCACAATGGGTTGGCTGTGATTCTGTTCCACAGTCCGTCCTCCATCAGGAACATAGCCAGTTGAGTGACAGAAAGAAACCAATCATAACAAAGCATACACTCAGTCTTAAGATTTTCTCCTGGACATGACACATATTTAATTAGCCAGAGGAAAACAGACATAGCCATCGCTCCTGCCAATCGGCTGCTGAATTACAATCAGCCTCTAGGGAATAGTAATGAATACTTGCGAATGAACATGCTCTAAACTCTATGCCAGACTTCTTCAACTGTCAATTCTCAGCCTAAAACCTTCTATTAAATTTCTTCACGTCAATCCTTACTAACGCCTTTCACGCTCTTCAGCAGGGTGCTCCTATCCTTTTCATGGGAACATTTAAACAGAAAGTCCTGTGACTTTCTAAACTGATCTGATTTTCATGACAGTGGGCATGCAAGTCACTGAAGAGAAGGACCTTTCTTGACGGACATAAATGGGATGCAGTCCTAGACCCATCTGTCTCTTGATCAAAGTGAATGCAAACGGAACCCCGTACTCATCCAGGGTTACAAAGTCCAGGTCTGATCCCCCAGCTCACTTTTATAGGAGGCATGGAAATAAAGTTAAATGTGATATTCCCACAGATGAAGCAAAATGTATTTAATATGCTTGATAGAAAGCTGTCTTTCTTATAGTAGACAAGTTTTAAGGTACTTTAAAGACACTAAGGCAGGAAAGTTCAAAGTGTTAGAAATAAAAAAAACTGGAGTGAGGTTTGGCCAAAGACACCTCAATAAACATCTTCACCCTACAGCGACCGTGAGTACAGAAAAGTTCCAGGCACTCACTTGTGCTTCGTTATTCATACTCCCTGTCTTTCCTATTTTCTTTTTGATTTTAAGTTCATGTCACTGTGAATTGAAGGCAGAAGCCTCACTTGTTGGGTACATTACTACTGAGATACAGACCTAGTCCTCATTTTCCATTTTCATTGTTTTGCTTCAAGAAAGGGTCTTACTATGTTGCCCAGCCTGGCTTTAAATAGTGATCCTCCTGCCTCAGACTCCTGAGGAGTTAGAATCATAGGTGCCTGGCATAAGGCTTGGCTTCTCAGAAGTCCTTCACTAGACCCAGTTTTAAATTTGTCAGAATTCCCTGTTTCTCTACTGCAATGGCATTGCTGTAACTGTACAGAAACTGGGGTGTATGGATTTCCCTTTATTGTTTACATTTTGTTTTGTTTTGTTTTCTTTTGACACAAGTTTGCTCTATGTAGCCCTGGCCATCCTGGAACTTGCTTTGTAGACCAGGCTGGACCTGAATTCAGAGATTCACCTGAATCTGCTTCCAGAGTGCTGGGGTTAAAAAATGTTCACCACCACTACCCAGCATTTCCATTTACTTTTAAGAAACAAGGTTAGGAGATTGGTAAGAATTGTTTGTCAGTTTTATTCAGCAGGATAAAGTGGGATCCAAGATAAACATGTTGCCCATGTGTGGCTGGCTCAAAGAAGATTTACAATTAGGTAATTAGAACTTCAGCTTGCAGATATACAACCACATCAGGTCTTCAAGGATCCACTTAATAACAATCAACTAACGACATCATATGTATTTATCTACTTGAAATCATTTCATTACTCTGAAAATTAAGCATATGCTACTACTGAGTGGAGGAACAAGAGAGGCCGGTTTGCTCAGGAGACTGGTAACAGCACGCAAAGCTATTTATCTTGAGATTATAGGGCTGGCTTCAACCAAGAAGCTAAAGACAGTTATTGCTACTTTATGGCCCATATGAAATGAACTATCATTATCAGTTTAGATGCTCATTTCAGCAGGCTGTCACCACAATGTGGGCCTGGAAAACTCAACGCCCATGTGGACCGCTGTCAGTTTGGAGAGATAATAGCATTTACTGAAAAGAGTCCTTGGCTACAGATCAGGGGATTTGAGGTCTAGTTCAAGCTGGTACTCCCAGAATAAGTTACTTGGCTGTCACCTTTCTGGGCTAGGAGTCTGGTCAGGATGAGAAGGGCAAAGTCTCAGAGGATCTCCAAAACACCATCTAGCCTTCATAGTAGGCTGTTTCATGTACAGGAAAGTGTATTCTGGCCGTTCTGAATAGGAGCTTTCTCTTTCTCTTCCCCTGACCTACCTGCCAAATAACCACTGGCTTTGCTTTCTGATTTTTGTCCAGGTTCATTCCCAGGGAAAAGGAAAACGGATGCCAGCCTTCTCACTTCCCTGTTCTGAAGAGCAACTTACAAATGATCTTTTAATATAGGACAGATTCATAGGCTCAGGTATGTGCACTCTTTCCCCCCACTCACCTGCCCGCTCCGCTCCTCTCCTTCCTCTCATCTTGTCCCTTTCCTCTGCTCTGCCTTCCACCGCTCTTCCTTCCCCTCTCCTCTTCCCTCTCCTTTCTTCTTCTCTCCATGTCCTCTTGTCTCCTCTTCTTCCTTCTGCTCTACTCATTTTTCTTAACTTTCCTTAGATACCACCACTCATGACACAGTGAGACAGAAAATTACCCAAAGGAAATTAATTATGAGTGCATTTCTAAACCAATAAACTATAGTTTTCAGTGTGACCCCTTTTATTTATTCCTAGGAAGTAGGCACCGAGGAGATCTGAGTCCCTGAAATACTGACATACCCACAACTTTTTCAAAGTCGCATGACTGAGGGGGACCTCCTCACCCTGTATATGCTCATAGGGTATCAAGTCTCTTCTTGGTAGCCTGCTATCCTTCCTCTGAGTGCCACCAGGTCTCCCCATTCAGGGGACTTGGTCAAATATGAGGCACCAAAGTCATAGTTATAGGGGAGTGGAGTAAGGGGAAAATGCAGGGAGGAATGGGAGGATACAAGGGAGGGGATAACCATTGAGATGTAATCTGAATAAATTAATAAAATATTAAAAAAGGATCCCAAATCTCCATCCAAATAAATATTGACTTCATATTGGAAAAAAAAAGTTGCATGACTACTAGTAAATAACAACTACCAGGGCAGCTCTGTCAGCCTATAACCTTTTAGTTGCACCTTGCCTATTGTTCAACAGCCTTGATCCTCTCCACTGTCAGTCTGAGCCTGAAGCAGCTTATCAGAAACAGCTCTGTTAGAAGGGATACCATGTTTTGTAGGTTAGGGGAAAGAAGATAGTTTATTTTCTGTTGTGAAATTTGGATGTGGGTGCTTAAAAATGAAAGCCTAGTACTGAAACCTTATTGTAAAACTACATCAAATACCAACATGGAGGGGGGTATTTAAGAAAACGCATTACTCTCAAAACACAAGAACACAAGAGGAGCAGGTATACGATACTTGGTGCCACCACTGGGATAGCTTTATGCTAACTTCATGTGCACTGGCATCTTGTCCTCACAGAGACAGATAAAGAAGCCGACCTTCATATTGTTTAGGGCAGTTGTTCAGCGTCACGTCACGTACTGGTCCAGGTTTGCTTTCAGACTGAAGAGCCGATTTTGTTAACTGATGAAATTCCCATCCTATAGCCCTGTGTGTACTTTCAGGGAGGAGCAGGCTTCATTTCAGTACATCTGGATTCCAAGTTCATCACTCATTGTCTTTCCCACTAGGGTTAGTTTCCTTCCAAGAATGAAGGAGGGAGGTGATTAGATGTAGCATTACCAATGCGTGCAGCCAGGTGTCTCTTTAAAGACCCCCTTCCCTGCACAGGGAACTGCTGAGCTGCTCAACTTCCAGGGAGGATCCTTCCTTCACGTGCTCTGGAAAGTCATGTCTACCCCGAGAAATGATAAACAGTCAAACAGAATTTAGCACGGCAGTTATTGGAAGAGATCTTGGACCTGCCATTTCTTGGCTACCTGTCTCCGTCTCTGCATAAAGTAGTTGAGTGGGTGTTAGATTTTACAACTGCAATGGGAAGACACCAGATGTTATTTTAAGTACTTAGTTGTACTCTGTGACCAACGGTGTACCGTTCAGTGTTTATATATCTTAGGAGCAAAAACAACACATGAAGGAAACGTTGTGTGATTCTCCATGGGTCACTAACTCCTCTTACCGTACATTCATGGTGACAAGACAGCCAGTGACTGCTTGGTATACAGGCATAAATTTTTGGCCAGGTCCTTCTTAACCCTGGCAGCTATGGAGAGTTCAGGAGTTCCTTTAGTCAGTAGCAGTCTATCCAGTCATCTTTCAATAAAGCCCATACTGTCTTCTTTGATCCGTTCTAATCATAAACCTTACAATTAGTCTCCTCTGAATTATAGATGTGGTTTATCTTGTTTTAAGATCGCCAGAACGTCCAGCACTTTAGACAGATTTACTCTTGAGTTTAGAGGAATGAAGACGTGGACTGTGATCCATTACCACTGTGCTGGGAATTGATTTGGGGGAAAGAGCTGTGATTATAGGATAGGATGTGAATGGGGACGGTTTGGGCCACACTGAGCTCTGATTTCTCCACTTGTGTGTGGTGCAGTGTGAGTGACATGGGGCGTGAGGAGTGCTTCATAAGATGTAAAAAGAACTGATTGATTTATCGATCTAAGGAAGACAGTCTCCTTGACGGAGACATGCTGTCAAACAGTGGCAGGATGCGAGGCTAAAAGCCCTCCAGATTGATTACTCTACCTGGCACCTGATCCCTCATCACAGTGTCAGGTGAAGAGTTCTGGAAATGTACTCACAGCTGCATTAATGAGATAGGAGGAGAACAAACAAGGAGCCCAGGTCAGCCACAACACTGACTGGGAGAGGCTTTCCCGGGGCTTTGAGTTTCCACAAAGCAGCAAGTCCCTCAATGTGAAACCCACAGGCTGACAATGAGACAAAAGAGCTAATCCAGCTGCAACTGTGTGTGGCCCAGGATGACACCTCAAGATTTTGAGTTTCTGGGATTGAGTTTTCACATCTGTTATTCTTTCTAAAATGAGACTATTGCAATTTGAATGTTTACACCACTGGCAAAAGCTCTGGAAATAGAATCCTAAGATGCACACCTGGAATACAGTGCAAAGCACTGCCCTCCTTAACTGCACTGAAGAACTCCAGACACAAACATCACTACATCTTACCATGTGGATCAACACGAAAACTTAAAAGGCAAACACCTCCAATCTCACAATGTGATCTCAATACACCTGCTTTTCACAGCAAGTCACAGGCAAAGATCAAACGCCAAGTGCTCATCAGAGAAGGCACTTGAATGCTAAAGCTAGAAACAACACGGTAGGACAAATAAATGGAGAATAGTCATATATTTTAATGACAGGATCTGGAGAGTTTAAGCTCAGTGTTTAAGGGTGCTTCTTGCTCTTTCAGAGGACCAGAGTTCAATTTCCGACACCATGTAGTTTTTCACATATATCTGAACTCCAGGGTCAAGGTATCAAACACTCTCTTCTTAGCTATATAGACACCTGGCACACAGGTAGTCCATGTATACATGCATACATTCAGGCAAAACATTCATATAAAAAATAAAAACAAATGAATCTAAAACAAAACATATGGTATCATTATCAGAAGACTCACGCAATCTGTGACAAGGAGAATTACATCCTTTTAAAAGATACTCATCTTAGAAGCTCAAAATACTAAAAGAGAAATTAGCTGGCTCCAAATTCAGAAAGAAAATGAATTAATGCATAATGTTTACATACATAGAGAGGTGAATCATTACTTCACAATTTCTAGCACTAAATTACAAACCATAGAAATTTACATAATTCTAAAGAAAAACTTAATAGAAAGTTAGTAAAGTAAAAGAGTTCCCCATCCAATTATCTTATGTATCAGAAACAAAAGTCCTGCCATATGTTAATGTAGAAGAAATGGGATTTGAGACTCTGCTCTCCAGACATTTCTGCTGTATTGTGCCTATATCTTCAAACTCTCTAGGCATCTATAATTTTCTACTAGCTTTAATAATACCAAAGTAGAAGGATCCAGAGGGTCCTAGAAACCTACAAGTAGAACATTATGATAGGTAGATGTGGGCCCAGGGGTCCTGCTCAAACTAAGGCACCAGCCAAGGACAATACAGGCAGTAAACCTTAAACCCCTACCCAGATCTAGCCAATGGTCAGAACATTCTCCATAGTTGAGTGGAGAGTGGGATATTACTTTCTCACATACTCTGGTGCCTCACCTTTGACCATGTCCCCTGGAGGGGGAGACCTGGTGGCACTCAGAGGAAGGACAGCAGGTTACCAAGAAGAGACTTGATACCCTATGAGCATATACAGGGGGATGTAATCCCCCTCAGGAACAGTCATAGGGGAGGGGAATAAGGGGAAAATGGGAGGGAGGGAAGAATGGGAGGATACAAGGGAGGGGTAACCATTGAGATGTAACAAGAATAAATTAATAAAAAAAAGAAAAAAGAAAAAATGTATTCAATATATCATATTAATAATAGCAGCAGTATGAACAGTATCAACAAGACCAAATCTATAATAAACCTCAGTGTTCTCCACAAAGTAACAATACAACAAACTTTTCATCATTTACCTTAAAGTCTTAATATAACTACATAGCCAGCCAGTGCCCAATTGTAAGAGGGCTTCATCGTTCCTTGGGAGTTATAAAATGGAGCACAGAATATCAATCTAGAAAACACACCCTAATTTTAAATGTAACACAAAAGATTGAAGTAATGGTCTTGGGACAAAGAGCATTATGGTAGGAGTAAGTTTCTATCTGGATGACAATAAAGTCTGGCAAATAAAATAAACCCTTTATCAGCCAAATTATAAAGAGAGATGATGACTGCTAAATTTTCTCTCATGGTAACCTTTCAGATGGAGCAAGAGTTCCTGCAGGCAGTTTCAGAACTGACTGAACATTTCTGCACAAGGGATTTTGAATAGATCTGTGAGCTTGGTGGGGAAAAAAGAAAAGCAGTGTTGTCACTCATTTCTAACTGAATTTATCATTTACCTCAATTATGGATTCATTAGAAAAACCTGTAGTGATATTAAAATTATATTTGAAGTCATTTATAGAATCACAGAGACTTCCATAGTTTCATATTACAGTGCTTCACATCCTACAGGTTTTTAATATAATGTGCAATTTATACTCCTACCTATTGGGAAGTTACAGCACTGCGAAACTCACTTGCAGCCTTTGTTGCTTACTGTATCTGTAAATGTCAGATTTATATCATAAGTTTTATATTTGGGTAATTACACTGTGAAATAATTGGTTTATTTCCAATCTCTCCTTGGAATGTTGGCAGGATCAAATAGAGTTATGACACAGTTGTGGCAGCCCTCAGAAAAATAAATAAAAGCAGGAGGTTATAAAGGAAGAGCTTCGGCTTCATTGTCTCCCTGTAACGGTGACACAACATTGGGGAAAGCGCAGAGCTGCATACGGGTCACCAAAACCTCATAAAAATACTCCTGCAAGGACATTTGCCCAACAGCTAGTTGTTCAGCCTCCACTGGTTCAACTCTTGTTATTGCTCTTGTAGTCAAGGGTTACCCTATCTAAGGGCCATATGCAATGCTTCATCGTTGTGATTTATTGTCTGTACTCTTGCTCAATCTCTGAGTGTGTCCAAACTTTGCTAGGCTGTGTTCATTTTCCTAATGTAAAGACATGGTTTGAGACAGGTGCTCACTGAATGTTATCAAGGCAGCCATGTTGGTATTCAGAAGTGGAATCTGCCACCTTAGAGAAAGGCTTCTGGGCTTGGAACGTGCTGGAGTTGATGGAGTGGTTACACCAAGCCCCTTGTGGACTCCATTTCTTTAGTTTACCTCTTCCTGGTCTGTGAAACGGTCTCTTAGGTTGGATTTAGTGTTTTGGTTGGAAGGTCATTGCTGGTTTTGGATAAGATCAACTTAAGCAAAGTACTTTGCAAATTAGGTGTTTGCCTTTCCTACAAAGCATTTTTTTTTTCCTTCTGGTAAATGGATATACTGTCCTAGTGATAGCTCAGATTTCCAGAGAACTTAGTCTCTGTAAGCACTTCAATATCATAGTGTATCACTCCCATACTCCCTCACTGTCATGGTGGTCAGCTCTTTTTTCTTATGTTGTTGTTGTTACAGATACACAAGTACATATATGAACAATGCCAGGTAGGGAGATTGATTTTGCTGTTTGGATGTATATAATTGCAAGTGTGACCCCTCTGCATTTGACAACAAATAAGGGGTTAATCCCTAGGAGAGGATAACCCTATATCCTGAAGAGCCACTAGTTTCTTGGAGTTCTTTCCTCTGGTAGTAACATGTGCATTAGTACTGATATTGTTCCACTCTTGTATATGCAACATTCTCTCATAACATACTTCCTGGTATGCTGGCTTTTATACTCACCTCCAACCACACTGTGTTCCTTGATCCATAGATACAGAAACTTAATGTAGATATATCCCTTAGGTATATCCCATAGGGTTAGGCCTACTACAATCTATTGACTTCTGCACTGTGTCCAGTTGTGGTTTTCTGTGAATTGCCATTGCCTCACCCTACATATTTCTGAAAGTCTCTTGAGAGAAATAAAATAAAATAAAATAAAATAAATATATGCTAAATTTTGAACATGGGCCATGCAGTTTAAGGGCACTGTGGTGACACATGGGGGGCGGGGAGAGGTGCCAGTTTATGGGATATTTCAGTGCTTAAAAGACTGACTGTAAAGGCTTGAGGTCTGACCCCAATACCCATGTCAAAAGCAAAGTGTGACAAACCACGCCTATAGCATAAGTACTGTAAAAGGAGAAGACAAGCAGACCCTGGGGGTCATGGCCAGCCTATATAAACAATCAGTGACCTCTAGCCTCAGCTCATCTGCCCTTAGACCCAGCTTTCTTTCAGCAATTCCACTCAGATCCTTAAGATGTAATTATTTCTTCAAACAATATCACACTGTTTCAAAACATAGTAATAAGGAGGAGTCCAACTAGTTAAAACTCCCTTCAGGGAAAGTCTGGTTTTTACAAGCACATGTACATGCATAAATCAAGCACACACACACACACACACACACACACACACACACACGGTGGAGACACTGCTGTACACAAGAGACTCTATTATCTGGAGATAAAGGATCTCATGTGCAGATCACTGGACATGGAGAAACAAGAATACCTTTAAGATGCCTGCTAAGGAAAAGAGTATTTCTGTGCCACCAGGGAAACCTTTGTCATAGAGTAAATACACTAGGTAGCTCACATTGTTCTACAACTCCAGTTCAAATGGACCCAAAGCCGCCTTCTGACATCTGTAGATACTAGGCAATGCCTGTGGTGCTTGGGGAAACATATAAAATGGCCTTTTAAACTTAAAAATAATTAAAATGTAAAATTCCATAAAATATAACAAGGAGGTACCCCTTTTATTACTCCAGCCAGGTATGACTGTAGTTCTTTCTATACAAGTTTTTAAATTAAAATGGGAAAAGACAAATTAAGTTGTAAATATAGGGTAAATACATAGAACAAGTAATGCCCTGTTCGTATACTTTTCTAAAAATTACATTGACTCATTTTTATTAAAACATAGTAAGTTTGTATTACTATATTTTACATCACATTACTAAAATTCAATACTCGAGGCTATTTCGTCTGTATGGACATTACTTATATGTGTGTTGTGAATGAGCACATCATGTGAGTTGTTTTCAAGGATTCACTGCATAGCCCAGGCTAGCCGCAGAATTGACTTCTGCCTCTCCCTTGCTATGGCTGGGATTGTCAAATGTGCCCACATGGACACTTTCAGAAATTCTACTCATAATCTAATTACCTATGAAAATGCCATCAGAGACACACACAGGTATGCTTTAGGAATCTCCCAGTCCCTTCCATATCAAATCCAGCCTGTTGCGACTCTCTTCACATACCATTATCTCCCCCTGCACATGGGACTGATTTTTATGTATTTATTTTTTCACCAGTGTAACTTTTGTCCCCTTTCTTCCTATTGCACTGACTGTAACTTTTAGCATTACATTGGACATGATTGGTAGATCACTGCCCGGACCCCAGAATTTGGAAGAATTGTTCCACCTGTCAATATTTAGGCTGTTATTTGTAGCATGTGTACGTGTCCTTCAAGGAGGTGAGGAAATTCACTACTGTTTCTTATTATCTAGTAGCTGCTATTATGAACAGGTGCTGAACTTTGTGAAATGATTTTTCTATATTAATAAATATAATTAGTTTAAAGTGTCTGCCCTAGCTTGTTATTAAAGGCAAATTACATCAATTTATTTTCAAATACAAACCCAGGGGCATATCCTGGAATAAATACCATTTGGTCATGGTATTTGAATACATATGCTTAATGTGTACATGTGCTTAACTATATCTAAATATTTTTTATTTAAATGAGTTTAAACATCATAAATCCTATCAATTCTATTGCTAATGTGTTTTAAGGAAACTTTTATTTTATACTCATAAAACTCATTTTCCTTCAGCTCTAATTGTTGTGTTTGCCTGGTGGTTTCTAGGAAATTGTAATGTTTTGAAAAGAATGAATTATTCTTTGCTTTCTTTGCTTTCTGGAAGATATTTTTCAGGGTCAGTGTTAACACGTTAAACAGTTTGAAGAATTTGTCCAAATAAGCATTATGTTTTAGAGATTAATTTAAGGATTTTAAAATTAAAAATTCATTTACTAGGTCTAGGAGGGCCAACATTTTAGTCCCCTAAAGTGCAAGTTGCAGTTTGTGATTTTGAGGAATTGTCTCTTTCCTTTAAGGTGATAAATTTACTGGGGTAGTTGTTTCTCTATTTAGCATCCCTTGTCTTTCTGGAATATGTTCAGTGACACCTTTTGTTTCCTTCCAAGGGCAGGTAGGTCTTCCCTTTGCTCAAAATCTATCTGTCTGTCTATCTATCTATCTATCTATCTATCTATCTGTCTGTCTGTCTGTCTGTCTGTCTATCTATCTATCTATCTATCTATCTACTATCTATCTATCTATCATTTATCTATGTATCACCTTTATGAAAATATTTTAAAAGAGGTTGTTAGTTTTATTAGATTTTTGTCAAAGAATGGGCATTCCATCTTTTTTTTTTGTCAATATTCCACATCTTTATTTAACTGTAACCATTGGCAATTTTTTTTCTCATAGTTCCAAGCACCTTAAGCACCTTATATTTTGGAAGGACAGTAAGAAAACAAATTGGATATGGAATCACACATGGTCTTAGGAATGCATAGAACCTTCCACGGAAGCTGCGGGGACAGCACACCAGGATTCTTCATCCTTAGGACTGCAGCAATGACCATGGAAAGGTATATCAGAACACACACACACACACACACACACACACACACACACACACACACACATCCTTAAAATGGACAAGTGAGGATCAGAGTCCTTGGGGCTCTTCAATTATTCTTCGATGCCTACTAGTAATCTCCATGTCCAGCTTTCCATCATAACCGCCAGTGCTGAAGTGGAGAGGAAGGGGGTACAGAGGCAAGAACGGATATGGTGCACTAAGTTCATAGACTTCTCTATGGCTGTAAAGCCTGGGCATTGGGGTCTGAAGCCTCTTTGGTATCATATCAGCCTAGCCAACTCTTCACCAGACTTCCAGACTCCAGCTGCGACCCTTCCACCTCAGGCAAGTGAACACGAGACTGTATCTGCTGGGAAACCTTTCAGCTCAGTCATCTTTTCTTCTGGACGCACAATATGGCCAGCTTCATCTTTTTGTTTTAGAACTTTTTGTTGTGCTTTTAATTTTAGATATTTTAAAACACACACACACACACACACACACACACACATGTATGTATGTAATGGTCAGTTTGTAACTTGCTTGAGTTGCTATTTCCATCCATTCACATTTATATGAGATTTGTGAACATGGTTGAGCAATTTTTCTTGCTGTGTGCTGGAGCATCTTCTGGGTATATTCCAAGGAGTGGAATAGCTGGGTCTTGAGGAAGCCCTACTCCCAGTTTTCTGAGATAGCATCAGACAGATTCCCAAAGTAGCTGTACTAGTTTGCATTCCCACTAGCAGCGAAGACTTGAACACAGACCTCCAGGGCTGCATGGGAAGTACTGTAACTGACAGAGTCCTCTCCTTCCTCATCCATGCTAATAATTATAATCTTGTATTTTTATTCCTTTTTGTTTGTTTTAGATTTATGAGGTTCTGCATATTCTATATTTTTTCAGATAAGAGTTTTGATTGTTTTTTAAACATTTATTTATTATTATGTACACAGTGCTCTGCCTCCATGTACACTTGAAGGCCAGAAGAGGGCATCAGATCACATTACAGATGGTGGTGAGCCACCATATGGTTGCTGGGAATTGAACTCATGACCTCTGGAACAGCAGACTGAGCTCTTAACCTCGGAGCCATCTCTCTAGCCCCTTAGAGTTTTGATTGTTAATTGGAGATCCTTTCCTCACTCTTATGGTTAAGACACTTAGGACATCGCACTCACCGTTCCACAAAGCACTGCGTTAGAGAGTGCTTCCATTTGTCATATGCTCTATTTTCATTTTCATTCAGCTTAGTATATTTCTAAAAAAATTTTTCTATTGGGGCATTCTCTTTGATTTATAGATCATTTAGAAGTGGGCTGTTTAGTTTTCAAGTGTTCTGATATTTTTATGTTATTTTTCAGTTCTTTCATTCAAATTTTATCCCACTTGGTCAAATAATATATTTTGTGTGGTTTTAGTCATATAAATATGTTTTATGACCCAGAATATGGTTGTTTTGGCCTGTATTGCATGGACATTTGAAAATGTGCATCTTGATGGCATTGGGTGGGATGTTTTATTCATGAGGCTTAGATGTGTTTGGATGATGGCACTGGTCAGTACTTGAATACCACTGCTACGTTCCTTCCAGGTGTTCTATCACTAGATGAAGGAGGCATTTCAATAACCACCCACAGTTGTGACTTCACCTGTTCCTCCTTTCACTTCTACCAAGTTTAGGTCTATAGTGGGCAGGGCTGTTGTATGGTCCATACACAACCTATAGACAATTGTTATTTTTGTTGTAGATCAAACCTTTTGTGTTTGTCTTTGGTGAATTTATTGACTCCAGGATACCTTTCATTTGGTGTTCATATAGACACTTTACTCTTTCACGTCATGCTTGCATTCCCATCCATTTAGTTCCAACTTAGTTATATTGTTACACTTGAAATATATTTTTATTTAAGATAGAATATGTAGCTGATGGCTTTTATTTAGTTGCATTAATTTCTCTTCCTTGACGTATTTATACCATTTATTCCTGGGCATTTTATTGTATCTGAACATGAGGGAAAAGCGGATTTATTCCATCTTATCAGTAGTCAGAGTTTATTCACTAACAATTAACAATTAGTCTATAAGTAGGTACATTGGCTGGATCAAGCTTCTAAAGGATGCTGCTGTGATACACTGAGTGCAGGTAAGCGGTTTCTCGCTAGGAAGTCTCGGAGACTGAGTAATCCACTGATGCTCTCATCTTGATCTTGCTGCAGACTAACTGACAGACTCACACCTTTTCATTGTCATCTCATTCATTACACTTGCCTGTGACTGACACCAAAAGCTTAGAACCCTTGAGTCACATTAATTCCAATCTGAATTATGTTTGGCCACATTTATTTCGCACCTGCATTGATGTGTGCGTGTGCATTGCCTAATTTCAAGCAATGCTCAGGATGGAAGATATAAGCTGGATAAAATCAGTGTTACAACTGGTGATATCATAGAAATCATTCTGGTATGTGGGGGCAAAATTGCTAAAAATAGTTTAATTGGACAAATACATTTTAAAATTATTATTCAAGTGATCATTTTGTAGATATTGTTATAGCACAAAGTTAAGTCATTACTTTAGAACTATCTCTTAGAAAATGAGCATAAATATTCACGTATCTTAAAGATGCACAATCCACTGGAGAATTGGTGTGGTTACTCTTCACCTCCAGAAATGCATTGCTATTGAAAGAAAAAAAAGGCCAGCAACTTGTTCCACATGCAGATACTTTCTCCACATCTTTTTGATATAAATGTTTATTAGGGTCTTAAAAGTTACAAAATCCCTTGCTATGGAAAGGAAGAAAGAGGGAGGAGCAGGAAGAAAGAAAGAAAGAAAGGAGTTAAAAGACAGCTTGATCAGATGGGACCAGGTCCTTCTTTCCAGACTCTTGAGCTCTTACAGGGCTCTCTGTATAAGCAGTAGCTTTCTAAAGCTTTGAAAATATGGGTGTCATTTAAGACAAAATAGTATCGATTTTTTTCTCAAAATATGGTGGGCATAAGATTTATGATTGAAAAATTGTATTAAGTAATTAATTTGTTTATTCACCCAAGTGCTGATTTCTGACTCCTTATAAATTAAATTATCTACAAGGTCAGAGTCATGAAAAGGACAACAATGCATTCCAGCAAATTCAGAAAGCCTAGCTAAGTCAGGACACCTGGGGACTTACAACCTATCGAGTTTGCCTTTCTTTTCAGATCTTTTTCAGAAAAATGTTCACTAGTCATCTAGAGTTGTGATAAGCTACCTTAGAAAAAGAGTATTAAAAATAGAAAACTGCTAGATGTACAATTAATCTTGTCCTGACGATCCCTGAGCATTGTCACTGCTTGCATTTACCAAAATGATAGAAAATTAGGGTATAAGCTGCCATTTGCCCTGAACGCTATGGAAACAGATCCAATGTTGGACTATAACATCAAGATTTGGACAACATTAGTATTTGAAATTTAATAGGAAGTGAACCAAAGGAAAATGTGATTAGGAATCCCCCCTCCCCTTAATTTGGCATAGTAGCGAACGCTTTTAATCCCACCACCCAGGCAGGCAGATGCATGTGCATTGCTGTGAGTTCAAGTCCAGCCTGGTCTACAAACTGACCCCAGGATAGCCAAGGCTACACAGAGAAACCCTGTCTCAAAACACAAAACCAAAAACAAACAGAAAAACAAAAAGAATGCTTCCTTTCCCCATACAGTCATATGTTTGCATACTTGGTCCCCAGTAGGTAAAAGTATTTGGGAAGGATTAGGATGTATGGAGGACATGTGTTACTATGGGGTTAGCTTTGAGATTTCAGAAGCCCCTAAGAGTGATCTTTCTCTGCACTGTGACAGTATGTCAAGATGTGAGCTATCAGTTTCTCCTCCAATACCATATTGGCCTACCTGCTGCTCTGTTCCTCACCATGATGGTCATAGGCTCTAATCTTCTGAGACGGTAAGCCCCCCAAATTTTTTTCTTCCAAATTTTTTCATGTTCATGGTATCTTATAGCAAAACAAAAATAATTTAGATACATGGCAAAGTACCACTGACATATTTCCATAGAGGGTACTTCCATATTCTTGTATCACATCTGGCTCCTAGAAGAGTCCAAGGATAATTGGATCCCAACCAATGAAGCCAGAATCGAAGTAACTTTTGCAGCCTCCACAGGCTCAGGTGGTAATTGGGGAAGTTCTTTACACAGAGATAGACATAGAAATGAAGTGTACACAAAGACAAGACGAAAATAAAAGTTACAGATTCCCTTGCACCAATGCCTAGCCAGGTTCCCCCAGGCATCCAAGCTGGAGAACTCCAAAGGAAAGCTGACACCTTTGCCTACTCTCAGCTCCAGACAGCTAGATGAGAATACAGGGTGAACCAAAAATAACCGCTGGGAAATATGACCTCAAAAGGTGACTTTGTACAACTGTAATGCACAAGATAATATTTCTGGCTTGGGTTACCCAACCGTAGAGATGGAGAAAGGTCAGGCTTCCTTGCTCTGTGTGACTAATAGAAGATATTCGGGTGGCTTGATAATAACATGAGTAGTTGGCTTAAGGTCCAATAGCGTGACTTCTTAGTTCATTTTCAGTGATCTCCAAAACTAGATAAAAACCATCTGGGCAATTTTTCTAATACAGTCTTCAAATCAGACCAGAGGTGACAAAACATAGAGCTTGCCATAGGTACCCCGTGGCCCTCAGTTAGAGGAGCACTTCCCTTCCATTGTCTCTTCACACTGCTCAGGGAATCGGAAGACATGGAAGGCCTTGTGTCTGCTCTGTGATTCTTCCCTCCGCCCCCCAATCCCTCCTTTCATTAAAAAAAGTTCTGGAAATACCGTTTCAAAGCTGTCATCCTTTCCTCCCCCTGACTTCTGTTGATAGGTAATGAGGTCAGGGCAAAAAGAGAAGGACAGATGACAAGACAGAAATGAAAACTATTGATTTTTCTCACGTTAGTGCACCCAAAAGCCTTGGACGATGCTCTTTTGAGTGTTCTTTCGACTATGGTGCAGGGAAGATGATAGACCTGGAAGTGCCAGAAATTCTGAACCTCTATAAAGCATGATCTCATCAATAATGCATGCCTTCCCCACAGCTTGTTGAAAATAAATTATTAATATGCCCAGTTTTAAAGAGGAAAACAAGTCCGGGCTGGAATGTTTTTCACAGTGTTGATGCTCTTGTTCACGGACAGCATGCTCCAATGGTTCCTGTGCTATCTTTCCTGAGTAGCACCCTGATTTGGGCACTCATGCTTCCAACAAAACAAAGATGTTTTGGGATTTCAGTCATTCTGAGGGCAACAAGGGATGGAGTTATTTTTAGTTGGAATGTTTTTATGTTATGAAACCACCTCAGAGCTATTCCTCCTCATCTCTTATACTGCATCGCATAGTCAAGATATGGTTTCAACACGCTCACTTGCACCGCTAACACAGGCTCTCAAGTTGCTCTAAAATATAGCTAGTTATTAAGTGCATATGAGAATCCAAAGGCTTCAGGTAGGTTTAGTGGCACCCAGCTCAAGGGAAATGCTAATGTGTCTTGATGGGACATCATTAAGTCTTTATGATGGTATAAAAGCAACAGTGGAACTCGTAAGTGAGACATAATATCCTTCAGAAGAAATTTGGGGAGTTTGTCTTCACCAAACCTCATCTTTTCGCTGTAGAATGTGCAGAGAATGCAGGTTTAGTGTATCATATTTGTGTTTCACTGTACCCCAAAACACCAGTCTAAAGCCTACTTTAGCAATATACCAAGGTCATTTATTACTTATTTGATTAAAAAATGCAATTAATGCATAGTTTACTGACACTAAATAACTTCAAAGATGATATCCAATATGCAAGAAAATGACAAATGTTCTTCTAGCAGCAAATGCTACCTAATTCTGTAGTTCACAGCTTTTGGGAGAGTCCTAATACTACACTTAATTGCCGTTGGGACATAGACAGAAGAGAGATGAGTGAATATTAAATAAACAGGATTTTGAACACTTCATTTTGCTTCACCTGGAGAAAATTCACTTTAAAAATAATATTACTAATATTACTATTATGATTGGTATGAGTGTCATTCCTGCATGACTAGAAGAGACTGCCAGGTCTTCTGTGACTGGAGTTAATAGGCATTTATGAATATCTACATTGGTGCTGGGAACAGAACTTGGGTCCTCTGGAAGACCTGCAGTAATTCTCCCACCTCAAAAGTACTTCAGTTTTTGTCTATTGCTCTCCATAGTACAGGCAGTTATTAAAAAGAAATTTCTGTGTATGTTCACATGGTCTACTCTTTGTCTTTTCAGAAAATGCCTCTTTCTGTTAAGAGGTGACATATAAGTTGAAAACCCATATAGAAAGTGTATGTTTGAAATAACAAGTTTAAAATAAATTGTGTGCTTTGCATAATTGCTGAGTTACTTTGAGCTGCAGAAATATGATATAGGTGCACTGCTGAATTCTACAAAGTCCCAACACCGCCAGACTTCAGTGCCATGATTTTTCTCAACTTAAAATTGCATTATCATACGTATAAAATTAACATCCTAAATTACTTAAAAATAAATATGCATAGATGTGCACCTGTGTAGCAGCCATGCAAATTAACCCATGTGGATGTGCCTATAGATTAAAACGCATCAGTTTGTAGAAGGAAGGGAAATCAGTCAGTCCACTTAAACTCTAAGTCCTTCCGAAACCAGACAGTCAGAAGAAGCATGTATTATTGGGTGTGGGAACTTGACACCACACAAAGCTTCAGATCCCAGGAGATGTGGGAGCAGTGGGAAATGCAGTGATGGGGTTCATTAGCTAAGACACTGATAAAGGTGATGCTGTAAGGGAAAAAACGGAGACAATAAACAGAGAGCTCAGGGTATTATCATACATGTTGTGCAGATAAAATGAAGTTTATGCTGTCTTGGACCCCAGACATATGCAAACTAAATAGCCTTCTTTCAAAGGATCATCATTAATGGAATTATCAATAACTACATTGGAAAAATGTCTCCATGTGAGAATACTGTAGATACTATTGCCAGGAAAGTTATTGGTGACCAATGAGATAGTAAAACCTAAGTTCCTACAAGGTAAGACAAGCAACTTGGTCCTGAGACTGGCCTGGGTGGAAGACAGCTGAGCAAGTTAACTGTGTCAAAGTGCAAGCAGCCTGAGCAGTGTCAATGGGACAGCTGTCATTAGACTCAGCTCTCTGTAGTCATACAGAAAGGACGTAACCAGTAACTACGTGTGTCATGCCATGTTAAACACAAATCACTTTGTTTTTAACTTCACAATCAATGAAAAGAATAAAATAAGAATGGATGGAACAAACCAGTAGTGTGCCTGTCAGTCACTGGTTTATAAGCTCTCAGTTTACAGAGAATTGGATTCCAGGGAGGTTGGTGGCACAGGAGCTCCTGTTTTTAGCCTCTAATCCTTAAGCAAACAACCTGCATCTTGGAGATTATAAAGCAGGCGAATCTCATCCGTGCCCTCCCCCCTCCCACCCCCCCCACCCCCGCCTTCTCACTTCTCCCTTAACTGCCTGGGCTTGAATAATTGTCATGTGTGGAGACTGGATCCTCTGTTTCAGTTAGCAACATTTCAGCAGCTCATTGGTGGCCCTGCCACAAGTGAGCCACTGCTTGTGCCCTTTGCACTTTCTGTTCAGACCATGACTCTGCTCAGCACAGGACTAACTCATAATGGCCTTCAGGGTCAAGAGGTTGCTCCTTACTGTCAATTGTAAACAAAGTTAAGAGAAATGTAATCCTTCCTCCTACAGAAAGAGCTGCACGGTGTTACAAGGGTTTAGGTCAGAGCACATTCGAATGGCGTTCATGTTTCATTGCGCATCCATGGGCCCCGTTTAAAAATCCTTCCACTTAGAAATAGTTTTATTTTGCTAGTTTGTTTTTCAGCCTTTGGCTGCCATTCACTCCTGTCAATAGGAAAGAAGCTGGGAAGAGCGTTCTGCCAGTCAGAAACCTGTTAAGTGTCATTGAAGTAAAGGCGGATGGCCTATATTCTGCAGCTGGCACTCATGATCAACAGTACCTAAGAGTTGAGTCAGGGTTCAGGCAAATTGCTCATGAGAAACAGCTTATGGGAGCATCAGAGGCTCTAATAAACACCAGGTACTGGACCTCTTGGTCTATGCCATTTTTGAATGAATGAATGAATACCTTGTCACTTAGTATCACCTCAAGAAGTAACTTTGTCATTTTATGCCAAATGAACAGTTTCATACTTTGTCACTATGGATGGACAAGTTCTTCAAGTTGCCCTGGGAAATGCAAGCCACAGTATTTAAAAACCAGAATGGAGAAGTGTGTGTGTGTGTGTGTGTGTGTGTGTGTGTGTGTGTGTGTGTGCACCTGAGTGTGTGCTCTTGTAGGTTTTATAGTGATTTCTTTCTAGCTCATCATGTTATACAAGTTTAGGGCTACAACAGGCTTGAATCATAGGAAAACAACTACAGAATTACTCACTGCAAGTTTTCCAAAAAGAATAAGCAATGACATGTTTAGGGTCATGCTGTGTGCCAAGAGCCAAGGGCCAAGAGTAAGGGAATGACATTTATCAAATTCAAGTTTAAAATATCAACATATTCAAGAGAATGAAAAGATCAATTGGAGACCAGGAGAAAAGTGTAGCAAAAGACAATTCCATAAAAAATGTTTCCCGCATGCACCCAAGTTCACAAGCACACACAGAACTAGGTAAGAGAACACAGAGCTTAGCTCCAAACATGGGCCAAAGACTGTCACTCCACCATGGATAGCAAGTGTATTGTGTATTCTTCCCTCAGATAAATGGTAGTAATTGATTGTGTCATGGTTCTCTTGCTATAGGTAGTTTATTGTGTGTGTGTGTATATATATATATATATATATATATATATATATATATATATATATATATATGTATGTATATATGTAATAATATAAATGTATATGAAAAATAAAATGTTTAATTAATAGAATAAGTAAAAATATAACATCACACCACTATATACTATGATATTTAAAACCTAGGACACTACGAACACCAAATTTTGGGGACTAAGGTACAATGGGAATTCTCTCTCACTGCTGATAGGAAGGCAAAATGGCAAGTTTTCATTAGAGAGCATTTTATCAGTGTCTTACTGAAATAAAATATCATCTTTCAATTTCACCCACAAATCACTGTTCCTCATTGTTTACCCAAATAAGTTGAAAGGTTAGGCCTTACCAAGCCTGTATTCACAAAAGATTCGTTTGTTAATTGGAAAGCTTGGAAGCAATGAAGACCCTTTCTCATTCCCTATAGTTAAAGGAGTAAGTGAATATGTTTAGAGACTGGAATATTTCTCAGTACTATAAATAAACAAAGTCAGCCAAAGTCATAGAGACAGCTTAAGTGTATATTAACACATAAAACAAAGTTGTTCAGGAATTAGAAAAGAAGACATAAGGGCATAATCCACCCATATAATATTCAGAAAAAGGTAAAAAAAAAAAAGTCAAAAGTAGAGATGATAAAAGTACCACTTGAGCCTAAGGCCTAGTGGAATACACACACACACACACACACACACACACACACACACACACACACACACACATATTCTACTATTGTTTTGTTTATTGGGCATTTATTTGTCTAAACTCATACACTATCCAGCACCAAGAGAACACTCTTATGTGTATGATGTGCTTTGTGTGTCAATTTAACATAACCAATCATAATACACATGCCATTTCAGTGAATTATGCTGACAGAGCGGGGAGGTGATATATGTGGATGAGCAGGAGGTCGACTGCAATTTGTTGTGAACCTACAACTGCTACAAAAATAGTCTCTTAGAAAATCAAGTACAACATACAAGAAAATATTTTGACAAGATGGAAAAGATTACCAAATATTTGCATCTTTGACATGTGCCATTAAGAATTCATATGATGGGTCTCAATCTGGAAGATGCCCTTAATGAGGATAAAGGCAGAGGGTGGAATCTGATGGGACAGAAGGTCAGGGTAAGGTGGAAGAGAGGAAAGCTCAGGTACCAAAGTGCTGAAGGCCGAGTACTGAGCACTGAGCAAGCATGGTTATATTACTCCAGGCAGCTGTGAGTCAGGTGATACATGTGGAACTGAACTGGACAGTAGGATAAGCTTCCCCAGAGAGGGAGGCATGACTCTGGTTTGCAGCAAAGTGGCTACTCCTAGTCTGGGGCCATCTTCCTCCGTCCCACTTCATATTGGAAAGCAGAATTGCATAAAAATCTGTAATTGGACAAAAGTACCCATTGGAGCGACATGTCAGGAGGGTTTGAAAACAGATTTTACCATGCGCAAGGATACAGCCCTGAGGGTGTTTCTTGAATCTGTTTTCCTTAGGCCTAATCTCCCGTATGGTCCTCTCATAGGCTGGTAATATAAGCATTAGGACAAATTCTTGGTGAGATTTTCGTAAGATAGCAGTCTGATGATTAAATGTCTTCCTGGGGAAATGCAGTCTCAGACCTTGCCATGTACAAAGGGGGGCAGTGCTATGTGGACTTTGTGAGCACCATGCAGGGAAACAGTCAAAACTGCTCTGTTCTGTTCCATCACAATGCCCCAAGCTGAAGTCATCATGGTGTGACTACTCTTGAATTTATGTGCTTCTGTTTGTGGGGCTCACATCCTGGGAAACTGGCTTTCAGCGTGGAGGTATGAGTGTCTGCCACTTATCTAGAAACGTAACACTTTAGGGAGCCACATTAATGACTCTGAACCTAGCATTTGTTCAAAAATAACTCCTCAAAAGCTTACTGCATTAAAAATAAGAAGAAGAATATCAGCTCCATGAAAGCAAAGTACGTGTTCATCCACACCATTGTTGAACATCTCCAAGTAATCACACACACTATAAGTGCTCATTACATAGTTTTAAAATTTATACATTAAGTGTTACTGGGATTTATTTGTGCTGAAAATCCCATTATGGCACATTAAATTTTAATCCGAGTAAATTTTTCTTCCATGAGGAACCCTGTTTCTCCCTCCCTCTATCTTGTACATATAAAAAATAACATCACTGTATATAATTGCTGTGATCAAGCCCTAGCATGCTATACAAATGGAAATTTCCAGGGCAGTTTGTCTCATAAGTTGTCTGAAATTGGGTCTCAATAGCTTTGGAGAGACATTAAGTGATAAACTGCAGAGCGGACAGTATCTGTGCTCAGCGACTCACGCAGAATGAGGTTTACCTAAGACAATAAGGAATGACACTAAAGCAGGTTCTCAGGATATGGAGAGCCCTCTCCAGGATATGAGTGAAAGGCTCAAAGAACATTTCAGCCCACATATCCACTTTTGAAGCGTTAATGGAAAAGACATCTACACTCAGTTGCAAAAAACATAAAACATTTCCAGCACACTCACATTTTATATATGTGTATTACATATACATGTATATCCTACTTTCATAGATATAATACATTCAATAGATATTGATAACTCATTATGGGACCTATTTCATTTTAATTTATTATTCATACTAACATAATAAATTTGGCTTTTTCTTGTCACCACATTAGAAAATCACCAAAAAAGTGTTGATTTTTGTTCTCAAATATGTGTGACTGACATGACATGCATAGATTAGCTCTTCAATTCTAAGGTGAACCTGATGTTATCAGTAAATATGCCAAGTAACACTGTAATAGATGATGAAGGAAATAAATAAAAATACATAATAAAGTTTAAATCCTTTTTTTCATTCTTTTCTCCTTTATTAATTTATTCTTGTTACATCTCAATGGTTATCCCATCCCTAGTATCCTCCCATTCTTCCCTCCCTCCCATTTTCCCCTTATTCCCCTCCCCTATGACTGTTCCTGAGGGGGATTACCTCCCCCTGTATATGCTCATAGGGTATCAAGTCTCTTCTTGGTAACCTGCTGTCCTTCCTCTGAGTGCCACCAGGTCTCCGCCTCCAGGGGAAATGGTCAAAGGTGAGGCACCAGAGTATGTGAGAAAGTCATACCCCACTCTCCACTCTACTGTGGAGAGTGTTCTGTCCATTGTCTCGATCCTTAAGTGTATTACGAATCAAGTATATGTCATACATTGTGGTAGGGCTGAGCTTAAGATGGGAAATTAAAAAAAAAATCCTCTTTCTATGCCATGTTTCTTAGGTCCAAAGCCAATGTATGTATGTGTATTATACTATATAGTATATGCTATTACCCCACATCTAATATAGGGCGCAAGTCTTCACTTGTTATCCATTGAAAGCTGCTCAGATCACGCATTTCTCATCTCTTATATGATCCTCATCACCCCTCATCTAGACTGTGATCCTTGCTCCTCTAGGCAATGATAAAACCTCCTTATTTCTAGTTTTCAGTTTGCTTAGCTCAAATAAATGTCATGTTATAATGATGAGCGTTATTGAACAATGAAAACAAGTTATGCTTGAGAACCTTCCAGAATCTTCCATGTCTCTGGAAATAAATCCCTAAATTTTTTTTTATATCCGGAAGTCCTGTGTGCACGGTCAACACATTAGTCAATCCAGAAAATAATTTCTAAATTATTCCATTAAATCTAACCTCACCAACTCCTGGTCATGATGAAAAGTAGGACTCCTTCCTACCACGGATTTTGCCTGGGCTATACTTTCTCTACTTAACCATCTGGTCAACCATGATGCAACCTCTGTCTTCCACCATTAGCCCCAGCTCAGGCATCAGGAATGCTTCTGCTGCCTTCCAGAAACAAAACAAGCTCCTTTTTTGTGCCATTTGAGTACTTCAAGTTCTTCAGAGTACCTACCCCACGTCAAAATTTTATAATATACGTATGTAAGTCTGTGTTACACACACACACACACACACACACACACACACACACACACACACACACACACGCCAAATAAATGTTTTTTTTTTTTTCATTAAAAGTGTGTGTAATTCTAACTCTGGTATCCAGAAGATTACTTTGTATGGATACAATGTCTTGAAGACGAATTGAATTTAATTGAGATCATTAACCTGAGATCTAATCTAGGATGACTCTTTGGATACAATAATATGCTGGCATGGAGGCAAGACAACATGAATGTATATAGACAGGAAGTAAGCATGCAGGACCCAAGCAAAGAAGCTAAATCAGACCCTGGCCTATGGTCCACAGAAGGAAAAACTTGTAAACTTCTTAAATCAGGCTTCTATGAGACAGAACTACGAAACACTAAAGTTTTGTGTTCAGTTCATTCACTGTAATACACATGGAAACTCACAGACATTAATACAAATATGTGTAACCTGAATAAGTTGTTTCACCATGGATACAAGCTGATGGGTTATAATAAAAATTCTATACCCATCACCATGACAACTATGGGACAGCCTAATAAATGGCCACGATTCACGTACTTCTACTAACTACAAAGAAGTCTTCAGTGAGATTTCACCAGCTTTATTAGTTATGGATTTTTTTTAACCTGTTCAAGGGTCTAGCTGAGGATTCCATATCGTATTTTATCTTCCGTTCCATTAGTCTCTGTCATAATTCCTCAGTTTTCCTTTCATTTTTCATGACCTTGACAGTTGCAAAGATTACTAGTTAGGAGTTCTGTCTTATATCCTAAAATTGAGTTTGCCTGTCATAAAGTTTCCATAATTATTATACGCATGGAGGCTGAGAGGAGAAATAGGAAGCAGGAAGTATGCCTTCCCTACCACACTTTACCAAGAATATATGATTTGAACAAGAATTGACACTTTCCATAGTCATACTTGGTAACCTAGGAAAGGCAGCGTTCACTCTATTTCTCCATTATCAACTTATTGTTTACTTCTATACTCTACTCATTAAATGTGAGTTCCTGTGTCCTCTATACATTCAAGATAAGAAAAAGTTAGACCTTAATTTTTTTTAAGGATAAAAGGAAGTAACTCTTCATTACCCATTGCAGTTTGACTTTCTGTTTTTGTTGCTTTTCTTGTAACTATTGGCATGACCCACCCATTGACGTTGTACAAATATAGCAAGCAGAGTGGTACCCAGCTGGCTATCACTGCAGAGCCTCTAAGTGCTAAGTGTTGTTAGACTGAGGAAAAAATTACTCATGACTGGAAAGCAATGCACACATTGTAAGGCGTGGAAGATAAGCTAAATCCACCACTACAGCTAGATAAAATGGCTTTTAATACATAAAATTATTTGAAATAATTGTCTATAACTTAGCAGATAATAATCAGGGCATACTTTTTGCATGGCAGCACCTTGAAAGCTCAAGGATTTGTTAAACTGTAAAGCCTTGTTTATACTAAGAGCAGTGCTGAGGAAATTAACAGAAAAGTGGAGAAAACCTGACAGCTATCTACCAATGCAGTAAAAAATGTGGCCATCACAGCCCACCTCTTACAAATGGTAGAATGTCCTCTGCTGCCAAGGACAATTTGCTACCAGGCCATCAGTTATTGAATTCATCCTTGGTTTGTGAAAAATATGAATCCTTATAGAAATATTTCATAGAGAAAACTGGAAATCAAAACCAGGATATCGGTAATAACGTTATCAAATTTATAGAAGACTGGTTGACCATTAGTGACCAGAGTGAAAATTCCAGATTTCTCCCACTTTTTTTCAAAACTGTCTCTTTTGTCCAATATTTTAGAGTCCGCTAAAGATCTAGATCTAGAGGTTTGTATAGGACTTGGTCCAGGAGAGTTATGCAAGTCCTGAAAATAGAGCCCTACCTGGCAACAAGTACATATGTGTGAATCCAGTTTGCTTTCAGATTTAATCCCTTTCTATTAATATAGATTGAGAAACCTGTTTTAACATGACTCACCATTACAGAATCATGCTTTAGGTTATATGAAAAACTATTTCCAAAATTAGCCTTAACTAAGATCAAAACATGTGTTTATATAAAGTTAACAACTCTTAAACTAAGAAGTGGCCAAAAGTATGTAAAACATATCTATAATACATAGAATATAATTTATTTTTGTTTTCCAATGCCAACAATATAAACGTGATTTACTACATTAAAAAAAAAAAGCCTTACCAACTATATTAACAATCTTTCACCTTTATATGGTTACAATGAAAGTCTTTTCCATGTGAGATGTCTTCAACTCCTACTCTTGCTTAGATAATTATATTTACTCTTCCAAATTTGATAATTGGAGCACACAGAGGAATGACAACCTATGAGATTATAAAACAGGTTTCGATTATTTGTTAAAACTGACGTAAATAATCCCTAGATATTGCAGTGATTTGGATGCATATCCTTTAAAATAATTCATAGCACTCGCCTTTCATTGATAAATAGTCATATTCTAAGCTCATGATACCTCTCTCATGTAAGATATTAACATATGCTTGGACATCTAGTAGTGCACAGCATAGTTTAAATTTTTACCTTGTTCACACTTATTTGTGTGCTTCAGGAACAGAATTTGCATGATTACGGGTATGGTAATATGTAAGTCAGCTCTTTTTATCAGTTTGTGCTAAGTTGGCATGAACTTATTTTTCCTTTCTCTGCCACTTTGCCTCTCTCCTTCTTTGTCTTCTCTCACATTTTTTATATTTGTGAGGCCTCCATCAGCCCCTACAGAATGTTCTCTGTCATTATCTAGCCCTGTTGCTTTCTGTTGTCACTCCTCCTGCTTTTCTATCTCGGGGTTCTCCCCTACAAATCCCATTCTAACTGCTGACATCAGGCACTAGTGAGAATGATAGTCCGTGGGAAGACAGACAAAGCCAGGACACCAGTGGGAGCTTTGTAGCTCATTACCCAGGCCCTCCGTGTGAGAGATGCAAGCCTTATAGTGTTCTCCTCAGTAGGCTTCAAGGTTACTTTTAGGTTTTCTTTTCCTCATTTCAAATGTTGACTCATCTAAAAACATACTTATAAAATGAACCATGAGCATAATTCTGGAAATTCATAAAATCAGGTATACCTGTTGCCAAGGAAACCAGATGTGGGGCAGATGAAGGAAACAAGGACCATTGATTATTCTCTGAAGTCTCATGTTGTACAACTTGTAGGTACTATCACAGCATTAATTAAAACATGTAAGGGCTTTGACCAACATGAGGGGCTACTCAGGTGTTTTCCTCAACACAGTAACATCTAGCAGTGCCCATCAGATCATTTATTTCTTTCAGTATACTATTTGAATTCATATTCTTCTGTACTTACTTGTCTAGAATTTGTTATAGTATCTTTCTCTACAAGCTTTACCCAAGGTTTTATCCACTCCTATAGTTTTTTAGCTGAATAGTGGTTAGACCACTCACTTACGGACGGGCTTGCTGTGGAAAATAACAGCATACTCACACTACATACCACACTAATGGTTGCTGCGGGTACCCAGTAGGTACAAACCTGAACATGCAATTTAACTTTCCTTGGCATGTTGCCAAACAGGAATGTAAAGACTGTAGCTCTTTATATTATAAGATGCCTATTCTGCCTCTACAATGGAAGAATAAGTTACTTCATTATTTTTTTAAAATTGTACTGTACAATGAATATGAACACAGATGGCACACTCAGCTTACTTCAGACATCAAAAACAACCACAGTTCCTGATATTATAAAATATGTTATTTAGAGTGTATTAATTATACATTTCTACATCCTTAATTGGATTTCAACTCTTCTAATGAATTTATTACTAATAAACAGAGTTACAAATGTATTTGTGTCATGATTATTACCGCTTTACTAAAGACATCATCATCAGATAACCTAATGGTTAGGTCATGAGAAATAAGAGCTGTGGTTCTCTGATCATAGAGCACATCCAAATCTATAGATTTGGGAATTTCAGAATTACTGTCAAGTTATTGGATAGCAGTGTTTGTGTATATTCATGACACACCTATCTTAGGCACTTATCAAAAAAACAAGGAAAAAAGACACTTCATGTAGTTTGAATCTTTAATATTCCAACCATGGCTTAATGGGCTTTGGAGTGCTTGGCCCAGCAGGTAGGTCTGTTGCAGAAAGTTGTGAAACATTTAAAAGGTGGGCCCAGGTGACAGAAGTGATTCCTTGGTATCTAGAGGTTTACAGCCTCACTCTGGTTTCAACTCTCACCTTGGTCTTACTTCGTGTATCTCTGCAATGTAGCCTGAGAAGGTCTACTT
This sequence comes from Acomys minous, assembly GCF_964271855.1. Lineage (NCBI taxonomy): Eukaryota > Metazoa > Chordata > Mammalia > Rodentia > Muridae > Acomys > Acomys minous. The sequence goes on from NC_140492.1 coordinate 51,941,321, forward strand.
TGTCTTCCACAATATCAACCTTCTGGAACATGAGACAAAATGCATCGTTCCTCTCTCTCTGAGTTTATTCCTGTTGACGTTCTGCAGCTATGATATAAAAGTAACTAATAAAATGTTGTTTTAGACAACAGGATGCCAATGTTAATAGGTACCTAAAATATGGGAAATTAAAAAAGATAGAATGATAATAATTTTATCTGATATAAGTGTCTGACGTAAACTGCATCTGTATTGTGCTTAGCACTTAAGGTTAGGAACTTTAACCTCTGTTATAGTAAACTAGTTACCGGCACAGCTTTTCTCTAGAAGCTTCTTCTTCTTCAGTGCTGTGGAGGCAGGACATTCCAAACACTCACCGGTTCTTGCTGGCTTCACTGATTCGGTGTTGCCCTGTGAGTAACAAACTACAAATCTCTGACGCAAGCAAGTATGGGGATTCTTCCCAGTCAGCAGAGACTCACAAAACACACTGTACAGCCTAACTTCAAGATTAAGTATGTGAAGACAATTGTTGATAACTGTCATAATTAATGTGGAGAAATTAGGTGATTTGAGCAACTAGGAGGTACAGCTATTTTGACTGTTTTTTTTTTAAATCTCTGTTACATCTCTCCTTCAAGAAGAAGGAGAACCACATTTTTCCTCTGGAAAATGTAGAACACAAAGGACAAAAATGACAAAACCACACACATTGCAGTAATGTAGACTGGTGAAAAAAGCAAGAACCTTGTGATGAAAGGCCTTTCAAGACTTCTATCCATAGTTTGGCATGTAGCAAATTTGTTTTAAAAAAATGTCCAAAGGACATCAAGTCTCCATGTCTTGGTTACCTCATCTGAAAATAGAAAGATGCGAGCACTTTTCATCTTGGTTTGTCTTTGGTTCTTTTATTCTTTGGTTCTAAAACAAAGCTGCTTGGGTTCCTTTATGTAGTGCTTGCACTGTTCCTTCCACTCCACAGCAGGGCCCAAGGTTCCTTGCTTTGTGTGAGTGCTACCAAATCAATGAACTAGACTTGGATTCTCTCTTCACGCTGTCATCTCTGTACATTTGATATCCCCTAGTCTCTCCAGGATTGAAACATGAATTTCTTTAAAAAAAAAAAAAAAGATTGCCATTCACCCTATTAAAAAAAAAAAGAGCCAGTCTAAGTATAAAGCACCGTAACATTGCTCCTTTGTCCTTGTTCCGAATAAAGCCAAGGCTTCCCAGGTGGCCCCAAGACCACTAAACATTGCAAACAAAAAGCCAGTTCCCTAGAAAGACAAATTCTCACAAGCTGCATAGCCTATGAATAGAAGATGAAGAGTAGGATGTCAAAGTATGGAGACCTTGGCAGGAGGGACTCCTGGCTATCAGGACTGCTGTTACAACTTTCCATCAGGTATCAGATATCTAAGATCTAAATCTCAAGTGACAGCACATGTTGGTGATGATGTGGAGAAAGGGGAACACTCCTTCATTGCTATTGGGAGCGCAAATTGCACAGCCACTTTTTAAATCAATCTGCTGCTTTCTCAGAAAATTGGGAATAGTGTTACCTCAACAAGCGGGCACAACACTCCTGGGCATATAACTGCAAGATACTTCACCATACAACAAGGCCATTTGCTCAACTATGTTCATAGCAGCTTTATTTGTAATAACCAGAATCTAGTAATAACCTAGATGTCCCCCAACTGAAGAATGGATAATGAAACTGTGGTACATTTACACAATGGAATACTACTCAGCTATTAAAAAACAAGGAAATCTTGAAATTTGCAGGCAAATAGAAGGATCTAGAAGTGATCATCCTGAATGAGGTAACCTATACCCTCAAAGACATACATGGTATATACTCACTTATAAGTGGATATTAGCCCAACATAGGTGTCCTCTGAGAGACTTCACCCAGTGGGGGATCAGGACAGTTACTGGTACTGGAAGCTGGACTCTGGGCAGAGCCCTGAGGGTTGTAGGGAGGAGATGGGCGATGGAAGGTCCAGAATGGAGCAGGAGGTCCACAAGGAGACCATCGAGGCCTGCAGATCTGGACACAGGGTGGCCTGCACAAATGGTTGCACCAGCCAAGGACAATGCATATGGAGAACCAAGTCCCCCTGTTCAGATGAAACCAATGGAATGCTGATTCTCCACTAGGGGTGGGGGTGACTGCTGTTGAATCTTTGAGAAGCACTCGGTGGACCATGATTTTGTCACTGCCCCTTGGCAAGATGGTATAGTAGGCACACAGAGGAAGGGAATGCAAGCTATCCTGATAAGACCTAATAGGCTGGGGTCAGAGAGTTGGGGTAGGAGGGCACTGCCATCAGAGGTCTAGGTGAGGGGAATATGCAGAAGAGGGAGTGAGGGCAGGGCGGGAATGGGAAGTTAAAAGGGAGTGAATAACAATTGGGATGTAATGTGAATAAATTATGTTAAATAAAATATACATATATAAAAAAAAAGAAAGGGGGAAATGCAGCCAAACAAATACTGTACTTGTAACTCCAAATTTGTCTTTTCTCTAGGAAGGAAAAATAAAAATAAAACCACATAGCCTATATGTGCCACTAAATAATCCTCACAACACCCAGCATCTCACACAGATGACAGCCTTTCTCATTTTTTTCCCATTGCCTGAGAAGAAACACTGTATATATTTTTTTAAAAATACCTGTTATAGCACTTCTCAGGTGCTACAGGTCAGGTCAAATGCCACCTAAATTGTAATGATCCTTCTACTGGGTTATATCTGGAATGAAGAAGACAGGACACAGATAAAATATAGGTAAAGGCACAGGGTATGCACTGTAGCCAGAAGAATGCAGTGAGCATGGCATTTCAGGACACACAAATTGTCATTAACTCTCCGTTCTCAATCAGCTTGACCCCAGGAGAAAAAGGACTGCAAGCTCCCCCGCATGAGAAAATAAGCAGAACTTTCAAAACCAAAAAGCTACACCCTTTGCCTGCCGTTTCCCACTTTCTCTTTCACTGTTAGTGCTAGTAATTGTTGCTAGTATTGCATTGGAGTGAGACATCTGTGTTTCCCTCTTTATCATGGGCTTGGATTTGGGATCTGACAATCATCATCATGTGTCCAGGGACTGAACCATACCAGATGTGCCCCGACTTAAAGAGGAATGAAAAACCAAGTAAGTTCAAGGAAAAGGGGCAGGAGAATCAATGATTTTAAAATGTCAATCCTCCAGACTACAGCTAGCCTGTTTTAGCTAAGTGTTATTTAATAAACAGTACTATTCTTTATGTATGTAAATGTATTTCCGTTCCAACAGGTATTCATATGATAAGCACAGTTATTTTCTATCAACTACAAACCATCTTCCAAGCAGAAAGATGTTGAAGACCACACAGTGCGAACTTTAGAAAAACACTTGGGAGAGATACCTCATGAGCAAATATCAATACAAGGCTGAAGTAAATAATTTTACTGAGATTAACCTCTGCCTGGCCGTCCTGACGTATTTGCTATAAATAACATAACCTTATTTGATTACCACAGAGACCCTGTAAAGGCATAACACTATTGTCAACACTCTTAAGATGTTGATGTACAGACTAAGAGTTTATGCAGCCTTTGCAAGGCACTCTACAGAGTTGGAGCTATTCACTCTGTCCAATCAGAAGCCAATGTTCTGAAGCAGAAGGGGCAGAGCAAAAATTCCCATCTTTGCTGCATCATTTACATCAAGATGAGAAAAAAAAATACTCCTGTAAGCAAATTAGGACGTTCGTGTCAACCATGGAGAGGGAGTGGTAGAGAGGAAAGGAGCAATGAACTGTAAGTTATGAAGAATGACAGGCTTTCAGCCTTGACTAGGCAACTAGTAATTTCACTTAAAAACAAGCGAGTCACAGCATCTTCCCATGCCTCAGTGGTGAAAGAGAGACGTGTGTGTGTGTGTGTGTGTGTGTGTGTGTGTGTGTGTGTGTGTGTGTGTGTGTGTGTGAACGAATCTGCGCAGCATGTGGCCATAAGAACTGGAGAAGAGTTGGGAAAAAAATGAATGTGAGTCTGAGTTCCAGGACATGCAGTTTACGTAAGTAACACGAGGCCTTCAGATTCTCTCCCTGTAAAATCACTGGCTGACCTAAGTCCTGGGTTGCTGTGATGGAAAGTGAGACAAAGATACGTTCTTCCTTGGGAGAACTGTAATGCCTTGCTCTAGTTTGGGCAATGAATACCCTCTAATTTCATGCCCCAGCCTGTGACTGTATTAGAAAAAGATAAAACCTTCAGGGTGGAAGAGGTTTAATTCCAGGAACCACAAAATAGAGGGTCAATGGAGGAATGGAAATAAGGGCAGGAGCATATATGAAAAGAAAACTAAAAGGAGACAATCAAGAGCTGTATGTGAGGAACTACAGAATACTGAATGGTCTCTATATGCCATGTAGCTCAGAGAGATCAAATCCACAGGTGGCATATAACCTAAGATCTGTGGGACTCACATCTCCCTGGACCATAATGAAAAAGTGAGTCTGAAAGCACAGAAATTATTTTGAGAGTAGTCAGTATACCAACTCCCTAAAACACACAATGGTCTCTATATATCTCAATAGTAGCGTAGTATTCAAGCGAAAGAAAATAAATATAGGGTGAGATTGGAAATAAAAGGCTTTCCCAGAACCCAGTCCCAAGTAGAGATGTTATGTGCATAGCTGCGAATACAACTTTTTTTTTTGTTCTTGAACCCAAGTCTGTAATCATTAACTCCATGTTTACACATAATCTCCCCATAACCCCTTTTTGCTATGGTTTCAAAATATGTTTTCCTTAAGGATCATGGGTTGAAAACTCTAATCTACTAAGCAGTAGTGTTCAAAAAATCTTTTAAAATCTTGTGCTAAAATAATCTTGTGAAATTCAGGGAGAGGAAACAATAGATAATGGTGACAGAAATTAGAAAGTGGTCACTATACATCAAGAGCTAATGATCGGAAATGGTTTGGAAGCTTTCTGGGAAGTATGGAATTTCCTCCTCTTTTCTACTGTTGACATAAGTGTTTTCAATCTGTAGAAGTTGCTAAAATTGTATGCTTTATATGCTTTTCTATTTATGTTTTATTTCAATAAATCTATCTCTTAGGAGAAAAAAAAATTAAAATCTTTCAAAGGGCCTCAGGTCACCAAATAGGTTACATCTTTACTATGGGAGTAGCCTCTGTCTCTTGGCTAGATTGCTATGGAAGTGTGCGCAAGGGTAGGAGACATTTCTCCACAGTTAATAGTGTGCACTGCTCCTGAGGAGGACCCAAAGTCAGTTTCTAGAACCTTCTTGAAGGAGATAACAATAGCCATTATATCCAGTTTCATGGGATCCAAGAATCTCTTCCGGCCTCCATAGACACTTACTTTCAAGCACAACATACATACACACGCACACACAACTACATAAAATTTTCTTAAATGTGGGCTCAGCCACTGTTTGCTACATCTTGGGAGCAGGTTCTCTTGCTTTTTCAAATTCCATTTCCTCTATGGTATGCCACAGAAAAGAGTCTGTATTAGTTTTCTTTTCTTGTTTTTCTTGTCACTGGTAACACAAAATATATGCTAGAATCCATTTTTAATGTTTAATTTTTTACTTAATTAATTTATTCAGATTACAAGTCAATTGTTATCCCATCACTTGTATCCTCCCATTCCTCCCTCCCTCCTGCTTTCACCCTATTCCCCTTCCCTAAGTCTAAGATGGAGGGGGAACCTCCTCCCCCACTATATGGTCATTGGCTATCAAGTTTCATCTTGGTAGCCTGCCTACTCTTTCTCTGAGTGCCAGCAGGCCTCCCCACAAAGGGGAAGTGGCCAAATGTGGGGCACCAGATATAACTAATTTTTAAACACTTAGTATGTTTCATAGATCAAGGGTTTTAGGGTGTCATGAAGTATGAGGTGTCTAGTCACATTGAGTCTGCAGTCAGTTGACAGAAAGAGATGCATGTTGATGCAGAGCTGGTTTCTCCTCCACCACCACAACCCCCTTGAATTTGATGACACACCAGTAGTGTGTCTCATAGGTGACTCCAAATCTGATCAAGCTGACAGTGAAGAGAGACCATCACCCAGGGTCTCACCAGGTGCTAATGTGTTGATTCTGGCTTTCCCAGCCTCCATAAATGTGAGTAAGTTTTTTACTATACAGCAGTGTGTAAGATTAAACAATAATACCACAATATTGATGAGACACAAATTGACTCAGATTCTGTCGGCAATAGAGCACAGCTCTGTTTTCTATATATTCCTTCAATTCTTTCAACTCTAAAAGCCACTTCATTTCCTCCTCCTGGTTTTTAAGATGTGAATGAAATAAGCTCACTGGCTGGTTATCTGTTTTCTCCCTAGAAACATAAAAATACTCTCAATATGTTCTTTATTCTCAAGCTTGGCTGCTTTTTCTGAGCCCTAGGGTGGTCTTTCTCATAGTTTTCTAATCCATTTATCTCTGGGACCTAAGGCTTGTCCTGTAAAAATTGTCCCTTGCCTGAAACTATTTTCTCCTTGGCATTTATTCATGTTTAAAGTTATGTTACCATTTTCCTAGAGTCCCAACTAAGTATTCAAAAACAAATCCATGTGAGACAACTGGAAGATACATGGCAGTCAGATTCTTTCACAAGTAAGCTACATTCATTGTTTCCTACTTCTCTATGGCACTGGGCTTCTTCCAAGTACGTTTATTACGAGACCCATTCACTTGGTCACTCATTCCTGTCCAAAACTCTAGCATTCATATATCCATCCTCACCTCTGTCACTCATGGCTACTACCCTGATTCCAGTTGTACAACTTCCACTCACCACATTTGTGTAATTGGTACACTTATTTGATTCAACAACTTACATTTGATCTTTAGCAGTTGGATGCTCCATTTATCTTCAAGTGGTTTTAAAATCAAATCGGTACCCTAGTAAATAACATGTTTTTCAGCTTTCCAATCTAAGAAGACAAATGCTCCAAAAGCATTTAAGCCTGCAAGTCACTGCTTATAAGTGTTTTTGTATTTTACCCTAATGGACATTTTATCCATTCTCAATGCTTTTTCACTGGGTGTGCTCCTGTATCATCCACTCTATGCCATGTCCTGCTTTTTCTTTCATGCTCCTATAATATTTTAATAACGTTAAGTATTCAAAAAAAATCTATGTAAGACAATTTGAAGATACATGGCAGTCAGATTCTTTCAACTTTAAGATCCTTATAAACTTTAAGCTCTGTTTTCCCTACCTTCCATTTGCTCATCTATAACTATAATCATCACACATATTGTATGCATATCTAATTAGTGTGCAATGTACAACATAAATGCAGATTATTAAGTGGGAATAATTTGTCCCCCAAGAGCCTTGTAATGATGTAAATTCATGCCTTCTGTGTCTCACCTTTTAGTCTATGCTCAACTTGAGAAAATAGACAAGCATCTCATCATGACCTAAAGGTTTCAGGTTCGTGGACAATAGTCTTATGTAAACAAATTCAAGTGTCTCTTCTTATCCTCTTCCCCATCCATCAAGCTAAGAATCCTGAAGCTATTACAGATGCTCCCTAGCCCACCTCCCATGCCTAGTGTTGCTAATCTTGGCAGCTCTAGTCACCTTCCTTTTTCTTAATGAGAGATACGTCTATGATAGATCATATTTCTGAAGCGGCAGAAGGGCAGTGTTCGACTTACACCTGCCTCCTTTGAGACATACCTATAGAGCCTTTTGCAGAGAAAGGCACCTGCTCTTGGAGAGGTGCCCAGGGCTCAGGAGTACTAGTCAGCATCAAGACAAAGCTCTCTCAGAATTCAGTGTGTCTCCATTTTTCTCTCCATAAGTTAAGTTGCAAATATGGCAGAAACAGGAAAATTATAGGACTAGCTCTGCATGGACATAGAGATGATTATAGGATGGAAGGAAAATATTATAGAAGAAGAAGAGGAAGAGGAGGAGGAGGAAGAGGAAAAGGAGGAGGAGGAGGAGGGGGAGGAGGAAGAGGAAACAATGTAAAGGACAGTATTAACATGACCGGAAAATATGGCTGATAATTGGTTCTGTAATCATTTGACAAATGTTTACCATGTCTCAGAAATTAACATTCCAACTGTTAAAAAAGAGGACCACTTTAGATTATGATCTGGATTTTTTCAGCATTTATATTTTATATTTTTAAGGAGGAAACCATCATAGACAAAACAGCATAGAGAGCAAGAATAAGCATGACTGATACAGACGGAAATAGCTCCGATCCATTCCTATGTCTCCACTCCTTTTTCAATTAACATATGACACTTACATATTTATTGGGGTACAGCTGGATATTTTGATAATGTAGGCAACATGTGATGAAGAAATCAAGCATATTTACATAATCTTCCATATGTATGCTGAGAACACTCAAAAGGCTTTTTTGTGGCTATGTCAAAATACACAGTATTTCTTTTTGTCAGTTATAGTCACCCTACTTTGCTATTGAAACAGAATTTATTTTTCCCATCAAACTTCGATTTGGTTCCTGTTAATCAACCCCTCTTTATCTCTCCTCACTTTTATCTTTTCTAGCTTCTGGTAACAACTTTTCTAAATTTTACTCCTATACTATCAACTACATCAGAATCCACAAGTAAATGAAGACTTGTGTCAATTTCCTGTTCCTGGTTTACTCCTTTTCATCCTATGTTGAGAAAGCTTAAAATAGAACTGTGTAGGATAGGGATGAAGTAACTCAATGGCAAATCACTTGTTTATCCTTGATGGGGCCCTGGGCTTGATCTCAAGTAATAAAAAAACAAAAACAATAAAATTAAATAAATGTTCCACTCCTCTTTCTTATCACTCATTCGGTCCTTATTGTATCGTCTGTAATTCAGCCACGGCTGCCACTGAGGCCCATTTGGGCATTCTAGGGGAACAAACAGTATCACGCTTATTTCTTCCTTGTCAAGGAATGACAGAGGAAAACCATTTCAGAGATGCTCGTGAACTTGGCAGTAGAAAGAGTATGGAGTAGAGGAGATAAGAAGATTGAATTAGCATTGTGCTCCCTCTTATTAAGAATTCCGTTCCTTTCAGGTCGGCAGAACCCTACATTATTAATTTGCTATCACCTGACTGGAGCTTGACTAGTGGTACACTGCAAACCAGAAATCTTTGCTTTACTAGGCAAACAATGTAGCAGCCAGCCAGGCCTGCTCAGCCTGTGTTTGGATGACTTGATGTGCGTTAGGAGTACTCAAGTTGAGATCAGTGACCTCATAGAATGCCAAGTCTCACATACCCACTGATCTTTTTCTAGATCAAAGGTGCTTAATCCATAAACATGGTATTTGAAAGAAGAAAATCCCAAGCGCAGCTCATTATCATAGCTTTCTTCCTCTCTTTCTAACCACATTTGATCAGCATCTATATGCACTGAGGAAAGATATGTGCTCTGAATAGGTCTCTCAGGCTGCTACAAAGCAGAGGGGAAATGAGAATTGTTGCATTTTATTCATGGCTTATGGCTGTGTATAACTTAGATTTAATATTTAGAATATTACGTCAGAATTTATGGCAGCTGACAATCATTGTGATTGTCATGGTTCCTACCATGATTTCCTCAGCCGTCTCTCTCTCTCTCTCTCTCTCTCTCTCTCTCTCTCTCTCTCTCTCTCTCTCTCTCTCTCTCTCTCTCTCTCCCACACACACACACACACAGGAATTCTCTCACACAGGGGCAGAAGGTCATGAATGAAAAGAGCAGACACTAGAGACAAAAGTGATTTGGCCAAACTCACAAATGATTTCAAGCTATCTCATCACATTAGCTAAAATAAATCTATCTTTTCCCCCCTCAGTGTGGATTTCTTATGCCTTTTTTTCTGACTTTCCTTCCATTGTTCTACAAGGAGAAGGAAATTACACAGTAAAAAGTCAATTAGTTCACTTGCCAAATGTTCTGCCTGATGGCATTAGGCACCCATGTGTGCAATTACTTGCCTTTACCCATTTGTGTAAGACCATGATAAGGACTGTCGGACATCCTCATGAAGTGGTCAAGAATGGGACACCAGGACATAAATGAATGGCAGCAGACAGTAAAGGTAATAAAGATGGTGGCAACAAAGGAGATATTACAATCTCTCAAGTGCTTCCTACATGGCAAGGTTAGTAATGAAAATTGTGCCTTAACTATCATTTGATCCATCAACTTCATAGTACAGAGGCACTCATAAAAATAAGTCACAGCAAATACTGGAAGCCACTCATCTGTTTTCATCTAATTACTAATGTTATAAATTTTGCTGCTACTTTTATTATTGCTATGAAAAAAATGACTGACAAAATAATTTAAGAAAACAGTCAATTCTCTCTCTGATGGTTTAGTATGGTCTACAGTCTACCACAGAGGGAATGGCATGACAGCAGGCATGTGCATGTGAAGCATCTGGTCACCTTGCCTATGGAGTCAGAGAGTAAAACAGTGGTGGCACTCAGTTTGCATCCACTAAGATCTCAGCAATAGCTGGGGCCGCCCACACTCAGGGTGAGTCTTTACTGTTCATCTGAACCTCTCTGGAAACACCTGCAAAGACACCCTAAAGGAATGTTTCCTAAGTGATTTAAATTTTGGCAAATTAAAAAGGACTCACACAAAATTTCATCACAAAATAAGTAGCTAAGAGTTACAGTTCTAGAATTAGGCAACCAGGGATTAACTTTCAGCTTTAGTTCTCACTGTTGATGTAATCACAGAAATTCTTTAATCTCCCTACTATTACTAAAGTAAACTATATTGTGTATACTTTATTTACTGCAGTGTAAGAACTGAACATTTCATGTATGGCCATTTCCCAATAGCAAGCATTGCTACAATGCACTCATGCAGCACAAGTTCTAAATAAAATACAGTATTATCTTTATCTCCATATCATTTTGTCACCCTACTAGCCCACCATCTTCATTAAGCAAAGTACTTTGACCTCTATGTCCTCATCTTCATGTTTAAAGCAAAATACTAATTTTTCTCACCAGTAAACACTTCTCTTGTATGGTTTGTACCATTGCCATTCATTATATAATAAAGCTTGACAGAATTTCCAGGTTTGTCACTCAAATATTTTGTTTGTAACCTGGTATAATTCTATTGGTGACCAACATCATTCTTCAATGAAATAAACTATGATTCATTCACTAGAACTGGGGAAGAGTATATTAAAAATAATCTTGAAATAACAGCTGAAGAAATAAAGAAATGTTTACAAATGAACACACTGAAGGGGCATGTAGAAGAAACATAGGACAAAAAAGAAAGAATTCCCATGCCTATGGCAGCACACCTTAAGCATCTAAATAAATTAGCATATGATGACCACCTTAAATATAAGAGAAACATTGTGAGTGAAAGTTATATACATAAATTATTAAGTAAATGAGATAAACTTAATATTCAGAAGAATTACTAATCACTTATGTAAATTATTCCACTTTAAGTAAATATATAACCTACCACTTCTTTAGTTTTATTTTCACATAGTGACTTTTCTCCAAAATCTGCACTGTGGATGGAAGAGTAGTGATAAACACTTCCTCTATACTTACTGTCAATGAGTTATATGGATGTATGCACTCTTGAAAATACATATATATTTTTGTCTCCAGAATAATATTTCTCACTCTATGAGAAAAATAATAACCCACTTACAACTGGTGGACATTCTACAAAATATCTGATCAGTACTGACTAGTCGTCAGAAGAATGGAGAGTCTGAGAAATTATTGTAGTCTAGGTGAGCCAGAGTTAATATGGCGTGGGACAAGACTCCAGAACTAAGATAACTACTGCTTATAGCAGGGTATATGCTACATTCTTCACAGGTATAGCCACAGAAAAGTTATCCTTGCTTTACTAAGTTAACTTTTGCACATAAAAGTATAAGTAATTCTAATTATGTTCAATCAGCCACACATCAAGAAGAGATGAAAGTCAGAAGGGAACTCATTGAGAAACATTCAGAGGATGGGGTGGGGCAGCAATGAGGCAAAGGTATTAGATGAAAAATTACTTAAGTACATTATATAAATGTATGAAAATGTCAAAAAAAAATTTAAACACTAGAAAGAAAGGTGTGCATTTTAAACATTTTACTTAATAAAAACATATCAATATTATTTCAATATTTGTAACAATGCACTAATTTAGAGAATGGAGCTAATCATCAGGGTGATCTTTGAAATATTTGTGCATCTCTAAAGTGTTTTAAAATAAGGACATTAAAGATTAAAATGTATTTCTAAAAGGCAGATATGCCTTGTAACTTCATGAGAAGTGACGGACAATTGTTAGTAACAGAGGTGTTCAGCAGAGGTTCTGGGTTCAAGCAGAGGAGCTCTGTGTTTTAAACTGGACTTTGCTATTCATGTTTTCTTCCTCTTTATTTCCCAGGGTCCCCAATAAATTGGGAGTGGGAACCTCAGTCAAAAGAGAAACCTGTTGACCTATACCCAGAAAAACTATAGTGAGACTTTGAGGTTTAAAAAAAAAAAAAAGTGTCCAGGAAGCTGAGTTTGAGGTAGTGTGTTTCTCTACGTACCCTGTCCGTTGGAAACAGGTTACTCTAGTTGACTCTCAAAATATTATTATATTTTCCTCAATCAGGAATGATGGAGGCCCACCACAAACTAAGTATAGTCTCTAGACTATTTGCAAAGAGCACAATTTCTCATCACAAATATACAAACAAGTCCCAAAAGAAGTGGTAGAGGTGAGAAGGAAGTTAACCTGAGCACTAGATGGGGAGACGAGGGAATCTGCTTAGCTAAGCAACGGAAAGAGAACGACTAGGAAGACCAGGTCTCAGTTGGGGTCCCGAGGAGAGATGTATGCATTTACTATTCCCTCATTCCCCAGGTCTCAGTATCAGCAAAAGACAGAGTATGGTCTGTGACCGCCAGGCAATCAGAAAAGCTGCCAAGTCAAGGGAACTTGGTGGAGTGAAATGATGTGGCAATTCCCTCTTAGCTGAAGGATGAGCCTATGCTTGCAGAATGGGAGGGTGGAGGGAGCTGTGCGCACGATAGCTCTTTTTAACTCAAAGGTGTATTTACAAGCCTGAGACCAGCACCTTTCAACCCTGGGCCCTCCTCCCTCTCCTACTCCTGGAGCTATGAGTAGGAGAAGCCCATATATTATATCTCAGGCAAGTGAGCTGACTGCGAAAAAGGCAGAGCTGATTTATTTCTCTTTCGTGGAGTACAGCTCTATAGGCATCTGTGGTTCGCTGCAAAAGCTGTGCGTACAGGTGTTAAGGTTGTACCTCCCAGAAGTATGGTACCTGCTCAGAGATGATTTTTCCCACAAAGACAGATTATGCCAATGTCTCCATTCCCTCGCCTTGGCCATGGCAACAGCCCCTCTTGATTTCCCATGAAGCCACGTGTAACAATAGGCTCAAAATTCAGCAACAGCTTCTTTCTTATGTCCCCAGACTGCCCTGATTCTGCAGCCTCTTCCGACCCACCAGGCCTTCCGTTCTAATTTTCCTACAGTTAGTTTCATATCCACACAATATGTCTATCTGTTCACTTCATCATTCAGAGTATTCTGTCAGCCTGGAACAACAGCCCCTCCCAGTATCTCTGTCTACATACTGCATGCTTCTTCAGCCTCCGACTGCTTAGGCTTTCATTAGAGTCTCATTCCATGCTTTCTTTCAAATGCCATTTAGGTGATGATTGCATTATTTTCATTTTGTGTGTGTGTGTGTGTGTGTGTGTGTATACATGTGTGGATGAAAGTATAGATGAATACATTGGTGAGCATTTCTCTGTGTGCTGAGTGGTTACAGAAAAGAGGATGCCATAGTGTGCAATCTACACTATTATTATTATTACTATTACTACTACTACTACTACTACTACTACTATTATTATTATTATTATTATTATTATTATTATTATTATTATTATTTTAGATCAAGACTCTCACTGGTTTAAAATTTGCTAGGTAAGCTAGGCTATTTGACCCCTTGGGTATTCTTGTCTCTGTATTCTTAATCCTGGCATATAAGTATGCACCACCATGTTGTTTTAGGTGTAGAGCAGTGGTTTTGTGACTAAGGTGTATGTGTGTTTGTGCATTTGTTTGTGTGTGTGCTCATATGTGTGTGCATGCATGTGTGTGTGCACATGTGCATAGGTAGGTCTCTGTAGGTAGATTATGGTTTTTGCAATTTCTCTCCCCTTGGCATAACATGATGTTATCTTAAAGTAGAGATTCACTTAGCCAAGTATTCATGACAAATAGAAATAATGATGATAATAGAAGAAGGAAAAAAGGAGGAGGAGGAGGAGAAGGGGAATAGAATAATACAGATTTAGTGATAGAAGATGGGTTACAAGATTCTCACTTTGAATTCCAGCCATTCTTCCTTCCTTCCCCAATGCCTATCTGCACATGACCTCAGTAGATGCTAGAGCATATAGCAGGGGAAGGAAAATTGAAAGAGTCACTCCAGGATGTATCTTCCATGATGTCATTGTCCATGACAGGATGAGACTGTGCTGCAATGGAGCTTTTATTTACTTATCCATTCTATTATAAATAATTTATCACTAATTTTCTATAATTAAATCCAATAATCCATTGATTTGCTTAATTTGATTTGGTAGAATCTCACTATGGTCTCTCTTTGGTGCCCTCTCTGGAATAAACAGATGTGAATTTATGTCTTTCTTAGAAAGGTAATACACCAATATGTTTTTATGTTGATCATGATGTACATGTAAGAATGAACGTATGTGTGCATGTAGATACCAAAGGGTAACTTCAGCTATTATGTCAGTTACCACCCACCTAGTTTGTTTGTTTTTTAATTTTTTTCTTTATTAATTTATTCTTGTTACATCTCAATGGTTATCCCATCCCTTGTATCCTCCCATTCTTCCCTCCCTCCTCTTTTCCCCTTATTCCCCTCCCCTATGACTGTTCCTGAGGGGGATTACCTCCCCCTGTATATGCTCATAGGGTATCAAGTCTCTTCTTGGTAACCTGCTGTCCTTCCTCTGAGTGCCACCAGGACTCCCCCTCCAGGGGACATGGTCAAAGGTGAGGCACCAGAGTATGTGAGAAAGTAATATCCCACTCTCCACTCTACTGTGGAGAATGTTCTGAATCAAGGTTCCTAATTGTTTTAGGCTAGCAAGTAAGCCCAGAGTTCTGTCTTTCAGTAGGATTACAGATGTGCAATGCCAGAACTAAATATTTTTAAATATATTTTTTTCAGAATCAAACTCAAAGTCCTCATTCTTACATGGCAAGCATCTTATTAATTCAGCTATTTTCAATTATTGTAGAAAGATTATGATTACTATTTTTCACAGGGATCTTATAAAATTTTAAAGGAATTTCATGTCTTTATCTCTCTTTAGTGACTACATCTTCTGTTTCATGGATGACACTGTGTATGTTTATGTGTTTTAGTACCTCAATTTCCAAGGACTAAACACAGATCACAAAGTCAGCTGACTACTAAGAGCCTCAGGGTCCCTCCCTGTAGCAAAGCAAAATGTTCTTGAGTCAAGATGAAAACAAAACAAACAAATAAACAAAACCCCTACTTTTTTTCCTTTTTACATCCCTACATTCTCATCTGGTTAGAAGAGGCCACAAGAGGTGTTATAATAAGCATTTCAAACAATTTCAGAGTCTCCTATCATGGTGCACACATGAAACCCAGCTCTTCAGAGGCCAAGGAGGGAAGATAATATGTTCGAGGCCAGTTAGAGCTACAATTTGAACTGAAAAATCTGACTCAATAAAAATGTAAATCAGTCTATAAATAAGTAGATAGATAGATAGATAGATAGATAGATAGATAGATATAGTAGATAGATAGGTAGATAGATAGATAGATGGATAGATAGATAATAAGCAGCCATTGTTACAAAAAGTGGTCTCTAAGCAGTAGCCACTTTGACTGTCACTGTTGTTATTTATTTTTTTATTTTTATTTCATGTCTGATAACAAACGTTCCCAGGCCATGAGTGCACTATAGACCTTTCCCATCCTAGACACCATCTTAAACTGCCATCTACCAGTTTTCCACTAATGCTTCCTAGCAACATGTTGCCATAGCCACTGCAATGTACCTCTTTCTCCCTGACTCCAAAACTAAATACAGTGCCTGGCCACCTATTCAGAGTGTCCCCTCTTTATCATGGCAAAGAAAGACTAGTCCAGAATACTTTTCTGGAATGGGAGTTCCGGAAGAAAAGAGGGGAATCTTTCATTTCCAATATGCAAAGAGAGTTTCTGGTTCTTTAGTTTTCTGGGGGTTGGAGATGGTTCCATACTAGGTATGTGACTTAGCCTGCCTGCTATCGTGGAGGGATCTAATCAGGAAGAGTAAAATTAGCATTCAAACTTGACTTGTGCCTCAGCATGGTGATGGGGGTCCTGGGCTTGCCTGAGAGGGGGAAGAAGGATGCAAGCCTTTAGCAGATGTAGCTTATTGATTCTGCTTAAGGCAGCTGATTTTGGATCGAGAGGCTGGAAGCTGGAGAACCTGTGGTCTAATATCAACACCTGGGGATATGACGTCCCAATCCCTCTGATATTTGGAAGGAGTCATTGTTTACGTTGTATACAGTGTATGTGGTGGTGGAAAGGCTTGACAGCAAAGCCAGTTAACACATTGGGATCCCGAGGAACAACATAGTCCAGAAGCACTGCTGCACCATCTGCAGGCATCACCAACCTGCCCGCTGCTGCCTAACAGACACATGTTCACACTGCAGCTATGGCTCAGAACACCTTTGAGGGCCACTGAGAGGCGTAGCCTTATGTGTCTTACTCCAGCCTTCGTTTATGCGACAGTTGTCTTGTTTCCAAGCACAGCGTGGGCCACTTCTCCCTAACTGAGCAAGACCAAGCTCTACATGTCAAATCCAAGTCACACAGTTTCCAGGGCTGCTGTGTAAATGACTCTGTCTTATCTTCACAATTCCATTCCTCCAAATTTTTGTCATTTTTGAGTATCCTATTTTTTCCTCCTTGTTTTTATTGCAGCCCCTAGTCCCAGGACAGGCAGGCGTTGAAGCATTCGGACCCATGACCAGTCCTCCAGGAACACTGAGCCTGAGCCACAAGACCATATGGTGAGAGCTCACTCCGTCTGCATATGCTATCACTCCACCACCACCACCCCCGCTCACATTTTACCCCCAGTGGATTGTGTTGAAGGCCTGAAACAGTCCTGGCAAGGTCACGCTGTTTGATTTTGCTGTCGCATTAAATTAGGTCTGAGTTTTTATGTCTAAATCAAAATACCAAAGAATAAAATGGAAAAGGGAGTGAGGGAGACAGCAAAGAGACAGGGCACCATCCGACACCAAGTGGAGCGATGACATTTCAGTTGGCCAATTGATCCGTTCCCTTGTCAGATGCCCCTGACTCACCCAAACCATTATTTAACATATATAACCCCTAGACAAACTCAAGGCATCTGTAGATGGAATTCATACCTTTTTTTTTTAGAGTAGTGCTAGAAAATATTTTCAAAAGAGTGAAAAACACACAAAGGAATATATTTTTGGGAATGATCATTTCATTTGCTTTATTAAAATCAATCTGTTTATGATCAGGTCTTATGACAACAAGGTGCCTCAACATCTTATGTTTTTGTAGATTACGTATAGATTGTAGTCAATATTCTTTTCTACTTCTCAGGTTCCATGACATGAGGTTTTAAATTTGTAATTCATGAGCAGGCTGTGTCTTATTCATGAAATTGCAGTAAGTTCAGTATGGAGTGACTTCGTATCTATGACAGGGTTCTATTCACACTGATATTTTTTATGCCCATATTTAAAATGAGATCATTCTATGTCAGATTTGGAGCTCTTAACTGAAGGGTGGCATTAGAAGTTCTGTAAGGCATAAGCCTGTCAATATTTCTTAACTTTAGAAGATGGTACACTAGTTACAAACCAAGATCATAAAAACCCCAAAGTCATACACAGTCAAGCACATAGTACTGTGCTGAACACAGCAACTTAGAGTGATGTCACCAACTCATCACATCTTCCTCCTTGATGCTGAGGTTTTCTTCCAGTGGAATGAATATTCCGCTAGATGTTTATCTTTTCCAGGGTATATTTCAATCTGGCATATTTTAGCCCTAATTAATAAGCTCCCATTACTACTGCTTATCCTAGGGTACTGTTTAGTTCAATCAGAGCCAGCCAGGGGATGCACCAGATCTCTAGAGAATGACTTATATTGGGATCTGAAAATGAATATTAAGCAATGTGTACATTAAAATAACTTATCATTAACATTTTCATTATGTCTTTAAGAATCATGTTGCTATTTATTCATGCATTGTGTGCGAACAGTATGTGCACATCTAGTTGGGTGTTTAGAGAGACCAGTAGATGACATCAGAGACCTGGAGGTGGAGTTACTGGTAGTTGTGAGCTGTCTAATATGGTTGCTGTGAACAATCATGTGGCAGGTCTTCTCTGGAAGAGCAATATATGCTTTTATCCATGGATCCCTCACTCCAGATACTCATTAAAAATTTTAATTCAAAAGTATTTCTACTATAATTTCTAAGTGATCTTTTCTACTATCCATATAAATGTATGAATGATACATTTCTACTATACTTCTAAGTGATCCTAGACTGATAAGTTCTGTTTTTTTCCTGACTTGGTGTTAGGATTTAATTTTATCTGTAACATGGACCTATATATGGTAAGGCTAATTCTCAGAGTGTTTGTGAAGACCTACAACCCCATATAACGAACCTGCTTTGTCATTGTAAAATATCATGAGATATGATTAAACACTATGATGATGGCTTTGTTAGCTCTATGAATTGACCACTCCATTCCATAAAAAAAATAATTTTCCCAGGGAAAAATAAAAATATTTATGTTGGTTACATAATCTATTTAGTTGTGTTCAGTGAAATGGTCAGTAGTGAGAAAGTACCTCCTGGCACTGTAGAAATGGAACAGTTTGGCTGTTACTTTGAAAATCCCCTTTAGGGTAATATAGCTGCAAGTGCTTGTTTCTGACAATCCCCCACTAGAGCAGTAACAAGAAAGAAATGCTGTTATTCTTGCCTCCCTTAAAAGCAACAGCAAGAGAAATGCTGACTTCACATACTGCTCTTGAAGTGTCCCTCAAAGGGACACTCACACCTTTTCTTGTAACCTTGAAACAGTTTTTTTGTTGGGCTTATGTTCACACCTCTCTGGAGCACTTCTGTTTATCTCTAGTCTTCTTCAGGCTTAACAGTATTTACTATTTATAACCATTAGTTGATAAAGTGCAGCTGTCTATGGACCACGTCAAGTACTGGACCACTCCAATCCTCTTCTCTATTCAAACTTACTACTATGTTATCTTTTAGTTTATTGAGATAATGTCATTCTGTGTTGCTTATTTTAAATAGTTAATAATTAATTCCTTTTAAAAAGTTGCTAGCGTTGGGCAATGCACAGCTGAAGCAAACAACACTGAAGGAAATAACATAATACAAGATAAAGCCAATTGTTTAATATATTTTATATAACAAACTTAGTTGGTCTTTAATATGACATATTAAAAATTTGAATTTTCAGATTATATGAAAGTAAACTTACAGGCTTGTCTCCTTGGGTCTTTTGGGGAATCCTAACTGTGGAAGTGGGTGCATTGATGACTCATTTTCTGATCTTGGGACTCCTTTCCTCCTATTGTGCTTGCCTTGTCCAGCCTTCATATGAGAGCTTTTTGCCTTGTCTTATTCTATCTGGTTTTGTCTTGTTTAACTGTCATCTTTTGGAGGCCTGACCTTTTCTGAAGAAGAAATGTTGGGAGAGTGGATCTGGGAGAGAGGAGTAGTGTGGGGGATGTTGGAGTGGAAAGAGGGAAAACTGTGCTCAGTGTGTATTGTATGACAGAAGAATTTATTTTCAATAATATTAAACAGAAAGAAAGAAAGGAAGGAATCAAAGAAGGAGGGAAAGAAGGGAGGGAGGAAGCGAGAGAGGAAAGGAGGGAAGGAGGGAGAGAGGGAGGAAGGGAGGGAGATATTCTGAATGAGCAGATAACAAGACCACACAGAGCATGGAAAAAGGAACTTGTTGTAAAATTTAGTTTGTTTTGTCTTGAATCTCTACCAATAATTTCTCTACCATGGCTTTGGGTCAGATCATGTCACTGGGCATGTGAGGTTAGGTTTGTTGGCTACTACCCTATGGGGTTGATGTAAATGTGAACTGCTTCCAGGTTTTCTCTTGTGGGTAGGGAAATGGGAAATTCTCCTAGTGGAGCTGTCATAACGTAGACATTTTCTTTCTTTCTTTCTTTCTTTTTTTTTTTTTTTTTTGCTTTTTTTTTTTCTTTTTTCTTTTCAAGACTGGGTTTCTTTGTGTAGCCTTGGCTGTCCTGGACTCATTTTGTAGACCAGGCTGGCCTCAAACTCACATCGATCTGCTTGCCTCTGCCTCCCTAGTGCTAGATTAAAGGAGCACGCCACCACACTCAGATCATAATTTAGACATTTTAAAGATAATATCTGGATCCTCAGACTAGATATGCCCAGTCCTTCTCAGCTGAGGATTGCACTCAGTTTGCTTTGCTCAAGCAACAAGGCATTGTTTTCTGGACACATCACATCTCTGAGTGATAGGGTAACCACACTCTCAGCTTCTGGTTCCCTCTGAAATTCGAGGGACAGGCAGGAATCAGGGATTTACTCTTAAAATGCATGCTAAAGCTTTTGCTATTAAGAAACATGACACTGTCTTCCAATTCCTTTTCAACAAAACTCTTGAACAAATAGGAAAGAGGAGCAACATTTACAGTGGGAAAGAGAAGGAATGACTAATTAGAGTTGAATTATGGAAAATGTTTATAACAAACACAAATGTAGTTGTTTCCCTTTTCCTGTGTGAAATCTCAAGAATTTGCTTCAACAGTGATTTAGCGTGAACAAATGACCACAGTGGGCAGCCTTTCTGCATGCAGGTGGCAGGGTCAAGGGATTGAAGCTCTTCAGTGTCCTTAGTGATGGATGTAATGAATTCTAGAATATGCGGCTTTGTGAATAGAAATCATAGGACATACACCTTGTATAAAGGGAAGAGGTGACCACACAAAGTGAGGTGAGAAGATTATAGGAAAAGAGGTGAAAATTTAATAGAAAACGATGCTTTGAGCCACAGGTAAATACAGTCACGGCCTTAAGCAAGATGGTAATGGTGATAACTGAAGGAGGTAATGGTTGGAAGGATCTGGAACCTATGTAAGCTTCATATTAGACACACAGACGGCAGGTGAGCCTTCTAGTGCATACGTGAGGCGACTGTTAGGTCTGCACACAGCTTCAAAGTCCACGGTTTACTATCTTCCTTATACACACAAGCTTATTTCCTTGTGTCCATCCGACATGGCATTGTCCAACTAAAGACACAGCTCGAGTTGAATAGTTCTACTGAAATTGCTTTCCTAATAAAACACCACTTGCTCATCACCAACACACTCCAGCCATACATTTAAGTCAGATTAATGTGTTTCCACGCACACGTCAACTTCATTAGTGCAGTTATTTTTTTCTGCAAATTATTCTTACCAGGATAAACAGTGAACTTATTTTTCTTAATTCACGGAATATGTTTAACTCAGCTAAATGTTTAAGATTATGTGTCTAGGAAAACTGAGAAAAGCTAGCGAACCAGATGATACTATTTGAAGTAAAATAACCAAAACACAGGAAGATGTCTATTGCAGGTTTTACCTGTGCCTTAGTCAACTTAGAATCGTACAGGGATAGTAGGCATTCTAAAACAATTGCTATAATAAAAGCTATATTTACTAAGCACTTAGTTGTGGCAAACACAATTACACACACACACACACACACACACACACACACACACACACACAAACACACACCATTAAGGCATAGGTTACAATACCAGAAGAATCTCAAGATGAATAAAATCAGCTCAAGCTTGCCAGATGTGAACCCTAACCCTTGCTAACTCCTGAGGTGGTTGTTGTTGTTTCAACTTTTAAATTATAATTTATTCCATCCTGATTGTAATCCCCTTGCTCTCATCTTCCTGTTCCCAACCTTTCTTCCTCTTCTGCCCTATTCCCTTCCCCTAGATTTCTGACACGTGGGGTTCTCCTCCCCCCCCCCCCCATTGACTAACCACAGCCTGTCAGGTCTCATCTGGATAGCATCCCCTTCCTCTGTGTTTGCACAGGGCCTTGCAAGCAAGAGGCAGTGATCAAATCCAGGTCACCAGCGTTCATGTCAACTGTAGTACCCTTCTCCCCTGCCCTGCTTCCTCATGTGGAGAATGAGCTGTCCATCAGTTATATCTAAGTTCTCTGCTTGCAATGTTCTTGATTGGTGCATCAATTTGTTCTGCAACATCTGTCATCTCATTGATCGCCAGGGTTGATTAGGCTGATCTGACTGGCTAGGAAAGTGTTACCTTCCTCCTTCACCCCTCCATGTGTATCTCTCCTGGAGCTGCATGGTCAAAGAGGACAACATTCCCTGAATAAAGGAGTACCAGTGTTTGTCAAGGGTATAAGATTAGCTCAGCTCCCCTGCAAGAACATCCAAACAAGCTCAAAATCCTGAGGTTGTTTACATTTCATCTCTGTTTTCTTTGTCCTGTTCTTTCCCTCCCCTTTCCCATCCTTCCTCTGACTCTACTATCCTTTTTTCCTTCTCCTTTACTTTTCCTTACTGTTTCTTTCTCCTCTCTTACTATCTCACTTTTCTCCATCTTCAAAGGGGTGCATTAAGAGTATATTATAAACTAGTCCCTGTGTTAACTTCTAGGAAAGTTAGGGAGATTGGATAGCCATGGACTGGAAAGGATTCACATTTTTAAAGAGGTCATTAGTCAGCATAGAAGAAAGAAGACACATTAGTCAATGATAACATCACTTTAAAGCGAATGATGATTTAAGTATCTGAAAGTCTCTAAGAGGCTAGAAGAAAGGTCTGACTTCATTGCCAGGTTAAGGTCTCAATGTCTTCCTTTTTTCCACATACCCTTTGCTGTATATTCCTTTGGTTTAAGATTTCCTCACTGGCAACTAGTTTACCACAACGATGCCATTTATTCAATTATTCACTAAATACAGAATTGTATTAAGCATTATTATTCATTGATTTTCATGTAGAAATCTTGTGTGTGTGTGTGTGTGTGTGTGTGTGCCATACTCTATTAAGAAAATCAAAGATTCAACATATAAGGTTGTTTCCAATAAGAAAAGTTTAGACATGTATGATTTCAAAATCAAAAAGAAAATTATGGTCCTTTCTCAAAAGACACATAATTGAATAATTCATATGAATAACTGAACATATGAACAAAGGAAGAAAATATGTACAACTGTTTCATAAGAAAATATATTTTGAAGTAAATTCAACAATATTAAAGATCATGAATAAAAAATAATAGGTTTAATCTTGAATTACTTTGTTATAAATATATTTATAGCTTATTTTTTTATCAATTTTGATTTTTATTTACAAGCTGAATACAGTGTTGTTATTTAACTGTATTGGGACTTACATAAAAGTCAGTGATTAAGCCTGATCACCATAATTATTTCCTTTGGGATGTCTAGCACGCAACTGAGAATCTGTCTGAAATCATTGGCTATCAAAGGAAAGGAATACAGTAAGTAAAAATCAGAATATAAAATCAATCCGCATCCAGCATCTGCTATTTCAGAAGGTATAAGGATCCTCTACTTACATGGCTTATATATGTCAAAAGCAAAAGCAAAAATGCTTGGATCCCTTCCAGCTTTCACATTAACACATTGAGATGATTGTCACCCTAGAGACCTGGCAATGTCCTTCAAGTAGTCTTTAATTAAAATCAGCAGGCACTGTCATGGAACAGAGGAAGGTAGAACATAAGACACAACACTTCGCTGATATGACTCTACTCTTCTCTGTTTTCCAAAGGTCCTGAATTAAATGTGTCCCCAGAATGATCCTAGGGCTCTCAGTCCTCACTCCTCTTGGAACACACCACTCCTCCCCAAGAGTTCCACATCTGCCGTAACATCTTTGGCAGCAAGATGATATCATCCTTTACTTACACATATGACTTAGAAAGAACAAGTAGATGCCTGATTTTATCGCTAAGTGTGGAACCTGGAAAGGAAGCAGGTTGTAGTTTGATCTTTTAGAAACAGGTCCAGGAGGGTGTTTTTTTTTTAAACTGTTATAAATGACTGCAGGTTAATAAATTGTTTAAAATCTCATTACAGACAACTATAAAAGTCCTTTGTGATAGCAACATCTTTGGACATAATTTATTTTAGTTTTTATATGAGAAAATGATTTCAATTATATTCTTCCTCTTCCAACTACCTTGCTTCTTGTATTAATACTTTTAATGTTCTTCATAATTTTCCTTTATTGTACACATAACAATCTTTTGAAAAAAGGATCCCACTCTGTAACCCTGGTTGCCTAAACTCAGTATTAAGATAAATCTGGTCGTGAATTTTCTAGGATACACTTGTGTCTGCCTTCTAAGGGAAGAGTAAAGGTGTGCACCACCATATGATCAACAATTTTCTATTACAAGTTCTATAATTATATATACATATAATTATATATAGTGATTATATAATTATATATTGAATAAAGTGATGAAAGAGAAAGTATGAGTTTACTATGAGTAAGGAGCTGGGCTAAATGTGCATATTACAGTAAAGAAAGCCAGACAAATTACCTGACTTTATAAAGATACAGTCTACTTCTAACATGGAACAACAAAAGAGGGGAAATACCTAAATGGCTACATGACAAATGATACGTGATAAATCAACAGTGAAAAAGGTGATACATTCAGTTATTTATAACACAAATTCAATGGGAGAACACACATATGATGAACCAGTATACACATTGAATGCTGTAATGTAAGTTTATAATGTAAATAGGGTATTTCATTAATACCCATCTACTTCAAACTAACATATGAAATGCACAATTTAGTCTCTCTATATAATTTCAAGATTGAATGTTTCAATATATTCCAACAGTGAAATGATTATAACTCACCTGGCAGTGAGCTACTGTTCCATCTATAATTATTTTTCTGCTTTTAGGAAAAAAACAAATCCTACTTACAATAGGACTAATAAGCAACTTTTACATGTGTGGAAATTGTATCAAGTGGATAGATTGGGACTTGAACCAAAACCTACCTGTGTGGTGTTGTCAAAATCTCTAATCTCTTAGCTCAACTTTCTTCATCTAAACAGAGGGAAAAGCATTTTGTAGACTTTTCATAATTGATGCTGTGTGTGTGTGTGTGTGTGTGTGTGTGTGTGTGTGTGTGTGTGTTCTCCCAAGAAGAGAGAGGAAAAAGAAGATACCTGAAAGAGAACAGTGCAGAGGGAGAGAGGGGGGAGTAAGTTTTATTGGGAGAGTTTCATAGAGACAGGTTAAATAGAGAACAAGTTAGACACAAGTGAAGACAGAAGCCAGAGAATAAGAAGGAGCCAGAACATTAGAACAGATTTCTAGAGTTAATTTGAGGCCAAGCAGAGCAATTCAGTCAAAAGATGAGAGAAGCCAGATTCTATCAATCAGAAAGAGCTCGAAAGGGTGAGCTTATTCAGCAGTAAGTCTCAGAAGCTGAAAACATTTTAGGCCTCGGTTATATTATACGGAGGCTAGAAGCTTCCAGGACTAGGCCTAGGTTAGCAGACATAGGTAGTAAGACTCAGATAACAATTAAAACAGGAGAATAAAAGATTGTGTGTGTGTGTGTGTGTGTGTGTGTGTGTGTGTGTGTGTGTTGCATGGTGACTACAAATAGTAAAAAACATTCAATAAATGCCCAAATTTGATAGTAATAGTACAAATACTTTTGAATAATTAATCAGAATTTTATATTTTTCAATAAGCTATCAATAGATATTTACTGGAATTATTTTGTTACCAAAGGTTCTGTAATGTAAAATGAACTTATTAAAATTCCACTTATGAAGAGATACAGAGAAAGACATAGATACTTGCCATAGATTTTTACTATGTAAGGCACTGAAAAAAATCCTACTAAGTTATCAAATTTAATTCTCAGCATAATCTATATCATTACTTTTGTCCAAATGTGGAGGCAGAGGTGCCACCACACGTAGCAGCATGCCCAGGCTATAGACCTAGTAGCTGTTAGATTTGTCTGATCTGTTTGATGCTACAGAAATTGGGCTATCAGGATGTAAAACTGTTTAAATGATAAGAGGCAGCTTCCTTGTTTATATTCAAAATCACCACTTCTATGCACTTCCTGCGAAGGACCCACGCGTGGAAGTGAGAACAAGCATTCTCTTGGCGGACTGTGGTCCCATCTGCTGTAGGGATAGCCATCTTTTCTTCATGTGCCTCTCCAATATCAACACATGGGTTTATTCTGTTACATGAGTGATATGCCTGTGGGCTTGCTAGGCTATAGAAATGACCTCAAAGGCAGTAATTACTCTAGATACACCAGTTATGTGTGCAGTGACATGTTTGACAATGGCTGAAAATATTTACATGCCCAGTGAACAATTCAGGCTTTCTTTTTAACTTTTAAACTCAGAGAATTTCCCTGCAAAAAAAAAAGCAGAGAAATGAAGCCCACAGGTTTTTTTTTTTTTTTTGCAAATGAATAATAATTCAAGCGTTCAAAAACAGGGTTAACTGTTTTTTTTTTTCTATTGCTAATAAAGAAATCTAAACATCTTTTACTCTAGCCTTTCTGGGGAGAGCAGTTTCTTTTGTTTGTTCGGATTTGTTGTTGTTTCTAGACAAGGCTAAAAAGTAAAAATCAAAAGATGAACTTAATGTTGTGGAAATCCTACAATAATTTTAGAACAGTTAAGGCTACTCTATCTTTCCTATTCAGAATCATCAAAGTATGAAAAACTTAAAGCATTATCATGGCCATTTGATTACAGCCATATGATGCTTTCTTGTTAATTAAGTGGATCATAGAGCCTTGTAGATAAGATAAATCTGTTAGACAAAAATTCTTCATCCTCACGCGAGGAAACTAAGACTTGGGAGTGAAGTTACTGACTCAATACTATAGCAGTAGCTCTGATACACACCCCAGCTCCTTGCTTCCAGGTTTGGTCATCTTTCTCAGCCAGCATTTCCCATATAACTCATTGTTTGGCTTTCTAGGACAATGTCTAGCCATGAATTTGAACTATACTTAGGCAGACGAAAACTCTGAAATACAACTAAGACTTTAGGTTGCCAGCTGGATGCAGTTCAGGAGGACACCCTACTGTCCTTTCGATGCTGAGCAATGTGGAAGAGGCCATGGTGGCTCAGAAATGCCTATCCTCATCATGATCAAGGGCTGGCATAGATCCCGAAGGGCCAATATATTCTCCAGCAGGAGGAAACTTCACAATTTCACTGAATAATACAATGACTTTATAACTTGGTTTCAATTTTTTAAAAATCGAAGAAAGTATGCCTATTTTGAAAGGATTTTCAATAGAATTTGATTTTTTTCATCCAGTGTAAGTTGCAGTTTGCTGACTGTTCTCAATGTTCAGAATAGACTGATAAAAATCTAAGAAGTAGTGGAAGAATAGGTTCTCTGCATTTTAAGTCTTTATATGCCTATTATTCGGTATTTATCCTTAGGCAAGCTATTTAGTATGCTTTTCTCTAATTGTTTTTAAGCTTGACTGAATTCATATATTAAAGCCTTTGAATCAGTTCTTGGGCTATATTGAGATTCAAGTAACTATCTGTAATGTAAATACTTTAGGGTGAAGTTTTGAGTATAGAAAGGAAGGGAGGTTGGTGCTTCAAAATAGACAGGAGAAAAGTCATGGCAGTCTCAAGGGACCTGCATTTTCCTGGCTCTCTTTCCAGGATTGTTCCTAACCTTCACTCAGTTCTATGCATTCTAGGAAGAAATATATTTGCAGAAAATACTCAAATGGCCCAGAGGCCTCTTGCAAGTAACCAAGCATTCATAGACATTTCCTACCTGAACTGCAGTTCTCTTCATTTAGCAAAATATAATTGTTGGAAATTACCAGGGACTCCTTTATCTACAATACCCACTTCAGCAAAACCCTGAGGTTATATTATAGTATCTAGGCAAAGAGCACAGAATTTTTGTAAGATGATTCTTGTTCACCTCTTAATTGCAGTAGTGAGGTAGTAGATTGAAGCTCCTGTTGCCTGGGTAACTGCCACACCTGCAATGCAGGAGGACTTATTTCTTCTTTATTCTAGACTAGATCTAATGGCTAATATGGTTACAGCAAAGCTGAAGCTGAATAAGAAAAATTAGGAGAAGAATCAAATTAAAGAGATAGTTTCTTGACTGATAATAATGGAAAAGGCATGGAGATTCCTCTGGAGGATCTTTTATTGTGCAAGATTGTTTTAGCTATTCTGGGTTTTTTGTTTTTCCATATGAAGTTGAGAATTGAACTTTCAATGTCTTTTTAAAAACTGTGTAGGTATTTTAATAGGGATTGCATTGAATCTGTAAATTGCTTTTAGTAAGATGGCCGTTTTTACTTTGTTAATTCTCCCAATCCACGAACAAAGGAGATCATTCCATCTTCTTATGTCATCTTCAATCTCTTTCTTCAGAGTTAAGAACATTATGACTGACAGATCTGGGCCCAGCGTTCCTGCTCAAACTATGGCACCAGCCAAGGACAATACGGGAAGTAAACTTTGAACCCCTACTCAGATTTAGCCAATGGACAGAATATTCTCCACAGTTGAGTAGAGTGGGGACTGACATTCACACGAGCTTTGGTGCCCCATATTTGACCACATCCTCTGGATAGGGAGGCCTGGTGGCACTCAGAGGAAGGACAGCAGGCTACCAAGAAGAGACTTGATACCCTTTGACCATATACAGGGGGAGGAAGTTCCCCTCAGTCATAGTCATAGGGGAGGGGAATAAGGGGAATGTGGGAGGGAGGGATGAATGGGAGTATGCAAGGGATGGGATAACCATTGAGATGTAATATGAATAAATTGATAAAATATATATTTAAAAAGATAACGGAAAAGGCACAAAGCTGAATGGGTCAAAATTTGTGACATCACGCTAAATTCCTCTCCTTTTACTCTGAAAATGAAAATGGAAAGAAAACACATAACAGCCAAACAACTAAACTTCTCATCATCATTTAGATATGTGCATCTAAATATTAGTGAAGAAAAGTGCAGACATTTATGAATTTATTTATATTTATGAATGATTTATAAATGACTTTGCTATTGCCCTGGTAAAATTATCTCAGGTGTTTAGCCTTGTGTTTTTAACAAATTATTTAAGAATGTCTTCATATTCTTACTTTTCAAATGAAAGTAATCTGATGAATATACTTTTCTAATAATTTGCTAATATCTTTATTTTCTTTAATTTAAAATTAACCTTAATACTAGGAAAGCATTACATAGACATTACTGAATCAAAGTGTTCAGGGAATGCCTGCCATATTTAATAGATCTTAAAAATAAGCTGTCTCATAGCCATGGTTGTATTGATTAGACTATAAACAGCATTATTTTTAACTGATTCAAAGCTTGGGTATAAAAATATTACAATGACATCATTTCTCCTTTACCTGAGACCTCTATGTTGCTAATTTATTAATTTAAACTAGCTAATTTGAAGGTTCCTTAGATGCTATGATTTTTGTTCACTCTCTTGCTATACTGGCTTACAGGACTCTGTCTTATTTCTTTTCTTCTAATAGGTATGGTTAGCTATGGGAGCAGCTAGTCAATCAGGTAGTCTGAAATTTGGGGACATTTTAGTGCCTGAGCTTCTGTAACCGGAAGTGATGAACTGAGAGGAAACTGTTGAGAAGGTGTCCTTCATATGTCCTAAAGTTCACCCTGAGTCAGAGAGAAAGATCAAGGCTTCCTAACAATGTCCAGCCCTCAAGGAAGCCTCTGTCCAGGAAGCCATGTCATGGTAGGGCCATCTTAGGCAGTTTACCTGTTGAATCATTTGTGACAGGAAGAAACAAGCAATTAAGAAAGAAAACCCTGAGACAAACGTTCTTTAATGCCATGAGATATCAGAAGCTATTTGAAAATCCAGATGATCACATGCATTTTTAAATGGGAGAAAGTTTACTAGAAGCCTCTGAATATGTGACAATAACTTAAAATAAAGCATGAGATGATATGTACAATTTCTGATCTAAGAAAGGACCCATCAATTCAATTCAAGACAGCGTACAGAATCTGCCTTCTTGTTATGAGTCTGTGATGAGACAGAAAGATAAGGCCGAAATAGAGTGGTGTTTAGGAAGGAAGGGGATGGGCTAGATTGTATCCTATCTGACTCAAAGGACAAACTTTAGAAAACTTCACTGTTACATGGAGGTCTGCAAGAGAAGAGATCACCTGTTTTCAAGGAACCATTTGATTTGTAAGGAGAAAGTTGAAGCCCTCAGCCTTTCTGATATGGGGTACTGGGGTGTTGCACAATACATTCTAAGGAGGACAACTGGTTCATGTCTACACAGAGAATGGCTTCCCATGAAGTGCTATTTTCAATAAATTCTATACATAAAGCAACACATCACCTACTTTACAACAAAAGCATAAGTACCTGTTTATTAAAACACTGCTCTGAATGGCTGCTGAGCCTATCCTCCGTTAAGATAAAATGGAATTATTCATTTCTATGGGCCGTCAGACAATGGATTTTGGGTGCATTTTAAGCTGAACTTAATTATTTTTACAAAAACTTGGAAATAGTTTATTTATGTTTGGCTAGGTGCCAGGGCTATCTGCCAGGGCATCATATCTGGCTGATACAGGCTGATGTGTTCCGTCTAGCTTCCCAAGTTAGGACCCACTGTTACATGAACATCAGCTAATAGGCTTTTGCAGGTCTCTCAAAAATTAATTATAGTAGATTTAAATTAATTGCTAAGTAGATAAAAGAATTCCCAGTGAATCTTCACGTTTTCAAACTTATAATGTTGCCTCCTAAGCAGCAGATAACCAGGGCTCTAGGACGGCCTTTAAATAAATAAAAGCAGATAAAAACGTTGCTCCAGTCCCAGGTGCTCTTTCTTTATTTAGTTTGAGCAATAGAACATATACTTTAGTAGACAAATGTTGAGGGAGTATCTCTAATGCAATAAGTACTCAGATACTAAAGATGGAAATGCAAATGGATAGAATGCCTTCTACTTAGTTTAATTTATGAAAGTATTATACAATCACATATATTCAATTTCCTTACTAACAAAATCATACATGCTTAAACCTTATAGCATCTGTATGTGAGGTGGGAGGTGGGGGTGCGTGGAGGCACAGGACTCATATGACCTAGGAAGCAGAAGCCTGTGGCTTTCCTGAGGTTTCTGGTGTAGAGACCTTCCTATAACAAGTAGACTCAACAACTCAAATGCCAATTAAAAGCATTCTTAGACAAAGGGCTCATTTGTTCTGCTCCTCATAGTGCGTATAGCTTTCATAAAAACACTTATAGCTGGAAAATATAATTTTAAAAAAATCAGGCTTAGAGTATTGCATAAAGATATGCAGGTTGGATGCTGTAGTGGTTTTAGGATGCTTGGTCTCAGTCCTATTTGATTTGTCTGGCATAGGTACGTGCTATGTTAGTAAAAACAAAACAAAACAAACAAACAAACAAAAATAGCAATGATCTCTACCAAACTAAACTACAATAGAGAAGAATGTAACGATTGCCCCAGGAAAACAGTGCTTGAGCTAGACACCTGCTTGGTGGATTGAAACACGTGATAATTTAAACAGAAATGGCAGAATATTGAGAAGGTAGCAGTGGAAAAAAGCCTAATGACTCAATACATTAAAAAGGAAAGGGCATGGAAAAAATAGACACTTTTTAGGAATGCCTAGAAAAGGCTGTAAATTAGCAGAAGTCTAAACTATGTAATGTATTTGAAGAAGTGTTGTGCTAAAAGCTCTCAAGCAACTGGAGTGACTGCTGACAGAGTTGATCCACGCTTGCTGGACGAGTTTTAATGAATAGAGGAAACTGATTGTAATTAGCACCGCTCGTCTGGATAAAATGACTATCTGATAATTCATTTAAATTGGTTCCCCCTTCCTTCAAATGGTCTGTAGAAGCACTTCCTTAAAGAGTGAATTAAACTTAATTTTGTTTAGAGGTTTTCCGTGGTTTTTGAGACGTGTTCAAAACTAAATGGAGTCATTTTGAGTTGCTGCAAAGAAGAGGTTGAGAATCAGTTATTTATAAGTCTATTTATTGACCCAGCAATTTTCAAGATTTCATGTAATAATGAAAGTGATTATAAACAAGATTGTCAAATCTTAGGAGATATGCTGAGCATATTTGAAATATAGACTCAACGAATTGTCAGATGTAGAGAGAATAAACAACCAGTAAACACAAAGAAATAGTGGGAGGAGCTTCCCCTCAGGCTACAGAACTCCTGAGACATCGTAACTAGAAAAAGCAGTACTCAGACAAGATCTCATTTACTTAAGTTGAATTTCACAATGGTTAATAAAAAAGTAAAAGAAGTGGACCAAAATTAAAATGTGATAAAACGATTTTTAATCATTTGAAAGTATCTCATTCATTTGTGACAATGATATACCCCCATTAAAGAGCACATAGTACAACAGTGTGTAATTATAAAATGGCAAATTTAATTAAGTGCTCCTGCTCCAAAATTTCCACTGTTACTGTTCTGAGAGAGCAAATCTTTGAGTTACTTGTTCACATGTGATGTATTATATCAAATATGTAAGCATATACCGTTAGGAAGAAGTTCAATATGTAACTCTGGAATAATGCATTGGGAAATGTTCTAAAATTAACCAAAACTATACCAGTGTGCTATTGCCATTTTAAAATTCAATTATAATCTGAGCTATTAGTTAATTAAGTAACAATTGATGAACAATTAGGATGCTTGTTTTTATTATAATGCCTTTTATAAACCATTCTCCCATGAATATATTTACACCTACAATAGCGAGAGTCACTTTCTAGGAATATCTCCAGGTTAAATATATAGACAGTTAACACTGGATTATAATATGAATTAATGAGAAGAGCAGATCATGTTTCAAATCTTTGTCCAATCTGTTGTGTGAGCAGTGGTTTATTATTTTTCTTCTCTTCAATGCTTTCTCTTTCCCTTCCTTTTTCTTGTTCTATCATCTTTAGTCAATAATTCTCTCTTCTACCCCCCCCCCCCTACTCAGGCGTTGAATTATGATCTGTATTCACTTGCCACTCATTTGTCTACTGCCTACTTAGCATGTTCTACTTTTTCCCTAAAAGACATGCCCAAGACTTAGGAAAGCACCATGGAATAAAAGTAGAGGATTTTATATATTATACAAGCAAAGTGTTATCCCTAATATCAATGCAAACATTTTTTCTTTTGAATTTACTGCACTGATTTTAAAACTTTGCTTTCAAAACAATTAACAAAAATTGTATGTATTAATATAGTATGTTGTAATATTCTACACATACACACTGTGTAGAATATTCAAAGATAAACATATGTACCAACTCAAGTGTTTACCTTTTTTTTTTTTTTTTTTAACAAAAACCAGTCTAAGCTGTTTTACTCCTGTGTAAAAAACTGAGGGTGTAGCCATCTAGAGACAGTTCTGTGGACTTAAATAACCAACTTTATACATCTTTTTCTTTATTCTGTCAAATGATTATGACACATTTGAAACAGGTTTTCATATTCACCACTCGAAAATATTTCCTTATTCTTTCCTCCAGTGTTTCTTGTGTCTCCATTTTATTTTTATATTTTGTGTTTTCATCTACCCTTGCACTTGTATATTTGGACTTGAGTGTGTGCTGGGTAGAGATTTAACTCTTTTTCCTACTAGTACCTAGCTTGCTTGCAAGATTAACTACATAATTTACTTCAGCTACTGATTTGAAATTTTTAAAAATGAAACCTAAACTTTCTAAAACAACAAATAATATTTCTCTAGTTCTGAAGTCCATCTTTAAAATAGACTCAAAATCATCTGAGAATATTTGTCCTACTAATCTCTTTTATCGATTAAATCGCACTAATTGCTTACATTTATTGAATTATAGGATGTTAACTACTGAAGTTCTAGGATGTGTTTAATAATTGGCAGAAGGCATTTTTTAAGCTTCCTATGCCTGCTTACCCCTGCAATTCTAGCACCAGGAAGGCTCTGGAAGTGGGCAGCATGAAATAAATAATGAATTCCATCTGAGCCAGTCAGGTGTAGATAGTAGCTTTAATGTCAAAACAAACAGAGCAAGACAAAAGAACAACACGGTAAGAACACGTAGTCAAATAGAAACAACGTGTGTGTATTTCAAAGATTTGGATTCTGAGCCCTGCCTGAGCACATATATATGCTATGTTCATCTAAGTCATGTGATTTATGCAGTAGTTCCAGCTTATAAAGTTAATCATCACAGTCAAAGGCTTTTTCAGTTAAGAAGATGATTCAGTGATGTTTCTCTGAATTTACAGTGTTTTGCATTGACCTATTATCCCACTTGTTCTTTCTTTCTTTTCTTTTCTTTCTTTCTTTCCTTTTTTTTTTTTTTTGGAGACAGGGTTTCTCTGTGTATGTAGCCTTGGCTGTCCTAGACTAGCTTTGTACTCTAGTCTGGCCTCGAACTCAGAGTGATCTGTCTGCCTCTGCCTCCCAAGTGCTGGGATTAAAGGCGTGTGCCACCACACCCGGCCCTATCCCAGTTTTTCTTGCTGATGAGAATGTAAGAAGACACAAACAGTTGAAATCTGCTGTATACTGTTTTTGTTAGCCTCTTTAATCATTAGGAGGCTCATGTCTTGAAAATTTACACAAATAAATGTTCCTTTTTATCCTACTGGACCATCCTCAAGTTTGTAAATAAGCCTGTAATAGGAGCTTTTCCTCAGACATCCTTGCCTCCCAGGGCTTTGCGTTTGATCCTTTGTGCCTTCCCTGCCCAGCATCCTTGGATGAAATAGCTAGAGGGATCTTCCTGCAGGAGCATCATTCTCTAAAGTGACAAGGAAGCTGCTTCCTTCACAGCTGGCAGTGTGTGCCAGCATAATACCGGGATGCCAGAAGTGCTCTTGAAGAACAAACAGGCAACCTGTTTCCTCCTCAAGCTGTAGCAAAAGCTGTCAAAACCACAGGTGCAGCAGGAGCCATCCTCAATCAAGCTGTTTACACTCCTTCTTCAGTCTTTCATTTGGCAGCTGAGGTTGGGTCTGGCCTCCTCCTCAGCAGCTGAGACAATGTATCTCTTAGGATTTAAGTCACACAGATGGTGTGAAGATTTAGCCCTTTAAATCCAGACCATCACAAGTGGTGGAGTTAAAGACCCTGGGCCAGGTAGAGCAGCATTTGTATTTAGAAAACGGATGGAAAGAAATACCCAAAGCAACTATACAGTTTCTATTTCTGTTAGAGATCTTTTGAAATCTTCTTTGGAACTGTACCCTTTCCCACAGCTGATGACTGGCAGCTAGGAGGCTAAAAGTCTGGAGATAATGAGCTACATTTATTGTGACTTTAAGTTAATATTTAGAATTACCAAATTCACAGATTCTTACAGTAAATGGTATAAAAAACATTAATATAAAAATCAGTCTATCTTCAATTGTCTTTGAAAAAATCTCAACATCAACTCGCCCATAAGAAATCTCACAAAAATATTGTCACTTTCATGGAATACATTATAATTTGTTTTATGCCACATTTTGCTGTTTTTATAAAGTGAACATTACATCTAAAAATTAACCATGAATTTGATTAAGTCAGAAAGAAACACGAGCATATAAAGTTAAATCCTAATATCTTAGAATATATTAAATTTAAATAAAATTTACTTAATAAGATATGCAATATGCAGTATATAATATATGCTTAATGTGAAAAATGACAAATCTTTAAAAATAGGTACTCTGGTGCCTCATATTTGACCACGTCCCCTGGATGGGGAGACCTGGTGGCACTCAGAGGAAGGATAGCAGGCCACTAAGAAGAGACTTGATACCCTATGATCATATAAAGGGGGAGGAAGTCTCCCTCAGTCACAGTCATAGAGGAGGGGAGTAAGGGGAAAATGGGAGGGAGGGAGGAATGGGAGGATACAAGGGATGGGATAACCATAGAGATGTTATATGAATAAATTAATAAAATAAAAAATGAAAAAATTTCTAAAAAAATAGGTTATACGGAAACTAAAATGGACAAATGT
Organism: Acomys minous; assembly: GCF_964271855.1. Taxonomy (NCBI): domain Eukaryota; kingdom Metazoa; phylum Chordata; class Mammalia; order Rodentia; family Muridae; genus Acomys; species Acomys minous. The sequence continues at coordinate 51,977,571 of NC_140492.1, forward strand.
TTCCTTAACGATATTTAGGTTTTTTAAAAAATAAGACAAACTTATTTACACTGGTTTCTCAAAGTATCAGCTTAATATTTTAAGTGATTAAAATCAAGTTAAACTTTTATTTTTGTATTTTAGGTTTTTTTTTAGATAACAGATGAGGACTCACTATGTAGCCCTAGATGAATCAGAAAACTCTATGTAGACAAGGCTGGCTTCAAATTCACAGGACTATGCCTGCCTCTACCCCTGGAGTGTGGACTTTAAAGCATGTACCATTTGCCTGACTTTTTTGTTTTTCAAACGAAGTCTATGCTAATATACTCCAAAATGAAACCAATTTTCATTAACATTAATGAAAATAAACTGTTTCGGTCCTGCTAGAATAGAATAATTGAATATGTTTTCTATGTAAAACCACCTTTTAAAAAAGATAATATTTTAGTTCCTGTATCATTTGAAAAAATAGTTTCATCAGGTTTTCTCACCAGTTTCTTAGTTAAACTACCTTTTACATAGAGAGAACCCTTTCGTTATAATAATATATCATCTGCATTGCTCATTACTTTTACAACTGCAATAGGCTGTATTTACTCATGGTTCGGCTTATTATGCAACTTGTAGCTCCAACGTAATATTAGATACTGTATTCATAAAGCTAAGGGCTTAGAACTCCACCAACAATCTTTCTGTCAAACATGTATCTTAAATTATAAGGTTTTCTACCATCAAGGGACTTCTCACCTGTCTATTGTGTTCTGCCTGTGAAGCTGTGATTTCAATGTAGGGATGAGCCCAAAAGAAAAAAAAAATGTCAGATGTCATAGAACGAAGGGAGAAGGTGTTATTGAGAAGGGGCTCAGACCAGCCTTCTGTCATTTCCCAGCACACACAGCTGCTCAGAACCAGTCTGTCTCATGCATTATCTTTCCTCAGCCAAAACAATGAGGTGAAGTTTTTGAAGACTCCAGGATTCTAGAGATAACAAAATACTCCAGTTATTATCTCTGGTGTAAGTGTCTTCCTTTTTCCAGACATGCAATCTCTCTCTTCTCTCTCTCTCTCTCTCTCTCTCTCTCTCTCTCTCTCTCTCTATATATATATATATATATATATATATATATATATATGTGTGTGTGTGTGTGTGTGTGTGTGTGTGTGTGTGTGTGTGATTTTATATTTTATATCTTTTATATATTTATTATATATATCTAATAAAATATTTTTTCAGTGCTTTTTGAGGCCTGGCTGACTTTTCCAGGGCTTGGGCACTCAAAGCAGTAGGGGAAGGCTGATCGTGGACTATCTTTATTGATTAGATGTATTGTCTAAATATGGAATCAATACCATACAAATGTCATTTGCAATTTTCAAACCCACTCATGAGATGGTAGTTTTATCTCTACCAAGCAGTCAGTTATTCGAACCAATCCAGAATTCTAAGAGCATTGTGACCAACCAAACACCAGTGCAGCCCTACCCACAAAGCTTTTGAATAGTCTTAAGGAAATGGAAGTGGGGTAGCATTGCGATTATATTTTAATTAAATATATAAAAGTATTAAGAAAATGTAAATATTTTAAATAATGCAGAGATGCTTCTGTCATTGTGTAGGAATATGCCTGTGTGAATGCGAGTGCCCTCAGGTTCTGGAACATGGCATCATATCCCAGGGAGCTAAAGTCCCTGGCAATTATGTTTTCCAGGAGCCAAATGCGGATCCTCTTAACTACTGTTGTAGCTCTATAGCTTCATTAAAAATATTTTAAAAATTGATGGCAATAGGATTGAGAAGAGCTACTGTCCAGATGAGACCACTGAGTCTGTGAGCCTCCCTTATTGAGAGACTTTGCCCAGTGTATGTAGCAGACCTATTATCACACAATAATACACCCCTAAGAACTGGCTTGCTTGGACAACAAAAACCAACCAACTCATCACAAACAGTGACTCCTGCTGATGACTCGCTCCAATTCCAGCCAGAATAAAAAGGGTTAGGGAAGGCTTGTCAGCTATGCCACTGGTTTGCATGTAGCTGAAGGGATGACAAGTTTCCTTGTTACATGTAATGGTTAATCTTCAATGTCAACTTAATCATATCTGGAATTGACTTAGAGATAGGACTCTGGGGGTGGGAGTGGTCTGTGAAGGCGTTTCCTGGGAGGAATATCAAAGGGTGAAAGGAGACCTTTCCCGTAACAGAATACATTCAAAGAGATCTAAGGCAAAATTGGTGCTGTGATGCTTCATTGCCACCAGATCTCAGCATCTTTGGCCTTCAGTGTGGATTAAAGCTCCACACTCTTCAGGAGTCCTCCAGGTTTCTGCATCAGATTGAAATTACTGATATATCTGAGAGAAATGAACTATGTGGATCAGGATGATACACATTCACAGCCTCTGCAGTGTACAAACAGCCGCTGTTGGGCTACCCACCCATACCCTGTAATATATATTTATATAATATAAATTTATTCTATTTTCCTGTTCCTGTAGAGAACTATACACTACACTGTTGACACGTAGAGATTTAAAATAAAGGTAAATTGGCTAATGTTTCCTTCAATATCTCATTCGTTGTTCTGTAGAAAACATGACTGGGAAGGCAAGGGATATATACACAAGGTCTTTTATATGCCAGACTGAAAATGTTTCACACTACCATCTTTGTATTCATTATTCAAGAGCTGCCAAATCTTCTCTGTGGTATCGGGGGGGGGGGGGCAAAGCTACCTTAAGACTTAGAGTAAAACTGACGATAAGCTTTCTTATGTTGAGTTCTTCAATGTTGGCTTCTGCCAAGCTAACAACTATTACAAAGGAACTCTTGCACCATTGGAAACGTTGATTACAAAATTAGTCTTCAGTAAAAGACTATTCATACAACTTAGACGGGGTTAAGAGACCCAAAGTTATCAAGAGATCTTTTCCTAAGCACAGAGTCAGACAAACCTCTTAAGACCATCCTTATCATCTTCAGTGCTTTCGTCATGATAGCACAAAAAGAGGACCCAAGTGGATGGTAAAGAAAAATTGATAGTCATGTTTGTGTGGGTTTCCTCAAGAATTTAGTCCTTGAGCTAGGAGGCAGAAAATAGCAAGGTCAATGTGTGTGGGAAGGATCCAGCCAAGTGAAGGTCCAGGTAGAAGGAAAAACCAACTCCACCCTCCTCTAGACCTGAGGCCTCTGTGCTGTTCTGCTCTCCTCCGACCCAAAGCCTTCATGTTCTCCTCGCCTTTCCCCTCTGCCTCTGCCTTGCAGACAGTGTATCTTGAAACTACTCACACTCCAGATTCACGAGAGGGTGATCATTCCAGTATTATTGACTTTTTTTTTTTACATTTATGCTTTCTCTTTCTTTCTGACTTTGAGACCCATACAACAGTCTTCTTCACAAATGTTGAGCCATCCTATTAAGATAGTATACATTTATAAGTAAAATTTCTGAATTAAGACATTGATATTCCTGCCATCAACAGTTTCTATTTTTACCTGAGGCAGAAATAGAGAAAAATCCCCTTTCAATTAGCTCAAAACCCAGTAGCACTAAGAGCACTGGCCTCTCCGTCAAAAAAAATTGTTACTTCAAACACGGAAGAACCTGTCTCCCTCAGACTCATCCCAGGTCGCTCCCTTGTGTTTTGTCCCCCTTCCCCTCCTGTCTCAGTCTTACATCTATGGGATGGATACTTTGCTCTATTTTTAAAATGCACCACTGATGTGTGCTCAGACCTACTTGTAATTATATTTTCTATGGTTGGACTGAAGGGAAGGTCCCACTGCGGGTCCAAGTGTGTGACAGCTGAAGTGACGGGAATAAATCTGGCCTGCTCAGTGTTGTCAATATGATATGGCACATTGATTTCCCAAGCTGAATTAAGGACACAGTCTGAGAGATTTCTGAGCACAGTTGGCCCAAGGCAAAATGAGAGGACAGAGCAGGTTTACTTGGTGTTTCCTTCTCACAGCTCGCCTTTCTCCGTTTTGCCCTCCCCTCTCTTGCTTTTGGGAACACTGGTCTTCCTGGATTTTCCTCTAGGTCAAAAGATCTTTGGATGAAAGAAATATTAAACTTTCTCTCCACCATGGCACTCCTGTGCATCTACGTCACCTTTGTACAGTGACAAGTGAAAATTAAAGAATAGGCTGTGATAACGCACACGTGGAATCTTAGCACAGCAGAGACTGAGGCAGGAGGATGGCTGTGAGTTAAAGGCTAGTTTTGGTTCTATATTGAGTTTCAGGGCACCTTATGGAACACAGAGAGAAAAACAGGAATCAAATGACATTTATATTTTATTCTTAGAGCCTTTCTTGATGGGAAGTGAGGACCACGGTTACCTGTGGTGTGCTTAAAATGGCCTTCCCGCCAACGGCGCAAGAGAACAATTCTTTCCTGTCTATGTTTCCACTCTTTATTGCTTTTGTCAGTTAATCTGCTATCACCATTCCAGGCTTCAACTTTAAGCCACCCTCAGGATGTCATAGTAGTCTGGTAATTTATCTGTAGAACCGATGTCTCTCTGTACTACTCTTAGGATCGTTGAGACACACCTGAAATACTTGGCCTTCTTCTTTCTACATGCTGCTGACAGATTAATCTTCTAAAATGCAGCTATTATCTTATTATCCTAAGCTTAAAAACCATCATTAGTGACTCCGGACTTTCAATTACATCCTAATTGCTTTACCTGACACTTAAGACCCTCCATGACAGAGAACTGAAGCAGCATGCCCGAAATTCCAGCTAAATAAAACTGCAGACTCTTTTTAGAAAATGACCCAGAATCTGCATAGGCCTGACGGCTTTCTGTTGATGTTGATGACTACAAAACACTGATCAATTCTACCTGAGGAAATCACTTTAGTTACACTGAGCTAGTCTTTATTGGCAGCTTCTAATGGTCTCATTATATTCCAAATTGGAAAGGACTGCTCCCTATGAACCTCTAGAGTATTTCTGGGGTCCCTTATGGCAGTAGTATTGAAATGATCAAAATTTTTGTTTCAAAAACTGTAACCATAATTACTCTGAAGCATTTCAGTAGTTTTGCTGACACACACACACACACACACACACACACACACACACACACACACACACACATACTCCCCCCTTCCCAGTTGTCCCAAATTTTACCTTACCGGAAATTTCAAAGAAGACTCAACTAAGAACACAGTCTCAAAAGCCACAGCAGGTAATCACTAACTGATTTTTGTTGAATTGCATTCTTTGACCAGGACCTGAATGACCCTGATTAGCATGGAAGAGATTTCTACAACCATAAATTAGATTAAATTAGAAATTTACATACTAAAGAATGTTGAATGATTAGATTGAGTGGACACATCCTTCAGCAATGTTCTCACGTTTCTAATCATGTAAAGGTAGTCTATATTTTATTATAAAAAGGCGTTACCTAGTAACTAGGCAAAGTACTGAGACTAAGTGAGGGCTGAGTGTTCAAACTTAAAGGAGGACATCTACATCACCTCTTTCAAGGGCCTAGGAGCATACCAGAGAGGGAAGCTAAGAGAATATAAGAGGTATAGCAAGGGGAGGAGTGTTATGAAACACTGTCTCTTAGAAATGTCTGTTGTAATTGTAAACATACAACAGCTGGAGCTACATGCATTATACCTTCACACAGACACACACACACACATGGAAACACACATATACACATAAACACACATACACACAGAGACACATACATATACACTACACACAAATATAAACACACTACCTATACACTACAGACATACACATAAAAATACACACATACACACACTACACACACACACACACACACACACACACACACACACACACACACACACATGCATGCAGTTGTCCATGCCTTCAGGAAGATGACTCCCTAGGAGGATGAAGGGGGTCAGTATGAGTAGAAGAGAATTAGAGAGGGTAAACAGTGGTGACTCTGATGATATATTGTATAAATATATAAAACTGTCCAAATAATAAAGATGTAAGAATAAAGTAAGCTTTTTTTTGTCAGATGGGAACTAATTCTATGTCACCAGCTTGTTCTTGGTGTGTGGTAGGGCTGTCTTAAGGCCGCTTAGGTCCCTCAAGTTTCTTTCTTCTCCAGGAATTAAGGTAAAACCTGTTTCCTACATGTAGCCATTTAAAAGTGTTTCAGGAAAATCTCTCCCTAAACTGTTCATCCTAAGCATGGACAGCATGCAGCAGCTTTACAAGTGTGTCACCTGTGATACCAGCAGGATGCCAATAGGTAGATGGTAGCCTGTCAGTTCCAATGAAATATGTGACTGACTCAAGCTGAGCAAAAATCCATTGTCAATAACTCAGCAGTTAATGCTAGGAGAAATGAATAGAAATGTGGGGATCAGCTTCCTTCTGTTTTATATTACATTTCTATCCATTCTGTGTGCTGACTTAAGTTTTAGATGTAAGTAAATACGGGGATATGTGTATGTATGTGTACGAGCTGTAAACAGAAGACTTGGATGATATGTGAAGTAAAATTAGAAAGAACATTCATTATTTTACTATGTAGGGATATAAAAAAATTATTGACATCTTATAAATGATGCAATATGGAGCATACAGTGGCAGGCTTAGTTCTTCACTCATTGACATCTCATTAAATTATCCACGTGTTCAAACTTGTTAATGTATAAAAAAAATGCTGCCGAAGAAATCAAGGGTAAAATCTGCCTAATGTAGTATTTTTTAAATATGTGCCTGTGGATACAATGTCCTCCCATCACTCTAAGTTTCCAAACATAGCTGGGACTATATGACATGCTTCTTTCCTCACCCTGCTCTGAGCAAAGCTGTTGCATGTGCAAATCTGAAATGCATCAATGTGTATACATCACACACTGCATGGTGACTTAAAGCAGAAAAAGAAAATAAGGGCTACACTCCTGTATCTAAAGCTCCCTCAAAGTTCTTATACCATGATAGATAGAGAAGGAGGACTCTTTAAAAAAAAAAAAAAAGGAAAACTATGTCTGAGAAGAAAAAGCACTGTGACTTTTAGCTAAGCAATGCCCAAGGCTGTCGTCTTCACTTTCAGTTCTGCATCTATGTGTGAGAAAGTCTAAGCACTTTATCACAATAGAGTAAAATCAGCGACTGTCATTGTCTGTGGAAAGCTAGAGATAAACAGAATTTATGCCTTTATTTTTTGTTTATTTATTTATTTGTTTTTTACTCTTTAAGCAAATGAAATCTGGCATCTTGCACCGACTCAGGCCAGGTCTCCTGGTTAAGTGTTTTACATTCATTTGACTAAAAGCCCAGTGACAGAGATGGAATGGCCCCACTTCGGGGAAAAGGAGTGCATGTGGTGGGAACTGAACAGTGAAACCAAGAATTAAGTACAATAAAAGCAGGGTGAGTCATAGCACCAGCGTTGGAGCTCAGCTGAGCGTTCAGGCAGATCGACACAGACCTTAGGAAAAGCTCCTGTGCCTCTTCAGCTTTTCCTGTCTCAGAAATGGGTGGAGGCAGACTTAAGAAAAAGATTTGGAAAGAATAAACACATAAACAAGCAAACATCAGCTCAAACCAGGTATGAGGTACTCCTGTTTCCCAGCTGATATTAAAGGACTGGCCTGAGAGAAAGAGGGAGAAGCAGAAGGGGATCACTTAGTAGGAATTGTCCAAATGATACTGTGTGGTCTTGTACACAACACTGTACAATTGTATGCTTACTTAATTTTCACAACTTTAAAGTGACATTGACCAAAGCAGAAGCTTAGATCTCCAGTCAGAAGCGTATACGTTTCAGTGGAATCTAAGAGAGAAAAATATGACTGTCTGGAGTGTATGTGGGTGCCCAGGGGACTCTGCTTCAGGGAGGTCAGAACCAAGCAGCTGTTGCTTTTCTTTGTCCTGAAGTTTTGAGGGTGATAGAGAGATGAGTATCATAAACCATGTTTTAAATTATAATTGAAGTTGAAAGTAGCTGACAGGTTTGTTTTTCTTTAGTAAAGAATAGTCAGGGCATGTGATATCAACACTGTGAGAGGCCAAGGACTATAGTACAAGTGGAGGCCCATGTGCTACTGAGTGGCACAAAACTATTAAAATCCCCTAGAAGGCTTAACAGCTTTAAGTCCTCAATTCCTTGAACCTCCTTCTCCAAGGAATGTAGAACCAGAATGGTTGCCTCTAGTGGCTAGTCCCCGACATAACCATGAAAACCACAACTCTCCCCTAAAAGGGGATGAGATAGCTTACTCAGGAACCAAGTGGCCTCCACCCTTGAATGTCACCTCAGGTTACTTGAAATTCCATGTTCTAACATGACAGCAGGTTTATGAAGATATTGTAGTATTAGGACAATGAGAGTGGTAAATCAAGGTACTTTCCCAATGTATTAGCACAATCATCAAATAGAAGGGTGGCAGGGAATGCTATGCTATAGGCCACAGACGCTACTTGACAATATCCTTAGCCTTTGGATTGGTAGAAGCTAGTGGTCTGTTAAATTAATATGTTACAAAGGGTTTACCTGTTGGTTACCAGTATTTTAGGGCAGGCATAGAGATGGGCAAGGACTGGTGATTAAGAGTGCTAAAGATAAACAAGACAAATCGTAATTAGGTTGAGGACCTGCAACATTCCAACCTTTCTATAGCCGCTGATGTTCTGTTGAGTTAATTAGCTTTACAGGTGAATATCTTTCTGGGAACCATTGCTCATGGTCTATGAACTTATTTCCTGTTTCTGTCACCATGCATTTTTTTTCCTGTTCCTGTCTCTGTCCTGGCTTCACATTGTAAACATTTACTAAGCACTTTACCCATGATCACACTGTGTCACTAAATTCACAAACTTTTCCTCACCAGCCTTAGTGAGGGTGATAAGCAGAAAGAGGCTAATGAAGACCAGGGAGGTGAATATGGAAGTTATTAAGCACAGCATTATGGGATGGACATGTTATAGTGTAGCTTCCTATGGCAGAAGAATGTAGCAATGACAGAGGCCAGGAGAGCCATCAAGGTGACCAATTTGTGACTTTAAAAGTAAAGTGGCAAAGGAAAGAGCAGTCACAACAGTGTAAAAAGGGACCAAGCACAGTTCTCTTTTTTACCTGGATCTAGGGACAACACATTATACAGATTTTCTATTTCAAAGATCTAGGCAGGGCTCACAAAAAAACTGGATTAAGACATATCTTAAGTCTATAAACACTAGTGTGGACCAAGAGAATGACATAGCATACCTCATATCACCATTATCAACCTTAATAACCTGATAAGCAGAGAAAGTTATTGACAATAAATGAAAATTTAAGTTTTTTCCAAATTATGGTTTAAAAGATATCATTTTGAAGTCAAGCCATCTCAAATTGAACATGCTTTCAATCAGGCTTGTGAAATTTTATTGGACAAAAAATATAATTTATATAGCTCCAATTTCCATAGTTATAAAGACAGAGAAACCACCATATAGCTTTATGGCAGCTGAGATGATTAAAGTAATGACTCTATATGAATGTAGCCAACTGTGTATTTAGATATATAACAAATGTCAAATAAATATTATTTTTACTTTCCCATCCTTGTATACCAATATTCTTAGGCCATGTTTCTACAAAATTTATTTCTAATAAATTCATATAAACTTTTTCTGTATTTGGGTATATTTAATATTATGCATATTATGTTCAAGTAATTATTTTCTTGAAAATAATTTTTCAAGTAGCAATACTTTCTCTCATGCAAAGGTCCAAAGAGTTGTTGATTTACCTTCTAAATAATCAAAGAGAACCCATATTATTCTGTGCCTTCATAGTAAACAAGATCATTAATGATTATATTAATATCATTCAAGTAGAAATGATCTGCAATTATTGTAATAAATACATTTTATATGCCCTTTATCTCTCTCTTGTGGATCTATATGTCTATCTATCTATCCATCTATCTAGGTAGAGAGATATAAATATAGATATGTAAACATTTGTAGATATCTATCGATAGTTAGATGTACATGTTATATATTATATTTACATTTATATGTAGATATTACATGAAAGCATGTTCTGTCTTTCAAATAAATAAATGCTACTAAATATTCAGTTAGGGTTATGAATACTAGAACTCTGCTTTCTATACCATTTTTGCTCTATTTCTCCTCCAGCAGTTTCATTTTGTTTTCAAAAATCATCTCTAACTACAAACCAACAGAAAGCCTTAATTTAATGTTGTGACGAAAAACTAGGCGGAATATCCGATCAAAGCCAGAGACTATCCACCAGAGTCTGAGCAAGAATCACAAAGCAAATTGGTGTCAGATATAACGGCCCTTGCCTATGTGTGGTTGCATAACTTTCATTTTTCTCTTCTCTCAAAATATCCATGTGCATGTGTCTTCATTCCTCTTGCTAAATATAATGGCACAGAATGCTATGCCTCCTTTTTGATCCTTTAGAAGGCAAATCAACAACTCTTTGGATCTTTGCATGAGAGAAAGTATTAATAATGCAGAATTGTAGCCTTTTTAGACCCTTTAACTTCTCCACCCTATAAATCAATGGTGCCTGATCATTTGGGATCACAAGGCAGTATGTATGTGTGTGTGTGTGTGTGTGTGTGTGTGTGTGTGTGTGTGTGTGTGTGTGTGTGTGTGTGTGTGTGTGTGTGTGTGTGTGTGTGTGTGTGTGTGTGTGTGCAGTTTCATGCTATTACACTTTAGCTTGTCTCCAATGGTGCTGCTCACAAGAAAGATATAAAAAGAGGCAGCACAGAATAGTAGACACATCTTATAACCAACAGGCACACACCACTCATTAACCACAACTGCTCATGGCTTGACACACCCATGCAACACAAGACAGAAGAGAAGCCAAAAGAAACCTTATTGTCAGGCTCACTCTCGGATAAGCAAGAGATCATCACACACAGGAAACAAATTGGGATATAGCAGGGAAACTCAAAAGACCAACAGCGATAAAAAAGCAAGACCGACATTAAAATGCAGAGAAAAGAGGCATTGGAAATAAAATTTCAGTTGTGAAGACACAGCACTGGGACAGAAACATTTGAGTGTGTGAGAAGAGGTGGTGATGATACTGCTAGTTAGTATGTGGTTTGGTCATGGTATGCAATGGAGTCTCAATGACTTATCATTGTGTCCGTAGATTAATGCACATTTCAAGTCTCAGTAGAGACTGGAAAAATGTTCAATTCCAAATAAATGCTCATGCACCGTTCCCTTCTCCCAAGGCTCAGGAATTACTGTGGGGAGAAAAGGAAGAAAGAATGTGATAACCAGATATACTAAAGACTAAGAGGAGGAAGTTTCTGCTGGATACACCACAAGAGCTGCACACAGTTGCACAGCAATTGTGACAGCATGCATAGGGCCTGCGTAAGACCAAGCCACACCAAATCCCAGAGTGGAGAGGAACTCTGATATAAAATAATAGCCTTTTGGCTTCTCGAAATGTCTAGCTGCTGGGAGAAGAGACTCAGTCTTATCTAAGAATACAGTCCCTGATGCACTGAAAAAGCTCCAGAAAGTCCACATAGTGAAGATTATTTGAGAGGTACAAATTGGTCTTGATCAGTTTAAAGTTAAAAAAAAATGGATTCAAAACTAGGCAAGTAGGGCAAGTGGCTGGATTAGGGAGTAGTTGGAAGAGGGGTGAATCGGGTCAAAACACATGGTAAGAAGTTCTGAAGGGACTGGGACAAGTTGAAATGTTAACTAAAAGCAACAGGAACTATAACTTTAAAAAGCAGGGGGGAAAAAGGGAGAAAAGCAGAAATTCTGAGTTGAGTGACAACTGTTAGGAAGAGGAATAAACCTTCTGGGTTTGGCACTCTAGTGGGATGGAATTCCAAGCTCTGTGGATATGGGTTGTGGAATAAAGTGTATAGCACAGGCCTGTAGATTAAAATAATAACCCAGAAGCCCTCCCTCACTGGGGCAGACACATGTGCACATGTGTACACAGAGATTAGAGTAATATTCAGGGAACAGCAGGAGAAAGTTGCAATCAGCAATGGTATTTGTGCTTGAATGGCTTGTAGGGTGTTATTACCGAATTAAATCTAATGAGAGAGAGAAAAGAGGCAGATCATAGGACAGAGAGTGAATTATAGTGTGGGTCTCTGAAAATTATAGGAGGCGTGTACCTTGGCAGTATTAGAAAATAGAAATACCGAGTCCTTTCTCCTTCCCTTTTTGTGCTATGTGAATATGACTTGTGGATATGTCCTTCCAAACTGTGTAGAATTCCAGGAAGATCATTTTTGAAATGAGTTCTCAGAAACCTCATTTGGAATATGGCTGCTACTCTTCATGTTAGCTGAGCATGATGTTAGACTAATACGTTATACTGGGTGAAAGTAAATCAGATTATGGCCAAGGACTATTTTAAAACCCAGGAAATGTGTTTCTCGGCATTGATTGTCATGCCTTGAACTTGGCCCTGACCTAACAGTGCAGTGTGGTGGGCTGGTGACAAGGCTTGCAATATAGGATATTTTTTAATCTATCTACAAAAGCAGATTAGTCAGGTTTCTTTTTTTAATAGGAAGAACTAGTAGGTTAGCGGTTATAGTCTGTTTTCTCTTTTTATTCCTTCCTTTTGCTATTATTATTATTGTTGTTGTTGTTATTTAATGTTGATGATTCTGACTGGCATTCAAAACACACTTATCCTAATGTATTTCCTGTTTCCACATTTATACTGCAAGTTGATGTCATTAAGTGTGATTAATCTTATTTACACCGATAAGTTAGAGTGGTTAATGGGCCATCTGTATGTATTAGCTGACAAGCATGCTCAGAGACACACAATCACACCTGACATATACACACAGATATGCATACATTTCTTAAATAAGGCTGCTTAGGGCTGTGTAAAAACACACACTCCCTAACAGACTGCTAAGCTAAGGTTTTCTGTTTCTGTTCTGCATTGCAGAACTGCCCTTGATATTCAAAGTTCTGCCTGGCCAAGTTCACAGGGCATAGCAGTTCAGGAATTAATTTCCATAATTATCTCTTTAACTTTCTCATTATGAAAGACATCGTCTCTGGATGGCAAGAAGCCAACCTGCTGACCCCAACAGGACAGTCCTCTACACAAGACACCAAGACTGGCATGGGATTCCTTTGTGTCTTTTCAAACTGAAGGAGCCATTTTACAGAGCTGCAGCCTTTACTGAAAAATGGGTCTGTCATTAAAAACAAATGGTTGATCTGCCACAGAAGCTCCTTGGTCATTGAACAAGATATGGACTTTTGAGTGAGCCAAACTTGACACCTTAATTCTAAATTTACTGGGAAACCAACACTTGAAAGTTAATCAATTTGCTTAAACCTTTGTTTGTTTACTGTTATTATGTTTCTGATCATATGCTGCTGTTGAATATTTAGAGATAATGGTAATTCTTCATAAACACTATTTTCATGTAAAAATCTCTTAAGATCAATTGCTGGTGTTTGATAAAGTGCAGACCAAAATCTAAAAGAAAACTGTTAGATCATGGAAGTCCCAGATATGTAATACAGTGTTGACAAGCAGTTGCTTGTCTCTGGTTTACCTTTGGTCTTGTGGCACGGAAAAGCAAGTTAAAAGCATTTACCATAATGCCATTGTGTAACTGTTTATAATAGTATCTTTCATATTTTAGGATTTGACTATATTGTCTTTCCATAGGGACATCAATATCATTATGACAACAGAATTGTAAAGTCACTAATAGTTTTAAATTACTTTTTTTTCAAATGGAAATATTAAGGATACAAAGTTATTCAGTGCTTAAGGTGACAAGATTATAGCTGGAAAAGCAGTCTTAGTCTCTTAACACTGGTAGAAAATGTGCTAAATTACATGACACCAACTCTTCACGAGAGCTCAACCACATTAAACGACTATGTTGAAATCAATGATTATTTTTGTGAATGTGGATTCTTGAGTGGTGGGAGTATAAAAAACTGAGGATATGCTTTTTAATGAAACAGGAAGTACATCTAAACTGGGACTAAACCAACAAGTTTCCAAGTCAAGTTGATCGAACTAAGAGCAGGACAAAGGGCTTCTATGAAGTTGCTGCCAAGTTTGGGCATGGTCAAGCAGGCAACTGAAGAGTTATTTCTCTGCCATTTAGTAACTTATGTGCTCAAATTTCTGTACTGTTATATGCCATATATTAAATAATTACAGACACGTCAGGCAATGAGGAGCTTATGTGATGTACGCGATAATATTTGATTGCTCCTCGAGGGAGCAGGGATGAAGAGTACCCAAATGAGAGGTGACCCAAATGGCTTCAGAAATGAGTTGGCCTTTGTTCCATGTCACAGAAGACAATCAGGAGTATGTTGGGAGGCTGGGACTTAGGAAGGTGGATAACTGGTTTGTGGTGGACAAAACCTGTGGGGATAAAGGTTGTTCAGGCATTTGAGGTTACAATTCAGAAATTAAGTCATTACAGCCCCTGTAGAGTTATGACTGTGAAGATGAATTTTAAAGGGGGATATCAGTAACATTTAGAAACTGATTAGATTTGGAGGTCAAAGAGAAAGAGCAATTGAATGAATTTACAGTGATGAGACTAGGGCATTGAGGGGATCCTGGTGAAATTATGAGTAATTAGGAAATGGGACAGGAATGATGGGACTGCTCCCCAGTGCTCCCATCCCAGCTCCTCTCCATGCCTAGTAAAGGGCTCCTAGAGCTTACAAGCTACAATGTGATTTTAGAGTTAATGATTTCCTCTAGGACACAATTCAGAAGCCAGGTGCTAAAGGCAACTGTGAAGGAGCGCATGAGCTGCCCCTATGGGTTCTCAATTGATGCCTTTTTGTTGAGTTGAACAGAGAAATGTGGGAATCAAGGGCATCATGATGACAATCTAGAAGGAACTCTGAGAGGCAGCACTGAGTGGTACTGAAGGCAGGGTCTGTGGACCTCTGAGACCTCCAGAGATGGAGTCCCAGCTTTCCCACTAAGTGGGAAATTTAGGACAAATGACTTCACCCTTTTCTCACTCAATGTCCTTATCTATAAATTGGAGAGTGTAATATACTTCACCTTGTGGGGCATTGCAATAATTCAATAAAGCAGTGAAATACCTCAATAACTTCTCTAGACCTTTATGGTATCTGACAAACAGTAGGTATTCCAACATTTATATCATTACTGATTGAGGGGCACACTGCTAAAAAGCCAGGTAGAAGTTTCAGAAACTGAAAAATGAGAGCTGCATCCCAAATCCTGGATGTAAGTCAGCCAAAGTTATTTTAGAGAAGTGGAAATGAGAGACATCTTAGCAGTTAAGAGCATTTACTGCTCTTGCATAGGATCAGAGTTCAATCTCAGACCTCAAATCAGGTGGTTCACTGCTTACTGCAAGTTGAGCTCATGGGTATCTGGCATCCTCTTCTCATCACTGTGAGAAGTAAACACACACACACACACACACACACACACACACACACACACACAAATGCATACATGCACACACACACACACACACATAACAAAAACACATCTGTTATAGAAACATAACTTCTGGGATCAAGGAAGAGAAAGAAGATGAGACATCAAACCAGTGTCCTCGAACTATGTTTTTAAAGGTGTAGTGAACCATAAATATACAGAAAAAAAGGGGATCATCTACGGTGATATACAGTATTTAAATAAAAGTAATCATGCCTTTTGATAGAAGTCACTAGTGGAACTATTGCTGCTCCTGTAGCTGACACTACTACTAGAAATGAAAATACAGTGCTGCTCATGGCTATGTTCATACAAATTCTCACCAGTCACAAAGGAAAACTCATGGAAAGGATACAGTAATTATTGAGAGTAGTAAAGGGACACTGCTTTTCCATCATGTCATTGACTCTAGAGAATGACATTTTGTACACAACAATTAAAAATGTGAGAGCCCATTGTTAATTTGCTTCAGTTATGTGAATAAATGATTAAGAAAAATGCAAGCTCAATTTCTAGATAATGAACAATAGCATTTCTAATATGACAATTAGGACAATAGGACAATAATTCCAGCATAATCTCAGTGGCATTATGTTTTAAATAGTAATAGGAAAAGCCACATAAGTCATATGCCCTCAACAGGGTTAAGTGCCAGAGGACTTAAAGCTAATAAAATCCTAGGTAAGTAGTCTTTTCCCAACTACTCCAAATGTTGTCTAATATTTCCTCTCTTTTTCCTGTTAAGAAAGTCTAAATGATCTAAAAGCAACTCCAGTGAGTACAATACAAAAGAGAACAACTGTTAGCAAATGTGCATTTGTGCTTCACACTCCCAGGGTTTTCAAAGTAATAAAAACCAATTAGATAAAGAAGAGTGCAATCGCACGAGAACTAAGAGGTGTTTTAATAATAGATAGATTTCTCTCTGCAGAGAAGGAGTTGGAAGCAGCAGTCGTATCCATTGCAGAGCATTGTGCTGACCAACGCTCAATGCCAAATCTTACACCAATGCAGTGGCCTGCCAGCTTAAGCATGTCAGTTAGAACCAGGGTAGGACTCAGAGAAGGATGACAGGAACCTTGTCAGGAGAAAACACAAATATCCTTTGGTAGTCTAGGCTGTTATAACCTACTCCAGAACCACCCTAGGGAGGCCCACCATGGAGGAATCTACAGCTGCAATTCAGTGTTCGTTCTTAATACATGGAATTTCTTCATCATTGGACGGCACCAAGTACCAATAGGGATTTCTTTGTTTCACTATCTTACCACATTTCCACTACAGATAAACTGTTTGCTTAATACTTCTTTGCTTAGATCACAAAGTATGTAGAACTCGTTGTCATGGAGACCATCATTAAACTAATTTACCAGTTTGACTTAATTCATCATTCCTTCCTCATTTCAAAACTGTCAGAAGGGGAGTCTAAAGAGAAGGAAACAGTAGCCTAGAAAAGGAGAAGAACTGTTTGTATGTGAGGTGCATGTGGTCAGAAAAGAAACCTCTGTGATTCTCCCACATGCAAAATAACAATGGCGCCACCCCTTTCAGTTTCTTAGTGTCATTCTCCTACTGTATTCTTTTTAAGCATAATCATTTAGGCTTATGAAAGGAGTTTCCTGAGGGTGTGTGGTTATAGTGCAAATTTTATACGATCAGATCAAGCTTATGAATAATATTTTAATCTGTGAATAAACTCCACAGGGCATGTCCTCCTGGCTGAGCCCCTGTCAATGAGGCATTCTGGCTACAATTAATTTAAGGATGTGGGAGATGTAAATATATGTGGGTGGAAAGAGTGGAGAAAAGAGTTCGAACCACATTGACACCATGTCCTCCTTAGGATCCAGTGGTGCATTCCAATGCTGTTTGGAGAAAGCAGCTGCTTGTTGGCATGGGATTGAGTTATAGCAGCATTTCAGATTGAAGAGTAAATTTAAATAGACATGATAAAAAGAAATGCTGGCCTGGGTAAGACAATGAAGTAGCAAAGTGAGAGATGACAGACAAGACAGTTCATTTCCAGGTCCTTCTCTGTGCCTTTAGGAGTAAAGACAGATTGCTTCATCCCTTTGTTTCTCCCATCTGGAAATTGAACTATTACATTAGTTTCTTTCAAAGGTCCTTCACTTACCATTTTTGGCTTTACTTTTAAGAAATAGCATTTATCCTAAAGTCTCCTGTAACTTCTTCAGATGTGATAGGTGTTCATTAAATACTATTAGATACTCAGGGTTGTCCTGGAACATTTATTAGGATCTGGAGAGGTCTGAACATTTCTGACACTGAATTCATCTAAGTGGTAGGAAAAGTTAGCATCTTGACTAGCCTAAAGCTTCCAAATGTGTCTGATTAGAAAGGTATCAGGTTTTTGAAGACCTCATTTAACCATTTTGGCTTATATATCTATCTAATCATACCTATCTCTCAGACCTAGAATATATATTCTTGTGATAAAATTAAAGTAGTATTTGACATGACCAGGATTTGCATCAATATACAAAATTCAATACCATTGAATTAAAAATAACCTTATTTGTGAGTAACAATTAAGGCCTTAAGATGAGGAGTAGATTCAATAGTCTACCTTTTGTTCTATCCTCACTCTATATTTCTTTTTTTTTATTAATTTGTTCATATTACATCTTGATTGTTAGCTCTTCCCCTGTTTCCTCCCATTCTTCCCTCCCTCCCACTTCCCTCCTTCTCCCCTTCCCCATGTCTGTGATTAAGGGAGACCTCCTCCCCTTATATATGCTCTAAGAATATCGAGTCTCTTCTTGGTAACTTGTTATCCTTCCTCTGAGTGCCGCCAGGCCTCCCCATCCAAGGGACATGGTCAGAAAAGGGGCACCAGAGTTCGTCTGAGAGTCAGATCTCACTCTCCACTCAACGGTGGAGAATATCATGTTCGTCGGCTAGGTCTTGGTAGGGGTTCAAAGTTTACTGCCTATTTCTCCTTGGCTGGTGCCTTAGTTTGAGGAGGACCCCAGGACCCAGATCTGCCTGTCATAAAGTTCTTCTTGTAGGTTTCCAGGACCTTGTGGGTCCTACTATTTCCCCATTCTTCCATGCTACTCTCGCCTAAAGTCTCAATAGGATGTCCTCTCCTCTGACCCACTTTCTTGGTAAGTAAAGTTTTTCATGGGACGTATCCCTTAGACTAGTGTTTTGATATAAGTGAGTATATACCATTTGTCTCTTTTTGCTTCTGGGTGAACTCACTCATTATGATAATTTCTAGGTCAATCCATTTGTCCACAAATTTCGGGAATTCCTTGTTTTTAATAGCTGAGTAGTACTCCATAGTGTAAATGTACCACAGTTTCTTAGTCCATTCTTCTACTGAGGGACACTTAGGCTGTTTCCATGTTCTGGCTATTATGTATAAAGCAGCTATGAATATGGTTGAGCATATGTCCCTGTTGTGTGTTAGGGCATTTTCTGGGTATATTCCAAGGAGTGGGATAGCTGGGTCTCGAGGAAGCCCTATTCCCATTTTTCTGAGAAAACGCCAGATAGCTTTCCAAAGTGGTTGTGCTAGTTTGCATTCCCACCAGCAATGACACAGACTAATGGAGTGGTTGCATAAACACGACCCAACATTCTTCTGCATTCAAGAAACATCTCAACCACAAGGACAGACATTGCCTCAGAGTAAAAGGTTGGGGAAAAATATTCCAAGCAAATGGTCACAAGAAACAAGCTGGGGAAGCCATTCAAATATCTAATAAAATAGACTTTCAACCAAAATTAATCAAAAGAGATGAGGATGGACACTTCGTACTCGTCAAAGGTAAAGTCAACCAAGAAGACATCACGATTTTGAACATCTATGCTCCGAATACAAGGGTTCCCACATTTGTAAAAGAGTTATTAACAAAGCTTGCCCCACTTATTGATACCCACACATTAATAGTGGGAGACTTCAATACCCCACTTTCACTCAAGGTTAGGTCTTTGATTCAAAAACTAAGCCAGGAAATAACCTCATTAACCAATGTCATGAATCAAATGGATCTAACAGATATCTACAGAACTTTCCACCCAAACGCAAAGGAGTATACCTTTTTCTCAGCACCCCATGGAACGTTCTCTAAAATTGATCACATAGTTGGTCATGAAGCAAACCTCAACAGATACAAGAAGATTGAAATAATACCTTGTATCTTATCAGACCACCATGGTCTAAGGCTGGACTTCAACAACAACAGAAATCACTCTATATTTCTATATCACCCTTTCTTTCTTTTCAGCTCCTATCTCCTTACCTACAAAAGAAAGATAAAGGAAAAGAGAGATGTCCCTGAGTTCAATCTAGTTTCCTCTCTGTATAAGGCCAATAATAACTTATAATAAACTCCCAATAAATATAAGCATATATAGACAAAGACAGCAAGCAGAAACCTACCCAACTTCCCTTAGAGGAAATGGGACATCATTTTCTTAAGGTTTTTTGGGCTGATTTAGGGTAAATAATACCTTTGAAGGGGCCCCCCAAAACGGGGAAATGGTTTAGTAAGCCAAGAATAACATTTGTGGTCCATTTTCTAAATCTTGCAAAATTCCAGGCTTAATCGGAGTCCTGTGTGGGATAGTCTGAAATGTTGGACCAATTGGTAAGGTAAAATAGTTAAATAAGGTCTTCAAAGGCCTCAGAGACCTATAGAATATGGCCTTTAAATATGTTTTTATTATTCTAAAGATTATTTGACAACATGACAAGTTAACTACTGGCAACACCCAGCCTACCTCCAAAAAGATGATGAGCAACATAGAACCTCCTTATGGAGTTCACTTCAGGTGTGGCAAACCAGCCACTGGGAAAAATATCCTCATTTCTGCCACAGACAGAATGCTGCCTAGGCAAGCTTAGATGTAGGCAGAATGGAAGGCTGAACTCTGCCAAGACAGGGTAAGCAAGTCCTCAATAGTTCCCGCCTCACAAATACGTCTGTCAGATATATTGGGCTAAAACGCCAAAAATGATGCTCCAACATTATAGAGTGTTGGATGACTTTTCAGGCAGTAAACTGTTGGAAGCTGGTAACCTGCACTTGCGGTTCTCTTGGGTACTTAAGTTTTATTCCTGCTCTAATCTCTGATGGGGTTGAATACCAGATAGTTTTGTCTTATAATTAAGCTTAGTAGGTTAGGGGTTAAGATTTTTTTTTTTTTAGATCAAGATAGGTGTTTTAAGTTAATAGGGATGAGATAGCATAGATATTGATCTTCATTCAGAAATTTAGACCAAACAAGATAGGAAAGATATCTACTTTATGTTTGCAAGTACTAATAGCCAAATCACTATGAATGTAACATTTATATAATTCCTGATTGTCTTGTGGTTCTTCCTGCTATATGTACTTTATTTTACTTATGTGTAATAATATAAATGTATATGTTAAAAAAATAAAGAAAATAAAATGTAAAAAAGGAAAAAAAGGTATCATTAGAATGCAGTTCTTAAGACTACCCTCACAGACTGTGATTCAACAGCACCACAGATATGTGTGTCAAGAAGAACGCCACATAAATCTTTTACTATGATTCATCTAATAAGTAGGTCAAAGGCAGGATGGACTCCTGACTTTAATATGAAATGAGGAGAACCCAATGTTTGAAGTCACTTCTTTCCATCAGATCAAAATAAGATGAGTTAGCTGTTAAAATACTATGGAAAATTACAATAAAGCTTCTAGCTATAAGGCCCTCTTGCCTGTGTTTGTCTTCAGCAAGCAGGGAAACCCATAGTTCTTTCAGGTTCTTACTGTGATGTCAGTCTTCTGAAGCAGGCCAGGTCCATACATGAGGCCAACGCATACATTTCTTTGAATGGCCCAAGAATACAAGCAAGCTTGAGAACACCAGAGAAACTAGAACAGCAAGGGAAAGCTGAGTTCTGAAAAGTCTTGTGGGAAGAGAGTAGCTGCCCTTGTGTGGGCACACTCAACAGCTGCATTTATCCCTCTCTCCCTTTCACAGTTGCATCTACTTTTTTATTTTTTCCTTCCAATTCCATATCTTTCCATCTCTTTACTAGCCAATGATAGCTTTGCCTATTTTAGCACCTTAATATTCTTACTTCCAAGTAGCAAAGAGAATAGAAAACTGGATTTGTATGTGTCTGTGTGTGTCTGTGTGTTTGTGTACATAATTATTTAAAACTTTCTAATGGTAGAGTTACAAAAAAAATTATATTTGGAAGCCATGCAAAGAGGCCAACACTTTGTGTTATCAATTAACTAATGCTTTATCATTAACCTCATTCATTGGTCACCACAGTAACCTGTAATGTTAACAGTTTTATTCTAAATATGATAATTTTGCCAAAAAAATAGCATGTCCTATTGGGACTCTAGGTCAGAGATGTAAGGAAGAATGGGGAGATAGAAGGATCCAGAGGGTCCTAGAAACCTACAAGAAGATCATTAAGGCTGGTATATCTGGACTGAAGTGGGTCATCTCAAACTACCATTACAAACCAAGGACAATGCATGCAATAAACCTGGAGCCCCTATCCAGATCTAGCCAACGGACAGCACTTTCTCTACAATTATGCGGATAGAATAGACTCTCTCGGACATGAAGTTGGTGGCCCCTGTTTGACCACATCCCCTTGGTGGGGAGACCTGGTGAAAAGGAAGAGTAAGCAGGCTACCAGGATGAACCCTGATAGGCTGTGATCTTATAGTGGGGAGGAGATTCCCTTCAGTCACAGTCCTAGGGGAAGGGAATAGGATGGAAGAAGGAGGGAAGGGGAATGGGAAGATACAAGTAAGGGGATACAATTTAGATGTAATCTGAATAAGTTATTTAAATAAAAATTTTTTAATGTAAAATGCTTAAAGGTAAGTCTCCTATACATTTTATGAATACTGGCTCAGCATTGTGAAGTCAAGAAAATATATGGAATTAATCAGTGACTATAAAATTCAGATACAGCATGTGTATTAATGTACATTGATGTGTATAATGTTTCTGAGAACTTTATTTGGGAATTGGGAACACATAATTGCTTGCAAATGTCAATCAAACTAATATGAAGGTAACCCTGAACAGAAAGCCACTGTCCTGGATAGGCTCCAAATATTAAGGCTTAAAATTTACCTTCTGTTTTCCCTACACAGCTTAACGCAAAGCCTCTATTTCAAGTCCCTGAATCTTCCCTATCAGGAAGCACAGCATATTTTCTGCTCTGTGGATTTCATAGTCATGGTAGCTGCTGGAAAATAGTTTCCATGATTAATCCTAAAACTCTATCACTATTGAGTGAAGAAAGCAAACATTCCTAAGAAAGTATTCCTGCCAACTTATAATTTATAAACTCTGTGAACCTATAGTATATATTAGATATTGTGTTATAAAATATGCAACAGGCCAGTCATATATAAATGAAGTGAGATACAGATATAATTTTGAAATAGATAGGAAAAAGTATTGACCAATCCCCTTCTATCTGTACCATATGAATCATTTTGTAGCTATTATATCATTAAGAAGACCTTACAATGACTATCCATATTATGTAGTCATAATTTCAATGTTTGTAGTAAAGATGTTTAAGTAACTTGAATGCAGTTATATCATGAAATGGTGCTACAATAATGTTATATATAAAGGATGGAGATAGGAAACAATTGTCATGGTAAGTGTACTTTTAATAATAAGAGCATTAATAAGGGTAGACACCAAGAGAAAGGACTATCAAAGGATTATAATTTTTCATCGTTGAGTTCCAAGCCAGCCCCTTGCACATGGTAGGTACCAAACTCCACCAATTTCCAGTATTCATAAGATGAAATCTAAAGACACACCTGGCAATTAAATTAATAAGATGCAGACAGTGAAGCTCCAGTAATGACCCACAGCTAAATAAATAGTTTGAAGTTTTTCTAATGTGGAATTTTGCGTATATGTTATTCCCATATAGTCTTGAGTTAAAGTTATATGTTTTATAAGCATAGAAAATATACTTTGTCTAGATGCTATATTAAGGGTAGAACATAGATAGAGGAGAAAAGTGTATATCTTAATGAGCTAAATTAAAATGTGTTAGAACCTGGGAATCCATACAGAGACATGAAGTTGGAACCTTCTCTTCTGTCTCCCATGTTTAGTATTCAAATCCTGCTTTCACATAAGAACAGGATATTGGACAACTGACACCATCAATGGTGGATGGCTCCTGGGAAAGAGGTTGTAGAAGACACTTTCCACAGTATGGTATGTGAATGCCTAAGAGCCTCAGCCTGTATCCTTTAGAATGTACCTGAAAAACATTCTTTGAACCAAAACTATCAGCTATAAACAAGTTATATTTGTGCTGAATTACTGAAAATAAAGAATTGTTTTCTTCTCAAACACTTCAAAATTAGAAGATGGGCTTTTGGTTCTTGAATATTTAGTAAGAACACAGGGCTACTCAGTTATATCGTAGTATTAACTCTACTAATATTATTGAAGATAAATAAACTAGAGAAACACTTGAGATGAAAAAAATGCAAGCATTCTCCATCCCATGCTAGCAAACTGAAGTAGGTATTTATAAAAATTAATAGCTGTGTCACAATTTTCAGGCACTGTAGTAAGATATTTCTACTAATTAATTCAAGGAACTCTCACAAATCATGAGACATCACTCTAATGATGTTATTTGTTGGTGTCAGAAAATCAGAAATGTAAAGAAAACTATCCAAGGTCACAAAGTGAGCTGGTAAAATAAGTATCAGGTTTTAGGATATATGTAGCAATCCTGGATCATGTCTACCATGACTGCCCCTGATTCACTTTTTTCATATGGTTCCTCAGCACACTGTAAATTTGTGGCTATTGTAGTGGGATGTGGAGTTTTATAACTAGACTCTCCATGTCAGCAGTGTTCCTGAAGTCATTGATAACATCTTGAGTTAAAACAGGTACAGTCCAAGATAATCGTGCTCCTCCTGTGTGCAGGGGTACACAGGTTTTCTGTGTATTTTAGTCCTTTCAAACTTTGGAGTACTCCCGCTGGGGAGGGAGGAACGGGAGGATACAAGGGATGGGATAACAACTGAGATGTAATATAAATAAATTAATAAAACATATTAAAAAAAACAGGTACAGTCTGTCTCAGACTAGGTCATGTTAGATTCAGTCATTAAATATCCTCTTGCTGCTGGTCAGAGCCCGTGCATATTCTTGGCTGAGCTACTTCCCAGGCCTACATTTCTCTCAGTATGTTTCCAGCAAAGTGTGCCCTGTGCAATTTATGGGCCTTTCTCTTCTTAGTGTCTTCATGCCAACCCTTACACATTAGAACAGGGCAGAACTAGGTACTAGACTCAGGGAGTGTACCCTTGTTGCATTTGGATCTTGACTATCTTTCGATGGTACAAGTTTCAAAGGCATGGTTTCTCTCCCTCTCCAATATCATTGCTGGAAATGCTGGAAACCTTTGACAAGTGGGCCTGAAATTGAAAGCCTTAAGGCATAGGGCTTGGGAGAGAGTACTGCCAAAGAAGATTCAAGAAGATTCAGTAACATTAGTCTCTATTATCTTCCTTTGTCTGCTCTGTGAGGTGAACAGTTCATTTCATCAATGGTTAACATGTATTGTCTTATACTGGAGATTGCAACTCAAAATTTTACCTGGTCATAAACTTGAATCTCTAGAATGTGAGCCATAACAAACTCTTTATCCTTATAATTAATCTCAGGTATTTCCTACAGTATTGGAAAGCTGACTAATATATCTACCACATCCATGTTGTTTCTCAATCATCATTTATTACTGCTCTTCTGAAGTTACCCTAAGCTAGACCTAAGAGGAGAACTGTTGACATTTCAGATGGGGGACTGCTGTACTCAAGGTTGGTATAATGCATTGGAAAAGTATGAGTCATGAGATATGATGACATAAACTTGAGTTTTGGATCTATTATACCATCTCTGTGACAGTACCAAGCTTCCATAGAAATTCAGGTATTAAACTACATGAAAATTAAAATAAAGCACAATACATAGATCAAGCCTGTTTTGTGTGTGTATACAGTCAACAAACTGTGAATGCCTTGGGTTAGCTATAGAGTAATACCCAGACTGTGTTGAAGTGTTATTTTAGGTGGTTATCTCTTTTCATATTTTTTCTCAAATGCAGAACAAACCTTTCCATCCTTTACACTTAGCTGAACCATGGGCTCAAGTGTCTCTGAAAACACTGCCTTGTGTTTGTATGGTCTACCTCTCTTCACACTGTAAGACACAGGGTCTGTTTCAGGAAGGGCTGAAACACTCATTCCTATTGACCCCTGAGCCCAGCTTTATATGAAATTATGGATGTGCTATTGGAGAGTCTAGCACTTGCAATTTTGTTCAATCCACTGTTTAGAAAGTTGTTAGATTGAGGCTTTGACTGACTGTATTCATTGAGGCTTTCCGTGTTAGTGATCACTCACATCACATGTCAAACCCACTGGAGGGAAATTTGAGAAGAAACTGCTGTATAATTTGAGTTCTAGGTTTGAAAATTTGAAAATACATGGCTTCCTGTCCTGACCATGAGTAGTGGTTTAAAAAAAAATCATTGACAAGAATAAGCTCCGGGAATCTTTCTCCAGTCACATAGATATTTCACAACTAATTTTGTAGTTGTAATGAAGATGTCAAAACTATGATTCAATGTATAGTTTATAATGTGCAAAATGCAAAAATCAAGCACTATAAGAAGCTATTACAGAGAAGAGCTGATGCGGTGGGGTAGTTATTATTGTTCCTTGTCTCTCATATGCGTCTTGTGATGCATTTTTCTTCTAATGAGGAGACAAATAATTTATTGTCACCTGAATTTATGCTAAGGGACAGTTTGAGCTCAATCACTATAACAATAAATTATCCCTGGTCATATATAAAAGTGATTAAAATAGTTCAGAGTTTACATTGCTATAGATTTCTTTAAACTTCTTTTCAATCTGGAGAATTATTGGCACAATCTAGGTAAGCACATAGGTGGTAAACGAAAAGCATCGAGATTTCTGGAAAAAAAATATATTTTAGCTCACAATACATTCAAGTCACTTTCAGATTTAATTTCCTACTGGGAAACCTTATAACCACTATTTCCTCAAATTCTTAGTTCTGTATATTTCTCCTGGGATAATGTGATATGTATATATAGGAGAAATTTAGGAGGAGACATTGCTGGTGTAACTCACCTTCAAGAAATTAATTTGAAAAGTGTCTGTCATTTGCCACACATGTGGAGTCTTCATTCAAATGAATTGTCACTACTGTTTCTTTTTTTTCCTTTATTAATTTATTCTTGTTACATCTCAATGGTTATCCTATCCCTTGTATCCTCCCATTCTTCCCTCCCTCCTCTTTTCCCCTTATTCCCCTCCCCTATGACTGTTCTTTTGTCACTACTGTTTCTATATGCTTATTTTCACTTGTTTGTTTTGTTTTTTGTTTTTGTTTTTGTTTTTGTATTTGTTTTTAAATAGGATCTAATTCTATAGCCCAGTGTGGTCTGGCATTCACAGCAAACCTCCAGCCTCGCCAACCTTTGCACTGGAATGATCCACATGTAATTGTATACAACTCTCTTTAAAAGTTATCTGACATGCCATGGGTATCACCAGCCTATGCTGTCTTCAAGAATCTTCCCTTTGAATGTCTATGGATCAAAAATGCTTGTCACTCAAACAGCAGAAATAGCAATATAAGCCATAAAGATCAAACAGAATTTACAAATAAGAATATACTGAGTTTATACTTACATATACTTACAAGTGGATACAAACGAAAATTCCTTATAAACTTCTCCAATATTAAGAGATTTGGTTAAAATAAAATAGTAGACATTCTAAATTTTACATGTAACTATTTTAAAAGCTTAAATATACCTTAGTTAAAACTCAGGCTTTGTGGTTTCCTCAGATTTATTGGCGCAGGGATATACTTTGGGCATGAGCAATGAACGACAGCTGCTGCTGTGTGCAGCTGTACCTCTCAGTTTTGTCTCCCACGTTACAGATGAAGATGAGACACAGGCATCAATGGAGGCTGGCTTTCCCCCTCTTTCAGTATGACATTAAAAATTCATTTCCATGGAGACCTTGAAATCATACTGAAAGAACTGAGGGAAGTGTTTCTGTTATTAGCATTTTTTAATTTTTTTAAAGTAGAAAACATTTATACATTAATAGATTTGTGTGTGTGTGTGTGTGTGTGTGTGTGTGTGTGTGTGTGTGCATATTTCCATTGTAAAATATCTGTTCTGGTCATATCCTTTTTAAGATAGGTCTATGTACCATTTGGGGATACAGTTAGCCCTTTGAAAATGTTTTAACAGCACTGTGTCAGACAGGACTTCCCCAGCTTTATAACCCTTTGGATGAAGAGTGATTGCCCTTCACCCTCCTGGAAGCTAAAGCATCTGACTGCCATTTGCGTCATCCCTTTCTCCTTTTCCTGTGCTACTGATATCTTTATGTGCGCTAAGGAAGTCAGGGAGGAAGTGGATCTTAGTATCAGGCATATCTGATACAAATCACTGACTTCCTAATTAAAAGACAGAATGAACTAAAAGGCAAGTTACACACATTTTCTAACTCTCATTTCCTTATTGTTTTAATTAAAAATGTAATACAAGAGGGAAGCCCTACCGTGAGTCCTGCCGTTCGACAAGGCCTCCAGAAACAGCAGCGGCTCCTAACCTGTCTCTGAAGATATTCCTAGTACTATTCCACTGTCGCACGTGTAATTATTATTATTATCACTATATGCAACCTTTCTTTTTCATAATATTTTCCTATATCTCAAGTGTCAGGTTGTCATTTATAATTCAGAGACAGTGCTCCCACATGCGCATAACCTCAATGTTTGAGTAAATGCTAAGCGGGTGGTGAGAGGGCAGAGCGCTCTCTCGCAACAGCTCTTTACCTGTTTAAATGAAAGAAGTCACGTGAAGAGCAATCTGCACCACGGAATTATATATCGCAGTTTCTTTTCAGACGTTCACCAACATGCTTCAGAAATAAATTCTTTAACCTGTCAAGATGCTGTGCATGGAGCTGGTGGAAAATCTCAGTGTCTCTCATCTCACTTAGACTTCTAGGGCTATGAGGGCTTTAGTGAGGCAGACCTAAGGAGGGCGGTTCTCTAGGGTCATTCTCTTACACCCAGTACCTCAACACACCTGGGTTAGCAGAAAAAGGGGTCAAGACACCTTCAGAATACTAATCTTTGACTCTTGCTTTCTGACTAAATAGGACTCATGTAGGGAAAGAAAAATAGGTTCAGTGATGCAAAATGAGTCAGTCCTAGATACCAATTGTGGGGCATATTATTCATACTCATTACTACAGCACTGCTAAGAAGGTATAGCTTACAGTATGTGTTCTTACCGCAATAGTGTAAGTGATCATTATGCAAAGATATCTTAAGGACACAGGTATGGTATTAGCATGAATTAGGATGATAGTTCCATAGAGTGTATCTTTATTCATCCTCCTTAAATTGTGTACATTCAATTTTAAGCTTTGTGTATATCTATCACACCTCAACAAATTGGCTAACAAAACTAGAATGAAGAAATAAGCTTAAAACTAATTATGTACCATCAGGCAAACTAAATAAGTAAACAAAATGTACGTAATAAGCCTGTTGCATCCCATGCTTCTCTTTCCCCTTCCATTTCTAGCTTTCAACCCCAACTTCATCAAGGGCTAACAAACTCTGTTTTCATATAGAAAACTCTGCACTGTGTCTCCACTAGATGCAGATTTGTTAATGAACTCCCATCTACAGACTCCTTCTTTCTGCCTCATCTTCTGTGTTTTTATTCCTACTCAGTACCCCCTTCCTAATCTTGCTTTGTCCTATAGGACTCTTCTCTTTCATAGTCCATGCTG
Source organism: Acomys minous (assembly GCF_964271855.1). Taxonomy (NCBI): domain Eukaryota; kingdom Metazoa; phylum Chordata; class Mammalia; order Rodentia; family Muridae; genus Acomys; species Acomys minous. The sequence continues at coordinate 52,006,910 of NC_140492.1, forward strand.
CCTTCCTATTAAAGATGAACAGAGTAAGAGCATCAATCAATGCTTAGTGGTGGTGAGAGGGCAGAGCCCTATGTCCCAACAGTTCTTTTCCTGTTGGAATGAAAGAAGTCACTTGAGCATCTCTTAGAGATGCTAGGTCCAATATTCTATACAAGGGAAACTGGCAGAGGGATTAAGTGGAGAAAAGGGGAAGGAGGGTTGGAAAAGGAGAAGATGAGGGAAACTGGCTGAAAGATAAATGAGGAATGTGTGGGAAAATATATTGGGAGGGAGAAAAACGCACGGAGAGGGAAGAGGAAAAGAGAGAGAGAAAGAAGGGCACAAAGGAGGAAAGAAAGGAAAAAGAAGGTTTAACAGAAGAAAGGAAGGTAAAGATATCTTATTTGATGGACTATAGGTATAATAAGTAGAGCAGTAGCCCCTAAAAAATCTAGGAATAAAGAAAGAGTCAGTGAAATGTAGGAACTGAAAGGACTAGTTTTGAAAAATTATGATCATGTGATTAAGAATGTTCTGGAAGACCAGAGATTCCAGGTGAGTGTATTGTGGCACATTGGAGAATCCCAAGTATGTAGTGGTTGGGTTTGGCTTTATAATGTTAGAAGAGAAGGCTGCTGTTCTTGGCCTGTTTTGGTTTTGCCTTTTATAATGGACTTGCTCATTCCAGAGACCTGTGAGTAGGTGGGAGCCTACTTATCACCAATCTGGCCTTTTATACCCAGGGTTCTTTAGGTCTCAAGTGCTGAAATGATTCTCTAAGAGACAAGAAACAGATAAGATATGGTCAGGAATCCCAGAGGTATGAGCCCAAGACAAAATTTACATCTCAATTTGAACAAATTAATAACTATTCATGACTTAATCAGAATAGTGTGAAGGAGAAAAAAATGATCCTGTAGTCTGTTAGATGATTATGGTAAGTATTGAGGTAAATATAGAGTTGGACATTATAGCACACCTTTACACTCTAGCATGCAGGAAGCGGGGAGGAGGAAGAAGATTACGAATTCAAGGTCAGCCTGGCCTGCACAGTGAGACCCTGTCTCTAGTGGGTAACTATGAAAAGTTATTTCTTCAGTGCCTGAGATATGTAGATACCTATATAAAATATGCATATAGAGGAAGCTATTATTAGAGGAATGCAGCCCATTTGCATGTTTATAGAGGGACTAAATATTTCCCTTCCATTCTTAGAGGAAATAAAATCTCCTTATTTTCCTTAAGCTAAAGAGGCCTTTTAGAGCTTAATGTCTTTTCCTGGGTTCCAAGCATCTTTTTTTTTTTTTTTTTTTTTTTTTTTTGCCTGACTTTAAGTCACATGCAAGCTTTGGTGTGCACAAAGGAATTTTTGTCAGAAATTATAAACATGGGATATTACAACTGCCACTAATGGGGCCATGGGTCAAGGCAGTCAGTTATAGAATCTATGTGCCCTGATGGTACCTTGGCTTGGTGAATCTCTACTAATGCTATACTGTAACCTGACTCACATCAGCTCATAAATGCTGAGTCAACTTTTAAGAGTAGTTTAGAAACTCTTTCCCAACTGACTAGAATCAAGTTCAAGTAGTCTCTTGTGTATAAGTAGAGATAAAAGCTTGAGCCAACCTCCAGAAATAAGAATATCACTTCTTGAGCTACCTTCTTTAATTATTTTTTTTCCTGTGGCTAGATGTTAATGAATACTTCGCTAAGGATAATAGGCACCATTTCTTCAATAAAATCATCGTGCTTAATTGTCATAGCAGTTCAATGAGATAAGTCCTGTGGCCCTATCTTTTTACCTATGGAAAACTGTAGCCTACAGGGGATTAATTATATACCTTAATCCACTTACACTAAGTAGAGAAATAAAGTAATGTTTAGAATCTGTTTCATCTCAGATTCCATATATTTAAAATGACATACCAATCTGTATCTTTCCCTAATTTTAAGTGCACTATACTGATGTATATATGTCTCTGTCTCCCTCCCTCTCCCTCTCCCTCCCTCCCTCCCTCCTTCTCTTTCTCTCTCTCTCTCTCTCTCTCTCTCTCTCTCTCTCTCTCTCTCTCTGATATTGTGGTTGAACCCAGGACCACACACACTAGGAAAGTACTATACCTATCACTTATCTCACTCCTGAAAGATCTTTATCTTCTGTTCTCCTATATAACTATATCCTCAGTTCCTTTCTGCATGCAACAACTATGACCATGTTTAATTATGCCCTATGCTTTCTGCATCTCTCTGTTACACCTTCTGAGAAACAAGCGGCCAAAATTAAAGGCCTAGTGTTTCGAAATAGATAGTTTGAAGGCAATATTATTTTTTAAGTCTTAAAATCATCATTAACTCAGGATATTAAAACTAAACACTGGTCTTTCTTCCAAAGGATGATGGATTTCCATGGGGGAATTAAAGAAATAATTTTCTGTGTTTCATTTTAAAGAGGGTAAGGGAAAATTTGGAAAGATAAGGCCTCAGGCTAATGGAAGATAATTGACATTTTCTTTTAGGAGTTCTTAATTAAAACAACATTAAATATTCCCCTACAATCTTTTGTCAGTCAACAGGATAGGCCACTGGAACTGCCACTGAGGGGCCCATCAAAACCTATAACATTCTCCCAGAGAAGCTAATTACAGCCATTTTAAAAGGTTTCCAATGCACTCAACAACATATTTTTTAGAGAATTCACTTCTATAAAACATTCAAATGTTAACAACCTGCCATAGAGAAGAAGTCACTGAGAAGCATTCAATCAACATTGCAGGGTAATGTCCAGTCATCGTTGTTTTATATAGGGCAAACTCTGTTTTTAGAAGGTCTACAAAAAAAAAGACCCAATTATTCATAAGAAAGTTATATACAAAAAACAAGCATCCCAAAGCAATGTGGTAGGGAAATGTAATTAACCAATGATACCAGGGATAGTTTAGCATTTTATTCAAAAGAGAAGACCTGTGTATCATGAATCTAACTCTCTTTAAGGCAAAGAATAACATGGAGCATCATATTCAAGGTTGGGTGTGCACAGAGACATCCACCCAGCTTCTACAGCATCCAAGGGAAGGAAGGAAGGATTCAGGCATTCATGTTTGTACAGCTTCCATTAGAGTCAGGGAAAAAAAGAAAGTAGAAAAATGGAGACAGGAAACAGTCATTTAATATGTAATAGATATTCTTCCTCATATTAAAATTAAATCAAAATAGCCATAAGTTAACTGAACAAAGATTTGTGAGAAAATATTGAACTTCTATGGGAAAAGTCAATATAGTGTTGAAAATTATATGTCCTGGATCTCAGTCTGAGGTTGATATTCTCCAGAGATACCATTTTACAATGCAGGGACGTGAGAAATAAGTGACACTCCCAAGTATCTGTTAAGAAAATCAAACTTTTAAATCAGGCACATCTGTGAATTGCTACTGACAACCTGGCACTACCTTTTGGAGAAGAAGAGCTTCAAGTGCCCTGACAAAGTAATTTCACATCCAGAAGTTTATTGTGTACTAAGCATATTGAAATAAATTTGAAAATAAATGTAAATTTTCAAAGAAGAGTTTTGTAATGCTGCTTATAAAAATACAAGGAAATGGTTTATGTCTGATATGATGGGCTGGATCATTGAATAAAATATTATGAGTACATATATGTTCAATAGAGAAGATATATGTAAATAAGTAGCAATATGGAGGAAAGTTCATGATTAGATTTTAATAATAGATACATGGTAAAAACATAATAAGGTTGGGGTCAGAAGAAGACGGAGAAATCAAATACTTTTTAAAACCATGGCAGGAGCCACATATTCATATGAACAACAATTAAAGGAAAAAGAGGCCATGAATTTGAAAGGTCATTCAGAGGGTGTAGAGGGAAGAAAGAAGGAGGTTGGTAAAGTAACTATAATTATAATATCAAAATTGGAAGAAATTATTATGAATAAAAGTGATAATAGTTTGATTTTCTCATTTTAAGAATATATTACTACGAGCAGAATAAAGCTTCAAGATATCTTATCCAATCATTTTCATATTTACCCAAAAGGCTGTCTATAGCACAGAGCTAATTCTAGACTTCATAGAGGCAAATCAGTAGCATAGTAGTTTCTGTGTCTATGTGATGGTTTGCTTGTGCAACAATTAATTAGTAATTACTCTCTTCTCGGTAAATCGCCAATCTTACCTCTTGTGACTGTTTTTCACCTTTTTTGTGATGGAATGTTTAATAAAATTCTTCACAGAAATTATAGAATTGGATGCTTTCACTCCAGGAAAAGCAAGATCGCTTTGCTTGTCTAAGTAAATTCATTTCTCACAGTTGGTTATAATTCTAGGTTATTCCCATATACCCCATGGATAGCCCAATAACATAGAAATTAACCTGAAGAAGAAAATGCATTATTTATTTATTAATATTTTTACACATCCAATTTGGAGAACATTGTTTTATATTTTGGAACAGGTTAACTAACTTCTGATAATAATTTTTATTGAGTGTGTGCCAGACACTGGGGTAAACTTTTCACCTTTAAAACCATTATATAATATCCATGGTTCCTTCTACTTTACAGAAGAGTTAACTGAGATATAGAGAAGATCAAAGTACCTTCTTAGCCTCATGCTGGTCAGGGACCCGACTGGGAATTAGGTAATCTTGCATGCACAGGTAATACCATGTGAAGTATCCCATTGTCCTTCGCCTCTGTTGTTGTATCTGAAATTTGATGATGAAACTTATCTGGAATCCAGAAAGTCTAGGATGTAACTACATCTGACTGGTTAAACGTTCCATGATGTATCAGTGGGCCTGCTTGTGGGGTCGCAGTAAATTGCAAATCCCAAGCCATGCTGCATCTCCTAATCGCAGCTAGATCTAGGATCCCTGAATGTTGATACAGTCAGCATCTGTGCATGAGAGAGGCTATGATGGGTGGGCAGTAAGTGGAATACATAAGATACAAAGTGTCTGCCTTAAATTCCCTCTACCATAAGGGGGCAGGACTAAGGAATTAATCTTGCAAACAAATAAGAAAACACACGTTCAATTTGCACCCATATTTGTCTCTACACCCGAAAGCTCTGGTTGTATAAGATAGCACGGATAGCTCAAGAATCTGATCGTATAATGCGTCAGCCCATTTACTAAGACTAGAAGTGTCAGCATAGGCACAATCTACTGACATGTTAATTGTTGATGGACATTGGCTGCCTCCCAGAAATTCACCTTGTCACCCATACAAATGTCATTTGTTATAGCTCTCATATTTGCATACCGGCAAGAAATGTTTCTAGACCACACTGTACAACTCCATGTAGAGTGATTAATAAATATTCATGATTCCAGTGTTACTGTCAATGATGACAGATTTTATACATTAGTACGAGTATTATAAAGTTAAGTATGTTACACTTATAAGACAAAATCATTCTAATATCAGTTCTAATATCTTAGAGGCATCTTATTTTTACTTATGTCTCTTTTTCAGGAGTTATAGCTCTGGGAAATATGCACTCATAATCTAGAAAATACTTGCATCCCAATATGTTGATAATATTTATTTGTATGTTATGCATAATTTTACTATACAGCATAGTGCTGTGTAAGTACTTTGAATTATTTTACTTCAGGACATTAATAGATTCTATCTAAATTTGATTATCTTTACATATTCTGCAAGAAAGATTCTGAGTTTGAATCTCGTAATGGTTCTAGTATTCTCACTACTGAGACTAAATGCCTTCATTGTGTCAAGTACCAGTCTGGGCTATGAACATCTAAAAGAAAGGAGAATAGCAATTCCATAAATTTTTCAATTTCCTGAGAGACACCAGAACTACTTGCCTCACTGCCTTATCAATTGTAAAAATATTGAGATTCTGTGACAAACAAGTGTTGTGAAAAAAATTGGCTAGATAAATCCATCTTAAGGAATGAAAACAAGACAAGACCTTTGGAAGGAGAGTGGGCGGACAGCATGAGAACAGAAACGGGAAGAGGGCATCAGTGTCTTAGACAGAACAAAGCATGTGCCCCAAACTGCCCAGGACGGAGTGCTGCATAACTCAAGTTTGGTGAGCAGCTGAGTGAGTTGCACGTGGCCACGCTTCTCCGGTGCTTGCCTGTGAGCCACTGATTCTTCACACATGGGATAGACTCCAGTCTAAGTCCAGCTCCTTTCAAAGACAAGACAGCCTTGAACAGTCGTGCTTTGTTCCACTCTTCATCTCTCCCTTTCCATCCTACCATATCATCCCCCTCTTGCAATGTGAAGGACCCCATTTCTTCACATTTGTACTCATGACACTTTTAGTAGGAAGGTTGCATCAGGAATCACACTTCACATTGTGGAAGAGGGGGCCAGAAAGAATCTAAAACCCGAGAATAAGGAAAGTGTGTCTCCTAGAAATGCCTCAAGCTATATCCGTGAACTCTTACCAACATGGCTGCCTAAACATGTTCTGAACAAGGACAACACAACAGGCCTGCTAATGGGGAAGGATGAAAGCTCAGGCCTAGACAAAGACCTACAGGCAATTAAGGAATCTGAGAGCAGGAGGAATTGTCTTCCCCAGAGAAGAGCACACTAATTGGTTATCTAATACCAGATGGTCATCCCTGAAAACATACACACACAGGTAACATCATATAGATTGAGCTGTTTCTATTTACACATCAGATGTTGATCATATCTGCATATTTATAAGATATAAATGCAAGATATATTTGTTTAAGGGGGGAAAGGCCACAAATTTGAAAAGAACACACAGGGGATTGGTGGAGAAAAGTGAAGTTAGGAAGACAGAATATTTTATCAAAATATTAAAAAAAATCTTCTGCATTTTGGCACAGTACCATCCCCTTTGTCATAAAGTATTTCCTTTAGCTATATGTCATTGCAGATGTCCATGATGTTTCATAATCCTAGATTTGTAATCTTACATAAAACATGAAGTTAGAATTAGAACTTTTACCTTTATCCAGCTCAGTGATCAATGCAGAGACAGTCTGTGACTGTTAGGATAAAAATCAGTTCATAATATCCCTAGCTTTACTCTATAGAAAGACAAATTGACCTAATACAAAAATATCCAGTTGTATGTATTTATCTACTCAGATACATAGCGCATAGCAATGTCATGTACTTGTGGATACGCAGCATGAGAACATGCATATGTCTTGTATATGTGATATATGTTCAAGCAAGTATGCGCATTCTTTCAGTAATTTTTGTAGCTGGCCATTCACTTCTCTGTCCACCCCTCCCTTCCATCTACCTGTGGGTGGGCTGAATGAAGGAGGGGATGCTTTCAGGAATCAGTGCACAGTTTAGGAGAATGCATGACCACAAATCTTGTTAAGTTAAAAAAAATCGAGCCATTGGAAATGTCAGTTTTGCCATGGGTGTTGGCACCATTGCATTCAAGTAGGTGATGCGGGTGAAAAGACAGAATGAGGAAAGCGTGCCAGCAATGATTGGCAATTGAATACCAGATACACTAGAGGAGGCAGAGGAAGGGAGCTTGTTTTTTTCTTTCCTGATAAAGGACTGGGGGGAATGGGCAATATCAACACCCTTGTGGAGGAAAAAAAGGCTATAAAGATGCTGCCAGGGCATCTTTACTACTCTTTCTGAAATAAGGACTATGACTGTGAGGGGTGAAAGGAGGCTGCTACTATGCCTGGAATGTCCTGTTTCTGGTGAATTAAAAAAGGGCCAAGTGTGTTTTCTACAAAGCAAATGCAGCTCACTGTTCCCCAAGCAAGTCGTTGTATAATTTAGAAAGACACAAGCTAAAGAGAGGCAGGGTGTTTTCATATCCGTTCAGTTAGTTTCATGTAATCCCTCAAATTTGTTTAAAGATAGGAAATATGCTAAGAGCTTCAATTTTGTGGGCTCTAATTGGAAACACAAATCAATCAGTTCCGTTTCCACACTCGGTATTTCAGTGCTCCTAAAGATGCTGCAGCCTCACCTCCTAGTTCTAGGTAATTGTTGAACTTCAGATATCAATGCTTATAACAAAAATAGATGTGGCATTTAAAAGAAATGGGTGCTTTAAATAAGTAGATATAATAAACTCTAGAATATGTGTTTCCTATTCTTTTCACAACAAAGCAAATAATGCACCAAATTTAAGTAGACATTTGCAGTGGGTGAAAGGTTTTCTGAGCCCCCTGCTGATGGCAAAGGAGAATTGCATCGAGGTTCATTACAAGGAACCAAGGGTGTGACTCTTATTACCCTCAGCACTTCTAATATAGGCCATTGCTGAAATGGGGAAGACAGATCTTATCAGCTGAATGTATGAACACAAATGCTGGATCCTTTATAGTTGTTGTAAATAATTCAAGGTAAATTGTAATAATGAGAATATTTAGTCTTTTAAGATGAAGAGGAATGGGCTGCAATGCCATTTCATCGGATTACTTCATCTCATCATTAGTTATGTTACTGATGGCATATCTTGAGCTAGAAACTATCAATGTACTAATGATAGAATCTTATCAGTTAAATATCCAGCTTCTGAAGTTTACATTCTAATGGGAAGAATCAACTTTTTCCAGCAACAAATAAAACCATTTACCAAATGGAGATGGCGGAATGGAATGATACAGAAAAAACGATGGCCAGCTATAGATCCACCAAAGGTATCTGAAACCCACATTCTTATGTTTGAAATAATAGACACTAATGGCTTCAAGGAGATGGGGCAGCTGAGGTAAACGACGGCGAAGGAATAACGAACATCAAACAGTGGGAACTAAGAGAGGCTTAGCTCATACAGGTATTCACTCTGGGTTCTCTGTGGCTTCTTCCCCTAAAAGCATCTAGACATAAGAAAAAAATCTGGGTTTTAGGGAGCTAGATACATTTTGGAAATTCCTTTAGGTAGCTGCGGCTTCTGTGCTTTGCTGGAATGTCCAGCTACACAGAAGGATTCCTTGAGAAAAAAAAAAAAACCACTGCATTAGAATGCCAAAGGCCTAAGCACAGTAAGGGTTCCTCTGATGTAGAGGGTCCTAGTGGTAATTGAGGTCCCCCTCAGTGTGAGTCGTTCTGGCACAGAAAGTACAAACGGCATGCTGGCATCTAGAGAGGAAGTTAAAAAACAAAACAACAAAACAAAACTAGAGATGCACTTGTCACTTAACTGTTCTTTGTAAACCCATAGCCTAACCAAAGGCTGAAGTATAGTAGAGATAAATAAAAGAGGTGCAGAAAGAATGTCCTTGGAGGAAAACAGAGGAGATACTATATACCCCCTAAGCTATGTGAACAAAGCACTAAAGCCGAAGGGCACCAAATGCTTATAAACACTCATAATCAATGACTGAGTCCATTGCTCCAAGCTGTACAAACACTATAACTGAGTCAGGTACAAGCATAGATTTGTAAGAAATGGCTTTTGCTAAGGGGTATTTTATAATTAATTTAAAAACCTATGCATATTTCAGCTTATCCATAGGTATATTAGCATTTCCCAGATGCTGGCCCAAGATGATAAAAGAAAAACAACGTAAAATACTCTCCTGAAGGGAAGGCTCTGCTTTTAGGTTGAGATTATTCTACTGCTATATTTTAATAATGAAAGTACTCTTTCATTCATGAAATTGGAGCAATAGTCACTAGAACATTTTATTGAAATTATTTCAAAGATAAGAACTTGGCAACACACAAGGAGTTCATCAATTTAATGTGAAATATATCTTCAAAGAGTTGTGGAAATGTCTGGCACAGAAAATTTAATTAAGAGTAGATTCATAGACATACAGATCTGATGTGAACTTCATGAGAACAGAAAAAATAAAATAAAATAAAATTTACTTCCTGTTCTTAGAGGTCCAGGGAAGAAAAGCATAAGAGCCATTGGAATGATATCCAGTGCAGAAGATACCCAGTGCAGAACCTCCAGTGGGAATGACAATTGCAATGAAAAACTGATGAGGACAAGACTGAGGTGTTGCTAAGTCACTCTCTATTCAGGGAAGTTAGGAGAGTAAGATTTTAGGATGTAGTCAAACAAGCACAAGAGCTTAGGAAGAAAGAAATGGGTAGAAGAAACGCCCTACTATTTAAAGTTGCTGAATTATCATGTGATGTCTGACCATATTTTCTAAGATTAAAGTGTAAGATGGAAAAATACTACAGTATCAGCATTGAGGACACAGGGAAAGGAAGTGGACAGGAACCATAAGACTGACAAGAACTGTGTTTTCAGGACTTGACGTCCCCCACTCCCCAAACTGCAAATCTATTTCCTCTCTTTTAGACAACTTGAGAAAGCAAATAAACAGTCCTGAACCTTCTCTATGAATAGTTTCAACTGATTATTGCCAGCGCCTTGCATCTAAACTGTCTGAAAAAACACTTACTCATCCTCAACAAACTGTTCAGTGTGCTCTGGAACTTGTGTATCAGATTGCACTACAGAGTTTTCACCTAGTGTGGTATGGCTAAGTGATAATAAATATTTGTAGAACTATGTGTGCTTAGTACATATGTGTTTCCCGTATATATCTCCTAGAGCACAAATCATTTGGAAGACCTCAGTAAAGCTTATCTCTCCAAGATATTAGAAAGATAGATTTGAACCACAGCATTAAGCATGTATGGGAGTGTAGACAAATGAAAGCAGAAAAGTTCTTTTCTTTCTTCAACTTTATAGAAAAAAATTATTTAGATGTATAGAGATTTGTGACAGTAAGTATTTAGAGGAGTGGCTGATGTTAAGCCACTGGTCAGACGTGTGACTCTTCGCTGTTGGTTGAGGTGCCATTAATGTGGAGACAATAGGACAGAGGTTCTGAACCTTCCAAATGCTGTGACTCTTTTAGTTCTTCATGTTGTGGTGACCCCCCCCCACACTATAAAATTAGTTCTTTGCTACTACATTAGCATTATTTTGCTATTGTTGTGAATTGTAATATGAGTCTTATTGGCAATGTGGGCTTAGGTGATTTCTTTGAAAGGGTCATTTGACCCCCAAAGAGGTTGTGACACACAGGTTGACAAATAGTGTTTTCTAAGGTCAAACCCAAATGTCCTCATTTCTAGGCTGAGAATATTGAGTAAGTTACTTGACTTTTCATTATTTCATTTTGTTTTAACACATAATGTTGGCATTCAGTTGTTTCAAATATAGAAATAGTGATAGTCAACCTATGGCACCATGTTTTAGGATAGAACTTGTGTATTTAAGGCTCCCAGCATCATATATAATAAGTGTAAAGACTTAAAATCAATTATTCTATGTCAAAGAGGTTATTTTGCATTTCTTAATTAACATACTATGCCAGCCTTATATCATAAATGCATTTCAGATACTGTTTTTTTTTCCATTTTTCACATCATCCATTTGTTGTTTTATTTCTCTTGTTTTCCCTTCCTATTTCCATTTTTCTTTCTCTTCTCAAGTTTTGTTTTAATAATTTAAAATCAATGTCCAAATTATGGAATCCTCAGACAAGAAATTTCTCCAGATAATAAAAATTACTAAGCAGAACATATAACATGAATTACAAAAGAAGCAGATTCATACACCTTTCTGAAAAAAAAAAAAACAGAAGGTACCTGTTTTGGGATAGTCTTTTCTTATCCAAATTCAATTGAAATGCTTCCAAGGAACACAGAACATCAGCTGAACATCTGACTCCATAAAATATTAAGAGTGTGTCCTTGTGCAGGGTAAGGAATTTCTATTATCTCTTTTGGGGATCACAAGTAAAATTAAGAGCTAATTGGATAACACATCGAGAATCAATGAAATTAGTTAACTCATTTGGTGAATGATGAAGAGCCTTGAGAAAAGCAGGGAGAAACATTGCAGTATCTCAGAATAGATTTATAAAGCTAAGATTGAAGATCCCGTAGGGGAGGGGAACTGCCAATTTGAGGACTACTAGCAGAGAACAACATAGATCTGAGAGGGGAAACTTATTATGCTCACCCAGGTATAGAATGGAGACAGCCTTGCATATGAGTAAGGTGTTCAAATATAGGCTCCTTACATGACTATGTTATACGAAACAACAAAACTGAAGTTTGGATTGAGATGGCCTGAGTTTCTTTCACATCCAAGATTTTTCCATTTTGTTTTTGATGTGCAGTTATTCAAATAAAATCCCTAAATCTAAGATATCCAAGTAATTAAAGCAGCTCTGGACCATGGACGCTGTTCTTTTCCCTCTACACTCTAAGTCAGTGCTTTATTTTTTTTTTTCTACTTGTCTTTACCCGTGTGACTTAGCTTGGAAATGCAATGTAATTTACAATTCCAGCCTTACTAATTTGAAATTCTACAAGTCCAAGAGAGTAACCAGATTATGGAAACACTTGATTAACTGCACAGACCGGCAGTTAAATATTATAGTTTAAAAACTCAAGTCAAAAATATTTCTTTTCCTTCAGGAAGATATATGAATGCTAAAAATGTGGTGCCTCACAGAAGGAAAGTTCTATAATTAATCTATACAGCCATCTCTACTGTCACAAGCAGAAAGGTTCCAAAGGAAATGCTTTTTCTACAGAATGACCATGATGTTAGTACTACACATGATCAGAAGCAAGTCCCAGAAAATGTGTGAGAATTTTTTTAATAATTATGTTTAGAGCCCAATTACAAAATAATATTTTGAACATTTACTATTTTTTATAGAGTACTATGAGTTATTTCTATAAATTAATTTTTATGAACAATAGCTATCTAACTGTATTATGTGTATTAATATCACCTGACTCAACATCATGACCCCTACCTTGGGGTTAGGGTGGAAGAGTACCCTTGGCTGAGGAAGAACCCCAATACCCACATCCCCACACAGGTAATGTATTCAGTAACAGAAATGAATTTTCTAAGACAGATAACACCTGGAATATTTCATGCAGTCCGGAATCCCTAGTTGAAGGATTCAACTGGAATACAACTTACAGACTTCATTATTAAAGAAACAACAAGCTATACACCCTGCCTACAGAGATCACATTGTAATGACTTAATAGAGGAATTTTATATATGCATCTATATGTAAAATGGTATTCAAAATAAACTCAATGTTTAGATAAGATTAATAGAAAAAAATTTCCATAAATATTCATATGGTCATTACTCCAAAGAGACATACGGTCACTGACAAATTTCCATCTCCTCCTGTATTCTTTGAAAGTGTCACATATTAAACATCCTTAGATTTAGGAGAATTTCCTCATGTGTTTATATAAACAGTGTCTACAAATTATATTTCACACTCTATTACTGGGAGAAAGGATAACATTGATAAAAGTAGCACATATGTGTCTACATCTTTACACTTATAAAATACTTTTACACTATATTATTTGTTGGAGGTTTTTTTCAGTCCTAGAACAATGAAAATACATGAAGTTCATTCCTTACTATCTGTTTTGTTATATCTTCATTTCCACCTTAGCCTGAAGAGCTAATAGTACTGAGAAAAAGTAGATATAATTTGAACAAGAAAGTAGAAAGTATAGTAAGATGTGTTTCTAGCTCACCACATATTTTACTGAAAGGAATCGATACAGCTAGCTCAAAGCAGATGACTCCATCATGCATGTACATTGTGAAATCAGATCATTAACACTTGAATCCTTCTGTCTTACTGAAAATGAGAAAACGTGTAGGAGAGAGCATACATAGTTGGCCCCAAGGGAAGCTGTCTAGTAGAAGAATGCTTCCCCGCTCATTAGGAAGTCCTGTTCTCATCTTTCCTTCCCAGGGAAATGACTCCTATCTTTCCACCTTGCTCAGACATGTGGGACGTTTATTTCCCATTGTCTACAACTTGATCAAAATTCACTTTGAGAAATGATTCTACAGACATCCCAACCACGGTAAAAAGGAATAGTGAGATATTAAGAAGTATCAAAGCCCTGTGCTCAGAGGATAGCACTTAGAGGTGTGCAAGCATTAACTAAAGAATTATATTTGGGAGAGGTATGCCTTATAAATTCAAATTCAGTCTCTTTGAAAATATAATCAAAAGAATGAAGAGGGTGAAGATTTAGAAATTCTCTTGGGTGATATTGAATACAGGAGTATTTTAGAAGCAGTTTCTGCTACTCAGACATTCTGGGTTTCTATAGAAGACAGATGATTTGATCCTGGAGATTCACCCAAATTACAGCTATAGCTCAGCACAGACATGCAGGATGCTTTCAGTTGCGTGGAATGAACAGCATTGCATGATTTGTGGATGGAAGCTTTCTCTGCATAATTGAGTGGCCAACAACTATATGAGGTGTCTCTGTCTCTGGTGCTGTGCTGTATTTACAGACCTGGGCACTGCTACAGAGCTGTGTTGTAAGGGAGAATGCTCCAACCCAGGAGATTTTCTACAGAGCTCTTCATTGAATATACACAGCATCATATCATACTTACCATGATAGTCATTAGAGGTACATTGCTTAAGACCTATAGTTGTCTAGTATGCCATGTTTGATGATGAGATATTCTTGAGTCATAGGAAAAATATGACTTTGTATCAGCTAGACTACTTATTTTTAACTTTATCATATTTTACAGATTTACAGAGTCACATTATTTAAAAATTTGTGGATTTGTGCTTGTGTGTGCATATGCACACAGATTCCCCTGGAATCCAGAAGATTTCTGAAAGGAGCTATAGGTGATTGTAAAGTGCCTGATATGGGTGTGCTAGGAATTGAACTCTAGAAGCTTATTTTTCAAGCCCCTAGGATAACCTCTTAGAGTGTCATTATTTTAAGTACACTGTAGCTTCTTTGAGCTATTGTTGCAAGTCTTAACTGAAATAATGTAAATACTTGATAGAGAAGGAAATGCTTTGAAGGTGTTTAAAACAATGGTTGTAATGGTAATTATGGTGTAAAATGTTTTCAGAATTAAGTGACTCAAAGGTATGGAGATGTCATATACTTAATAGAAGGCAAATGCTCTTGTTAGGTTAAAGAAGAGGCTCACAAACCAAGCGTTTGAGCTAAGTTATGCAAATATCTGCTACTAAATTTCCCTTATAAGAAAGTGCACCACCTAGCTCAAACATTTGTTGTGTACATAAAATGTAGGCACATAGATAGACAAAGCACTCAGTAGACATGATACAAGTACTGGAAGCAAAGGACAGATGTTTGTTCTCCAATGGTTGCACTTCAGAAATTGCTTTATTGGACCACCTAAGTGTGGCCATCATTGACCTCTTATTGGTTATTTTCCTGTGAATCCACAACTAACACATAATAAAGCAGCCTTCCTTTATCTTGATCAATATGGTGGTAACTGACACCAAGAGGCTGTCAAAAGTAACTGTCTTTGAGCATATTTCCATATTTACTTAGAATTGCTAACTCAACAACAACAACAACAAAAATGATTACAAGAGATCTGGCATATACAGGGGGAGAAAATACCCCTCAGGAACAGTCATAGGGGAGGGGAATAAGGGGAAAATGGGAGGGAGGGAAGAATGGGAGGATACAAGGGATGGGATAACCATTGAGATGTAACAAGAATAAATTAATAAAAAAAAAGAATTAGATCATTACTGCTATATATAACCTTTCCTCTGATTGTCACTCCTTCCTCCTCCTCATCTTCACTCTTTTTTGGATAAGCCATCATTAATTATCTCTTCATTGGAATTTCACACCTGAAAGTTTCCTCAGAACAATACACATTTTATTTGTATTTCTAAAATATTAAGAAGATTTAGATCTCAGCACACCCAGCATAACATTGACAAGTAATTATCATTGTAACCATTTTTATATAAAATGTAAGAAACAATTCAGAGTAAACAGAAATGAGTACCTGGCTCAATTTCACAACCTGCTAAAGGACAGATTTATAACCCCGAGGTTAGTGCTTTTTCAACACGACATGTACACATTACTTACACAAAGTCAGGGCGCTATAGAACTGACACACATTCAAAATTTTTTTCATCTCTGCAATGCTTTATTAAAAAATACTGCTATACACATAGAGATTGAAAACAGGGTTAAGAATGAGCAGCAGATACTGGGGTTGTGATGTTAGAACTTGAACATCCTGGTGCTTTTGAAGAGCAGTGTTGATAGCCAAACAACAGAAACAAGGTCAACACAAGATTCAAGGGCACCCTCAAAGGAATCTGCAATGAGGTGAGCACACTACCAGGCCTAAAAGTGGCACAGACAGCTGAAGTGAGCAGCTGACCTGATTCAAGGGTGTCCTTTCCCAGCTTTGTCTGTCATGACAGGAAGTCACCTTAATTCCATACCTCAGATATTAAAGTCTCCCTGTGAACTAAACAGCAACTTTCAGACAACCTCTTAAACGGGTTTATACTGTGGAAAAGAGGGCTCCCCTTCCCAGAAAAAAAAAAAAGCAAAAGCAACCCCCCAAATAAAAAAAATTAAGGCAGACTCAGGAGTTCTTTTGAAAACCATTCCCAATAAAAATTAAATGAAGAATTAATATAAAACAAAGCTTTAAAAAAGTATGCATTACCTGACACCAGCTGCTTTCTGGCTGACAACAGTTATTTATGCAAACTTTCAGCTTACTACCTTTTGTTCACAAACCAAGTCCTGAGGTTCCTAGCGGCTGAAGCGGGCTGGAGATTTTTTTTTTCCAATATTGTTCTCTTCAGAAATGAAAGAGGAACATCTATTTTAGTTTTGGGGTCCTGGAAACTTTTTAAAATTTTTTATCTGTGGACCAATGTAATGTGAATGCTAAAGAAGGGCAGGGGTAAAAATAGGACTTGAATCTCTCATTCCGCATAGACCAGCAAACTCCCCTGTGCAAGGCAGGTTCACATCACAAGCCCAAGAGTCTGCTTCAGAAATGCTAGCTTGTTTCAGCCCCAAAGAACACATTCAAAATTTGACAGCTACTATATTCAACTAAATCAATATTCATCTATCTCCCCCCACTAAGAGAGAGGTGTTTGGGGGTTTCCATTTCTTAAATTAAAAGCTACACAATGCGTAGCAATAGAGGCCATCTTACCTTTTCTGTACATACCAAGACCCACATGACACACAAGGCAAAATTACTGGATGAGGCACTCAATTAACAATGAAGCAGAAGGAAATGTTTGGTTTATAATAATGTATCACAGAAGGCAAGTTCCAACTGTGACCTTCAAGGAAAGCTGTTCTGTCTTTTGCTGGGAGAACATTCTATTGTGCTCTGTAATTAATAATTTCACACATGGGTATTGAAGACAGAAGCTCAAACAGGGAATCAGCAGCACCTCAGAAAAAAAATCTGTCCTCATCAGGTGAGCAGAGGGGCTGCCTTGATGAGCTTCATCAGTGAGGATAATTATTATGAATATGGAGGTGTGTCACCTCCCTGTCAAAGGCAGGTGTGCTTGTACCAAATTACAAACAAGTTACATACAAATAAGTTCATTGGAACACCTGAGATGCCCACAGCAAATGCAACTGACAAAATCCAGCCAGGTTGATGTCTATGTAGAGAAAAAGAAAACTGAATTTGGAAAGCAGAGCAAGAAATTGAAGAACAATATTTAAGTGCAAAAGGCCAAGGCATGGACAGTGACCAAGAAGACTTGTGGCCAATTTTGGAGAGCAGTAACTGTTTCAGTTTTTAATATCTCCAAATGCTCTTTTCCATCTTTTTCCATTGACCACTCATCTTGCCAACCAAATCCTATTCCACTATGCACTTCTAAGAACTCATTTTCTTCAAGATTAAAACACCAACCTCCAAGTAAATTTACTAATACAAAGAATACAGCAATCCATGTTCATACCCTAGACTTCAGGACACACCCAAACCACACAGGAAAGTGAGAATAAAACAAATACCAGTATGCACAGGAAGCTGTTCTTCAAATGATAAAAAGAGAAGACTTGAATAATCCTCTAAACATATTCACTGTCAATCAAATAAGGGGAAATACACAAGTGAAGATGGAAGATTGTTGAGTGTACATTCAGCCTCGAAGTTGATTTAAAGTTGACATTTGCTTTAGTGTTTCCTTGTGCAAACAAAGACTTGAATAGTTTCACTTACCTTAAAGAAATACACAACAAAGATTCTTTAGAGATATAACCCTGTAAACATTTCTTAAGACAGGTTATTTTTCTTTGTTATTTAGCAGAGGGTTTAGAAGATACTGGGATGTCACCTTGATGTACATTCAGTGATGAAGTCACTTGTATGCTCACATGGTGAAGTAATCACTGCTGTGTAGATGGTAAAATTTGGTTTCACTTACCTAGAAGGAAAAAAAAAAGAGAGAGAAGATTTATATAGTTATATGTCAATTATGTTGTGTTATTATGCTATCTTTATATTTCAAGAATTATATTTTCGCCTCTCTTATCTTGAGGGAAACAGATCAGTGTCTCGGCATTACTCTCAGAGATCTCAAGATACAAAGGAGATGATGAAGACTCTGCAGACTGATGAATGATAGCATGGTCCACCTCTGTTCGTACGTCCTCTATTGGTTTCTCAGACGGGATAAGTGGAGCTACCTACCATCGTTTCAAGGGCATCATAAGGGTCAGTTCTTTACCTCTTGGGGAACACCTCTAAATCCTGCTCTTCTGAGCCTCGGAATCTTCATATTGAAACCCTTTCCTCTGCTCCTTCCACCCACCACCCACTGTGCCGTTCCCTTGTTCTAGGTTCAGTTCTTTCTGTCCAACAGCAGTAGCTGACTAGTGACATTTTTTTTTTCTTTATTACGTGATGTTCTGAAACATCTGAAAAGAGTTTGCATGACTTTTTATTCCACACTGTTTCCTTTGTCCGAGGATTTAATACACTTCGACTGTTCTTTTCTCTCTTTTTCCGTTCATCACTCATCTTGCCAAATAATGCTTTTCACACATACTGCTAACACTGAAATTATAACCCTGCTCCCTGTTTCACATGAGCACAGACTTAGAAATAGTCCGCCTTTAGCTCATGGTTTTTTTTTGTTTTGTTTTGAGTTTCATTGTTGTTGTTGTTGTTGTTTTTTCAGTTTCCATGGCATGATATAAGATATGACAAATATTGTTTAATTAATGAATGAATACGTTAATTACTTTCTGTATGTGCTGAGAAACAAGGGGCGATTTTGATTCTCTCCACACAGGAAAATACTTTTTCAAGCATCACTGATTAACACTAACTGCTTACTGTGGGAGCCTATGCACCTGGTGATCTTGTCAAAGCTAAGTTGTCTTTTTGTTTATATTTATTTTGGGGTTTCTTATTATGCTCTACCAGCTTACACTTCTGTTTTTATCTCATATAATTTCATCCTTATAGCTTTGTTATAAATCAGGAAGTAGGATGCTCACATCTTGGATTTTAGTTTAGTTTTGTTTTTTTATTATTATCCTTTTGTACAATTTTCTTAAATATTTTACATATACATTTATATTATTACAAACACATACACATAACAAACTACCTATAGCAAAAAGAACCACAAAACCATCAGCAATTATGTATGTATGTATATATATATTATATACATATATGTATATCACATTCTTAGTGTTTTGTCTATTTGTATCTTGCAACTGTAAAGAAAACATCTTTCCTATCTTGGTGAGTCTAAAATTCTGAATGTAAATCAATGTCTACCTTATCTGCTCATTGTCAACTTAAAGCATCTATCTACTCTAAAACATTTTAACCCCTAAACTACTAAGCTTAATTATAAAATGAAACTATCTGGTTTTCAACCCCATCAGAATCTTGAGAAAGAATAAAATTAACTATCTGCATATTCAGGGAGTGCAGGATAAGTTAGTTATACAAGTTAATTGTTGGTTGTCAAATCATGGTCATATCAATTACTAGTCTATTTTTAATCACAGGAATATACATCCTAGGTGTAACAGAAAGATATGACTCCACAGCTCAGTTTTGATTTTGCTTATTCTCACCCTGACTCCATCAGAAACGTTTAGACTAATCAGCGTCTTCTGTGGGTTCACAATGTTTAATATTTAAGGTATTTTCATGGACAGAAATTGGGAATATTTTATATCATAAGATCTATATACTGATCTAGACAACAGAGGCATCTTAGCAATATTTATTTTCAATTCACAAACAAAGAATGTATTCCATTTATTTAATGTTCTTTTCAATTACTTAAATCTATATTTTATAGTTTTCCATATATATATTTTGTTCACTTTGATAAATTTTATTCCTAGAAATACTATGACATTTATGCAACTATGATTAGGACTGTGTTCTTTCTTACTGTTATGTAAGGGAATTAGTTAGATATTCATGTGCTATATCAAACAATCTAAGACATTCTTTCAGTTTTTATAAATACAGTATCATGTATTTTGCAAGTAGAGACAATATTTATTCTTCATCTCCAGTTTTGATAACTTTTCTTTCACTGTCTTGCTTTTTATAGTGTTTCAAGTATTGTGTAATTTGAAGTGACCAGACTGAGATTCCAAGCCTTGTATTATATCTTACAGGGAAGGATATCAGTGTCTTCTCATTCATTATAATACTAGTTATAGTGTTCACAAGAGGTCTTTATTATCCTGGAAATTTTCCTTCTATAATTAAACTGTAAACAATGTTGAATATTGCCAATTGATCTGATTTTTACAAATCAGTTAATATAATCATGAGTGTTTTCTCTTCTTGTCTCTTAAAGTTATGTGCCTTACATTGACATAAACTATTAGTGTAAGCCAGAAATAAGTTACACTTTCCCATGACGCATATAATCTTATTAATGTATTGTTTAGTTTGATTTGCAAATGCTTTACAAATGATATTTGCATACATTTTATTTACTACAAATATTGGCTCATAGATTTGTTTTGTTCTCGATTTTATTTGTGGTTTTCTGAAAATGACTTTATCTGGTTTAGGCTGGCCAATGTCTTTTCAATTATCATAATCAGCAAAATGAAAAAAAAAGAAAACACAGATCACAGATTGATGAGCACTATTTTGTAAATAATATGTTAAACAGAGAGTTGATATCAAAGACTTAGAAAGAACTCATACAAGTCAATAGCAAGAAAACACGCTACCAGATTTATACAAAAAAAGTTAGATATTGTATGGATGGGGTTTGGTCTGGTGCTATGTATTTTTTCCTTATTTTTTTATTAATTTATTCATATTACATCTCAGTTGTTAGCCCATCCCTTGTATCCTCCCATTGCTCCATCCCTCCCATTTCCCCCTTACTCCTCTCCCCTATGACTGTGACTGAGGGGGACCTCCTCCTCCTGTATATGCTCATAGGGTATCGAGTCTCTTCTTGGTGACCTATTATCCTTCCTCTGAGTGCCATCAGGCCTCCACTTAATGGTGGAGAATGTCCTGTCCATCAGCTAGTCTGGGTAGGGGTTCGAAGTTTACTGCCTATATTTTCCTTGGCTGGTGTTAATGAGTGAGTTCACCCAGAAGCAAAAAGAGTTAAATGGTATATACTCACTTATATCGAGACCCTAGTCCAAGGGGTACGTCCCCATGAAAAACTTTACCTACCAGGAAAGTGGGTCAGAGGGGAGGACATCCTATTGAGACTTTAGGTGTGAGAAACCTGGGAGAATGAGGAAATAGAAGGATCCAGTGGGTCCTGGAAAACTACTGGTGGGTCTGGGCCCTGGGGTCCTCCTCAAACTATGGCACTACCCATGGTGCTATGTATTTTAATGCTAATTACTGGCCTGCAAGATCTGGCCCTGCTCAGATGAACACATTCTCATGTATACCTAGTATACCTATCCTTCTTATGTAAACTTTGCTTCAGCTAATTTAAAGATATTGGTTAATTAAAAATGCTAAAGCTTGGGATTTGGCAGAAAAAAGAGTGGACAGAGAGTTTGGGGTTAGCAGGCTGAGGGTCAAAGACCACTAGGGAGAGGAGCAACACAATGAAGCAAGACATGAAGTAGGAGAAGGAAATGATCACTGCTGTGGGTTATCATGGGAAAGGATCACATGTCTGGGACAGCATGGATGGAAGAGATGGAGAAAATTAGCAAGTACTCTGGGATCATGGATAGGAGGTAGCCTGAAATGGGGGCGGAAGGTAAAGTTAGTTTAGAGAGTTAATACCTGGCATGCCCCAGATAAAGGCTTGTCCTACAAAATACAACAGGTGTCTGTATCTTTATTTGATTGATATCAGGCTACAGAATACCACCATAATATTATAGCTTAATAATAAACATTTATTAGGCATACAATTTAAACTAATGAACATATTTGTATAAATAATTCTTCAAAATGATTGTGGTTTTCTCCAAAAAATAATCCCATTACGTAAGCCCTGCTTACCTCATATGCAAATAGAATGATCATTATTGGTATATCTACATTATTATTTCAAGATTTTATTCTTAGGTTATAATAACAGACACAAAGAGAAATCTCAACTGTACACAGAATCCTGTCAGAGCGTTCATGTCTCCCTCAAGATTATGTCACGTGTAACTATATGAAAAGGATATCATTATGACTCATTGTGATCACCAATTGAGATGACAGAAACAAACACCTCTTGAATTATTTTCACTTATTAAAACCATAACTGTTCAATAACTATTTGAAAAACACATACAGTAGATACTGTACTAGCAACTTGCGATGCATTTTTTACCAAAATAAACCTGCCAATGTCCTCTAAAATTTATGCATTGTCTTAAAATAAATAAAAGTGAGACAATTATAATGTGGTTCACTTAGCTCTCTTTGCATAAGTGTTAGGAAACATGGGGCTTGGACTGAGTCCACTTTTGAAGTTTACATAATCTGGTAGGATTTCAAAAAATGAAGTTATAAACTTATACACAAAGACTGAGATAAGTTTTCTAAGGAAAGAATAAAAATTTTGTGAAGAAAAGCAGAAAATGAAATTGATACAATGATTATTGTGTGGTTATTAGTCTAGCTCTTTCCATGTTGAAGGCATATTCTTGGTTCAGTTTAGCTTCATGTATATTGAGCCCAGGGACACATGCATGCCAGGCCAATATTCCATCAATTAACTGCATTCCTAGACCTTATCCAGCTTACTTGATTTCAATAGTAGCAATTTACTACTTTTGTTTTTCAAGAGCTATTGATGTATCAATTTCATATCACTCAATATAACCAGCCATGTTTGCATAATTGGTATTTTGAGAATAAATACATAGAAAGAAGAGGGGTATAGAAATTTGAACCTTATTTGGAGTATGATCACTGATCCCGGTGTGATGGTGTGATTGTTAACATTGGAATCCGATTGGTATTTAAAGCAGATTATCCTGTATGTTAACAATGAGGAAATGAATAAAATAGGACAGATGTGGAGGTAGAGTCATGGGGACTAGTTTCATGATAGCTTTAGGAAGACAGATATAATGACAAGTTTAAGCAATTTGTGGAAAATGACTAAAGAGATGTGGGGAGACCATCTTGAAGATGGAGATGATTTAATTTTCAGAAGTGTACAGAAGAAGATACAACAAAGTAAATATTAAGAATTTTAACCAGAGAACCATATACAAGAATGTAATTTTACAGAGTTCTATAATTCCCACATGTGGAGTATGTGAAATGCCTATACACAGAGCTTCATAGTTTCCAAAGGGATTAGAAAAAGATGGCTTATGGCTAACATGAAGGGTGTAGTTTCCCTAATTTCTTCCTCTGCACGATTGTCATTTGTATATAGGAAGGCTACTGACTTATATGAGTTAATTTTGTATCCAGCCAATTTGCTGAAAGGTGTTTATCAGCTGTAGGAGTTCTCTGGTGGAATTTTGGGGGTCACTTATGTAAACTATCATATCCTCTGCAAATGGGGATAATTTGACTTCCTCCTTTCCCATTTGGATCCCCTTGATCTCCTTTTGTTGTCTTATTGCTCTGGCTAGAACTTCCAGTACTATATTGAAGAGATATGGAGAGAGTGGGCAGCCTTGCCTTGTTCCTGATTTTAGAGGAATTTCCTTAAGTATCTCACCATTTAACTTGATTTGGACAATTGGATTGAACTAGAAATTATCATAACGAGTGAGTTAACCCAGAAGCAGAAAGAGTCAAATGGTATATACTCACTTATATCTGGACACTAGCCCAAGGGGTGTGTGCCATGAATGTCTTCACTTATCAGCAAAGTGGGACAGAGGAGAGGACTTCCTATTAGGGCTCTAGGTGAGAGAAGCATGGGAGAATGGGGAAATAGAAGGATCCAGAGGGTCCTAGAAACCTACAAGACGAATATTATGACTGGTAGATCTGGGTCCTGGGGTCCTGCTCAAACTATGTCACCAGACAAGGAAAATATAGGCAGTAAACTTCGAACCCCTATCCAGACCTTGTCGATGGATAGGACATTCTCCACCGTTGAGTAGAGAGTGGAGTCTGATTTTCACACGAACTCTAGTGCCCCATATTTGACCATGTCCCCTTGATGGGGAGACCTGGTGGCACTCAGAGGAAGGATAGCAGGCTACCAAGAAGAGACTTGATACTCTATGAACATATACAGGGGGAAGAGGTCCCCCTCAGTTACAGTCATAGGGGAAGGGAGTAAGGGGAAAATGGGAGGGATGGAGCAATGGGAGGATACAAGGGATGGGATAACAATTGAGATGTAATATGAATAAATTAATAAAATATATATTTTTTAAAAATACTTTAAAAAAAGAAAAAGAAATGGCCTACTTTTAAAAAACAGAGTCATTACACAGCCTCTATACTGAATATCTGATGTCACTTAGTAATGGCAAGACAATTTATTAAGAAAATCAAGATGTTTCTAGTAGAGCTGGTCCTTATAAACACATTCATATACATATCCATATATAACTACCCTCCTGGGGAAAATCAAATTCACTGATGAACTCACAGGATCCACTGAAGATTAAAAAGCAAATCTCATTCTAGAATTGACATCAATACAAAAAGAAAAAGAAAAATTGCTCAAGATAGGAGCAGTTCAATAGACCACCTTGCTTATTATTTTTCAGTATATAATCTGAATAAATATCACTTGACAGACCCAACATTCCTCTACTGTTTGGAGACTCCAATGAAATAACTGATGACAGAAGATGAATTAGATATTGAATTCTTATTGGATTATTGGTTTCTGTCCTGAGTAGAACAACTTGAGGGTGAGTCATTTAAATCTTGGAAAATGTCTTGCTCATTTTCTAAGTCTCCTAGTGTTTACCTCCCATAATATAATGTCCTATGCATAACAGCCACTCGCACAGATTACTGAAATTTAGATATGAAATGCACCAAATTGTATGAAATGATTTACTCTCATCCAAATAGTATTGGCGATGAGGACATTAAAAGATTGCTACTGGTGAGAAGATACTTTGTCAAATTTTCAGGAAAATGCCATTTCCTTTCAGTTGAGAAACATAATTTATCATAGGAGAGTAAGCAGAAAAGGGAGCAGTTTTGAATATGTTCCAGGAAATGCATTTCTTGGAGATAACAGACTTATTAGTGCTACGAACTCATACAATATACCTAATGCAGAATCTTGACAATGTTTGCACAGCTGCATAATTTGTGAATATTACATGTGTGTACTTGTTGTGTATCTTCTTTGTAACTCAAAGCAAAGTACTAATTAGATAAATTTATTAGATGGCTTAGATAAGCCAGTATGAAGGAAGAACACAAGGCTAACACTTGACTGTTAATAATTTCAATTAGGGATCATTGGTTATATGTCAGATGGTTTATACATTTCCTCCATTTTTGCTTAATGTGACTTAAAAGGATATTGAGACAAAAACCTTTGCCTTGGAATATACCCAGAAGATGCTCCAGCACACAACAAGAAAATTTTGCTCAACCATGTTCATAGCAGCTTTATTCATAATAGCCAGAACATGGAAACAGCCTAAGTGTCCCTCAGTAGAAGAATGGATAAAGAAACTGTGGTACATATACACTATGGAATACTACTCAGCTATTAAAAACAAGGAATTCCCGAAATTTGTGGACAAATGGATTGAGCTAGAAATGATCATAGTGAGTGAGTTAACCCAGAAGCAGAAAGACTCAAATGGTATATACTCACTTATATCTGCATACTAGCCCAAGGGGCATGTCCCACGAAAGCCTTAACTTACCAGGAAACTGGAACAGAGGGGAGGACATCCTATTGGGACTCTAGATGAGAGAATCATGGGAGAATGGCAAAGTAGAAGGATCCAGAGGGTCCTAGAAGCCTACAAGTAGAACATTATGATAGGCAGATTTGGGCACAGGGGTCCCGCTCAAACTAAGGCACCAGCCAAGGACAAATAGGCGGTAAACTTTAAACTCCTACCCAGATCTAGCCAATGGACAGAACATTCTCCACAGTTGAGTGGAGAGTGGGGACTGACTTTCACACGAACTCTGGTGCCCCATATCTGACTATGTCCCCTGGAGGGGGAGACCTGGTGGCACTCAGAGGAAGGATAGCAGGTTACCAAGAAGAGACTTGCTACCCTATGAGCATATAGAGGGGGAGGAAATCCCCATCAGGAACAGTCTTAAGGGAGGGGAATAAGGGGAAAATGGGAGGGAGGGAAGAATGGGAGGATACAAGGGATGGAATAACCATTGAGATGTAACAAGAATAAATTAATAATTTTTTTTAAGAAACATGTGCCCCCTCCTTAGTAATAAAGACTGGGGAATGAGGAATGCTTAGTCTTATTGGAGCTTCTACTTCCTAGCTCACCAGTTTTTTGAACTAAGATTATGGACATGAAGATTGGAGTTCAAGTCGCTAGCTAGCCCTGCACAGCAATTGATGAAGGGACTTTGTTCAGGCTGTTGAGGCAGGGAAGGCTTTGAAAGTGAATGGCAGAGAGATGTAGTCAAGACTCTCACATTGTTTTGATTAAAAAAGTAGTATATCCTAGGACACCTACAATTAACCTGAACTCTGAACAAATTACATATACGTATTATAATAATATAATATGTTATTAATGGAGTAGAGAGAAAAACTCAGCACTAAATTTCCTTATTTTGTATTTTAAGGGAGGAACACATAGGGTGCTCACCAATTTTCTTCACACCAGGAGGCCAGGAAG
Organism: Acomys minous; assembly: GCF_964271855.1. NCBI lineage: Eukaryota > Metazoa > Chordata > Mammalia > Rodentia > Muridae > Acomys > Acomys minous. Next base: position 52,033,954 of record NC_140492.1, read on the forward strand.
CCATGACCTAGAAAACTCTTTTAAATGTGGATTGGTGAACACATCTTAGTTAGGTTTATTACAAGTTCTAATATCGTGTAATAAAAGTGTTCAGGCAAACATAAGATTGCTTGAGAGACCAGGATTTGGCGAACTCGGACCTCAAGAGGGCTAAGCTCTCAGTCTTCTATGTTCCGAGCATGGTCCAGCTGCAACTGCTCAACATAGGACGATGGAAAAGGTGTAAGCACATGGTATTGTCATCTCAAGAAAGGCTATGTTTAGAGGAATCTCTGGGGGTTATAATGGCTACTCTGCTGCTTATTCACCACTGGAAGCCAGGCATTACAGGACCAAGAATGCTCTCCAAATTTTATAAGTAAGTCTTGCAATGGTGTGTGTCAGTTGTTTGACTTTGATCCTGTGATTACTTTAAGAGAATGCCGCTTTCAGAGTGCGGAAAATGCCCTAGCCCTAAAAGCAGGAGATGAATACGTGGTTCCAATAGGTACTTCCCTGGCTTGGTAGCCCAAAAGCATCCACTCTGTCTTCATCAAAATATATAGCAACCTGGATAAAAGTTTTACTTGAAGCAACCAAAGAAGCAGAAAAAGAAAAATTTTAAGATAGAGAGTTGAAGTTAATTTTTAAGCTTATGAAATGTGGTGTACTAAAATGTTGATGTCATTCAGTAGGGTTCTTTTAGACAATGAAAAGCAATTCCTTCCCCTCATTTAGTCTGGAGCCATTAGTAAGTAGCCCTTCCCATAGGGAGAGGCCAATTTTACAGGGAAGGGGAAATAATTGATTTAACTCTTGTCTTAACTCTTCTCTCTCGAAGTGTCCCACATGACATGTTATCTGTGTGAGCACGCATCATCTGCAGTGTAAGAAATCAGGGGACTCAAGAAAGTGGCATTTGTCCTCAACTGATTGTTTGCTGCCTGCTGATTAGTCACTTGGAAGGGATATTTTTCATCGTATTTATATGAAAGGTCCCCAAATATGTGTCTTCCATTTTGCTCAGTCCTACACTTAGTATATCACAATGCTACCTCTCACAGACACCATCACAAATCATCTTTGGCTACTGTATTAGACCCTGGCTTACTTTTCTGCCTTGGGTTCTTAGATATTAATTCTGACCTCCCTAGATAATCTTCTACTACTTGACACTTTCTTGGCCCATTTCACTTCAGCCATGTAGGCAACTCTTCCTTTATCTTTAATCTTCCACCACACACCACTGCAGGAGTTCGAAATAGCTGTTAGCATCAATCTTTTCTAGATAATATCATAAGTTATGTTTCTGGATCCTTTATGGTTACATCTTGGCTGAAATGTCAACTCCTCAAAGAGGCTTACCATGACCATGCCTATTTGGGACTCTGGCTCTGCCTTTGGTTTTTAACCCCAGCAACTTTTAGTAAATAACCAAATAGTTAACTTACTTGTGTATGTCATTGCCGTCCCTCCAACAGAAAGCACAGGTGTGTGCGTTCACATACACAGAAGTATTATACATATATGCATAAGGTATATGCATATACAACGTATTTAAAATACATATGAAAATGTATGCTGTGTATATAGATGGAAACATGCTCACATGTGAATTAATACAGTGGTTCTCCATGAGCATGTGTTCAAACCACCAACAACACAGTGCAGATTTTGATACATATGATGCCTCTCTCATTTTTGAAACTTGTATGGCTTCCAAAGAATACATTATGACTTGCCCTTCTCTCCCAGAATCTGTACATCCTGTGGGAACCAAGTGCTTGTCTTTTCTGCTGACCCTGATTTTTCTCTTCTCCCATAGTTTTGTTAGCACTGCCTGGTTTATTTATTATTAATCAAGTCTTCAAATCTCCCAGTCAGTAACTACAGGAAGAAGGATGTATCACTGACAGAAAACAAGATTAAGTCTTGAATGTGTAGAGTTGAAGGAAATCCAGGGACTGTCTTTCTTGATCTCATTATGTATCAGCCAATCAATGGGAATCTCTTCTCACTGATCTGGATGGAATTCTAAGGACTAAAGTCATCCAAGGTAGAAAAACCGTCAGAGATTAATCCCTTCTCTTATATGCAAGGCATGTAATTTAGTAATCACTACTAAACCACCATTGACCTGTTAATTAATCCATGGATTTTTTGTTGTTGTGCCTTTAATCATTTCCCCTGATAACTGAGTCACTTTAGAAATACTCATTTTATGTTCAGACTCACCAACTAAATGCTACTAGAGTCCCGTAGTAATAAAACACTGAAATCTATTGACTCCCTGCCAACTCATTCTCTTTCTCTCCCTCTCTTTTTTATGTGTCAGCTGGTGACTATGCAGACAGAATACTGAGAAGGGAAGTGAATGGCCAGTAAATAAGTAGTCTGTGTTACAGGTGAGACTGAAAGACGATTCATCATTTGGGTGAAGAAATGTCGGATTCTTCTTTATGAATTGAAGATGTACCTGTCCTCTTGACTTCCCATCAGTAATTTTGAATCAGCCTGAAATAACTGGTTGGGATTTTCTTTCTTCCCAGAAGCCTCTTTTTTTTCTGAGAAAAGAGTTGATTTTCATCTTCTGCTGCCATACAGTAAGTGCTGTAAGCTTTCTGATAGAGCTGTATTAACACAGAGTGATTTGAGTAATTCTAACTAAAAATGCATGTAAGTGACCCTGAATAGATTCCACTTCTTGGTTAAGAAGGTCAATAGAATCTACCGCTTGAAGAATAACTTAAATGTTAGCATCTCTACGCTTTTAAAACTGTCAGTTCGGGGTTGATGTAGATGCTTTAGTAGGAACAAAACTGTCTACTTTAAAACAAAATAAATACAACAGAACACAAAACAAAACAACAAACAAACAAACAATAAACAAAAGGAACCTGGGTTCAGATCCCAGATGCATAGCATGACAGTGGGCTTGCTGATCATCATCCTAGCTCCAGTTTTAATGAGAAATGCTGTTTCAGAGAAATAGGGCAGAGAGTGAAAGAGCAGGACACCTCTTGTCCCAGTCACCTCTACAAGTGCATAGGATCACCCTCCCCATATCAAGGCCATCACTTTATAAGGTGATGGTGCTATTTCAAGCAGTATCTTCCATGGCCAAATACATTTTTACAGCATTCTGATAGAAACCCAGTAGAGTCAGAGCACTGTAATGTTTAGCTTTGTTCTTGATAATTCGCAAATGTGTTTCATCTCGCAAAATGAAATTTTACCATCTCTGAGCATGCTTCATATGTGCACGAGATTCCAAAAATAGAGCTCTAGAAATAATTTGAGCAGAACCATAGGTAGAACAACTGAATTAGTGTGAAAGGTAATGTTATGCTTTCAAAGATAATATTGTAATGCATAAGAAAATCCTAAAGATAAAAGAAAGTAACTGTAGAGCCAGATTGTTAGTTTAAGTCTGTAGGTAAGACTTCCCTACAGGAAGGGATTACCTAAACTCTCTGGGGATTAAAATCCTCAATGTTACACTACAGCTAAGTGTAGAAGTTCTTTTATATATTTCCTGGAAGAGAAAACTGCTTGATCTATTAAAACATTAGAATGGTGTCTGGAATAAGGTTTGTTGTTGTTGTTGTTGTTGTTGTTGTTGTTGTTGTTGTTGTTGGTTTTGTTTTTTTGTTTTTTTTTCTTTTTTTAAGAAGTGTTATCTACTTAGGGTGCTATTAATATTGACGTTTTAATTTCAAATATACAGACAAGGACTTGCAATGTCTCAGACATTAGAAAACAAAAGGATCTTTGACTAACTGCTTTTTCTTGAGTTTCTAATAAGAAAAGAAGCCTTCTTGAGCATGATGGATCTGCCTGTACTTTAATAGCTGCAAACCTCAAGAAATCTCAAGGAGACACAGGATGACACTGTACCAAGGACTTAGTGAACAAACATAGGCAAGAAATCCCCATCTCCCGCAGAAATAATGATGACACTAAACTCTGTTCTAGAGATGCTTGATTCTTTATTCTCTATAAAATCTTAATAAGCGACAGGCAGGCGGACTCTTGACCTGCAGCCGGCACTTAAACCTGTCAGGATATGGCAGCTTTGTATTAATAGCAGCAACTTTTGGCAACTCGAGTGGAATAAGTTTTCACATATCCTGTCAAGGTCCCATTTCCAGGAAGGTAGCCCTTACATGAAAACAACCTCGTTAGTGTGCTACAAAACAGGCCCCATAACAAGCAAACACTGAGAACTCTAGTTGCAGAATTCAAGTTATTGATGATCTGTCTTCTTACCACAGCCTAAATGAATCCACTTTTCCTTAAGTTGTTTGCTCAGATATTTTGTCATAGCAACTTAAAAGTAACAAATACACATGGATATGAAAGCAAATTGTAATGTAAATTGTACGTCAGTAAGGCACTAAGGAAATAAAGACAAGAGGCAGATGCGTACTCAGCTCAGTCCTTCCCCATATCACTCACCCTTCTGCCTATTTCCCCGCTATCTCTATTTCTTCGAATCATACCCACAGCCATTCTTTTTTTTTTTCCATCTTATTTTTCTTTTGGCCCTTCTCACACTCATTTTGTAAAAAATCATTTTTTTCTAGTTTGAGGAGCCTTCTTTAGTTTCCTGAATTCTACTTAACATGACTTGAATACACACACACACACACACACACACACACACACACACACAAATATGTGTGTGTATTCATATGAATGGGATAGCTGTATATATATTACATATATTATACTCATATACAATCATAGTGAGTCAATTCTTCGTATGATGAGGAGCCTCAGCACTCATTTCCACAGTGCCTGCACTAGTTTGGATCCCACCAACAGTGTATAAGAATTGCCCATGAATCTCCATCAGCATTTACTGTCATTTGTTTTCTTGATGGTAATCATTCTGACTAGGGTGAATTGGAATTTGAAAGTGCTTTTAATTTTCATGTCTTTAATGGTTAAGAATGGTGAAAAATTAAAAAATATCTACTGGCCATTTGTACTTCTTTTGATAATGTTCAACTCATTGTCCCTTTATTGATAGGTATAGTTCATGGTTTAATATACAACTTTTATATTTCTTTATGTACTATAAATATCAATCCCTTTTCTTAAGTATAGAAATACAATTTTTCTTCCATTGAGTGGAATATGTGTTCATTTTGTTGCTAGTTTATTTTGCTGTGCAGATCTTTTTAACTGTATACAATTATACTTGTCAATTCTTCAATCTAATTCCTGCAATATTGGGGCTCGATTCAGAAACTGCTTGTCAATGACCACATCCTAAAGAGTTGTAAGTAGGTTTTCCTTTAGCAGTTTCAGTGATTGTTCATTTTAAATTAAGATCTTTCATTGAGTTTGACTGACTTTCATTCAGAGTGAGAGATGGATCTAATATTATTTGTCTGCAGGTAGATGTCTAGTTAAGTCCACACCGTTTATTGAATAAACTGTATTCTTTTCCAGCACATGCTTCTGAAAAAAGTGTCCCTAGCTGTGGGGTTATAACTATAGGTCTTCCACCATGTTTGTTGGTTTAAATGTCTGCAATATGATTCATATATTCTTAGGAAGTGCGTTAATCTTATTAATTAACTAACTAATTAATTAATTGTGTTCTGCTTCATCTGATCCTTGTCTTCCACATTACCTTCTCTTCTTTCTTTTTCTCTTCCTCCTCCTTTTGTTTTTATTCCTATACATCCTTCCATGTTTCTAATCCTCCTAATCCTATGAAACCCTGGCCCTGTGAAGGTTGAGGTCTACAGATTTGGCTTCTTCAAATTAACTCACGGCTTCATATTTAGGTGTATGGTACTCCAGATTCTAAAGTGCTTTATCCATATAATAGCCATTTTCTATAATCTTGGAAATAATAAAAACACATAAATATTTAACATAATATCAGAAAGAATGATAAGTCTCATATATCAGTCAAGTGACGTGGTGAACTCCACAGAGTTTAGGCAAATGTGATTGTTAATTTTTTGGGGGGGTGAATTCATACTATTTAGTAGCTTGAAGCTTTGTAGTTTTTTGCTGTTAAAGTATTCACCAAATATTAATGAATGTTTCTGTATTGATGGGCACATGATGGTAACACTGAGAAAAGACATTTACTGTAATTGATCTGACACTATGGGGAGGGAGACAATTCGGGAAAAAGAAAAATCTATTTGTAAAAGAAGGCAGTAAACATAGGTGTCAATAGGTAAGTCAATAATGTAAAGTCAGACCTCAGAAACAGGGTTCTAAAGTACTAAAACAGCCACTGTCACAAAAGTCCCCTGTGCTGCAGATTGGAACAGGCAATTTGACTTTGTCTTTTATTATATCCTGAAAAATAGATAGCACAATGTGACCTTTGGTTCTAATTACAATTGAAAAAGGTTATTTCCTGCTCAACATTCAATAACTTGTCTCATTTGCAGGTGTCACAATGCTAAAGACACTGTCAAATAGAGCAGAAGACAGAAGTGAGAGTCAAAATAATCTTGGCAGGTTGGAGTACTGGACAGAAAGCAATGAGTTCAAATGTGATCAGAATGAATACGAAGGCCAATATTTAGGAGCATACAGATATTTTTTAAACAGCATGTAAAAAGAAACAATCATCAAGAAAGGTAGGATGACAAAGTAGACTTAATCCAAATGAGAAACTGTTATTATTAAGACAACAAATAGTCAAACTATAGATTTGGAGAAAACACACACAGCATATACAGGACCAAAGGATGGTAGCCATGAAACATGAAATAAACCTAGTAATTCAATAAAAGCACTACAAATTTGGAGTATAAAAGAAAATCTGTCAAAAATCATATAGAGTGAGATGGATAGATTTACAGAGTTATAAATGAGTACATGAGCTATTAGTTATAAAATATGTGATATACAGATATCTGTATTTTTAGTTTACACTGTTTAGACTTTAAGAATAAAGTATTGAGGAAAATGTAAATTATGATTATTTAAGTTGTCCTGGAAGTATAACTAACTTATATAATAAGAATTGAAATGTCAAATTTAAATTATAGATTATAAAATTACTTACCATTTTATAGATGTGTTTAATGATCTGTATGTTTTTTGCATTTATTACATAAATGGTGAAAAAAATGGGCAATAGAGGTTTACTAATGCATTTTCTGCAATGTGTAGAATCAAAGGAAGAAAAGTAACTTTTATGTTTTGCTTTTTAAAAATATTTATTTCTGGTTGTTCTACAGCAAACATGTGCTATTTTTGTACATTCAAAATAGTAATCATATAGACCTCCAATATTTTATTTGTTCTAAAAATAGATTAAATACATAAGACTTATTTCTAGCTAGCATGATTTCAAAAGCAATGAACAACTTAAGGAGAAGGAAGAATTGTCTAGTCTTTAACCTGGACCACATAGACGAACATCAGCAGAATAGGGATGTGTGGCATGAGTGGTGGGAAGTGAAAGATGCTCCGTGATATTTCACATTTTCCTTCATCACAATATAGGCATACAACACTTCCTACTTTTTCTAAAGTAAAACAAATGTTTCTGCTTTACATCTCCATAAATACTTTTTATCCTACCTGATACCTGCTAACTCTTTTTTCCTCTTTCTTATCAAATTACACTAATATTTGAGACTAATCCCCCACAAGCTTCCTGATGCCATCCAGTCCTCTCTGTTGTGCATTCTCATAGCATGTGAAAGTGCATAGCATTTAAGGAAATTAATAGACTTCCTCTTGTAGGATAATTTATATATCATTATTTCTCCACTTACTAAAAGTAAGTTCCTTACTGTAAACCAGGTAACCAGAATAGTAAATAATCCATGGTATGATTTCATGAATATAACTAAATGAACAAGTCATAAAAATTATTTTCATATCAGTCATATTTATAGTATCAGAAAGATGCTAAGATGACAACATGAAGAAGGAATTGAAAGGCCTGTACCGCTTTAATTGTCAGTAAGAAATCTGACTAAGATAAAGTTTCCACAGCATGTAAAGAGAAGAAAACAGAGACACCTGCCTATCTCTGAATCTTATATTCTTTCCCCACTGATCATCTTTTATCTTATTCTGTTTTCAGCTCCTTAGCCTGTTCTGACCTACACTGGAAACAGGATGTCAGTTTAAGTAGCACTAAATTAACTATGGCCTTGAGTGTGTGGAGTGATGATCATCTCTAGGATGAGCCTGCTGCTTCAGATCTTGGCAGCATACACTTGGCTTGGAGCGTCTCTATTTTTCTGCATGGCCAGGAAGAAGAGAAACAAATGTAGAAACAGATTCTTAGATAGTATTGCTCCAATATTAAGGAAATGCCAGAAACCCTTAAGGCTTCCTCTTTTCACAGCCAACAGATTCATTATTCCCTTTAAGATTAATTCTATAAGCATTTATTAAATGCCTACAATTGGAGATTAATAGTGAAGATCTTTGTGCCAATAGAACTCATGACTTTGTAGAAGGACAGACAAAATATATGAGCAAATGTTCAGTTATCAACTTAATATGCTACGAAGTCTTAAAAAATGGGCACAGAAAGACCATGAAAGAATGGATGGTAATGTTGAGTCTTATGAAGGATGATGTTTTAATCAATACCTGCAAAAGTGAGATGGAGTTAGTTCATAAAGAGTGATAGAAAGGGCACAACCACTTTGGATATCTATCTGGTGCTTTCTCAGAAAACTGGGAACAGGGCTTCCACAAGACCCAGCTATTCCACTTCTTGGAATATACCCAGAAGATGTTCCACCACACAAGAACATATGCTCAACCATGTTCATAGCAGCTTTATTCATAATAGCCAGAACCTGAAAACAGCCTAAATGCCCCTCAGTTGAAGAATGGATAAACTCTGGTAGATTTACACTATGGAATACTACTCAGCTATTAAAAATAAGGAAATACTGAAATTTGTGGACAAATGGATGGAACTAGAAAAGATCATACTGAGTGAGTTAACCCAGAAGCAGAAAGACTCACATGGTATATACTCACTTATAATTGGAAACTAGCCCAAAAGTAATGTCCCATGAAAGTCTTCCCTTACGAGGAGATTAGGATAGATGTGAGGACATCCTATTGGGACTCTAGGTAAGAGAAATATAGGAGAATGGGGAAATAGAAGGATCCAGAGGGTCCTAGAAACCTACAACAAGAACATCATGACAGGAGGATCTGGGCCCAGGGGGTTCTGCTCAAACTATTGCACCAACCAAGGACAATACAAGCAGTAAACATTGAAGCCCTACTCTGATCTAGCCAATGGGCAGGACATTCTTCATAGTAACATGGAGAGTGGGGTCTGACTGTGACATAAACTCTCGTGCCCTATATTTGAACACTTCCCCTTGGTGGGGAGGCCTGGTGGCACTCAGAAAAAGAATAGACAGGCTACCAAGATGAGACTTGACAGCCGATGACCATATAGTGGGAGAGGAGGTCCCCCTAAGTCATAGACCTAGGAGAGGGGAATATGATGAAAGTGGGAGGGAGGGAGGAACAGGAGGATACAAGTGATGGGATAACAGATGAGATGTAATCTGAATAAATTAATTTTTAAAAAGAGTGATGGAAAGTTTTCTAAGCAGAAGCACAACATGTAAGCGATGAGACAGAATATATATATATATATATACACATTTCATGGACTCTAGACAACTTAGTAATGTCAGAACACAGTAGAAAAAAGGAAAAGCTACATTTGAGGAGGAAAAATGAGGCCAACCCTAGAGAGCTACCAGAATGTGGACAGGACCAGATACCAGAGGAAGTCTGTGAAAAAAACAAGATAAGCACAGATATGTAATGATCACCATTTTACCAGCCTCATCACACTGATGCTGAAAGCTTTGCATTCATTATAATTTATTTATTAAATTTTAATTTTTTATAAATATGTATGTGTCAGCTTGCATATATTTGTATCTTCAAGTTGGTACTTACAGGGGCCAGAAAGCATATTGGTTCCCTTGCAACTTGGCAGTCCAGTGTTACAGGTGTTAAAGACAGAACTTAGGTTCTCAGGAAGCAAGATATATCCCTAAGAACTAAGCCTGACTTCCACAGTCAATCTTTAACCACTATTCTCTCTTCTGTATCAGGAGATAAATACCCATTTCCCCACATGCATCATCTCACTTAGTCTACAGCAGTCTCATGACACTGGTTTACTATGTCCGTTCTTCAGACACATAGATGATGGAGAGCCAGTATTTGACTTTTGTATATCTACTTTCAAAACTCTGCTAAACAACAGACAACCATCTAGTCCAACATAGGAAATCTGATTGAATTGCACAGAACTAACTAGGAGAAGTTTTAAAGGGCTCTACAAAGGCAGGGAAAAAGAAGAAGAAGAAGAAGAAGAAGAAGAAGAAGAAGAAGAAGAAGAAGAAGAAGAAGAAGAAGAAGAAGAACTAAGCCTGTTCTCCAGTCCCATTTGTAGTGTTATTCAAAGGTGGTCATTCATTTAGTTTTTATTCCCTCTGAACATTCTGAGATTCTTTTGAGGTTTCTCTTGCTTATATGTAAAGTCATGATCTACCCAATACATTAGAGAATGAATGCCTAAATCCTTAAAAAGCAAGGAAGAATAATGGGATGAAGTAATGACAATAAAATAATTACATGTCAATATTTTGTAGTCATTTTTCTTGAGTTATTTAAAAAAAATATTCTTACTTATATCCACTGACTCTTTCCCAAGATCACTAGAAAGAAAATCCCAGCTTCAATATACATGTTTTGGGCATGCTAAGCTTATGATGTTACCTTGGCTCTGACATATTTCTATCAGAGAAGTGATTAAATACTAGAAAGAGTTTCCTAGAGCTTCTTTCTTGGACCATTAAAAGTTAGAATCTCATTTGTCTAAAATCACTATGCAATTGTCATGTCTAAAGTGACAAAGATGGACTGGATTTCCTTTCAAGATTTCCCTGAGATGACAAAGCAAAGGGTCCCCAGAGTCTTCCTAAGTAGCCAATTAATGTGAGATTAGAATCTGACAATTAGTAGATTCCTCATAGATGTCAGTGAGATTGAGGCTTGGAGGTAAACACTATGTTTCTGTCATTACTATTTAATAACTGAACAATGTCGAAAATCTGATTATAACAGGTTCCTAAATAAGAAACATTCAAGATAATACTGTGAAATGCTGTCCGCAGCCAGGAGTCCCTCAAATGGACGGCTAATGCCATTTGGAGAATATACATATCACTAGCGAGAGACATGGGCAGCAGAATTAGACAGAGCAGTAGATAGTAGGAAGCAGTAGAACACAGAGAATGTGAGCCACAATATGGAAGCAATTGAATGTTAGGGGTAAGCCTCGCCAAATAGGATGGCAGAAGCCATGGAAAAGCTAGTGGAAGTGGAGAATAGAGCCCAAGGTGGCAGTAGCCCCTTGGAAGAAATCTGCCCACTGGCACAGGCAATATATTGGCAGCCAAAGCAGGAGATGGCTCAATGAAAAGCATCTAAATCAGGTCAGGCCAACCCTTTCAGCAGCAAGGCAAGCTAGTCTATGGACCAGTCACAGTGGATCCAAAGTCAGGATCAGTGTATCCAGAGAAACATGGGATGGAAGATACCTCCAGCATGCATTTCACAAGAGCTCACCAACTGGCAGAGATAACACATTCGAATATTGTAGGAGAGCAGTGAGTGAATGCCAAGAGATGTGATCTGAGCTATGCCAAATGAGCATAACGGTCTCTGAGGAAATACCAGCTTCCCAACCAACCACGACGCCTCAAGCAGTGTGAGAGCTGCATACACACTGCCAAGGGTTGTGGGGCAAGGATCATGGCAGCAGACATGGAGGGTACACACAGGAAACAGCTAACCTTCTACACTGAAAGGCAATGGGCAGCACTGGCATCTTCTTGCCCAGGAGCAAGCACAGCCTCAAGGCCTGGAAGAGCTTTACAGAAAGAGCTGGAAGTTCAAACTCCTCTTCCAGTGAGCCCATGCTCTTCTACAGAAACCCTGTCTTGCTTAAGAGCATTCACTCCTATCTCCCAGGAACACTTTATCCCTAAAGTAGAAGTCATCCCTGAACTGAAATCAGATGACACACACTTACAAGTGTTTGCTCGTGCCACTTTTCCCGAGTGCCATGCTTGTGCAGTCATCTCAGGAAATACAAGCATTGTCCTTCTCCTTAATCAAATGACTTGGTTAGCTTTCCATCCAGGCCTTTTTGTGTTTTAAGAGTCCTGGCCACTCTCTATTACCATCAACTAGAAACCTGTGCCCAGGACAATCTTAGGACAAAAGCTCTAGGCTCATGGCCACTCCAGTTTTATCCACTCTCTAAATAAAACCCACCTGTGCAATCAACATGGGGTATAACGTTTTCGGATTCTTTACTCCAACTTCTATGAGGAAAGCAAAAAAATAAAACTGAACATAAGCAAAGTAATAATCAGAAAATTAAAATTATTTTTCACTATCTGGGCATTTTATAAGCCCATTTCCCCCTTTTAAGACCAAATAGTCCTGGGGCAGAAGTTACATCATCTTCTAAAGCAATGAAAATGAAAAATAAAAGAAACAAAGAAAGAAAGGGAGAAAGAATGAAAGAGAAAAATATTATGATAATCTGATTATCTTTAGTGCATCTATACTCAAGAAGAACCAAAATGATGTTTAGAACTTCAGTTCTCCCAACCTTCATTGTCCCTTTATTGGGCTCTTGAACCCTCTGGGTCTTCCCTCCACCTATTCTTCCATACCACTATCAGTGCTCCACCAGGGAGTCCAGCAGAAAGTACCAGCATCCTGTCCTGACCCCCTTTGTCTAATGTCAGCCTATCAGCTCTCATCAGGATAGCCTGCCTCCTCTTCTGTATGCCCACAAGACCACCCAGTCAAGGCCTGATGGTCTCCTTCTGAAGGTCCTGACTGCTCTGGTTCCTTACATCCCCCAAGTCTTCCATGCAACTCTCAGCATTTTGCTCAGAGTTCAGTATCTGTGCTGATCACTGCCTGGGTGGAGTCTCTCAGAGGACATCTCTGTTGGGGCTAATATATCCACTTAGAAGTGAGTATATGCTATGTGTGTCTTTCTGGGTCTGGGTTACCTCACTCAGGATGATCTTTTCTAGTTCCATCCATTTGCCTGTAAATTTCAACATTCCCTTGTCTTTGATAGCTGAGTAGTATTCCGTTGTGTAAATATTCCAGTTTCTTTATCCATTCTTCGGTTGAAGGACATCTAGGGAGCCTGCACAAATTGCTGTACCAACCAAAAACAATGCATGCAGTAAACCTAGAGCCCCCATTCAGATTTAGCCAATGGAGAGCTCATTCTCCCTGGTTGTGGGGAGAACAGGGACTACCTCTGACGTGAAATCTGGTGCCGTAGATTTCATCACTTCCCCTTTCTGGGGAGGGCTGGTGGGCACACAGAGGAAGGAGAAGCAGGGTATCTGGATGAGATCTGATGGGCTGTGGTCATATGATGGAGAAGGAGGTCCCCTTCTGTCTGAGTTCTAGGGGAGGAGAACAGGGTAGAAGAGGAAGGGAGGGCGGGAACAGGAAGATAAGAGTGAGGAGATAACAATCTGGATGTACTATGAATAAATTATAATTTTTAAAAGCCCCCAAAACAAAATTTCAGTTCTGTGAGAATTTCATACAAAGCATATTTGATCATATTTATACCCCCCCAGCTCCTCCAAGATCCACCACCTGCAGAATCTTCTCCATTTCTTGCCCTCTTTTTCTTTAACCCACCAAGTCCAATCTTTGCTTATCACATACTCTTTGATCTGCAGTTATCTATTGGCTGACTTACCCAGGCCTCCATGTGTACAGAAACCTAACTCTTCCTTGCTAAGAAGCTACTGGTTGCCAGTAGCTCCTCAGCTAAGGATGGGACTTCTTACACATCTCTATTCACCATGCTTGGATTTGGCTGGACTTGGGCTTGCATATTTCCTGTGTATGCTGTCATAAGCAGTGCGTGTTTATATTTGCTGCTGCTGTGCATTGTCCAGAAGACACTGTTTCCTAGTAGTCACTCATCATCTCTTGATCTTATACTTTTTCTGTTCCCTTATCAAAAAAACCCCTGAGTTTGGGGAGACGAGATTGTGATACACATGTCCCAATTACAGGAACATTCTATTGCCTGCACTTCAGCCAGTTCTCTGACTCTATGTTAATTACCATCTACTATAAATAGAAGCTTTTCTGCAAAGAGATGAGAAAAGCATTAATCTATGGATATAGTGGCAAATTATAAGTAGTCATTTTAACACTATGTTAGATTAATAGTAGAGTAATAGTAGCAGGGTTTCCTCTAGGGCCTGTGATCTGTCTAGCCAAAGGACCTTGGGCTAGTAACGGTGCCAGGTGCATGTTTTATTTTGTGAAGCAAGATATAATTCCAAGCATAAAGTGATTGGTTATTTATTTCAGTTTCAAGTCACTTTTGCACCGGGGGTGAATCTTTCCAGGTCAGTCATTACTGTAGCCCAAAGGGTTGATAGCTGGATGTGATAGGTGATTAGCACAGAACCTTCTAGGCTATGATAGATAGCGAGCTTGTATGAAGTTCTCATGTCATTACAAACTTGATTTCTCCATGCTCTTTGAGTTATGACACTTGCTATACATGATGACCAAAAATATAATAATTTTGTAGAGTAATAAGTTCATTTCTACAGTACCCAAGTTACCACCTATAATTCTTTGAAGAAAACCTTTTCTTCTCCATTGCACCACTTTCTCATATCCTAATTTATCTCCTTTTTCAGTTGGAATGGGAGAATTTATTTCTGCAGTTAGTATATATATTATAATCCTCTCCTATACTCATCAATATTATCAGAGTGTTAGCACTAATGGCTATTTATAATCTGGAGGAGTAATCTCTGAAAAAATGTAGAATAATTTTATTATGGAAATAAGATGGGAAATGGCCAAGTTTACAAGCAGGTCTCCATATGTGAATATTGTATGTAAAATCTTGGCATTTAATTTACCCCAATTAAGGGCTGTCCTAACATGATACAAAGGTCCTATACCAGCATATCAGAAGTCTTTTTATGTTGTAAGGGTAGATAGATAAATTAATCACCATGAATGAAAGAACTACAATTGAGATGGACTCAGAGCAAGCCAAAGTCAAGTGGACAAATACACATTTCAAGAACAGAAAGAAAAGCATCACCAAGATTGCAAGAGTGGATTTTGAGGAGTTGAGAAGATTATGATCTAGCCACTGAAGACATTTCTCTTTATTTATACTCTTTTCCTTCTATCTTCCATCCAATTTCCTCTTGTGAGCTGACAAAGCCATCATATAAAAGACAGAGCTTCAGGTTGGCACTCTTAAGTTCCTCTCTGTGTCTCTAAGAGCTTAGGTAACATGAAGTATAATCATATTTGCCTCACAGTAGTACTAATGTGAAATTGCAAACCATAGGCAGGATCTTGAGTTTATAAATGATGTATTTTAAGGGCCGCACAACTGCTTTCCATTACGCTATCATACACGCTAACACACCATCATTCTCCACTCCAATCTCTGATCTCCCCAAACCTTGCCACAATCATAGCCTCATCTTATCACATTTAACAAACTCAGCTCCTGCTCTAATTTTATTTCTAATTCTAAGCCACCTAATCTCTCCCACTCTCTTGGTCTCTCTTGCTCTCATTCTCTTGCTCTTGTTCTCTCTCATCTTAGAAACTATCTCTCAGGATGTGCAGCATCATTGAAAATGGTACAGGGGCACATGAATTGCTCGTCGCTACTATCAGAACAAACTGTGAGGCAAGAGCAGTGGGAAATCCACTTGGCTATTCTTCTCCCAGAGTCCATTGCAAAATTTAACTCTGGCTGTTGAGATTACCTGGAGCAATATAAGCATGTTGAGGTATTTTAAAAAATGGGTGAAGAACAGGAAGCATTCAGAAGGTGATGATTCAAAGAACTCATTTTGTGGATTTGCTATGAAAATATACAATATATGTGAAGCATTTATATAAATAAAAATTTTAAATATGATGCCTTGCTTAATATTGTTTAATAATCTCTAACAAATAAAATAAAGTCAAGATCTTGTAAAACATTTTTTCATTGGCCTTCTGTAAAGCACTTTCTCATTGGCCTTCCCACAATCTAGACCATCTCTTCAGAATTAATAGTTCTCAGATGTCCCAGTGGTTTGCCCATACCAATCTTCACTCAGTCCTTCAAATGTTCCATGTTCCTGTTTTCTCTGAGCATTTTTTTTTCTGTAGTAACTATCCAAGGATCTCCCATTTATGTTAATCTTCTGGTCATCTTCTCATATACTGCCCTTTCCCATTACCAGTCCCAACTTTCAGGGTATTTCCCCATTATAGTACTGATAACTTTCTCCAGAATACTACTCATATTCTCCTAGAGTAGAAAGAAAGATGCCTGTGTGCACTAGCTTTCTGCTTTGCAACACTGTAAGCAAGTAGAGGAGTCATACAAATTCCTGAAAGAAAATGGTCATTGGCAGGAACCAGTGGGAATAATCAAGATTGGAAAAGAAGGATTCAGGTCACTGTATTCACTGCACAAATCAGTTTGCGTGTGTGTCTTAATTAGGACAGAGCAGACATAGTTCACCTCTCCTAGGGTTGTATAACATGTTGCCAAGGCAATGTCAACAAAAGAAGCTATACGGTGAGATCAGTGGCAAAGCAAGCCAGGATTATCAGATTATTATCTAATCCTATCTTGGATAGAAAAAAAAAAGATATTTAGAGCAAAATGGCATTGTGATTGAATTCCGTCTCTCATGTCTGAGTGTTTGTTCACTGTTATTTAAAAAATGTAATTAATGACTTACAAGAAGGAAAAAGAAAAGGGTATTTCCTTCTAGTTTCCTTAGACTTTCCAGAGTCTAAAAGATCATTTGGCCCAAATAAAGGGCATTCAGCATATATCAACTCACAGTGCAAGTGTTAATATCACACTGAAAAGTATGATATAACAAAATTATAAATAAAGTTATTATGTTGATCTAATATTAACAAATGGATAATATTGCCATTATCTTACAAAAATACAAATTATTCATTCCCTCATTAGTTTCCATTTTATGTTCAAGTTACATTCTCTCAAATATCAAATAACATTAACTCAGATACATAAAACCTAAGCCTCTTTATTTGCTGTCACTACAAAATACCAAAAATCTTGTGCTACCTTACAATGTGATAAGTAAAACTGACCAAAGTCAAATGCTGTTAGTTAGCTATGAAAAGTTGAAAGGACAGATTAAAAATAAAAAATGGCAGAGTGAGACTAGAAATTATCCTTCATATATAGAAAGGTCCTTTTAGTGAAGGAAGCCTCAACAACACTGAACAATATGCTAGAACTCACACATGCACAACCGCATGGGACTTGCAAGCGCTAGGAGAGGAGTGATTTACACTGGCTCGCTGGAGACGTCTGACTTGACCTGATCACCTGCAGTTTTAGAACTACACCAATACAGATGGGCTATTTCTGGATCTCTCTCTTATCTGCAGAACCTCTTGCTATAGAGCTATAAACCTCCTTGAAACCCTTCTTTGATATTCTCCACAAGACCTAGTAATCCCTTCCACCCCCAGGGATAGCACAAACCTCCCCCTG
Source organism: Acomys minous (assembly GCF_964271855.1). Classification (NCBI taxonomy): domain Eukaryota; kingdom Metazoa; phylum Chordata; class Mammalia; order Rodentia; family Muridae; genus Acomys; species Acomys minous. Next base: position 52,051,571 of record NC_140492.1, read on the forward strand.
ACACTATCTCCAAAGAGTCACTTTGCATTTTCTATCTGCTGCAGATTTATCTCACCTGAAGTGCTAACTCAAATATAGGCCCTGTGTGTGCTGTTTCAGGGGGGAATGGGCTTGAGAGAAGCCATTTTCCCCACTGCTGTGATTGTCAGTTTGTTTTATTTTCACTCCGTATGATGTACTTATAGCAACAGAAAGCTGGGGCTCAATATCAACACACTTGGGACCTTTATTCTCAAGAGTCCTGCAGTTCTGTGACATTGGTCATTCCACCCTGTTAGACCTTCTTCCTACCTGTAGCAAGTAGCATTATTTAGAAAAGACCATTACAGCATGGAGATAGCATGCATAAATTTAAGTTGGAGGGCATTGTCACCTTCCACTTCCAGTCTTTGGGGAAGGCTACAACCTAATCAGTATCGCTGGTCCCCACAACTCAGGAAAGATTCCCCGCAGCTTCTTCTGGAGGGAGTTAAAGCTGCTTAGAGTACCGTGTAAATTCATGGCAAGAAGCAATAAAGGTGAGTTTTATACATTCCCATTATTGCTTCTACGTCTTTGCAATAATGTTTATTGACATGTTTGAACGGAGCACAAGCTGCAGTTCGGTTCAACTGCCTGTGAAAATGGGACATTTGTCAAGAAACAAACCTCGCAGATTTTAGTGGTTTTGACAGTGGGTATTAGAGAGGATATTGATGGAAAAAAAGAGAGAGTAGGCAGGCCCGGGGGAGAGTGTTAAAGAATGTACTCAGTGTAGATGCCTACAGTGGAGAAAAAGGGGATGGCTGTGGATGTAAAATTGAACACTAAACACTTTGAGTGGCTACCGGTTGCCTTGCAGCATATGCACTTTCTTGAGGAGCACAGACAAAAGCCCCCCTTGTCTCCAAAAGCAGCCTCCACAGTGATGCTTTCATTCAGGAAAGGATGACCACTTTGCCCTATTTCCCTCCACTGTGCATCTCCACAGATAATCTGATTCTTGGGGTATGTGTAACACTCTGTTCTCTAGCTTGTTCCTGAGCATGAAGGTGAGCAATGGTTATCAGATAGTGCACTGCGGGTGATTAAATTACTTCCCAGTCTGTCCCAGGGACTACAGTGATGGGTGTGAGACAGAGTGTCAGGTGCAGGGTAGGCACAGTCATTTCCTTTAAAGAGACATTGAATAAATGCTTGCTCCCCTCTTTAATGTAAAAACATACAAAGTACTTAAAGCAATAAGACAGCCAAGAATGGGCATTTCTCTTTCCCTCGTTGAGGTCAGCACTCTAGTCTCAGTGGTCCCTACAGTTACAATGTGGCATTCTCAGCACCCAAACTGCCAAATTTCCAGTATAGCTTTCTTTTTTTAAATTTTTTATTAATTTATTCTTGTTACATCTCAATGGTTATCCCATCCCTTGTATCCTCCCATTCTTCCCTCCTTCCCATTTTCTCCTTATTCTCCTCCCCTATGACTGTGACTGAGGTGGATTTCCTCCCCCTGTATATGCTCATAGGGTATCAAGTCTCTTCTTGGTTTCCTGCTATCCTTCCTCTGAGTGCCACCAGGTCTCCCCCTCCAGGGGACATGGTCAAAGGTAAGGCACCAGAGTTCCTGCACACATAGCCTGTCCTTGGAAGTGAAGTCAGCTTCTTAGCCCCCAGGCCACCCATGCATTATTATCTAACAAATTCTTTTCATCGGAGTGGATTTTTCCTCCTTGATGTACAATAACAGATAAATGTAGAAGAAAGAGTAACATAAATGTATTCTTCACATTGTGCCTATGGCTCGGAAACTTTCATAAGAAGGAGAGACAATCAAGACATCACTCCAAATTAGAGTGATGGTGTCACTTAACCAGCAGCTGACAGTCATCTCTACCAGCCAAGGGTTAATAACATTCTCATGTAGTAATTTCACTCCAATCCTGTGAAAAAGTACTTTTGCACATACGTTTCCACTCGCTCTCTCTCTCTCTCTCTCTCTCTCTCCTCCTTCTCTAAGCCCACAGCTTAGCATTTCATTTCAGACTTGCAAAAGCCCTGGGAATCTTCGCTATGATTTCCTTCCCAGAGCTCTTAGTAAGTAAATCAAACCTGTAGTGCTGTGACCATACACTACATATTTCAGGCAGGCTCTCTGAGTGTGAGGGGGGCCGGGGGAGGGGCTTATCATCCCATGGTCAGAAGGACACTTACAATGCGCAGAGTTTAATGATGACAGCCAGGATCTATAGAACGAATAATGTTCTAACTATGTGTTGGTTATCACAACAGCACTGTGTCTTTTTTTTCTCTTTTCCCAGTACTCATTATCTAAAGGTAGACATTGTAAGCATTTCTTACATTGATGACATGTATATTCAATTTTGGTTTTGACTTTTTAAGTAAAGGTGCCTCTTTAATGAATATTTGCATACCACTCCTAATGATTCCTTAGGAAAGCTCTTATATTCAGTATGTGCACTTGCGTAGTAGGGAGGGGATGAACCAGTAAAAATGAACAATTGTGAGGAAAATGGCTCAGAGTGAAAGAGAAAGAGATGGGGAGAGAAACTGGAAAAGGAGAAAAAGAAGAAAGAATAAGTGAAAATAGTCAGGGAAAGAAAGGAAAGGGGTGGAGGGGATGAGAATGAATGAGTTGATCAGAAATTACCTGGCTCAGAAAAAGTAATTTACTGATAAATGATTATCCATTTAGAGGTGACCAGTGTCAGCAAAAGCAGCCCTAAATAAATCTGTCTGCCAATCCTTTCAGATCTCACACAGGATAGAAGGCAAGTCAGTTCAGCCATGTCACGGAGTCTTTCATAAACAGTAATAAATTGCCATAGATTTCATTTCACATTTCAGCAATTCTGCCCTGAACATGATGAGCAGAAAGAGGTGGGAGACTGAGTGCCAACATCGAAAAGGAGAGAACTGGGAGGGAGAAAAATGCCTGCCCTCACCCCATAGGGATGTTTTTACACAAGAGCTCAAACATCCAGACAGCAAAGATCACAGAGATAAGACTCACCAGTCACAAGGGCATGACTAGGAAGCAGAAGGAACAGTTGTGACAATTCTTGGGGAAGTCCCTTTGCAAATCACTGAAAGAGGGAGAAATTTTAGTAGGAAAATTATCATGTTAAATGCACAGGTGACCTCATCAAAGGGCAAATAATTACATAACTATAGATCTGTATGTCAACAGCTGTCCTATTAGGAAGCAGAAACCCTTCAAAGGTAGCAAGCTCTCCAAATGCTCCTGATGCAGTGGCCATGGGATGATAGGAAGCTTGCCTTCAGAAAAGACTGCAGTCGCTGTTGGAGTAGAAATAAGTGCAATATTCATGAGAAACAGGAAGATGAACATAGCATGTGGTGCAGGGAAATATTACTATTGTAGCACTCTGGTTAGTTATTAATGCGTCAGTTTTCCTTAGGAATTTGTTAAATTGCTTGTACCTTAACGCTGAAAAGCTTGTTTGCCTCTTGGCTTTCTTATTGAAAACAATGTGGTCCTTGTAATTAATAATGAAAAAATAAACACTCCGGATGTTTAATATCTGAGGCTATTACATATTTTACCATGTCATTACTCTAATAACTTGGTGTGAGCACCTAATTATAATTATTGTTTGCCAGTTACTTTGGAGGACAGCTTTGGAGGGACTGACATATACTCAGTCCTTACTTTTTGCTAAGTAAATAGAACAAAGCTAGATGGTAGGTCATTAATTAACTCATGAATTTGGCCTTTATGTATTTATGTATCAGGTATTTAGCATTTGCATATGACAAAACCTATGGTAAAGTTTATAATATTGTTATTTCCATATAATATGATGTGCAAAGACACACAGAAAGAACAGTACTTTTCATGCATGCATTATACAGTCTGAATGGTTCCTCAAGATGCACAAACAATTAGTGTTTCTTTTTGATCTACCAGAGCAATTAAGATCTGTGAGCATTCAATACAGAGGTAATTCTAGTATACATGGTCCTAGGTTTGTTTTCTTTCCTTTCCTTTTCTTTTTCTTTTTCTTTTTTTAGGAAGTAGCCACTTTTATTTTCTTTAATTTTTAAAAAAATTATTAAATATTTTATTTTTACATGTACATTTATTCTATTATTACACATATATACAAAAAAACTACCTATAGCAAGAAGAAGCATGACACAATCAGGAATTATATAAATAATACATTCTTAGTGTTTGGTTATTTGTATTTGGCAGCCTTGAAGAAACCCTCTTTCCTATCTTGGTGCATCTAAAATTCTGAATGTAAATCAATCTCCATCACATCTTGTTATTATCAACTTAGACCATCTATCTAGATCTGAAAACATCTTAACTGGATGGCTAGGTTTCTTTTGTAATTGTTATCCATGTTGGTGGTGGTTTCTTGCAGAAGTTTCATGCCTAAAGTGAGCTTAATTAAGTTAATATATGATAGGATTTAACATACCTTAGCTTATCAATCAATACTGTGAGTGGCTGAAGTTGAGTTTGGTCCTTGCAATGAACTTGCTCTATTTAATGAAGGGATTACGGCATCGTGAACTTATAACCATGGCAGTCAGTTCCAATTGTCAAGTTAACACAATCAAGACGCACCTGAGGACTTAGTGAGCGCTTTTATTTAGATCAGGGTAGCCTGTGGGCAGGTCTCTAGGGAACTTCCTTGATTGCCTTAATTATTGTGGGAAGATCCAGTATAAAAGTGATGGCATCATTCCTTGAGTGCAGCAAGTAGAGAAAGCAAACCAAGAGAAGTCCAGCAAGCCATTTTCCTGCTCTTGACTGTGGTTGTGACGTCACTACCGGCACCAAGCTCCTGCCACTGTGACTTCCCTGCATGATGATATCCTGAGTTTGTGACCTATAGTAAACCATCTCTCTCCCTTTTTGTCAGGACAGGTTAGCCCAGAGACAGAAATGAAATCCAAACACGCAGCAATAAAAATCTCTTAAATCTCAGTGGAATGTTTAGGAAAATGACTGATTTAATCTAAAGCATGTTGACACTTTAAATATATATATATATATGAGAATAAAATATGCACACAATAATAAAAATTACAATGAATTATAATTGTAAAATTTGATTATGTTTTCACTGTGGTTGGTGTAAAATTTTGGCTTGCGATATTAACTAATGATTCCTTAAAAATGAAAATTTCAGTATAAAACATAAACCTTTGTTTGTGGAATGCCAAGTAACAAAGATATTTGTAACCCCTCATTTAGCGACTTGAATTTTACAAGGTATTTTTATGTATGCATGTGTGATCTATTATGCCTAGCACATAAAGTGGTTATTGTTTATTCTGTGGTTTATTTAATATTGGACAAAAGCTGCACTTGCATTGGGTTAATCTGGACAAAAGAGCCCCTGTCCAATGTGTAAAAGGTCTAAAGCCTTTGGAATTTACAAATAACACATCACAGGCAATGCACCTTTGAGTCACCTGGTTGCCCCACGCAAGCTCACTACCTTGCTGTGAATACCCAAGTTATCCATCATATGGCATCTGTGGTCTTCCTTTGGAGCTGTACAAAGGTACCTTCAAGTACTTATTATAAAGTACTTATAATGCCTTGGACTGAGCAGGTGGTTCAGAGGGTAGAAGGGCTAATTATGTGAGCTGGACAACCCAAGATCAAATCTCAGAACCTCTGTAAAAGCTGACACTGAAGTGCAAGCATTTGTGAAGCCAGTGCCACCATAAGGATATTGGAAGCAGGAAGAAACAGTTCTCCCAATGCTCCTGGGCCAGCTCACCTGGCTGACAAAGTGGAGAATGGACCCTGTCTCAACAAGGTTAAAGGAGAGGACTCATACACAAAAGGTGTTCCCTGACCTCCTCACGTGTGCTGTGGTCTGACACATGTGTATACGTAATTCTTAATTATATAGCACATACAAACAAACACATGTATATTTAAAAATAAAATAAAACAGATAAAAATGTAAAGCTATAAAGTGTTTATTCTCCTAGTCACAATTCTGACCCCAGTATAGCTTTGCTTATTCTTAGAAGTTTTCATAATATATCTTAAGTATATGTCATATAACAACACAATATTCTATTTTCATCCCTTTCCTTAAACATTCCATTCTGCCACTCAGAAATAGTCTCCATGATCTGCACTACCAGCTCAGACCTGCACTGCCTGCATATCCACTGCAGCGGGTTACCCTGTGTGTCCAAGGGGAAAAGCATGGTGTGTTTAGTGAGCATGGCCTGCATTCAATTTTACCTAGTTACTAAGTTCACAAAAGTAAAATTGATCTGAAAGTAATTGGCTTTTTGTTATTTCTCCCTTCGAGTAGTTGAAACCCATAAACAACTAAATTGAAAGTTTTGATTGAAGTGATTTTGGAGTCAATTAATTATAAAGCTCTTCCCCTCCCTGATCCCTTACAAGGAAAAAAAAAATCTCAGCTATTTCCAAAAGGCTGTATAAATATAGCTTTGGGTTAGACAACAAACTGCTTTGAGGGAGCGATGAGGAATGCTGAAAAGGGCTGAAGGAGACATGCTCTACTACCCTCATTTTTCGAAGAAGATAAGCATAGTAGTTCAGCGGCTCAATAGTCACTGACAGAGATGCATAGTTGTTTCAAGAAATATCACCTGGCAGTTAAGGAAAAAGCCAGGCACTTCATTCTCTTCCATCATCTGGTTTACAGTGCTTGGATTTGCGGCCACAGTTTCATCCATTGCCAAAGACTCCATACTGCACGCTGTCATTCACACTGCCAGACTTCAACGTCTGCCAGGATTTATGGCTACCACGCTGCTTGCTCATTGCTAAGAGCAGATGGCTGGGCTGAGGGACAGCAGATTGCTTAAGGGCAGAGGGAAGGGTGTGAGGGAAGAGAGAATATGGTAGCCACAGGGACAGGCTTCATTCTCGGATGAGCCTGTGGAAGATGAGTTGGAGGCGTGTTGCAGCTCTCTTCCTTTAAGAGCTCGCATAAGGTAAAGTATGATTTATAGTAAGATTCAGGAAGTTGCATAAACCCCTCAAACTGGACATGGAGTCGTGAGGCATACTTTAAGACCGGTTTTCCTTTTCCATAGCTCTCAAACTGCTTAGATACTGCCACAGAATGACGATGACCTCCCATACTCTGCCTGAAGGAATGGGATGGCTAGCCTTACCATCTACACACACGGATAAGTCTCTTGGAATACTCTGTATCTTTTCAATTATGTACGCTTAGATAATCACACATTGCTCAGGGTGCACATGAGGATAAAAGGCGTTTTTATCAAGTATAAGTGAAAGTACCATAGTAAATTATTAAACAACTGCAATGTGAATCTTAAAAAGAAGTTGCATTGGTAGCCCCAAGACTGGATGCTCCAGGTGATGTCATCTTAGAAATAAAAATGGAAGGTGGGAGTCAGTTTCAAATGAGGAAAAGGCCACTGTACATCATCAGCATCTTTCCTACTCTGTAGAGCCTTGTCTGATTTCACTAGCCACCGTTATGACAGCCCTCACTCTTCCATGCATCAATGGTCCAATTATCCATTGTCCTAGCCAAGCACTACCAATGCCTACATTCTTATTCCAGTTCCTAGATTGTGATCTGTCTGAAGATAGTAATTTTATCTTACTTTGGGTTTTAATGCTTTCAGCCAAATATATAAAATATTCACTGAAGGCAATCGAAGGACGTACTGAACAATATTTCTGACAATTTCAGTGATAGGTAATGATGGATAAGATAAGGAGGATGACTACACTTGCTGCACAACTGTCATTGCAATTGCAACATCTGTTAAAGCATTCACTGTTCACACATGACCTAGCTTCAGTAGGTCAGAGGGCAGCTATATTGATGCCTTGAGGAAATAAAGAAAGAAGACGGGGAAAATGCACAAATGATGCTAGTAGCTTAGATCTTTTCCTCCCTTTTCCCCATCTCTGTTTTCTCCTCATTACCTCTTTTGTTCCCTTTCTCCTTCCTCCCTTTGCTCTTTTTCTTTCTTTCTCTTTAATGCTCTTCATAAGCATGCTGCATTATTTGACACTTAAATTTACAGAAGTTATATACTTGTACTGCTGAAGGTCTAGCCTATCTGGTTTTTCTTATGAGAAAACCAAAGCCCAAAGTAGGAAGTAACTTGTCTAATGTCAGCCAACTAGTTGGTGACAGCATCCAGAAGCGTAGACTCAAGTCTCCAGAATTTGTCTTCTCAGAATATCAAGCTGCTACAGTGTTTTAATCTACATCCCAACATGCAATAAAATAAACATCAAGGTAATGATAACACTAATATTGTCAAGCCTTTTGAAGCATTCTAAACTGTGCCAGTTAATTGAACAAATCTCCCTGGTTCTGCATCTTCCCACAGGAGTTTCGAGGTTTTAACATTTCTAAGAATAAAATAAATCCAGGATAATAAAGATGTGGCAGAAAAACAAATACTGTGCTTAGGGGGTTAGCAAACCAGATTGAACACAGTAAAGGGTACACTGAAGACAATGCATAATTGGTAAATCAGTATGACAAGGCTGGCGCTCCTCCCCATCTGTGTCTGTTGGCAAGGATTCTCACAGTGCCTTTCTGCATTGTCACAAAAGATGGCCTATAGTACAATCCATTATTTCTGTATTTGCAGAGGCAAAGCCACATGAGGATGAGGTGAGGCAGTTCCCATCACTAGTATGAGCAACTGGAAAGAATAGAGACATGATATAGACATTGTAAGGTCAGTTATCCCATCGAGTCTAGACCAGAATTCTAAAAAGTATCTGAAGCCTTAACTGGGAGTGTTTGGCTAGCTATAGGGCCACCATGTTGGTTGTCATAATAATTGAAGGTTTCTGTAGATGAAGGCTAGGTGCTTCACAGTGGGGCTGGGTTATTACATGAGAATAAGCGACTCTGTATAAATACCAGAACACTGCTCTTCTTGAGAGTCACTGAGAGTATTTTCAACTTCTGGCATCTCAGACAGTAGAAAAAAAACCTCAAGATGCCTATGTTAAACTACAAGTGTTAGATTGGTTCAGGGACTTGTGCTTTGCTTAGATGGAAAGGCTAAGTTTTGGGGATACACACAGTTAAAAATGTGTACAATTCCGGAGTCTTCCTTGATGTGGCTGAGGAAACTGAGCAGTTGAATAAAAGTGTGTATATACCAAACGACAGCTCTAAGCACAGAAATGTCCTCATTATCATCATAGAAATTCTCATAAATTAAATCTATTCAACAGAGTGAGGAAATGTGGGTTTCATTCCTGAAATAAAGTGGCAGAGGATAAACAGAGCATGGCAGGATGTAAAATGTGCACGATTCCCACTCATATTGACAGCCCATTCAAAATGAAAACCCCAGAATCTGAAGCAAGGGGTCTAGCATAATGTCCCATTTGCCCAGAGCATCCTTCTGAAGTACAGTCTGCCTCTACGAACTCCACATCATTTCTGGTGAAGAGTCCCGAACCCCTTTAACATCTGCTTCATAATGCTAGTGCCTTCTAGATTTGAGATCATATTCTGTTCCCAAACCCAGCCCACAGAATTTATTCTTCCTTAGTTTCTATGTTCACATGGGTTGCTTTAGTTTCTTGTTTTCTTTTGCTTCTTATTTTTGTTTTTCCAGTTCATCTCAAAAAGCCCTTGTGGGGGAACCATTCCTTCATAGAATTCTGAGGGCTACACCATAGTAAAATTTTCATGCACACATGACTATTTTTGGTCGGGTCCTATGTAGTAGATAGTAAGGGCTATAACTTGAGTTAAAATGGGAGATAAATTATATTCAAAGGATTTATGTTTCAGCTGAGAAAAAATATTTACAATATTTAGGAAAGGCTTAACATAGTCTCAGTCTGTTTGGAAAATAGTATAAACATGGTGGAGAAGTGGAAGAAAAAAATGCACCTAAAATAAACAGTGGGGTAAGAGTGTATGGATTCTTCGTCACTATCCTCTGAAGCTTCCTTCTGGATTTCTTTATTTCTACAACCTTCACATTTAAAGACAGTGATCTTCTCAGCATTCTTGCCACTGCAAGCTATGCCCTGCGATCCACAACCAATTTTTTTTTTATATTCTTTTGAGCTATTCTACAGGCTCATCCTGCATATATCTATTGTCTATTGGGACTCATGGTAGTTCCGTTGAGTATATAAGCCACAATCTTTATGTTTTTTGTCTGGAGATCAGACACATACCACCTAACAATTTCTTGGCCTTAGTGAATACAATTGAAAGTGAGGATTGGTAAGAATAAACTGAAGCTGCTAATGTCAATGTAATTTGCATGCATTGCAGCCACCACAATGCATTTAGAATAGGAACTTGCACAATATAGGCTCTAGGTAAATACTTTAAAAGATTAATTCATCTAAGGCATTTGCCTGTTTATGTATTGACTTCCAGGAAGAGACATTGCTTCTGGATAATATGTCACGCTCAGGAGAACAATCTGTAATTTTCTGCTCAAAATGTGTCCCTTTAATAGTAGAAGCCACAAGACCTCCAGTATTTTGCCCTAAACTGACCCCTTTTAGTGCTACACAAGGGATTGATTAATCACGACTGTCCTTTCTGGATTAGCTGTGATTTTTTGAGAGGAGTAGGCATTGCTCTGCCTCTCCTTGGAATGTTAAAGCAACTGGTGTTTCTATGATGTTTCTGGTCCCATTTATAGTCAAATCCAGGATACATCTTTCTTCATCCATGTTTTGCATATTGTGGACCACTTCTTCTTATGATTTGTTACTGTCTCATGCCATTTTCTTCTTACAAATGGAAACATTTAATTGGGGTGGCTTACAGTTTCAGAGGTTTAGTCCATTATCATCACAGAAGGAAGCATGGCAGCGTGCAGGCAGACACAGTGCTGGCAAGGTAGCTCCACATCTGGATTCACAGGTAGCAGGTAGAGAGCAAGACACTGGGCCTGGCTTGAGAATTTGAAACTCTGATGCCCACCTTCCAGTGACACACTTCCTTCAAAATGGCCACACCCACTCCCTCAGGACCACACCTCCTAATCCCTGTCAAGTAACACCATACCCTAATAACTAAGCAGTCAAATCTATGAGCCTATGGGTGCTGTTGTTGTTCAAACCACCACATTTTCTTCCTGTGCCCATAGGCTTGTAACATCACATGGAATATCATATCACAATGCAAAAATTCAGGTCATTTTTTAAGTCTTCAAATGAGTTAAGACTTTTCTTTCTGGAGTAAACAGGGTGTCTAGCATGGTCAGCATTAAATGATTATGTTTTAAGTGAATAAATAACAAACCATCTAATGAGGTTGGTTTCTTAATATCCCTGTGCTTAGTGACTACTGACTCAGTTATGTGCTTTCCTAACATGAATTCTTAGTTTCCTTCTAGGTTTTTTTACATGGAAGCACCTATCACAGAATAATTGGGTCTGGACCATTTTAAATTCTTTCACCGCCTGCAGAGCTAAACATGCACATGTTTTTCATGATCCACTGTCAGTAAAGTGGGAATTTGATGACACATGAGTTGATTCTCATTAACTAGAAGCTGGAAGACTGTAGATGATCTTATTTACCGGAATGTATGTTGGGACACCTGCATCTGTATGTGGGAAGGACACAGAATGTTTGAATTAATAAATCTTTTGTATTGGCTACTAACTGCCATTCCCATCCTGTTCAGAGCTTCCAGGGATGATAGGCGAAGAAACCAATACCCAGGGCTAGGATTTGGCAGATCTAAGATCAGAAGTATTCTTTCTAGAATTAAGAGTTGATGCCATTTCTGGGACCACATTCCTTTTGGAAACCAGTTCAGGAGAGAGGCCTTAAGCTTGAGAAAAATAAAACAGCCACTATGCCATCTGCAATCCATCCAGAGACACTGGTATGTGAGCACACATATATTTAAATACTTGAAAAGCATCTTTTAAAATGAGTATCAAAGTGACAAATAATCCAAGTCAGCGAAAAATGCCCCAACGTTTCCCTATCTCCCTTTTCTCATTATTGAGATAAATCCCAGATGAATTTGAAGACAGCAGAGGAGGTAGGAAAAATAGCTGCAATCAGAACTACAATGACAAGAGCAGTATCTGCAGAAACCATTCTGGCTGTAGGCCTGGGGGGTCCATGTTTGCCCTGAGGATGGCCAGTTCTGGGTAGCACAGAGTACTGCATCAGGAGGCACCCCTTTCTGAGGGGCCCCTGAGAGGTTGTTTGCATTGGGATTTCTATCCTGATAGCTTGAACTTTAAAGCATTTCCTAATGTGATTCAGATTAGTGCTCCCAAGCAAAGCTGACTCACACAGCCTTACTCTGCCCACTTATGTATGTAAAACTGCATGGGGGACTTTCAAGAAAATCAGCTCTCTAGGGAGACTTCCAGCCTTACTGCTAAAAAACACGGCAGACACTAGCCAGCCAGAAGAAATGCTGGCTCTAATGAATCTTTCCCTGGTTATGACCAGAATATCATAACATAGAGGGCTTTGAAAAAGAGGACCAAGGGCCAACTTGGCCCTTAGGGAGAGTCTGAGACCAAACTTTTGCGAAGCAAATTGGGTGGGCTTCCTTTTTTCCATAGGCCTCCTGAGGGTAGGCAGGCGTTATATGAGAAGATTCTAAAATGTGACCCAAGTTGCATAAGCCACATGGCTAACCTCGTATTGGGATACTTGATGGACAGAACCAGGGTAGCCCAGAACTAGACAGTGCCCAGTCACCCAGCTGCAACACAATTTAAATGCAAGTTTGCGTGTTGCTTCTGAGAAGTGATGTAGACAGAACGAGCCACCATCACTTTGAGTACTTCATCTGCATAAATCACTGTCCAGTGCATTCATTCCTAGTGACAGATTAATTCCTTTCTCAGGTTTTGCTTAAGAGTGTACTGTAGCATACTAATACTGTTCCCTAGAGAGAGAGAGGGAGGGAAGGAGACGAGAGGGCACCCTCCAATGTCCATCTCAGCACAATGAGAAATAGGATGGCAGTGTGCTAAAAGGGGTGGGGCGAGGAAGAGAGAGCCTTCCGACTTTCCGCAGCAGAGGAGGTTCACGGGGAGATGAGTGGTAGGGTGTAGAGAGTGGGCAAAATGATAGCCACTCATGTTGTCTCTGTGCTCTGAAAGGCTACATAATGCAGCAGGACACTGGTAGTTGTTGTAGGAGATCAGGCCATCCTCCCTGTCTCCTCCGAGGCAGGTGAGGGATGCTGTGCACAGAGAAAAGACAGAGCATATGATTTGATGTCACTCAGCCTAAAGATGTAAAGATTATTCTCCCAAACCGTTCTTTCAAACAGCACTGAGATACATGTCACAGCTGTAGAAATGTAAGCCGAGATGGGAGACACTAGGGAGGGGAGCATTTTACCCCCCTGGAACCAGCTCCTCACCGTGCACCGTTCTGAGTCTACACCTGAAAAAAAATGACTGCGATGGTATTTGCAGTTTATCAAGTCTGCCAGCAGAGGTGTCAGGCACAAAGAACTTGCTTGTCACTCCAACATGTCTTGGCATTTGCTAACCACAACGCGGAATGGAGGGCAGAGGGATTACAGAATGCAGCCTTGCTGGTGCAGCGGCTGAGGAGGGGCAGAGATTTAGCTGTCACTTTGAGGAAAACTCCATTTCATTTTGTGATTAGGAAGGAATGAACGTTAAACTAGGTGGGCCAACCCTGGCCCGCCTCCTGCCGGGGCCGCAGAGAAGCATCAGAGGTCTTCTCTGTACAGTGAAGGGGTATGTCTGCCAGTTTTTCAGGATCAGTTCACTTTCCCTTTAGGTACCAGGAAAGGCCACTGTGTCCCAGTGGGTTCTAAGTTCACAGTTTCTGCTGCATAGACCTATGATAAACGTAGGCTTGGGCCTCTTCCTACCCACATCACAGCTGCACAGCCTATGAACCTCACTTCTAACCACAGCCACCTCATTCTCCACCTAAGCCACACCCTAGTAGACCCACCTGTTGCCCCTAGTAGAGCTGGCTCCTTCTTGTCTGTGCTCTTGCTGTGTCTAGTTTCCTTTTGTGTTTGCTTTTCCACAGGATGATAAAATCCCTCAAGAGTATGGGCACAATTGTATTGCATATTTAACATACATTACTGAAAATATGCGCCGTGTGTGGAGTATTTACATATATCATTAGAAAAGGAAGATGCAAGATTTCTAAGCATATTCCTTATAACTGATTGAAACAGAAACAATGACAATTTTACACTTCACAGGGCACAGGCCTTCTATTGTCGTTCCCACCCAACCCCTTTCTCAATGTTGTGTGTGTGTGCGTGTGTGCGTGTGCGTGCGTGCGTGTGTGTATGTGTGTGTGTGTGTGTTATCAGTGTCAAATACTAGTTTATGTAAGCTTCAACTAAACACAGGAGTAATTGTGACTTTTTCAAATATAACTAAGTCAGCAATTAAAAAAGGAAAGGGGGTAAATTGTTAGGAAATATACACAGTGGTCTGAAGGCAAATCAGGGATTGTAAGTAATAGGAGCACCTCCTTTTATTTTCCTTTCTTTAGAAATTCAGGAAGCATAGAGAATAACAGAATTCAACTGGTTGATGGTTCAATTGGCATCCTAATCCTGGTGCTGGATGTCTCCTGTGCTTGGGAAACCACCATTATATCTGTGCTCATGTTAGTCAATCTTTCTTTACTCTTAGAACAAAATAACTTAACCTTTGAATCTTCCATTGGACAGATATTTTCCACTTACTCGGATGTTTTTGATAAAAACATAAATCATAGAAATAAGTTATAGCATTTGACATTTAGCCAACAGGTTAACTCTCAGGGATGGGAGATGGTGAACAACATTGAACTCGGTCCTTTACCAATTCCCTCAAGAAAATTCTAAGTGGTAACTTTGATATTTGACATGAAACTCATCAACACTTTCGAGACTAAAACACATATTCCTATATTGTGTGTCATGTCATTAGTCAGAAAAACTGATAAGTTACTTAAAATATTTTTATACTCATAGTAATTGAGAAAGTGAAATTTCAAGGCCAGTTAATAAGTAGCTTTAATTCAATAAGCCATTTAAATTTCAAATTTTTTTTCATTCATACAGTGACTCATTCACTCACTCAACCAACATTCCTGGTGGCCAAGAACTGAGAGACCCACTGCACAGCTCCTCCCCTCAGACCATTTGTAGACTGGTAAGACAGGATGAGAACAGTTAATTACTGTGATTTAACTGTTTAATGCAGTGCTAGAAATGTGGCTCAGTGGTTGGGAGCATGCACTGCTCATCCAGCGGAAGTTCAATCCCAGCAGAAATATTAGGAACCCTGCTACATTTTGTAACTTCAGCCCATGGGATCTGATGGTCTCTTTTGGACTCTGTAAAAACCTAAACACCCAGGCCCCCCCAACCCTCTCTCTCCATCCTCCCTCACCCCAACTCCTGTCTCCCTCATTCCCTCCACAAGTTCATATGTTAAAGTTGAAATATTCAGTGTGGTAGGGCTTGAAGGGTGAAACTGTGGGAGATAAGTAGTTCATGAAGGTAAAGCACACATGATATGGATTATTTCCATTATTAAAAAAAAGAAATTGCAAGAGAGAAGGTTGTCTTATCCTCCTTGTCGTGTGGGAGAACAAAAATCAGGCGGTCATTTGCAAGCTGGGAATTGGGTCCTCACCATAAGGCAGACCCACTATGCCTTGCTCTTGGATCACTCCTTGCCACTTCTATAAGGAAAAACCTATTGTTTGTTTAAGCTACTCACTTAAGACATATCATAAGAGACAGAATCCATCTAGGATAAAATAACCTCAAATCATTCCTCCAAAGCAGTTTCTCAGACAAACTCTAAAAGTAAAGAAGGATTTTTCTTAGTTTCACACGACAGAAGAACAGACTTTTCAATGCTCAAAATCTCTATGTGACAAGGAGAGGCTCACATATTGCAGGTACCTTCTCAGAAAAAACAAAACAAATGAACAAATACTTTATGTGGTTGAAGCATAGGGGCCAAAGTAGGTGCCTGGGGGATCTGGGGCAGTATGCAGTGGACTATATCATGAAAGAGATTTTATGTTTTATAACTGATATGTGAGTCTTATTCCAGAGCTCAGCAACAATAGCCAATGAACATTAATCAGGGTGAAAATGTTTCTTGCTTCTATCATCAGCTCTTCCTATTGCTTTTCCTTATGACCCATTGTTTGCTTAATTTTCTTCCACCAAAGTTTCTGCAGAAGGTAATAGGTATATGCACAGGCAATGGATTGGTGAATCACCAGTTGCTTTTATCACTCTCCAATTGTGTCAAGTACTATCCTGTTTCTACAACTAGGGTTAAAATTACCATTGAAGCGGCTAAGTCTTAATGTTCTTCTAAATACCTGTGGTCCACTACTCAGACTTAAGTTTTGAAGAAAATGATGAATTCAAAATTTCATATTTTTTTATACTGCATAGTGACTCTTGTATCACTGTCTCTGAGTTAACTCTCCAAGTCACCATTTTCAATTCTAGTTAACCAAGGACTATGGTAGAGGGAGAAAAATCTAAGCTGCTCTTCTGAAAAAGAGTGATTTTGAGGTCATACTGGCTAAGCCACTTTCATAAGTGTAATGTGAAAGTAAATCCTACTTATTAGAATTTGAATATCAAAATATGTAATTTTGTTTGCTGTAAAAAGGTACCATAAAAATATCCCAATAGGTTCCTGTGTCCTGAATGCTGCTGTGAATACTTTGTTTTTCACCCAAAAGAATTCATACTGGTCTTAAACAGCAAAGGGTCAATGTCACCAGCACACATTTTTCTCTATGCATACATACCTCTTCTTCTTCTTAAAACTCACAGAAGGTCGCATTCTATTTACAGTCTTTAATAGTTCTGTAAATAGTGATTATATTAATTTTCCATTGATAACAAGGTCTGTATGAAACACACTAGTTTTTAGTATAGTGAAATACAAAGCCATATATTTTACCTTGGGTAAGAGTCAAGTTGTGAAACTGAATTAAAGATCATGGTTTGTTCATAATTAAGCATAAAATCGTGCATAGAAAATATGCTTCAATAATATCTAAATCAGGAAGTAATGATACTTTTCTGACAACCTCATGAATAAACAAAGTAAGAACAATGCCAACTGATGTTATTCTGATACGTTGGTACCTACGCTGTGTCTTGAGATTAAAAGATGTAAAAAGAGAAGATCTATAGTTTTTTGACTGAAAAAGGTTTCAGAAAAACTGCATGATTTACTTGTAAGGCATAAGTGAAATTTTCCCCCACCTCAAACTCTTGGTCACTTTATAAAGTGGATGGATATTGATGCTTTTCTAGTTTATGTCACTTACTACTCTTAATTCTGTTAATATGAGCTGCATTTGTCAATTAGATTGAAAAGGACTAGGTAGAAAAGAGTGAGTAGCATTTATCTTTGCTCTTCATTCCTGAGCCACCAAAGGGCTTTCCTGCCTTCCTGAGCAGATATATCAGTCTTTCCTTGAGTAAGGATGTGTTAAGGCAGTGTCACATACTTTAAATCAATAACACCACTAAACAATACATAGGCTCTCTAGACTTCTAATTTCACTGAATTAGAAAAGATAACACATTAAACATATCCCAGAGAAAAAGGAGAAAGAAAATATCGGGAGAGATGTACTTATCTTTATTTAAACTTTTCACAACCACATGCATACATATGTTGGTACCCTATAAATATACACAATTCTGTGTCTCTATACTTGTTCAAACAAGTGCAAACTAAAGTATATACCTTAAAATGCAACACAGGAGGGAGCAAACAGGATGATATACATTGGAATTCTTTAAAATTGACTCGTACTTGCCATTCCAGAAAGTGTACAAGTCATGTATCTCACTCTTGACTTAATCCATAAGTAACTCGGCCAAAGCTATGTGCGAATGTAAGAGAAACACATGCTTTAGAGCATTTGCCTTAGGGATTCCCTGCTCTTATGCCAACTCCCAAGCCTCCCAAATATCTTGAAGCATGGCTCCTGTAGTTGGAATCATCAAAGCAACAAAGATGTGCCTAGCATATGATCCTTAGGCCATTTGCTAGGCTTTGAGAAAACTGTTTTTCTCACTATATACAGCCAATGTGTGTGCTATTTGGGGGGCTGTCAATTCCCTGTAATTACATTAATAGCTAGCTTCTATGCAATCAATGGAAATATGTTGGCAGATGTAAATTAACTGAATACAAGATGAAAGACTGAAAAAAAAATGCCCAAATGAAATAGAACTAAAGGAGAGAAGTGTGCTTCCATCCACTGCCGGAAATGAGGAGATACTCTGATCCCAGACATGCCTGACCACTTGTCCTTAGCTACATTTTGAGACATCTGCATCCTGGGATGCACTGTTGAAGGTTTTATGTGCCAACTCTCTGGTAATTACACAGCTTTAATTTACAGGATGTGAAACCACAATATTAACGCTCAAATTACAGAATTAACATTAAGAGTCTTCCTGTTTCATAAAATGGGTGATAATGTGAAGTGGAAGCTCTTTAGTGGTTCCTACAGATTAACTTCCCACAAATACCAGAGTTGGGCTCCTTTTTGGTGAGAATAAAAAAAAAATGTCAATGTGTTTCTACTCAAGGTCATATTGTGGTACACTTAGAGGGTTGCTCTGAACCCAAAAGGTCACAATTGCCCCATTAAGGTGGTGGAAGTAATTGGCATCTACCCACTGAAAGTCGTTTGTGTTCTCTGTCAACTCAAACATAAATCATAGGGAGAAATAGAACAAGCATTCTGTTACTTGAAAACAACTTTGCATCTAGAAACAAAGCTTGCCGGCAGCATACATTTTTCCATATATTTACTTATGCCAAGAAATTATTGATATTATTAGAAATCTGAGATATTTGATAGGTAAAGATGCACTATATTGTCTGTGACAATATCTTATCTAACTTTATAAGTGATGACAGTATGAAACTGTTTTTCATGAAAATATCCGTGCAATAGCCACGTCTTGATTTATATGTCTGTTTATGTTCTCTGAAGCACCAGACCCTCAGCATTTTAGGGAATCTATTCTTTAAGAATTTCAACCCTAATCAAGATAATGCCAGTCAAGGACCAAGTGGAAGTCATGGTTTAGTTCTAAAGCATGTGCTCATCAAGAGCCAAGGTCTGGATTTAACCTCTGCCCCCAAAACAAAAAAGCATACACAGCATCTGAAATATTTTATATAAACACACAAAACTGTGTATTATTATATTTTAAAAAGTAAGACATACTTTGGATCCTTCTACCTGAAGTAGAAATAATGTATCACTTAGGTAAACCTGAGGTGTTCAATAATCCACCCCATCCTGCCAACCAGAACACATTTGCTGCTTGCCGTAGAAAAAATTAAATACTTGTTCTTGTTGACAACTTGCTTCTTTTCTAGGCAATGGGAAGAGCAGACCTAATACCTAATGTTAACAAAAAGCTTGTGTTTGTACAAATAGGCTTTTTTTGTCCTTATTTTCAGTTGAGAAAACGAAGGCTCACAAAACTTCAAGATTTATATGTACACACACCAATTACAAGGATGAGACAAGATTTGAGGCCAGATGTGTTCATCCATAAAACCGCTCTTCTCTACCCAGCTGACAACTCCACATGCTCAGGATGATATAAGTGAAAATCTGGGGAAGAGAAGATGTTCATGTCTGTATAGTCATGGCATGCCGGGTGCTGGGGATTTGGGAGGATCTTAGGGGCAGCGTTTGAGTAGTTTCATTCCTGTTACTGTTTTTTTATTTCTTTCATCATTTTTCTGTTCTTTTCTATTTCTGCTCATTTTTAAATTTTCTTATAACTTTTGGCAAGTAAGAATGAAAGCTCTACATAGTAGTCTATTAATTTTTTTTAAAAAAAGCTTCTTTGCAAATATTTAAGCATCACAATGAAGTACAATGCGACTCTAATTTAGAGTAAGTAGACTCAACATGATTACAGATGATAGGACTTTCTACCTTCATAAATGATTAGTTCAGACCAACATCAGTGTAAGAATAATGGCCCAAAGCAGTCCATAAACATCCATTCAATATACATGAAAATAAATAAGTAAATTGACTAGATAGTCTCTGTAATTTCTCAAGCTATGGTAATACTTTAATATTTTGTGTATACCCTTTTCCTTTGAGCTGTCTAGACAGAATAACAAATCTAAAATTGAAAAACAAAGCTACAGTCAAACCCAATTCTTCCACTTCCTATGTGGTTTCATCAAACTCTGGAGTTCAATACTTAATAGCCTAGTCCTCATTCAAGTAGGAGAGGCCATATCTTTAACTAACTGCTCTATTCAACAACAGAGTAATAACCATCAACCAGATTGCAGTGGCAGGAAAAGGAGATACGCCTGACAATGGTGTGGGAAGAAGAATTTTAAAATTGTATGTACACATAATGAAAGTAGTACAGAGCCTGAATGAGAAATAGAAAATAATTTGGCTTCATTCTTAGTACACACACACACACACACACACACACACACACACACACACACACACACAAGCATGGCTCCAAATGGTGATCTGGCAGAATATGCAACTCAATGTGCAGCTCAACATATTATCAATTATGAGTTAAGTCTCACACAACTATAAATGTAATCTCTGAGATCATAGAAAGAAGTTCTGATACTCTGCTTGACCCCCCAAAAGAATTCCCGTGCATCATTTCTTCCAGGCAGTAGGCAAAATGACAATCTGTTTCACAAGGATCTGAAATAAAATCCTGAAGGTAAAATGACTATGTGTGTGGATTGTACGGCCAGATTCATGCTTCCTTATGCCACGCTGCTTATGCAATCTGAAGGTTTTTAGGCCGAGTACATAAAGTCCACTTAGACGCAACGTCCATTAGCCTCTAATACCCTGCATCTCTACTGCTTCACCACTGTTTTCTTTTCCTAGGAAGTTGTCATGGCTGTATGCAATGTGACCCTCAACACAGGATGCTGGGCTATCTGCATGGGTCTGAATAGGAAGGGCTCCTTCCTTGTAGCAGAAAAATTTAGAGTTCTAATAAATTCACTTTTCATCTCTAAAGAAGACTCCTTCAGTTTTGCACTCATGTTTCAGATAGGGCCCAGAGCATTTTTGAATTATCCGATTATGATCCTGGAATGACTGGAAATATAAACCTTTCCGGTAGAAGAGATCTTCAAAGCTCTCCGGACTAAAACATGCATGGTTTATCTGAAAAAAAAAATCTTTTAGATTTTAGGAAGATATTTCTCTTAGAAATCAAGGCAGGCCATTTTTCTCCATTTTATTCAATTTTACAATTACATATTGACATATTAACATCATATTCAATGAAATTTTTCTAGCTCTATTTTGATTGCTTGTGAAAACGTACTCAGGGAGAATAAGAATTATATAAATTACTTCCAAGTTTGACAAGAAAATATTTCCTTATAGAAAGTTAGGGAGAATGCTAGAAATGACTAAAAGTGAAAAAAAAAAAGTCCTAGCAGAAATGATGGCATGGTGGTATTTTATAGTTCCTTCAGATAACAATAGAGAAGATAATTAGCTTATGGCCTCCTGGTTGAGTTTATAACTCACACTGCCCAGGAAAACCATCAGTGCCTTAGTAACAGTTTAACGTGCTGCCTCTGAGCTCTGGGCTCTGCTAATGGGAATCCCTAAGAAACAACATTATGCATATGGACTGAAATTCAGCTTTGAAAATTACTTCTTGCTTGAGTATGAGATAGTTGCATTGATAAAGACTGCAATAAAGCAGGGAGCAAATGCAATAAATAAAGGGACTTGTTATTAAATTTCATACTTGAACATTATTTTGAAATTGATCACAGCATAATTTCTAATGTCTGGATTTCTGATGTCATAACAGACATTTATCTAGGGATAAGCATTCTGGGGTTATGAATTATACATGTAGTGATGAGAGGCATCTCACCGACAGTATACCTTGAATGAAAAAAAAAATCTGTTTGATCAACAGTGAAGAAAATGATTTGTTAGGAGACCTGAAGAGGAATTGGTCCTAAAACTCAAACAACTTAGTGGCACAATGTAAATCCTGCTCTAGATAACATACAATGTTGGAAGTGAGGAGGTTTAGTTTAATTTTCGGGAGGCATTCAGGCTTCCCGTGTAAGACGATTGGCTAGAAGCTGCCTCTATGTCATGTGATAAAGAAGAGTCCAAAGGAGAAATAATGGTATTCCAAAGAGAGAAAGGGAATACAGTTTGGCAAATTATGAATTTATTGATACCCTGGGTACGGAGTCATAGGGAATGGATGGATAAAGTGGACTCCTTCTCTAGGAGATGAGCCGATGCTCTGTAGGTGAAGGGAGCGCCAGTCGTACCTCGACGATGAGCCACCATTACTGCAGAGCCTCAGTTCCAGATGTGGGCTCGGTGGGATGTCAGCTACGCTACAAGGTGCCTTAGCAGTGAAAGGAAATCTCACTGTCCTGCTGCCTTTATATATCTAAGCGGGGAGTAAACGGGCACAAAGGGCTGAAGGAATCTACACCAAGTACATTAAGCTGCTCTTAGGACCTGAGAAGAGAGAACAGCCATAAGTCAGAGTGCCAGAATTTAACCCACCTCAATCCCAGGATAAGAGTCAGGGTGATAGATGTTAAGATTAGGAGGCCCAGGTAAGGATGCAGATGGCAGATTTATTTCTAGGTTTTCAAAAAAAATTCTTCTTTCATATATTACATCTGACTGTAGTTCCCCCTTCCTCCTCTTTTAGTCTATCCCACAGACCTCCCTTCTCCCCCAGATCCAGTGTTCCTCTGTTTCTCTTCAGAAAATGGCAAGCCTCCCAGAAATACCAACCAAGCATTGGAATATCAAATTGCAGTGAAAGTACATTCCTGCATATTAACGCTGGTCAAGGCAACCCAGCAGGAGGAAAAGGGTCCCAAAGTAGGTAAAAGTAACAGAAACAGCTCCTGCTCATATTGTTAGGAGTCCCACTAGAAGACAAAGCTATACAACCAGAACCATCTAGGCTCCCTGAATGTCAATTCAGCTTCTGTGAGCTCTGATAAGGCCAGTTTAGTTGATTCTACGAGGGTTTTTTCTTTGTTTGTTTTTTTGTTTTTGTTTGTTTGTTTGTTTTGTTTGTATCCTTGACCCCTGAGGCTTCCGCAATCTTCTCTCCCAACTCCTCTCCAGGATTTTCAGGAGCCCTGCCTAATGCGCCTATTGTTTGGCTGTGCATCTCTGCATCTGTTCCCGTCAGTTGCTGGGTGAAACCTCTCTGATTACAATTACCCTAGGCTCTGGTTTATGACTATAGCAGAGTATCCTTAGGAATCCTTTCATTGACTTTGTTTTTTCTTTTTTTGCCTGGCTTGTTTGGTTCGATTCTAGATCTCTGGGTTACTCAGCCCTCTGGTTGCTGGCCCTGTAGGCATAGTGTGTATGTGCATGCAAGTGTGTGTGTGTGTGTGTGTGTGTGTGTGTGTGTGTGTGTGTGTGTGTGAGCACACGTGTGTGGGGGGTTGGGCTTCCTCTCATGACATGCGTACCAATCTGGAGCAATCAGTGGTTGGCTATTCCCACTATATCTGAGCCACCTTTACCTTAGCACATTTTTTGGGGAACTGGTTCTTTATTCCAAAATGTCACTTGTCAATATTCTCTATCAAACAATTCCACTATGGGGCTCTTGTTCTCCATTGGAGGAGAGCACAAACAAGCCAGGAAGCTGCAGGGTGTCCACCTGACAGGCCTTGAAGAAAACATCTGAACTTGGCAATTGTTGGAGGACCACTAACCCACAGACTGAAAAGAATCCTCACAGACAATGGGTTGGCCAAGGTAACCCAACTCCCCCCCCCCCAAAGCACACTTTCAAAATAATATAAAATGTAAAAATGTTTTACATAAACTATTCAAGATGTCCCCAGCACTGCTGGAAGGTGATATTCAGCCTAATGTATACTGTTTTCCATAGAGAGGAACAAAGGAACGGGCCTGCCTTAATGTCAGCCAGGAAGGCTCTACTGTGGGAGACCTCAGTGCTCTGCACCAAGACCTAGCCAAATAAGGGATTCTGGGAAGTTAGCCAAAACCAAAAAACAAACAAACAAACAAACAAACAAACAAAAAACCCCACTGGTTTTAGGTTGTGAAGGTTTTCACCTTTGACATCTTTGAACAACTTTACACTTATTTTTATTTTTTACGTTTTCCATCAGATGTGATCAGATAAGACGGTGAGAATTCTGAGACACTCCACCTCCCAGGGCCCGGTGTATGTTAGTGTGCAGGAAGCATGCTACTTCAGCCCCAGCCCTGAGCCCAGACTTGTCTCATTTCTACCCCTTTCCAGCACATCTTCCAGACAGGACAACTTGTAGGTCAAAAGTTTCATATTCTCTCTCTCTCTCTCTCTCTCTCTCTCTCTCTCTCTCTCTCTCATGGTTTAATTTTGCTGCTGTTCCAGCAATTGGCTTTCCCTTTCTGAATAGTAAAAGGGTTTGTAGCTCTTAAAAAATTCTACTTACAAGTAGCCTTATAAGCAAACTATCAGATGTTCAAATTGCATGAGAAATGCAAGAATTATGAGATTATCAAGGCAACAAACATTCTCCAAAAGATCATAATTCTCCAACTTCCAACTTTAAACATGCCAAAATAAGTAAAATAACAGAAATTTTGACAAGTTTTTTAGTAGTAATAATCAATAATTCAAACTCAAACAAGCTAAGCAGAGAAAATTAATTGGAGGACAAAAAAAAACAAAAAAACAAAAAACAAAAAACAAAAAAAAAACAAAAAAAACCAAACCAAAACAAAAAAAACACCCAGCAGGGAAAGCAAGCAAAATGGATGAAAAATCAGTAATATAAATAAAAGAAAATCAGACATAAATATGGAAAAAAAACTGAGCAAGAATATCAAGATATCAAAAGAATAAATGAAATATTGGAAAATTAAAAGCTCATGGAACCAGAAAATTGTACAGTGGAAAGGGCTATCAATAGAGTGTACCAAGGAGATGGAAGTATTTTCGGAATAAGAGACAAGATCAAAACAACAACAAAAACTGTTGGTGTCATGCAATGTAGATGTTTCAGCTGTCACATCTGGGCAGGCAAATGGGATAGGCATGGCTAAGTTTCCTGGGCAGAGAGAATCTTGGGAGGAGGAGGAGAGACCAGGGGAGAAGAGATAAGAATGCCCAGGTGGGTTAGTTGGAAGAGAAGCACATGGCTGGCATGGATGGAGATTTGGCCCTGATGAAGAACATTAGCAAATACTTGGGATTATGGATGGGAGGTAGCTTGATAGAAATTATTAGAATCAGATGGCATGGGATTGGGGCCGGTATGCCATACTTATCCCACTATGGGAAATAATTTAAGGGATTAATATCTGCCCTGCCCCAGGTGATAGCCTTTTATTGGTCAAACAATAACAACAGGCAAGGTGGATCACAGAGACAGCAAGCAGTAATTAGCATCAAAATACATCAGGCCAACCTCCAACAAAAAACTAAAACAACAACAACAAAAATGCACCGAGTAATGATCAGTGTATTCACAGACACATTGAAGAGTCTAAGTTTAGAATCCACTGTAAAGGATAAGGCACTAAGATGAAATATCAGAGCCTCATAAATAAATAAATTACATGAGAATCTCAATCATGACCAAAGGGGGGCTAGACAAATTTAAATATCTCTTCATAAAAGACCATGAAAAAAAAAACTAGAAATAGAATGAGCAGATCTCAGTGAAGTAGAGGCTATGTACAAGAAGTCCACAGCCAATATTCTAGTCAATGGAGAAAAACCAGAACTCACAGGTAAAGTCAGGATCAAGGCAAGGATAACTACTCTTTTCACCCTACTCAATGTAGATGTTTCAGCTAGAACAATATTCTAGTTTTCTTTCAGTAGCTATGATAAAAAAATACCCAGACAAAAAGCAACTTAGATGAAATAGGGTTTAATTTCAGCTTAAAATTTGAAGTTACAGTCCATCACCTGAAGAAATCACCTGAAGGAAGGAACTTCATTAGGATGATCATATCAAATCCACTATCAAGATCAGAAAAGAAATATTGCCTACATGATCACTTGCCTTCTTGTTTGTGCTCCCGCCACTTCTCCACTCTTGTACAGATTAATACCCTCTTGCCTAGTGCTTCAGTCTCTCATGTCAATCAAATTAATTATTTCCCCCTGGAAACACCCATAGGCTATCACAATTCCTCATGGAGACTGTTTTTCCAGATGTATATTGTACCAAGTTGATAATGTTAACCAACACAAACAATACGTCAATAGAAAGAAATAAACAAGAAAGCAAGAAGAAAAAATTTCCCCATTTATACATATGGATCTATGCTTTAAAAACTCAAAGGACTCCATTGGAATGTTCTCTTATCTGAGAAACTTTCACCAAATACTAGGATACAAAAGTAGCATACACAGTTCAGTAGTTCGCTTGCATAGCAATAATGAACTAACTGAGAAAGAAATTAGGAATAGAATTTTACTAATAGGAATTTGAAAACAAAAAGCAATAGTTTGAAAAAATGAAATAACTTGGAGTAAACCTAGCCAAAAATATGAAGTATCTCTGCAGAAGAGAAAAGTAAGACCCTGAAGAAAGAAATTGAAGATCATGGAGATGTGGATCAGGATTCAAGATTGTGAAGAAGGTTATACTAAAAAAAAAAAAAATCAACCTATGCATTCAATACAACACTCATAAAAATTTCAATGTTACTCCTTATAGACAAAGAAAAGACAACATCTTAGAAGTGATTTCAAAACACAAATAGCTAGAAAAATTCTTAGCAGGAAAAGCAGTGCTGGAAGCATTATAAAGTCTAATCCTAAATTATACTCCAGAGCTATTGTAGTTAAAACATCATGGTACTGAAAGAAAAGGGACACATAGACCAATGTAATTGAATAGAAGAGACATAAATTTACATAGCTGTAGCCACTTAAAGCAGAGAGAGAGAAGGCTTGTGTGTGTGTGTGTGTGTGTGTAGGTTATACAATTAAAAAGGGGTCCATAGTAGGGATGGAAGATTTTGAAAAGAAGTAGAAATCCAAAAGTGCAATAGAATAGAATACCTGTGATGTGAAAGCTGGGAGAATTATATGCTTAGGAGGAAGAGAATCAGTAAGGGAGAATGAGAAGAGGATAGGAATGCCAAGTGGAAGAAAATAAGAATAAATCATATACGTATATGCATATGTGTGTGCAAAAATTATCATAATAAAATCTACTATATTTTATGTTAAAGAAAAATAAAGTATTTATTTTTAGATTGAAAGTATATAAGTCAAAGAACGTTTCTATAATATAAAAGATGACTCTAAATTCACTTGGAAATAATATTTATTTTTAAATTATATATACCTCACTTTCATCATCTGTAAAATTGGAATTATGACACTTTGGGGAAAATTTCTTGAGGATTAGCTACTTAATGTTTAGTGCATAGTTTATTATCATAAGTTTCTTAGAGACTGGAATGAATATGTGATGAATACAAATGTGGTGAATAAATCAGTGTAAATCAAACCATTGCATATATAGTAGATGTATACATAAGAAATTATATGGAACAGAGTATTAAAATATTTTAAGTGGAAGAAAGAAACAGAGCCTGGAAAGCAAAAATGGCTCATTCCTAATAGATGAGAATTTATGCATAGCCTACTGTCCATCACCAAAGAAGGGGCTTAAACCAGCCAGCTGTATTTTGAATAAATCTTGAATGTGTAGTTGTATTTTCAAACATCCAGCAACTGAAAGTTTGAAACTTGGATTATTTTCAGTTAGCTGAGCCATAGAATTCTTTACCAGAAAAGTATACGCACTTTCCTAGCATTTGAAAACTATTGTCTTCCATTCAATGGCCTCGTGTCTTCCCTGCTTACATTGTCTCATGACTATGTCATTTTATGTTGCCTGGACTATCTGTCCTTGAGAATTCAGAGAATCAAACTGCCTGCCTGGCTTGATTTTTTCCATGTTACTGCCCATATATACTTCATGAGTCTGTAACCTGGTGTCAGAGAAATTCAACTGCATCTGGCAGGAATCTTCAGAAATAAGAAAATCTCATCGACTTCAGATCAAGACCATGTTCAAAATTTGTTTATTACATTTAAAAGTATTATAGCACTAAATATTTTATTTGGCATCTGGTACATTGCTATGATATTAGTTAGTGAGACCTTGAAAGGTGTAGAAACTGCGTCTGAGAAATTACCATACATAGTCCCCAACAGAGCATGAACACAATGTATTCTAAGGCATTTGAGTTGGTATTATTTCTAAAACTACAAAGCCATTTCCTGCTATTGTACATAGAAACAGAAACCTCTACATGGTTCTTGTTTTCTATTTTATTTTAAATAAATAAATTTTATAACATAAATGATATTTATATTCTAACTTAAATATATATTATCTAAAACATATTTTAAACAGTTTCACAGACACTCCTAGCATCAAAAATGGGTTTAATGAAAGGTTAATTGGGTTAGAAAAGAAGAATTTCTCAGAATTATTCAATCCTACATATATGATAAGATTCATAACTTATTAGAAGATTACTTTAGATAAATTAACCAGGTTATTCCTTTTTGAGTACTTCTCAGCATTCCTAATGCTGGAAACATTAAATTCAATTTCTCATGTTGTGATGACCCAAACCACCACAAAATTATTGGCATTGATGATAGTTAATCACTGTAATTTTGCTATTGTTATGAATCATAATGTAAATATCTGTGGGTCTTTTTTTTAATGATCTTAGGGGACTTTGTGTAAGGATCATACACTAGTCCCCAAAGAAGTCATGACCCACAGGTGAAGAAATGCTGATCTAGGCATCATTACAATTTTCTGAGAATTCAAATTGTGTTACATGACAGATTATGAATCAAAGTAATTAAGTATTTAGTCTACCAGTTACTATGGTCTACTTTAAATCAACCCCTATATTGGTTTCCATCTTGTTTTAAGACTTTTTTATATCCTAACTGTTGGGTCTCAGCAATACCTGAGTCTTCTGTTTCAAGTTTTGGCCTATTTTATTATTTCTGTAGAAGCACAAAGAACATAAAATCTGTTTTTTTTTCCCCTAGAACTATAGCTGAAATTACCAGGAGCTTTTATTTGAAAAGATGTGCTTTACTGCCATTAAGAGTGAAGTCAACTTTAGGTTACCAGTCCAGAAAAGAGATCATGAGAGGGGAAGAAGAAATCTTAAGGGAGGTAGGAAAGTGGTAATGAGATATATATGGTAGGAGGACAGAAATGGGGACCGAATGGGAGGATAAAATGGAGAGGAGTAGGGGGGATAGTAGGAGAGAAAAACGAATAACAACGAAATTTAATTATATGAATTCACGAAAACATGACCAAGCCCATCCTTTGTGTGTTAATCTAAAAATTATAAATTCAATAAAAATGTTGTTTCTCCATTTGTCACTATTCTATTGCTGCTATGAAACACCACAACCACAGCACATGTAAAAGAAAATATTTAAATGGGCTTACAGTTACAAGGGGTCAGAGGCCATAATGGCAAAGTGAATGCATGGCAGCCAAAATAGCTGCGAGTTCATATTTCAAACTATCAGACAGAGATCACATTTAACATGGCACAAGTCTTTTGAAACCGCAAGCCTTCCCCAGTTACACACTCTTTAAAAGCAAAACTATACCTTCTAATTCTCCCCAAATAGTTCTACTAGCTGGGGACTAAGAATTCAAATTTATAATCTTTCATTCATTTTCATTCAAATCACTGTGATCTTAGTAGATTGAATCAAGATTATACATACAATACTGTTATACTTAGTAACATGGGTTTGTTGTTTTTTTTTTTTTAACTTTTTTCTTTCTTTTAAATTTAAGATTATAATTTAATTGCATTTCTCCATTCCCATGTACTCTTTCTAACTCTCTTTTCAATTTATAGTCTCATTTTTCACAAATTGTTATTGCATGAATATAGGAAATAGTATATATGCTTATGTATCTAATCGTAATCTGTCCAGACTGTATATGTTTCTTGTATATATGTTTTCAGGGCTGGCCATTTGATACTGGACAGCCAATTGGTGTACTCACCTCTGCAGAAAACCACCAACCCTCACTCCCAGCTTTGCTCCCTTGCCTAAAGTTGTCTGTTTAGGGTTTAGGGTTAACGGCACAGGTGTTTTTCTTCTTCCAGTTTTGACATGTTCTATTTTCCTTAGAGGTAAAGGATGGGAAGGATATATCCTTCTACTTACATAGAAGATTTTCAGTAACTAGTGATTTTATAGTTGGACATTTTATAAACCTGTGAAAAATGACATTACCAGTACCCATAAACCAACTAACAACACCTCTTCACAGGGCACCGTGTTTGATGTGGCCGGAACTCTACTGTGCATTTGAACAATACGCTTTCCATCAAGTCTCTCCCAGAAGGTCAGACATCAAGTTGCTTCACAAATTGAAAAGCATAAAGTAAGACCTTGTTATAAACTAGTTGTTACTCTTAGTTTTCCCTCCATTTCAACTTTTGATGAAATAATAGACTACAGGAGCACAATTAGAAAGCATTCATAAAATATGTCAAAAATTATCAGTAACACATACCCAAATGGTCACAAATATATTCAAGATATTTACACATTGGTTATCTACTATGACTCCTTGCTAACAGGAAAAAAAAAAAGACTACGTGTACAAGCACACTTCTATCGAACAGGAGTAGAGGTTACCATCATTATAGCGAGCTTTGAGCCTCATTAGCAAATCACTGAAGAAAATGCACTTATGCTCTCCAATGCAAACCATTGGCACATACGACAAACCTCATCATATAAGTTTGAAAAGCTTAGGAGTTTCTTGCTAGCCAGCAGTATGTTCAATTAAAATTGGCAATTCCCCATACCTCTCAGGAGAAAAATTGAGCCAAATAATCAGTTAGTATATTAATTTAACAAACAACCCAATTAAATACAGGACTAAAGAGATATTCCACCCATTGATCTAGTTGAACATGAAGGGGAAGAAGAGAGGCAAAGTCTACAGAATGGCACCCCACAAACACTGTGAAAGTCTCTGTTACTAGACCTGGAACAAGGAGGGGAAATTCCTGCTGCGATGTGTGGTGATTCTTTGGGTCAAAAAATGACAGGATAAAATCAGAACAATTTGAATTTGAATTGGTTTGCAGTAAAAGAAACTGATGTTCTTGAGAATGAAGAAGGTGGACTAAAAAACATCGTTCAGAGGGGAAAAGCTCAAATGAATGGAGAAACTGAGAAATGGTCGCCTTAAATTATGTTGCATTTTCCTGCTGAGACAAATTACAACCTTGAGGGTACTGATGAACTACGCAATTGAAGTAAATTAATTACCCAGAGTGGTTTTAAAGAAATAATTGAAAAGTACAAGAGTGATGAAGACCAAAGACAGGCAAGTACTCAATTTTGAGAAGATAAAACACAATTTATGGGAACTAAAGTATTTCAATGTTAATTTTCCAAATAAATAAAGCAACTCTCATTAAGATGTATCACACCGGTTCACAAAGAAAACATCAATTCAGAGTTTTTATAGTTCCCCTCACCAATCAGCATTTTCAGTTCATTAGAAATATGGCAGCTATAACTTACATTTTAGAAATATGCTTCTCATCATCAGTTACGGACTAGATTATAGCATTGCTGATTTGTAGCTTGCTGATCAAGGACAACAGTATGGTTATCACTAACCGAAATGTATCCAGAATCATTGAATGCAGCTCTTCTCTTGACCTTGACTTACTCATTATCTTTAGAGATAGTTTAGCCTTCTGTGGCAAGCATATAGAAGTAGAAGAAATAAATAAGCAGTATGATGGAATTTGGATTAAGATAACTCAGTTTGGTAGAAACATGAGACAAGTAAGAGTCAATGAAATTTTTAGCTAGAATACTGGGTATTATCTGACAATAAGACCAAAATTGGCTATGTCAGCATGGGGTGAGAAGGTACAGAAATGATAAGCCTATCTCAATTTCTAATTCCTTGTTGAAAGCTACCACATGATATGTAGCAATAAGCTTATTTTTCCAAGAATTACCTAGAAAATTGAAGAACATTATTCTGGTTCGCTCTGTAACACTGCATCATTGCAAGAAAAGCCTGCATAGCTTCGAGTATGACAGCAATATAAATAAACCAAATCACATTTGCATCACATGCTGAAGAAAGGAGCTCAAGATTCTCATGACTCCAGACTCAAGACTCCACGGGGCCAGGTGGCCTGAGGACAGAGCATCAGGAGCCACCGAGACATTGAGGTGATACAGTCAACAATCATCTTGTCACTAGGAAAGAGTTTTCTCCATTGAATTTTACCTTGTGCTTTGAGATTATCATAATTATAAATGTTAAATAGGATCACTATAGAAATCACAAGTATACAATATTATACACAAGAAGATGTTACTGTTTCAGATTTTGTCTGCTGCAATGCAGGTTTTATGTACTATTTCCAACCATTTCTATAATTTTAGATATTAGGATTTAGTTATGTCACAAAGCTTTAATGTATTATTAATATTTGCCATTTTTAACTAAGATAAAAATTTTTATGAGGAAGTGAAGAATTAAATGTAATTTTTAAAAATAATAACTAAGAGCCTAAAATGGAGTTCTCAGATGTTGGGACCAAAAAAATTTGCTGGGATGTGAAGGATCCAAGCCAGTTTCTGTGACTCCAAAGACAAAGTGGTCTTTGTATTCCAAAACAGCCAAGACTAGATAAACGATCCATCTCATAAGCAAAGCAAAACAGGGGAATGATCTCAGCCACTACAGCACTTATATGTGAGGGTACGTTTGCTGAAAAGAGGCACCGCAAACAAAGGCAATTTCTAATAATATTTTCTATAATGAAATACAAATAGACAAATAATACCCTCCAAAATGTCTAACATGTGACTTCTAAATTGGACCTAAATGACAAGTTAGAACAACAACAATAACAACAACAACAACAACAAAAAGTGCAGTCTCCCACCACAGTCTCAGGCAGGAGCAGCAGCAACTCCAGAAGTTTATAAAGGTGGAAGAATATACTTAGTGTACTCAAGGAACAGAAATGTCAGTGTGATTTGAATTTTCAAAAGTAAAGTAGTTGCACGCAAGTCACACAGATGGATAAAAATGGCCAAGAGAAAGGCAGTTGTGGCTTTCTTCATTCTGAATACATAAGGGAAGGATTAGAAAGATGTGTAAATGGAAATCACCTTTTTTGGTTAATTTAAAAAAAATGTCACTTATGGTTACAGCCAAGGTGATGGCTTCAAATGAAAACAAAAGACGGATGGAGACAAAAATGCTCAAATGTTTGTGAAGAGCAAGGTTTGCTCTATAAATGCAGAAGCATGAATTTAACCTCTGAAGTTTGGTTCTTCCATGTGTATAATGGGCAGTATGGTATCTACATTTGATAAATCCCATCCTTGCAAATGACTCATATGCTATGTCAGTGTATGATCTTAAATTTCTAAATACATGACTAAATAAACCTTTGTTATCATTTTGGGAACATAAGGAAGGAAAATACCTTTCCAGTAAAAATGGGATAATCTGAGCTTGGTATATAGATGAAAATCTTTGCATTCTTTTCATATACTTCCAAAGTCTGCAGTGAATATAAATAAGGGACTGATGATTTTTAAGACTGATGACTAAATATAAAGAAATAAAAATGGAGGAGAGAATATCCAGTAGATTTGAGGGTAATAACAGAAACCTTTAGTGAGCACAAAGCACATAAATATATTATGTGGTTTAAAGCCTTATAAGTGAGCTCCAAGGATTTGTTTATGTATTTAATCATCTTCAAACAATTCTTTCAACATTTAGCCTCTGGTCTAGAATATAGACATAACTTCTTTTTCTTGCCTGACTAGAAGCTGTGTCTGTTGGAATAACTCACCCCTTGCCTTAATCCAAATAAGGCAGTTGTCTTTTTCCTTTGCTTTCCTTTGTATTTTTTGTTTGTTTGTTTTTGGTATGATATGAAAAGGGGGCTATGCCCAGCAGATATCAAGTAAAGGACAAAATACTTCAGAATACTTGTGACTGGCAGAAACAGAAGCCATGGCTAAGCTAGGGAAATTGCACTGACTTGGAATGCTCAGGGAACATGTGAAAATGTGCTCCTGAGCAGCAACAGGCATTTGATGCTGGACCTTTTGTATTCCCCGAGCCCTAAAGGCCCCCTGCTTGCTTCAGCAACCTTGGCTGATGGCCTACTGCTTCCTCAGTGGTGACATGGCACCACAGAGAGAACTCATAACAAAATTGTCTGCCATTTGTTTGGTCAATGATGTCCTCAGATACTACATACTACAGTCTTGGTTCTGTGGACTTTCTTGACTAAGCTTGAAGACTTAGAAATGGATGACTGGGCAACAAGTACCAACCTAACTCCCAGGTAGCCTAGTTTGACACCAGATTTCGAAGGTGCACAATATCATTTCAATCATGCTTAAATTTTCTTGTCAGGCATATCTTGTCAGGTTAGCAATGTGACCTCTTCAAATTCTTTTTTTGAACACATAAGGAAGGAAGGCAAAAAAAAAAACTTTTTTGTCAACTTGGAAAGTGTATCCCAACAGTAACCCCAATGTAAATTTTCTCTTCAGTTGGTTGCAGTCTAGGTTTTAATTATTTTTGAGTTTCTAAATAGACTTATAGGCCATGGTTTGTATTAGGGTGTTCATGAAAATGAGAAGAGGTCTGATGTCCTTCAATCTATGTTAATATCATTCTTGAAAGTACCAGTCCACCCCAAAGCCTGCTGATGTTCTCCAGTGCAAGTCCCAAAAATATAGTTTTCTTCGGCTTCTCTCAGTCTACTTCCACTTTTATACCTCAGGCCTAAAACCACCAGAGTGCCCTTGTGTAGATCAATGCCCTCCACATGCACTGTTTGATCCTCATACTTCAATTCATGGATGTTCAATTCTGTCTTTTAAAGCAAAAATTATAATTATTTAAATAACCGATGCCCAGAGATTGTACTATTTTGTGCTTTTGGCTCAAGAACTAATGCCGCAGCTGTGTGGGTCTGCAAGGGTAATTAGAAGCTTGCCCGTTGTAAACTAAGCACACAGACTGACTGGAGCTTGGCATTGCCACATTCTATTCTCAAGACCAGATAAATAAATGTGTATCGTGAACCCCCTTTTTCAATATTTTAAATGACCTGTTGGCATACAGACCTTAAAGAATACGACCGTAGGTAATAAATAAAATGGTTCTGTGTGAAACAGCTTAGAACCTGTAGAAGCCAATTTTACTCAGCTGCTTAAGAGCCTGACACACCGTTAGGAGACTCAGGTGATGATCACATCGAATGGTATTACAATGCATTTCAGCAATGCGAGAGACTCATCCATTCTCTCTGTGCATGCAAAGGCAGCTCTGCACGCTGTTTGCTGCACACTTCAGCCAAGAATGGCATGACCTTCCTGGGAGCTAAGGTGCAGCCGCAGAGTCTGTCTTGGCTCCGGGCCCAGGAACTGGGCTCTCTGGATGCTAAGGGCATCACACTGTGCCCTAGAAGTCACGATAAACTAAGGCTTTCTCAAAGTCAGCAGGCATGCACAACCTGAAGAGTTTAGCATTAGGTTTTGTTGTTCCCAATGAATTAGTATTTTCTTTGCCACAGAATGAAATACATTAAGAGCGTGCTGTTAAAGAGCATCTGTGTGATGAGCCTGGAGAGTGTAAGATCCAGAATCAGAGAAGTGGGCTTAAGTCTTAACTGCTAGGATAGGTCTTAGCCAAATCATGCACTGCCCACAGCTACTGAGAAATGAAGCCTCTTTCCCTGTGGAATGGGAACAAGGACAGACAGGTGTATTTCTAGTGAGTACTACAGTCTAGATACCTGTGCTGTGAGATGCATGGCAGTGCCACAGCTCCATTTCAAGATGAGATGCTACGTGACTCCAAGATGGTGGCGAGCAGTGTGGACATGTGGAATCATGTAAATGATTCAGGGAACTGCACAGAATTCTTAACGAGGAACACCAAGCTCCCCACACCCACTACAGCGGGAGTACTCCACAGTTCGAAAGGAACAAAATAAAGAGAACCTGCGTACCCCTGAACACGGGAGAAACGCCATAGCCGCAGCGGCAGCAGCTGAGGTTGGTAGCTGGGAACCCTCTGGTAGAGGTGATTGGTGAGGTGACTGGTGGGAATTGCTGCAGGAGAGAGGACTCAGTGCAAGATTTGGGCCTCCAAGACCTTAGCTGAGCTCAGCGCTCAGTTTGGGCCCAGTGACCCAAGCTTAACTTGGCCTGCGGTTCGGACCCTTAGACCTACACTGAACTTGGTGCGCAGTTCAGCTCCTGAGATTCTAGCTGAACTCAACATGCAAATTGAATTCGGTGTGCAGTTTGGGCCCAGAGACCCTAGCTCAACTCGGCACAGGGTGTGAGCCCTGGGACCGTGACTGAGCTTGGTGCGAAGTTTGAGTCCAGAGACCCAAACTGGACGAGGTGTGCAGTTCGGCCCCTGAGACTCAACAAGAAAGAGAATTTCAACCAATTGATGCAAAAAATACTCAATAAAATACTTTCAAAATGAATATAAGAACACATCAAAGATACCATTCACCGTGACCAGGTATGCTTCATT
The DNA here is from genome assembly GCF_964271855.1 of Acomys minous. Taxonomy (NCBI): domain Eukaryota; kingdom Metazoa; phylum Chordata; class Mammalia; order Rodentia; family Muridae; genus Acomys; species Acomys minous. Next base: position 52,088,247 of record NC_140492.1, read on the forward strand.
CCAGGCATGCAAGGATAGTTTAATATATGGAAATCCACTAATATAATTCACCATATAAAGAAACTGAAAATAAAAAACTACATGATCATTTCCTTAGATGCAGAGAAAGCATTTGATAAAATCCAACACCCATTCATGTTTAAAGTTTTGGAGCGATCTGGGATACAAAGTACATACCTCAACATAATAAAGGCTATCTACAGCAAGCCAATAGCCAACATCAAATTAAATGGGGAGATACTAAAGGAAATTCCTCTAAAATCAGGAACAGGGTGAGGCTGCCTACTCTCTCCATATCTCTTCAGTATAGTACTGGAAGTTCTAGCCAGAACAATAAGACAACAAAATGAGATCAAGGGGATCCAAATGGGAAAGGAGAAAGTCAAATTATCCATCTTTTCAAATGAAATGATAGTGTACATAAGTAACTCCCAAAATTCTACCCGAGAACTCCTATAGCTGATAAACAACTTTAGCAAATTGGCTGGATACCAAATTAACTAAAAATAGTCAGTAGCCTTCCTATATACAAATCACAATCATGCAGAGGAAAAAATTAGGAAAAAGATACCCTTCATATTAGCCATAAACAATATAAAATATCTAGGAGTTATGTTAATCAAGCAAATGAAGGACTTGTTTGAAAAAAAATTTCAAAACTCTGAAGAAAGAGATTGAATCTGAAATGAGAAGATGGAATGATCCCCCTTGTTCGTGGATCGGGAGAATTAACATAGTAAAAATGGCCATCCTACCAAAAGCAATTTACAGATTCAATGCAATCCCTATCATAATACCTACAAAATATTTTAAAGACATTGAAAGTTCAATTCTCAACTTGATATGGAAAAACAAAAAACCCAGATTAGCTAAAATAGTCTTGTACAGTAAAAGATCCCCTGGAGGAATCTCCATACCTGATCTCAAACTGTACTATAAAGCAACAGTAACTAAAACAGCATGGTACTGGCACAGCAATAGGCAGGTTGATCAATGGAATCAAATCGAAGACCCATATATGAATCCACATACATACGGTCATTTGATTTTTGACAAAGGAGCCAAATCTATTCAACCGAAAAAAGATAGCATCACCAACAAATGGTGCTGGTCTAACTGGATGTCCATGTGTAAAACAATGCTATTAGAACCATATTTGTCACCATGCACAAAAATCAAATCCAAGTGGATTAAAGACCTTAATATAAAACCAGAGTCACTAAATCAGTTAGGAAAAAAAAAGTGGGGTGGAAAGAGCCTGGAACACATTGGCACAGGAGACAACTTCCTGAACAGAACACCAACAGCCTAGGCCTTAAGGTCAACAATTAATAAATGGGACTTCATGAGCCTGAGAAGCTTCTGTAAAACAGGAAACACTGTCAATACAACAAAGCAACAGCCTACAGACTGGGAAAAGATCTTCACCAACCCTACATCTGACAAAGGTGTAATATCCAAAATATATAAAGAAATCAAGACATTAAACACCACCAAACCAAATAACCCAGTTGAGAAATGGGGCTCAGAATTAAATAGGGAATTCTTAACAGAGTAATATCGAATGGCTGAGAAACACTTAAAGAAATGCTCAATGTCTTTAGTCATCAGGGAAATGCAAATCAAAACAACTCTGAGATTCCATCTTACACCCATCAGAATGTTCAAGTGACACCACATGCTGGCTAGGATGTGGAGAAAAAGGAACACTCCTTCATTGCTGCTGGGAATGCAAACTAGTACAGCCACTTTGGAAATCTATCTGGTGCTATATCAGGAAACTGGAATAAAGCTTCCTCAAGCCCTAGCTATTCCACTCCTTGCAATATAATCAGAAGATGCTCCAGCACACAATAAGGACATATGCCCAACCATGTTCATAGCGGCCTTATTCATAATATCCAGAACCTGGAAACAGCCTAAGTGTCTCTCAATAGAAAAATGGATAGAGATACTGTGGTACATTTACACTATGGAATACTACTCAGCTATTAAAAACAAGAAATTCCTGAAATTTGTTGACAAATAGATTGCACTAGAAATGATCATAATGAATGAGTTAACCCAGAAGCAGAAAGTGTCACATGGTATATACTCACTTACATCTGGACACTAGCCCAAGGGGCATGTCCCATGAAAGTCTTCACTTAGCAGCAAAGTGGGACAGAGGGGAAGACTTCCTATTGGGACTCTAGGGTAGAGAAGCATGGGAGAATGGGGAAGTAGAGGGATCCAGACGGTCCTAGAAACCTACAAGAAGAACATTATGATGGGAGGATCTGGGCCCAGGGGTCCTGCTCAAACTATAGCACCAGCCAAGGACAATAAGTGCAGTAAACTTCAAAGCCCTACTCAGATCTAGCTAATGGACAGGAAATTCTCCACAGTTGAGTGGAGAATGGAGACTGACTTTCACGTAAACTCTGGTGTCCCGTATTTGAGATGCTGCAGGGATATCATTTTGACTGGGAAGCATAAGCTACTACACTTTGAAGTGCTCTACTGGGGCTTGCATTCAGTCTATGTGTATTCATCACACTGTCCAAATACTATTCCCTAATTATTATGTATGCAGGGCTCCCTTAGTAGAGGACTATTTTAATTGAGTCTTCCTCAGAAAGTCAGTTTGGAGCTCTGCTCCACCCTTCCTCTATTCACACTTTTCACAACTATAAGACGTGCTTTGCCACTTGAGACCTGGTCCCTCCATCTCTGCCTCTTCATCCTTTAGCCTGAACACCTAATTAAGTCAAGCAGTTACCATTTTACATAAGTTTCTACTCCTTGGAAGATACAAACAGAAATACACAATAAGGGATGACATGATCTAATTTCATTTCCAAAACAAAGCAATGGTTAATATTACCATCCTTGATTTACAAATGCACAAACAGGAGTATGGATAACTTAAAAATTTCTTATTATATAAAGTTGTGAAAATATATCATGAAAGTATATGCAGAAGGGTTTTATAATCAGTTTTTTATTTTAGAGAATAAACATAATCAGAATGTGCAAGAATAGTTTGTTTTTTCCATGCTGGTTCCCTGATATGCCATAGTGCATCCTGTATATCTGTCAGGATCTTTGCTTTGTACCCATTTCTGTTGTATAGCTACAACCAGCCTGAGCAATAACCTAAATTATAAAGCAGAGATGACATTTCGAGAGTCTCAAAAGTCGTAGGCAGAAAGTGAGTGAAAAAGGGAAGTCATGAGACAGGAATTGTTCTTTAATCCCCAAATGGCACCATGAAATAATTTAGGCCATTTCATGTATTGCTTTTATTACGGATGAAGAAGAAGGGCAGAAAGTAAATCTGAGTGGAAAATTAGCAGTTAAGTGGGGGTGAGTCAAAATAGCACAGGGGACGAGAGGGACAAGGTCCCCTGTACTGAACGGAATCAGAAGTTTTCATGATATTTGCTGTTTCCCTTGATTGTAAAGGGCCAGAAAAAACAACAAGGATACAATTGTTGCGTTTGTAAGATTCCCAATAGAGCTTCTAACAGAGATGCACTGATTATACCAGCTGATGTATTTGGAATCCTTTGGGAGTCAAAAAGCCCATGTCTTCAAGATGATTGAATACCACCTCTAAGAGACTCAGCAATGTCACAGAATACCAGGGAGCTTGGGGAACCGAATGAAACAGGGGCTCCTCCTTCCGGCTAGCACTGACAGGCCTCTCTACTGACTGAAATGCATTCCTGGGGGTAGAAATGTCGGCCTGTCTCTCCCTTGAGGGCGGTAAGCAGCAGGTAATTTCTGCCTCTATGGAGTCACTGGAGGCTTTATATGCTCTCAGTTAGCCACTATACACTTATGTTTCCAGTGCAAGGACTATAGAATGTCCTTGTGCTGTGATCATGCAAGAGGGCCTGTGAATTTATCTGCCCTCTTCTTGACACTTACCCTTTAGTCCTGGTTCAATCCAGAGGGTCTACAACAGTGTTTTTCACCTTTCCTTTAATGGGTGCTGTGACCTGTTAACACAGTTCCTCATGTTGTGGAGAAACAATATTTTGTTAGTACCTTGAATTGAAATGAACTACTGTTATGCATCATAATTTCAATATCTGATATGCAGGATATCTAATATGTGACCCCAAAGGGGTTGTGACCCACAAGGTGAGAACTACTGATCTTCAGGAACCTTGACCTTGAAGATCTGCCTCCAGCATCTCATCCATGTAAAAGAAGAGACAGACAGCTGCTGCACCCTGCATGGGTGACACAGGTAAGCATGGATTTACATGATTAGTTCAATCCATTAGTCAAAACAAGGAACAAAAGCAGCCTAAAAATGTATGCACACTTCCACAAACAAAAATCTGGTCCACATCCATTCTAGTTCTCACCCACTGTCAGAAAATCCAAAGACTGACCACCACTTGTTTAAAACCAAAGGACCCCATTTTTAAAATTTGATTATTTGAAATGGAGCACAAAGCTAACCAGAGAATTCTCAACAGAGGAATCTCAAATAGCCATGAAATACTTAAAGTAACGCCAGGGAAATGCAAATCGAAACAACTCTAAGATTCCATCTTAACACCTATCAGAATGGCTAAGATCAAAACCTCAAGTGACAGCACATGCTGGCAGAGCTGTAAAGAAAGGGGAACACTCCTCCATTCTGGTGGGAGTGCAAACTTATACAACCACTTTGGAAGTCAATCTGGTGATTTCTATAACAAGACCATTTTGGGCCATATACTGGAAAGATGTTCCACTATACAACAAGGGCATCTGCTCAACTATGTCCATAGCAGCTTTATTCATAATAGCCAGAATCTGGAAACAACGTAGATGTTCCTCAATGGAAGAATGAATAAAGAAACTGTGTGCATGTTCACGATAGAATACTACTCAGCTATTAAAAACAAGGAAATCTTGAAATTTGCAGGGAAATAGATAGAACTAGAAATGATCATCCTGAGTGAGGTAACCCAGACCCAGAAAGACATTCATAGTATATACTCACTTATAAGCAGATAATAGGCAAATAATACAGGATAACCCTATAATATACAGACCTAAAGAAACTAGATAACAAGGAGGACTCAAGGGAGGATGCTTAATTCTCATTCAGAAGGGCAAATAGAATAGACACCAGAAGTGGTTGAAGAGAAGGAACAGGATGGGAGCCTACCATAGAGGTCCTCTGAAAGACTCCACCTAGCAGAGGATCAAAGCAGATGATGAGACCCACAGCCAAACTTTGGGGGTGTAGCACAGGGAGTCTTATGGAAGAGCTGAGAGAAAGAAGGACCTGGAGGCAACAAGGGGGCCAAAGGAGCCAAGATATCCAGGCAGAGGCAGGGGCAGGGGTGGTAGTGATGCTGCAGAGACTGGTGCACCAAGGACCATGCATGGTGAAGACCTAGACCCTCTGCTCAGACATAGTCCATAGGCATCAACATCCTTGTGGGTCCCATAATATGGTGAGCAGGGGTTACCTCTGAAATAGACTTTGGTGCCCACTTGTTGATCACCTCTCCCTAACAGGGAAGCCTTGCCAGGCCATAGAGGAAGAGGATGCAGGCGGTTTAGATGAGACTTGATAGGCTGGGGTCAGATGATAGGGGAGGAGAGTTCCCCCTTTCTTAGGGCTAGGTGGTGGGGGAGGGGGTAAAGGGGGACCGGGAGGAGAGGACAGAGTGCCTACAATCAGGATGTAAAGTGAATAAATTAAAAATTGAAAAAAAAAAGAATTAAAAAAAGACATCTCTTAATATTTACCTAGATATTTTAAAAATGAGACCATGCCATATTCACTTGGCCTAAATCCCACAGTTGTTTTGTGATTATATGATCAGTTAGGTAGACATGCTCTTAGAAAAAAGATGTCTTTTCTCCACCTGTTGTTGCCCCGTGGAAGGAGAGCTATCTCTTCATGTATCTTCCTGGATTTTCCCTATGCATGTGTTTAATGTCCCTGGAAATGTTTTGTGGCTAATCTGATGTTTGAATTTTGGATGAATAACACATGAAAGACTCAATAGTATACTTCCTACTTTAGGGAAGGTGTCCTTACAATAATGCAGCGACCTCTCAGCTTCTCCTCATTGTTTGCCATGAGTGAGTTCTACTTCTAAGGCACGAATTGCCTGGGTTACCCTGACCATGATCCAGCTTACACACCTGGCCCTTAACAGTAAAGGAAAGATGCAGTTGGTCAATAGAACACAAGTATCAACCCCTATACTACTATTAAGACTAAGATAATATTTGGGCTTGTGCTTCGCCTGAGTTTTCTTCTCATCTGGTCATAGCTCAGGCTAAGAAGATCTCCTTGACTGAGAACTCCTCAGAAGTGCAAATAACTGTAGGACCAAATATTCTTAGTAACATGTGACTAAAATATGCTTTGTCTGTTTTAGAGGAAAACTTGCTATTATTGATGTGAAAACTACTCTAACGCAAATACAGAAGTAAGTGGATAGCTGGGTCACTGTGACCCAAACTGATACTAAGGCGGTACCTGAGTGCTTTTCAAAGAAACAAGTAAAATGATAAAATATATAAGGCATGCAATGATACATTTGCTGCTGAGAATGTTGCTAGAACCTGCTGTAAACTCTCACATCTGATATATACATATAAACACACAAAGATGTTCACATACACTCTTAAACTAGGTAAGCAAGATTTCAGACAAAATAGACAATATATATATATAAGCTTTGAAAATATAAATTGATGGGCAAATTCAATGGCAATGCTATGATTTATTAAAATGCATATATTTTGGAGAAACTGAGCAATGAATTAATGCCAAAGAAATCAATAGAAAAAATAAAAAATGGTACATTATGACCAGAAGTTACTCCAGTGCCTGTAAGTTGTTTATTCTTTGGTGAATAATATTTGTGTGTAAGTTTTCTGATAAGAAAGGTATGTGCTATTAGACTTTGAAAGTTTATAAACATGACAATTCATAGAATTTCTAAATCTTACTGTCACACATATGTTTGTTGTAATTTGTCATGAACAAACATATTCATTTTGGGTGCAGTTAAGCATAAGCATATCTATTAGCAATATTATGATATGTCTGTCTGAGCCAAGCTTATACAGAAGGAGCCACTCACCCTTCTACATAGGATAGTCTTTTTCATTTAAACACATTCTTATGGAAAAATAAAATAATTCATATTACATATCATTTGCTATCCCATCCCATGCATCCTCCCATTCCTCCCTCCTTCCCACTTTTACCCCATTCCCCTTCCCAATGACTGTGACTGTGGGGGACCTCCTCCCCCTGAATATGATGCTATGGTATCAGTTCTCTTCTTGGTAGTCGGCTATCCTTCCTCTGAGTACCATCAGGCCTCCCCATCAAGGGGATATGGCCAAATATGGGGCAACAGAGTTTGTGTGAAAGTCAGTCCCCAGTTTCCACTTAACTGTGGAGAATGTTCTGTCCCTTGGCTAGATCTGGGTAGGGGTTTGATGATAACTGGACACTAGCCCAATGGGCAGGTCTCGTGAAAGTCTTCACTTACCAGGAAAGTGGGATAGAGGTGAGGACATCCTATTGGGACTCTAGGTGAGAAAAATATAGGAGATAGGGAAATAGATGGATCTAGAGGGTCCTAGAAACCTACAAGAAGAACACTATGATGGGCAGATCTGGGCACAGAGGTTCTGCTCTATCTAAGGCACCAACCAAGTACAATATGTGCAGTCATCATCAAACCCCTACCCAGATATAGCCATCATATACTTTAATATTTGTGAAAGATGAAAATAAAATGAGTGTGAACCTTAGCTCACTGCAACAATGGGGCTGAACACAGAACATCTAGTTCAGGAAAATGAAGTTCTCCCCACATGTCAGAGGAAAAGATAATCCTCCAGGCATTCTCCATGACTCGGCAGAGATAGGAAACTTCTTCTACCACCCAATTATTTCAGAGACAAGGCAGGTGAGAATCCCCCAGCGAGAATCCTACAGTCAACCTAGGGGTGAATGCTTAGATACCAACCTCACAATTTTGCTCCAACCTCAAACTCAATTCTTCCAGACATTATAGGCAAACTTGCTCATGAAATGCTTGTAGACAACAAGCTACAGAAGGCCGTTCCATAGGTTAGTTTCTCCTTATAAAATACTCTATTCTTTGATATGTATATGTTTATACATAATATATTTTGTCCTAATTTCAAGAAGCTTCATGATCATTGCCTATAAGAATGATTCTCTTCTGATTTCTGCTTTATTATTACCCTTAGATTGTTTGGCAATTGAAATTCTTTGCAGTCGCTGAAATCAATACAGATAATCATGTGTCTCTACATGCATAGACATTTCTTCTGGTATTTATTTTATTCATTTGGTTATAGACTTAATTATAATTTTATATTTGTTAATCTGACTACGTTATCAATACACATGAAGGAAGATGATAATACAATAATCAAACATGATGAACAAACAAGTTCAATACATGTGTCTCGTGACCTTGCTCTCATGAAAAGGTAAATATGTGAGGTGTGAGTGAGTGTTTGTGAGTGTGTGTCTATGAATACATATGCTTCTTTCTATTAATTTTTTAAATGACTTTACATCCCAATCAGAGCTTCCCTTCCTCCTGTCATTTGATCCCTTTTTCCTAACATATGCTTTTTAAATGAAATTAAACTCATTCTCTCTCTCTCTCTCTCTCTCTCTCTCTCTCTCTCTCTCTCTCTCTATCTATCTATCTATCTATCTATATCTATATATATATATGGATATAGATAAAAATATAGATAGATATATACTTCTTTACATTATATGAAATCTGGACAGGATTAATGATTCCTATATTATTTATTCAGTGAGTATTTATCCAGCTTTTACTTTTGGTTTCTACCCAAATAAGAAGTCAATCTTTCTTCTGTCAACTCAAAACAGAGCCCATTTTTGTATAGCCCTGGTTAAAGGATACAGTGACAAATATTCAGGGCTACAATAATGCTTGGACCATTTCTCCAAGCATCTCTGGGGAGGAGCACAACAACAGCAGGAAAAAAAAAAGAGAAAGAGAGAGATGAACAGATGGGATGGCAGAGTTTTGCTTTACATGCGACATTGTGCACTTATTATTCACATGAGGACTAATTTATAAACCCAGATAGTGTTTATAAACTCCACTGTCCTAATGGAAATGAAAGCATTAATACAACCAGAGGATTCTTTACTTTCCAGGTTTTAATTAAAATCACAGGCGTTAAGAAGCGAACGTGTCTTCGTGGAATACAAGTCTAATGAAGTATTTCCCTGTCTAGCACAGTACTCTGTGTGCAGCCCTAGCTTTCTGGCACTAGTCATTTGAAAATCCAACCCCCATGTAACCAGGAAAGCTCTCTCTCTGAAAATTAGAAAAACACATTACAACACTTTATTTTCAAACAAATACAGTTGCCAAGTCAGAGCCAGGGAAAATGATGACAAGACAAGGAAATCTGAAAGAGAAAGAGGGGGCAGGGAGGGACGGAGGGACGGAGGGAGAGAGAGGGGGGGAGGGAGAGACATAGGGAGGGAGGGAGGGAGGGAGGGAGGGAGGGAGGGAGGGAGGGAGAGATTGTTTCCCTAGAGGACTAATGACAAATAAGTTTGTTTTCTACAATATGATAAAAAAAAATCATGAAAGAAAATTAAAAGCATCAGTTTGGGAAAGGAAACATGGGAATTCAGCAAAGGCAGTGTTAGGGAAGACAAATAGGAGAAAGGGGAAGGGAGAGAATCATTCAGACTCACATTCCACTGGCACAGATGAACAAAGAAAATCTAAATGATAGAGGAAAACAACTTGGAGTTCTAGGGAAGAAACAGGACTCAAATTCTCACCCTTGTCACTTGACTCCCCCCACAGTCTTTCCCTGTCTTACTTCTAAAAGATATTATTTATCTTTGTTTAGAAAGATGAATGTTCTACTGAAATAAAACTGTCTTTCCTATGAGGCAACAGAAAGTAACAATATCCTATATATCCAGTAAAAAAGATATCCAGTTGCTTTGTTTATTGATAATGTGGCAATAATGCTTCTAGTTATGATAATGATATAAAATATAAATGATAACATTATATTATGAATATTATTAAGCAATGCTGTTTTAGACAATATAGTGGATGTTTCACAATGTCAATTTTTAGGAAATAATTCTGTAAGGTAGGCAATAATAGACCTTTAATAGTATAGAGTAACATAGGAATGTAAATTACTCAAAATTAGAGGCTAAAGTGATGGCTCACTTAATTAAGAGCATTTACTGCTCTTCCAGAAGACCTGAGTTCAGTTCCCAACTCACAACTCTCTGCAACTTGAGTTCCAGAGAATTCAACACCTTTTTCTCTCTTCCACAGGCACCAAGTACAAACATACTGCACAGACATACATGCAGGCAAAAATCATATATGCATTCATATATATATGAAGTAAATAAAGTTCAAGAAAAGTAATCAAAATTAAAGAAAAATTAACTGGCAGTATGAAAATAAGCATAAAAGGACAGGACTTAATATTGCAGCATCCTGATTGCTTTCACAGAGTAAGATACACATAGATATTTGTGCCTATGACTATATGTATAATTGTTCCTCCCCGCCCCCATCTCTCTCTCTCTCTCTCTCTCTCTCTCTCTCTCTCTCTCTCTCTCTCTCTCTGTATCTGTGTACGTGTGTGTGTGTGTGTGTGTGTGTGTGTGTGTGTGTGTGTGTGTGTGTACAGGATGGGTATTGGGCTGAACTGATGATTATTGAATACAAAGATTATATGCATATCCTTAGTGGATTCACATTTTGCATCATTTCTATGCTCATTATGCCTCATAAGACATAAATACAAACATTTTTTTGTGTATTTTAGTAACTGAGATTCTGTCTGCTAAGAATTTATCTAAATTCACTGTGACATGGCAGAAGCAGTATATGAATCACAGTTGTTCTGACACTAGAGCTATACTGTCTAAAGGTAATTTCATGTACATACACATGAATAATAAATGTGAGGCATGTGTAATGTTAAGCTTTATAGCAATTACTTCATGAAAACATAAGTGGGTATTCATAGACTAAGCTTCACAGCCTCTGCCAACTTAAAGAATGTATTAGTTTCAGGGTAGAAGAATTTTCTCTTGTATTTTATTTTCCTGTGTATTGATATGATAAATAAGAAGCTCTACAGTGGTTTAAGAAAGGTGAAGTAATGAATGAACCCTCAAAGCCTAGGGTGCCCCTACATTCTAAGGATATACACACTGCCCACCCTGGCACAGTTTCAAACAGGGTCACAGACTTATAGGGACAAACTTGGTCTATACAGGACTCACCTGTTGTTTCTTTGAAAGCTTATTTTAAGCTAATTTTGAGTCCTTTTATCAGAGAACTGATGGCATTAGAAGAAATCAGATTATGTGAAGCAGTATGTGTTTACATGTGTTTGTGTATACATGCATACACACGTATCAATATATTGACATAAAGCATGGTGTAGGTGAGAAATAGGAGTTAGTATCACACATGAGTACCACAATTCTTGCTATGAGAATGCAGAAATATGATGCAAGGCCATGCCCTTTTCATAGTATAACCATCTTCCTAGAAGTGTATGTTTTAAACATTATGAGGGCATCTTAGAATAAAAATATTGATCTCTGATTTGTTTATGGCCTCTTAAAAGCCCGTGTGTCACAAATTGGGCTCCATCCTATGAAAAACAGGTAAGCAAAGTTAATTTTATTCTACACACTGCAGAGAAACAGACTATAGATTCATGTGTCATTTGCCACCAATTTGGCAAGATTATAATTCCAAGAAACATCAAAATGACCACAGAGTAGAATGGTTTTAGAGAAACAGTTAAAATTGGAGTTTTACTCAACATAATCACAGCACATTCAATTCTATGCATCATGCATATAAAAGAAGACATGCTTACCCTCAATGTTTATATTTTAAATTAATGCTATAATTATAAAAGCCAGATAATGCAAAGAAGAGGTGCAATTACTTTTTTCTATTCCCATGTTCTTTGCATGTATGTTCTCAAATTTCAGTCATAGTTTAAATATGTCTGAAGGCAATAAAGCAACCAAGCCACTTTTTCTTACTCTGTAACAATCATATACTTTGTGAATATAAATGATAAAATTAAAGTTTAACAAACTAGATATTTAATTAAGCGAAACTCCTTTAAAATATACCTTAGTTCTTTAAAAAATATTTTTCACACTTCTCTTTTGATGTTGTTTTAAATGATATAGTACGCATTCTTCAGAATATTTGCTGATGTTAAAATGAGCTTTAAAGGAAGGAAATTGTACTTATTCTTTATTACATGCCATGTGTGAGTGCCCATGCATACACATATAATTTTATTCTGCATAGTATTTCATAAGATAGAGACTTTACTTTCAATTACAGCTGAGGAGACTGGAAAACATGCTTACCAACAGACCAAAGACTGGTAAGTGATAGAGCCAAGTTATATACCTCAGAATCATTTTCATATTCAGAACGTTCTTTTGATGATAAAATGATGGTGACAAATAAATATTTGGATAAGCTGAATGGTAAAATTCAAAAATAAAGTTTGACGTTAAAATGTTGAGCAAATTTCCTATATGAATTTTAGTGTAATTATAGCCTCCAAAAAGAGTTTTATGATATTGTTAGAAGATGACATGGACATCTGCAAAAATCATTTCTCTGTATATATTCCATTGTATTCATTTAGAACAATTCTTATTTTACATGATTCATCTTCTAACTACCTGTGTGTGCAAGGGCTTTAGAATTAAATAAATTCCTCCTGGAAATTAGGAAGTTAAAGGTATGGTGAGCAGCAAGGGTGCCATGGCATTTTTGGCTAGGAAGGAAGAGTCATTTTTCTAGCTCTTCTGTCTAGGGCTCAATTTCTAAATGTATGAAATATAATTGCCAATATGACAGACACAGTTGGGATAAGAAGGAAGTAAGTTGGGCTCCTGTTAGTATCAGTAAGCACACACAGTGTTGCTGCTTTCCCTTGATTCATATAGAAGCTCACCCGTGCCTTGTGTGTTGTCTCAAATGAGGATGAAGCCCATAGGCTCAAAGACTTGAATGTTTGGTTCCTAATTAGTGGAACTGTTTGGCAAGAATTAGGAGGTGTGGTCTTATTAGAGAAAGTTATGTCCCTGGGGAGTCTCTTTGAGGTCTCAAAAACTCAGGCTGGGCCCTGTGGCCCCACTAGTCTCTCTCTCTCTCTCTCTCTCTCTCTCTCTCTCTCTCTCTCTCTCTCTCTCTCTCTCTCTCTCTCTCTCTCCTGCCATATCAGGATGTTCAGAATGCAAAATCTTTCTTAATGCTCCAGGGTTGTGTCATGCTTCCTGTCATACTGTCCAAGGACGAACACTCTGGAAATACCAGCAAGTCCCCAGGTAAAGATTCCTATGTAAGTTCCCCTGCACATAGTATCTTTTCCTAGCCAAAGACCAGTAACTAAGACACCTCACTCATCAGAAAATAATACCTTGTGAGTAAAGACAAATGTAAAGTATACAAGAGACCATGCATGTTGAAGATCCAACTTGCCCAGAGGAGAATTCGATTTGTTTGCAATGTCGAGTTGCATATTTCATATAAGTTTGAGGGAAATGGAAAATTTCCTATGAAGCTGTTATAGTCTTTCGAGACTGGATCCCCATTTTTGCTTTAGATGGTACAATGGGGAGTGCTTTTTCATGTTTGAAAAGTCAGGTAAAACTATTTGCTAGCTGCTTGAGTGACTGCCAAGATGATCATCATTCTGTCAACCCCTTTGCAAAAATAAAGACAACGTAACACACAGCTGCAATTGATTATAGTAAATAGTAGGCATGTCTCTGTTAGCAACTATTTCTTTTCAGATGTGTTTTCCAAAGAGATGAGGAAAGCCTAAGCAGCAAATGTAACATATAGGGGACAAAAAAGCTTGGGTGGGAGGGCATTAAATTGAGACCCAGCACAGGTGACAAATATGAGTGGCTTGGGAAAACATTTTCTTCATCTTTCCATTTCATCCTTGGATGCCTTCAACATTTTTTATGGACCCTTCCAACCCCTACCCTACCTGCAGTAAATGTTTTATGTAATGTTGGCCTATCATCGTGCCAGCATGATGAATCTAACAGGCATGCTGCCAACATTCACCCCAAGGAAGGAAGGCTAGGCCCACAGCGGAGAGAAGGGAAGGAAATCATGTAAACATAACCTTCGATGGCACACTGGAAATAGAAACACCAGACAATAAGACATCAGCCTCAGACATTTTGTGCAGGAGCTGAGTCTGCTAATGCCATAAAAAAAGACTGTGGATGAAGGAGCAACTGTCACAGTTACAGATTCTCTGGAGGGTGCAATAGAGGTAGGAGTGACAAAGCCACCTATCAGCCACACTGGAAATGATGGATGAGGCAGGAAAGCCAGGCTGTGAAGCCCAGCTTCTCTCTAGAACCCATTTGTTATTGTTGGTCTCTCTCGGTCTCTGTCTCTGCCTCTCTTACACTGCAGCTAATCAGTTGTGATCAACGAGGGCAGATACTCACTCTGCGCTTCAGGCTCCCAGTTGCATTTCTCCTTGCTCGTCACGGGGTCTTCATCCATTGCTCAGTAAGAGCTTTATTCAAATACACAAGGGGCCAAACTGGTCTATAGAACATTTAGTGAAAAACACCCAAGGATCTAAGGAAAAGGTTACAGAGCAAGGAAAGGTCCAAAGATTTCATTGTTTTATTTTTAAATGGACAGAGAAAAAATAATTTTCAGAATAAATGCATAGAATAATCAGGGGTGAGTGTTTAGAGGCTGTTCAAACATAATTGTAGTGAAATTAGCCAGAAATAGCATGACTTGGCTAACGTCTAGTACCCATGCCTGTCTCCCAGTTGAATCTGAGGTAGCTATTCTATTCCAACTGGCTTATTAAGCCAGGTCAGTCACCGCTGTGGCTGTGTTTAGAGGACATTGCCACGTGCACAGCTGTATTAATGATAGTCTGTACAAGTTGTAATTTTCCCTCATTTTTATTTGTCATCTTCAATGAATAGTAGGCAATAAGCAAAGCTGTAAACTTACTACTATGGCTGAGTCTGTAAATATGGACAGGTTAGACCACTGATTGTTTCAGTTTGGCTTGGGCTGCTCTTTAGAACCAAAGCCACATGGTGGATGCTCAAAACACTGGATGTAGTATCAGCATCTGAGGCCAAAACAGCCTCAAAAGAATCGGCCATGAAGAATATTTTTGTCCCATTAGTTTTGGCAGTACACCCAGCTATCATTTTAAATCAGAAGGACCAGGATGTGTGGGTGGTGGTGCTGATGAAAATGGTAATGACAGTGACATCAAAGACCACCACAATAATGATGACAGCCACTATCAAGACAAACTGGAGAGATGTGATGCAGAAGGATCTCATCTGCCTCATGTAACTCATATAGCCCTAGTTAGGAGCCCTACTGACACTATTCAGGTTTCGATGCCTTAGAATCATGAAGTTCCACACGTAAATTAAAAATCTATCCCCATTTCCAAATTTCCCTTATAAATAGACGTCACAGAAGCAGGCAATGTTATTTGAAAGAAGCCATTCTTTCTAGATGCAAGCCATCTTTGTACATAACCTTTTAACTTATTTTGTAATTCCAAATATGATTATATCATTATCCCCCTTTCTTTTCATTTCTACAACCCTTCCCATAGCACCTCCTCTTGTTATCTCCTAAAGTTCATGGCTTCTTACCTCTTCTTTGCCATTACACGCATAAATGCAAGCCGCTTCGTCCATGTAGTGTATTTATGTATATGTATTTTCAGCATTGACAGTTGGCATTGGCTATCCAATTGAAGACTTCTTCTTCGTGGAAAAATATTTTTTTCCATTTTCCACATTCTTTCATTACTTAATTATCGTTAGTTCTTTGTCTAGAATTAGGGCTTTGAAAGATTCTCCCCCTCTTCTTTTTACCCATCAGAAATATACTTTTGATTTAGATATAGAATAAAATTGCCGTTTCTCCACTGGCAATACCTCACTATGATAAGCTGACTAAGGGAATATCCCAGTTTCTACTGCACATGTAAGTATTGATATGATTATTCTACAAAAAATTAAACATCTAAATTAAAAGAAACACTATAATTTAGCAAGACTGTCTTATATTTGCTCTTTCTTTGCACCAAGGAGAAATTCATATTTCCGTATTGCAGAATTTATTATGTATCTGCACATAAGTTATGTGCCTGTAACCATAGTATATAGTCTATGTCACTTAGTTCAGTTTGTCTCCTGGTTGTTAAATACACAAATATCGTAGTGGTAGATGTGAGGCAAATTTTCATATCTAACAATATTAATACTGCTGAACTACCACTGTAGTATTATATATAGCACAGAAAATACTCAAATGGTTTCCATGAATAGCTGTAATACACTTTTAGCTTCAACTAAGAATTTGTCGGCATTAATATTTATCTAACAAATAACACTTTAAAAGAGTATGCTGATCTTATTAGGAACCCAATACTATAGAAAATCAAATCAGCTCTTGAAAAAAACGAGGATGCCCTTTGGGGATTTAAAGCATCTGTATCTGGATGGTCCTAGCCTAACATAACATAATATCTATGACACTATCAAAAACTACTTGCTGCAGCTCTTATTCTGATAATAGGAATGAATGTATAGTTCAAACAACTAGATAATGTTCTCGTTAGTACAGTTATTTACATTGTTTCAGTGGTCATATTTTCAGCTGAATTTTTTTTCCTGTGGCAATCCAACCTTTATAAAAGAAGAAAAACAGGCCAATGTCGAGCAAACAATTTGATAACCAGCCCGGACACTAATCTGTGTTCAAGAGTAACTGGAACTCTCATGTGAATTAAGAGCTTGGATTAAGAAGTCTGTTTTCTACTCTTCAAGACATAAGGAATAAGCAAGCCAAGCAATTCAACATTATGGCCCTTGATTTTCAAAGAGTGTTTCACTCATTAATTCAATAGATTATTCAACACTAAATTTTGTTTTAATTATACGAGACACATTCTAAGCATTATTTCTACCCATAAGAGACTAGGGGTTGCTGCTTCACAGTGATTCTGCCCTTGTTTCATCAGGATGGTGTCATTTCCCAAGAGCTAACCACCTACCCAAGCAACATGAACCTGTAAAGTCACCACTCTTCAGTTGTTGTACCCCGAAGGCACAAGTGTTTGGATAAGTATCAACATTTCACCCTTCACCAATGCTAAAATCTTGCTCTGAGTCCCTACAATAAAGGCTCCTGTCTTCAGCCTTTTTCTCATTAATCCTATTACTCTTGTCTTTATGAGCTCTCCTAGTCCCACTCACTCCCTCCGGGGCTTAGCTGCAAATGAGATTTCACATCACAGTGTAAAATAACCCGAACATTTTTCTATAAAATTAAATAAAAGTCCTCCATCCTGGCACTACATGCCTAGAATCCAATTTCTGGAACCAATGTCTTTCCCAATGCCTCATTGTCTTCTTGCCATCTCACTTTTCTTAGCACTAAGGAACATTATTTTTTTTTTCTTTGCTTTTGCATTCAGTTGGTTTATGGGTCTGGAAGGGAGAGTAATGTGGAGTTCAGTATAGACACTGGACAGCAGAACTAATGAAGCTTAGTTGTTTAGGGGTTAAGATGTTTTTAGGTCTAGATAGATGTTTTAAGTTGATAATGACAAGATCTGATGGAGAGTGATTTACATTCAGAATTTTAGATGCACCAAGACAGGAAAAATGTATTCTTCAAGGCTGTCAAATACAAATTGCCAAAACACTAAGAAGGTAACATTTATAGAATTTCTGATTGTGTCATGATTACTCTTCCTATAGGTAGTTTATTGTATATATGTGGAATAATATAAATGTATATGTAAAAATTAAATAAATAAAGATACTGAATATTCACGATGGACAGGAAGTGCAGATAGTTGCAGCAGAAGGCAGAACGTTGTGAGTTCGGGGCCACAAACTCCTACAAAGTAAATCGAGGACAGCCAAGGCTACACAGAGAAACCCTGTCTTGAAAACAACCTAAAATAAAATAAAATAAAACAAAGTACAATAAAATATAAAGATACTGTATCATTAAACTCAGAGGCTAATCCCTCCAATAGCTCATATGTTTTACTCATAGCTTATTCTTTTATACTTCTACACGGTTTCAGTCTTTCTTTAGTATGTGCCAACTAGTACTGTGAACTAGTGTTAGGGGTTGCTCAGATGCTATGCATTCTGATGCTAATTACTGGCCCCCAAGATCTAGTTGCTGCCCAGACCAGCACATTCTCATGTACACTTGTGCTGGTTGTATAAGCCTTGCTCCACTTATTCAAAGTTGGTTGGCTAATAAAAAGTGCTGAAGCCTGGGATTTGGCAGAAGACAGAGAGATGGAGTTTGAGGTTCCCATACCTGGGGTCATGGGAGAGAAAAGAGACAAGTCAAAGAGGAGAAAAAAGGAAGACATCCCATGGGCTATCCTGGAGAGAAGCACAAGGCCATATTGGATGGAGAGAAGTAGCCCAGATTGAAATGATTAAAACAGTTGGCCTGGGATGGGGGATGGGAAATGATGAAGATACTTCAGATGGCTAATGTGTGCCCAGTCCAGGGAAAATGAGACTATATTAAAATACAACCGGGAGTTATTATAGTGAGTTAGATAATACTGCCGAGATGATTATAAGATAATTTTATAATAAGCATTATTAGATATTTTATATTTTCTACAACAAACTAAGTGTGAGTATGTGCACATGGATGCCCATGTGCATATGTGTGTGTGTGCACACGCGTGGACACACACACACACACACACACACACACACACACACACACACACACTACAAAAAGGTCTGAGATTTTCTTTACTAGAATGCAATTCACGAGTAAATTAAGGCTTGAAACACTCTGGAAGGCTGTCTTTCTCAAGTAGTGTCATGTATAAAAGCTTTCTATCTTGAATCGACCTAGGTACAAGAACATGAGCAAAGAAGAGGCTAGACAGTTGGCAGCTCCTCATAGGATTTAATTTAGTATGTCTAGGTTACAACTGTCATCAGTAGAGACTTTACTTTCTTTTTATAATCTCAGGTAGGACTAAGATCCTATAAATGGTAATATTTAAGAAAATAACAAAAGGAAATGATTCATTCAAATATTCTGCAACCTCTTCAAGATGTTTAAATTTAGAACACAGGTGCAATGATAAAATTCAACATTCTGAAGACATTCTTATATAGAAGTTAGCAATGGATGGCAATGAATTAAGGACATGGGAAGAACCAAAGGCATTATAATTTTGTGAAAAAGGATAGATTATCATCCTAGACATTTCCTGAGCCAAGAAATAATTCCTTTTCTCAGATTTCAGAAATTATGTTAGAGAAGGTTTTTGTTTTACTTACATCACAGCCAATATTTTAAAGGAGAATTTACACAGAGTTACAAACATTAATGTCTTCAGAAGATAGCATCAAGGTGTATTGTTAATGTGGAGCAGGTGGCAATGGGAGCTCAGGATGGAGAGAAAGTGGCCAGGTTTTTACAGATATTCTAAAGAAGGTTTTCTGTTTGAACAGAATTAAATACAAATCACGCTGTAAAACATGTTGGATTTTGGAGAGTCACTTGTCAGAAAACCCTCAGGAGAAAGGACACCAAATTTATCCTAAAATTTCATGGCTCCACTGTTAGTAGTTATAATTATATAAATACAACATGTTATTAAAATGGAAGTAAATAACCACAGTGACACTTAGCTAGACATACTATATTCTTTTTGTCCTTAGGAAATTATTGCAAGCTATAGTGATTTCTGACCGGCTAATGAATGATTCTAGGCCTGAGAATGCAGCTCAGTGGTAAATCTGGAACACCGAGTAGTGTCTGGTGACCTGGGTAAATTCCATGGCAACACACACACACACACACACACACACACACACACACACACACACAAAGATAATTCTTATTCAAAGTTTCAATTATCAGGAAAATAACAACCTATTGGGAGATAGTATTAGGAAAAAGTATCCTAACCATAACAACACCAAACAAAGAGGACTAGATGTGTGTTCATATGTAACTTACAAAGGAGGAGATGGCTGTCAGAAATGCTACTTGGAAATATGGATGTATCAGCTACTGATATTATTTTCTGTACCATCACAAGGAAAGTGAAATGCATTGGAACTCCTTCATGGAGAACAGAATCTAGTTGTTCTCCGAGAAAATCTTCATATGAAACAGAAAATCTATAAAGATGGCATAATAGCCAAGGGGAATGTAATTTCACAAAAAACACAAAAGGTTTAAGTCTGAGGTGAGGTCAATCAATAGTAATAACAAATAAGTATAAGTAACACAAATGCTGTTACTAGTTTTAAAAACATCATTGCCAAAGGCTTTTCCAGACTTTATTGATAGTGGTGTATAATTATGTTATATTTTGGGATTGTAAAGGCAAATTTTAAACATTCTCAGGTTAAAAATATTATGCTCTTCTTTTGATATTTTTTTTTCTGAAGAAAATACCTCTCAAAATCTGAGTGGATTTTCAAATATTCTTTTCTTCTGGCTTGAACTAGCTTCTCATGATTGTATGCCCCTTTCACAAAATAAAAGACAGCTCTTAGTTGGAGTAATTTTCTTTCCAGAGTGCTACTTTTCAAAGATCATGTCATCCTTCCAAGCATAGAAAATGCGTGTCAAGCAAGCACAGATGAATATATGCCTCAAAATTGACTCCTTACCCCCAATAATGGTGAATCCCTACTTTTGACATGCCAGATCTTTAGAGGAAAGCAGAACTTCCAAGAGCTACTGAACAAGTATTTTGTGACATCTCACCACTCTTCTCTCACCTTTCTAAAGACCTTCTAACATTTAACCTCACCCTCTCTACCACAGGGGACTGCCTTCAGAAGGGTCAGGTGCATGTACACATTTTCAGCTTCCCACACCACATTTCATTTCAAAACCTTTTTTTTGATACTGGCACTCTTGCCTCATAGCCTCTTACTTCTTCCACCTAAATCTCATCGATCTTTTACCAAAGCTTAATTAAATTCCAATCGCTTCTTAAAGGCTTAGCTGGCAACCTCAGCCTTTAGTATTTCCTGCATTTTTACGGAACATAGAATACGTGTCTCCAAACTTGGTGTAAAATATGTTCTTTCTGAACATTTTAACTCTTTCTCCTCAAATATAAAGCAATCTGCAAAGTGACCTCATATTTTTAAAGCTCTGAATATCTTACTGTATATAAATTTTTAACTATGTAACACATTTGCAAAGCAAATAAAAGGGAAATGCAGGACACATGGGCTAATGAAGATTTTTAGATGAATTATTGTGTCAACTGGATGAGAAATGTCTGTTTAAGACAATATGCTGACTTCAACTTTCAGAAGACATTGATGGAATAAAATTGATCCATTTGGAATATGACTATCATTGAAGTGACTTTGGTGTGGGTTATAATTAGCCAGACTGGCTGAGGAACCTCCTTAGTTAAAGGTGGACACATTTTTAGACTGGATTGATCTAAACAATCAAAATCACAATTTACTTGTAAATAGGGGACAGCTACCTTGTCATACATGGAGTTTTCATTTTTTTTAATATATAACTTCTTCTTTCATACTGGAATAAAGACATGGGAAATCAACCAAGTACCTACAAATTATTAAAATATTCTATCCTGCCTGAAATAGAAATTGTACATATTCTCACTCTTCAAAACTGACATGTTGCTTTTATCCAGACACTAAAATTTGGATACTATCATAACTTCTTTAAGGTATGTGACTTTGCCAATTCTAAAATAGGTAATGGGCTTATTACTATTATTAAAAAATATATCTATCCACCAATTCCAGTAAAACACAAACAAATGCTTTTCAGAGTTTGGCAATAAAAGGCATGAATAGTAAATGTACTCTTGAAGAACATGTTTATTGAAAACAAAACAAATAAGAAAAAATATCATCTTTTAAAGTCCTATGACTTCTTGGCTCTCCATATTGACAAATCCTCAACCTTCTCCTCTCTATGGGATAGCTATTTCCTTTACTGATGAATAAAAGATGTCCTCACCTTAATTATATGAGGAAAATAGAAAGAATAAGGTGATACTGCTTAAACTAGCTCAGTTGGAGTCCTTTCACACTTGCTCCTGCTAACACACAATTCAAAGCCAACCCAGTTTAACTAATTTTACATTTAGATATTATTAATGCATGATAAGCCATGTCTGATGTGACAAATTGTAATAACTATTAAACCATTTGCCCATCCAATATATCTGATTAATCACGACACACCATGTGACAAAGACAAACCTCTCAATTCTTTTAAAGAAAGCTACGTGAGTTGAAAAATAGACTAAGCCCAATATTTCTCATTGGTATTAATGAACCTGATCCAAGCTTCAGACTGCCTAGGTAGGGAGAGCCAACAGAATCCCATTAGTTTTACCATTAACGTCCTCATGTTCCCAGCTACCTCCTGGCTGAAAGAAAATGTCCTCTCTGTCATGTTTGTATCACAGGTACTTCTTTTCACAAATACAGCTGAAAAGATTGATTCTCAAAAAAAAATCCCAAAGGAAAGGCAAGTAAAATCAATCAGTGGTGCAAACTTGGCAATAAATGTCCCCAAATCAGGTTCTGATGAGCAAGGTGCGACAAGAACAAATGGAGACCAAGTCTGAAAGGACTCGGCGAAGTATCTACTATAGCACTCAATATTGTCACAAACAAATGGTCATAAATGCTCACAATGTCATGGATGTAAATAGCCCCTCCTTTTCCTACATTCTATTCCTTTTGCCCAAGAACTTGCCATTGAAATACCTACAGGGACTGACATTCTGCACACCCTTTTTACCCAGCTTCTACCCCCCTCATCTCTCAACATATTAAAACTATGACAGTAAGGTAAGACATATGCTTTTTGCCATGTTCAATATTTCTAAGAGATGCTAGATATTGGGATTTCTTAGTGTTAGCTTCTGACATGAAATAACCATGAGGATAGTTAACAGGGGGAAAGTTTTATAAATGTAAATAACAAAATATCATTTTGTGTTGTTTTTGATGAGTTACTGTATCTGTGTTGTTTTTGATGAGTTACTGTGTCTCTCTGAGACTCAGTGTTGCATAGATTGAAGACAGGCATATCCACAGGGCAATATTAATTAAGAGATTATTTTAATAACTACTGCTATAACAAAGTGGTTCAGAAGTATTTACTATTCTTAGTACATTGGTAGTACGTAAACCCAAAGGCAACTCTCATGGGTCTGGCCTGCTGGTATTCAAAGCTCTTCACTCTCCCCTTTCATTGAATATAGGAAAGGTATGAGCTTTTCTTTAATCAGTATAATATGGTAAACTTCACTCACAAAGTTAGGTTACATCATATGGAAAAACTGATAAGAACTGACAGTTACATTATTACATTAGATAAAACAGAGTTCATTGGGAAACCAGTACTAGAAAGACTCTGTGTGAGTTTGATGAGGCAAGTAGCCATGGTAGGAAATATACCTGCCAATGATCTGAGACCACCATTCAGCCAATACAAACCTGACCCTCCACCACACAGCTACCTGAAAGTAAATTTTACCATAACCCCAAGTTAGCTTGACCGTGGGTACTGCCTTGCTGACCTTTTCAAAGAGAGTGTAGTACACAATACATCAAAATTATAATCTTTGCTACTAAGGAAGGTAGTACTGACCAATCCTATCCATATAAGGTGCCTATGTTTAATAAATAACCATACGTATGTAACAATGAACCAAAGCAAAAGAGGCCACCAACTTGAAAACGGGGAAGCATTAGAGCTATCTGAGGGAAAGTAGGTGGAAGGGGCTGGGGGAAATAGATGGAAGGAGAAAGTGATATAATTCCATTTCAATAAAAAACATTTAAAAAAAAGAAATCTGGGGTGGTGGTACCTCTGGCAATATTAAATAAATAAATAGCTAAGAAGGTTTCAGAATTGTTTTATTAAATAGAAAGAGTTAAGAGTCAGAATATGTGAAAACTCAATGTTATGTATCATCTCTTAAAGGAATACACACACACACACACACACACACACACACACACACACACACACATTCATACATGTATGCACACTCATACTCAGGTGTATACATCAATGAAAATCTTAAACACACAGAAATTTAGGTATTGTTCAAGTAAACAGAAGTAGATAATTAATATGGTTATTTGTAGTATCATGGTGCCAGTGTAAATAGTATATTTAATCTAGTCTCAGTACTCCTAAATAATGAACCTTTAGATTCATGAACAGTTGAGAAATCTTGGATTTTCTTG
Organism: Acomys minous; assembly: GCF_964271855.1. Lineage (NCBI taxonomy): Eukaryota > Metazoa > Chordata > Mammalia > Rodentia > Muridae > Acomys > Acomys minous. The sequence continues at coordinate 52,112,644 of NC_140492.1, forward strand.
AATATGGAATTTCTAGGCAGAACAGATAGTTACTTGAGGTACATTATTCCCCCCACCATTTATGTTGGAAGGGGTAAGTTCCAAAAAGTTTAAGTATGTCCCTTGAGGTCATGTGTTTGGCTGACTGGAGGGCACTCTCGGATGTGGCTTTGACTTCTGACCTTATCCTTATCACAGCATTGTTAATTCTAAATTAAAAGAGGTCAAGTTGGATATACAGTCAATATAAATGATGAGAGGATCTTAGATGGTCATTTGAGTGAACTACTAGCCCAAATTTATCTGATTCATTTAACCCCCATTCTGATATGAATAGTTTTGAAGGCAGCTCTGGCAGAGACGATGCATTTCAAGCCTATTTGCACAATATCACAAAACCCTGGGCAATGTAGTAACCAAGCCTGCATCTGAGAGGATAAAACCATGGAGGTAAAGGGTAAAAGGTTCAGTTAATCCATGGAAATGTCACTGTCACTAGGGATCTTTGTCTAAAGGTTAAGTACCACAGACTGTGTCAGACAAAAACAGCATCCACAACACCTAAATCAACTTGGTGACAAGTCCGTTAACACATCTTGTAGTCACGTGGCCTGTTTGCCCAAGTCAGATCAATGTAATGCAAGCAGAGCCATATTTGCAGTGTGTGTATTGCTATCTGCCTGATTATATAGTATTTTTTCTCTCTAACATAACAAAATTCTTATCATTTTCTTAGTCATTGATTGAACAGCTTTTCCTTATTACATTTATTGAAGTCTACCTGATGTGGTAGTCATATTATACATGCAGTTTCACATGTGTAATATTTTAAGACTATATTGAATACACATTATAAAAAAGTGAGATAGAGTTTTTTTTTTAAACTAAGAACCATGGTAGTGCACAGAAATATACTTCTGTCTTTTCTGTCTGCTCCTTGTTTTGTTTGAAATCTTCCATACTTATTAACTACTTATCAAATCTTAAAGTTATTTCATGACCATCAATAAGGCATTTGAATGTGTGGCTTGCTTGTTAAAGGGCTGGCGGGTAGAACAGAAGAGATCACATCCGTAGCATCAATTGGAGACTTGGCTATGTTTGACTTTTATTCTCTCCTTTCCTATGGAAAACAAATATTGACCCGAAATGAAAGAGGAGAGACCAGTGATTCCATATGTTGAAAAGGCTTAAGATTCCTGGTACTCAAGAAGTATGGCTATTGGTAGAAAGCGGTAACCGGATCAGCCATCTCTCATGGCATCCATGCCTATGAGGCAGGTACCTATCTAGCCAGCTCTGTTTGCCCAGGCGAGGCCAAGAGCACAGACCCAACAGATCCATTACATGCTCCACCACGGCAAATGTTTTGCAAATGAAGGGGAAAATTGAACTTAAGTCAGTACAAGAATACAAATCCTCTTGTCCACTACATTTTTTTTTAATCAGCAGAGTGTTGTTCCACGACTTTAATTCAATGTCACAAGGTTTGCTCTGGTTTTGAATGGGTAGACAGGTCACAGCAAGTTCTCATTTCAAAAAAAAAAAAAAAGTCAGACTAAAATCTGTCATCAAGAAACAGAGAAAATGATTGGAGAAAGACACACCACTTGAAAAATATGAGAAAGATTTAAATTATTATCTGTTATCATTTTATTGAAATTAGAACAGAAACAGAAAACAGAAGGCATTTTATTTCTAGGCCTGACACTACTAAGTACTGCATACTTTCTACTTCTCTAGCTTTCTCCCATAGTCCAAAGATGTGAAGGTTAGAAAAGGACAGTGGTAAAATGACATGTATTTCACCCAGTCACAGATCACAGCCAGCTTTGTTGGGCAAGGTAAGTAAATGAGAAAATCTGTCATAGAGGCCAGCATGGAACAAAGTAGAGCTGGGAGGCCACAAAATAAAGATGTCACATTTCTGCATCCTTTAAGAAGAATTCAGGAAATATACAAATTTAAATATGAAAATTAAAGCCTTGAATTCATACATATTTTGGGTGTTATGATTTTCTCTTTGCTCTTATATCTGTGCTTGTATTCTTAGGATGTCTTTGTATTCTATGGACTAGGAAGGCATTCAAATGAAAGTTAACAAATGTTTAGTGTTTTGAGTATTCAGATAAATCAGCATGCAAGTGTTCTAAAATATCTTAACACCTAGAAGCATACAGAAATTGTATGACAATTTTTTTTTAGGACAAATGGTCCTATGTGAAACTCAGTTGAAAGTGTAAACCCAAGTGAATATTTTATCTGTGTTTTCATTTCCTTTTTTCTCCTTGAACAACTAGTCAATTTCATAGTTAGAATGTAAATGATGTATTAATTTTTTCTAGATTCATAGTTGACCCTTATTGCCATTAGACAGATAGCTCTTGAAACCATTTTAATAACCTTTCTCTTTTTCTCTATATTTTTATAAATGTATTCTTTTTATAAAGCATGTTTAATGACTGACTTTATTTTGCACTATGTGGAAAATTTTTAGAAATCAGTTTTCCTTATATGATTATTGTGGTGAGATTAGGATAAAGAAACGGTGAGAGAGTTTATCTCTCTATCCACAACACTCCAGCCATCCTTTAAGACATGTTCCCTTTGTTTTGTTCAGGAAATAGGGCACGGATCATGTCCGTAGTGGGGGCAAATTTTTAACATCCACAGATCTCTGATTTTGTTGTTCCACTTCCTAAATGTGCCTGTAAAGATTTCTCATACATGGCAAAGAAAATTACCTAATCCACATGGTAATATAATAGGATCACATCACTTGGGAACATTTTAATGATCCAGTTTTTAATAAACATATATAAATCTGTATGTTTTAATAGATTAAGTAATTAAACACAATTCCAATTCACATATAAATGTCTGCTTCATAAGGGATATGCTTTCTATAAGCTTAATTCTTCAGAGTGTGTGCTTTGCTCACATTAAACTTTCAAATGAATTTTCACGACCTCCAGACTCTGAGCATAAATCAGAAATCTGTTCTTCTCACCCAATGCTTCAAGAACGCTCTGTGACTGTCAGATTTCTCTGGCAACAGCTTTGTTACCATAGCTTCTCGAGTCATTTGTTTATTTGTTTTTCCATCTACAGAAAGTTTTTTTCTGCTCTATACCTGATTAAAGGTGGAGCTAGAAAGTGTTAGCAGTTTGAGTCAGGTATACAGTGTGCACCTAAGTTAGAGGCAGGTTCTCTGCTGGTGGACAGAATATCAGGAAAATGAAATGGATAAATGAGATGACAACAGGACATACTAAGGTGAAAACATATGTCTGAAATGTCTTCCAGACTGAGGCCAGACTTTTGGACATGTTACTTTTTGATAAGACCATATGGATTTTATAGCTCATTTCACAGGGCAAGCCTAGGAAAGTGATTTTTTTTTCTTTGCTGATGATATCTTCTTTATTCATGGAACTCAGAGAACTGCCACTTTAATCTCGGGCATTTTGTTGCTTTAGTGCTTTTTGTATCTCTTTTTTAATCAGGCAAATCTTCAAAAAAGAACATCCTATTGAAGTTGATTGGGACACAACCAACAAAATGTTTTAAGCCCATAATAAGAAAAGTGGTGGAGTCACGGGGGAACATCACTATAATCAGGGCCAACTTGAGAGGTGCAACGTTAGTCACCTGAATGGAAAGAAGCCCGTGGCTCATTTTGGGTCTTTAATTTATGGCTTATCCTAATCCTCAACTGCAGGACTCCTCCCTGCACACTCACAAGGAACTATAAAACATGTTTTTAGATCTCCGAGTTTCTAGATCTCAATCAACGCAAATTTCGAGAAAATCTTTTGACAGTCCATCTACGTGGGGTCCCATGGGGGTGGCAGATAAATTTCTCATCATGATCACCTGCTGCTGGACACATTAATTTGCTTTAAATAAATTGAGATTATTTATTTGGTACCAATGCAAAATGAATTAAAGGATGTAATCATTAATAAATCTACTGTGTAATTACTAGTTCCTAATTATTAGCAACGTGTTGTTTTACTCAAACAAGCACCCCATGCAGATAATAAAGTAATGTCATTCTATGATGAATATTTGGGTTTTACAGACATGGTGCTCATCAAATGCCCCCTCTCTTCTTCCTTATTCCTTCCTGCTTTCCCTGAGATGTAAAGGAGGAAAACGCATCAGTGTATCAATTACTTCATGCAAGTGGCTCATGCACATAATACAATCACTAACAACTGCAGGCTCCCCTTCCCACCACGTCTCCCTCCCTCCCTCCCTCCCTCTCTCTCTCTCTCTCTCTCTCTCTCTCTCTCTCTCTCTCTCTCTCTCTTTCTCTCTCTCTCTCTCTGTGTGTTTGTGTGTCTGCATGTGTGTGTGTGTTCATATAGCTTCCAGTTTTTCAAAATTTATGTTTTCCTTGACCAACTTATTTATTGATGCATTTGAATTCTAAACTTATGATTTTCCTAGTCTGCCTAGCCTGCTTGCCCTACAGACCCAGCTTGCCCCACAGACTCACTATCTCTGTCTATAAACAGGGATTACAGATGTATCACCAGGCCCCTCTGGCTTTCACTTGGATGCAGAGGATCCAATCTCCAGTCCTTTTTGCTGGCACAACAAGTGATTTACCAGAGAAGCCACCTCTGCAGTTACCATCTTCTTGATGTAAAAAAAAAAATCACATGCCAGATGACTCATTGACATAGAAAGAACAAGACTTAGTATTCCACCACAAAATACAGATAGGTTTTTGGATTGAAGAAATACCATTGCTTTGGTTAGAACAGGAAAAGAAAACTGGAAAAATGATGAGAGGATACAAAACTGTCTTCTCAGGCAGCAGGAAGAAGGTAGCCATGTGGATTGTGGGAATACATGAGGAGCTTCAGGCTTTCATGCACTCACATACATGCTAACATTTAGTCAGGTGATGGATAGCCACAGTTTTATATTACTCTCTAGGACCATGATGTACGAAAGCTTCTGCTTCCTCTTATCTCCAGTCCTTCACACACTTCATCACAATGGCTGTCATAAAGGTTGAAGAACTTCTGGATACATTTGTTTTTATGGCATTTTTCTTTTCAAAAGAATGTTTTTTTTTATCTCTATCAGCAAAATAGAATATTTAAGAGCTGTCATGAGAATTTGGAAACAGTCTTGTTACATGGAGCCAGATGTTAAAGTGACACTTGTGAAAATTGGATCTACCTGTGTAGAATTTGTTATGTCTTCTCTGTAACACCGTCTTATTCTCTTATTTTATATGTGTTCTCCTATTGGATTGGATATACTAGAATGCATCTAAACATGGACCATGACAAATCTGTTAATTTCTCCCTGTAGTTCCAAGTTATACTATCCCATAAGAAGTGATGTACTTCTAATTTGTTGCTCCTGACACAGTACCATTTACTATCAAGGATAGATTAAAAGACTCCATCTTTTGATCACGACCTCTGTGGCTGCTTATATGTAGAAATGGGCCTTCTTAATTAGTTTGAAGGACCAGAGTGAATAAATACTCCAGCATTTCATGGCTTCCCAAGATGGACTGTCTCCAAAGAACTTTAAAATCAATACTTTCTACAAAAGTGGAAAATCAAGATGGTCTAACTCAATAACTTGGGGAAGAAGTCCTTTAAGTGTGCATGAAAAATAAGTTATCTGGACAATAGAAGCTATTCAACTTATCAAGTTTATATCATACATATAGTGGGTAGCTAGTCAAGCTAGAAATAGGAACTATTACTATTAATACTATGTTATAAACGGTTACATGTACATGAGTTATTTTGTGAACAGACCTGAGAGCTTATTTAAAATGTCCCTTGGGAGATTGTACTCATGATTCTAAGCTGTCATCAAAATTAATTTGGTCAAAAGGCAGGATATTCAAATTACACTTAAAATGACAAAGCTTGTGTTTGTTAATTTTCCTCTTATTCTAAATATTGCTTTTTTTTCCCTGTAATAACTGTTCCCATACTATGGTTACCCCATGTTTTCACCTGTGTACCTCAACAGAAGTGTTTTGGTATTAGTCTTTGAATGTTCATTTATCTTAATATTCATTTTTTCACTATGGTTTCAAAAGTCTTTCTTAAGAATGGCATACTCTACTGTGCTTTAACATGTTCTATGATATAATGCAAGCCTAAGGTCCCTCTCTCTTTCTCCTCTCTCTCTTCTTTTGTTTTCCTCTCTCTGACTTTTCTTTCTTACCTTTGCCCACTTATTCACCTTTTGGACCTTGTTTTTCATGTATGGCACTGCATGCACATACAGAACATATAAGGATGCATTTACTGCTGTTTGGGTACATGTAGTGCTCTTTCCATGATGGTCAAATAAATATGCATACACAAAGTTTGAATGACAGTACTACTGCTTCTTACCCACTCTGCTGATACCTCTGTGTGGTGCAGCTCTTCTTCCCCTCTGTTTCCTTTGGCAAGCCCTGTTACCCCAGTGTTTCCTAGACCACATGCCCTAGTTTCCTGACATGTAATGTTTCAGGAACCCTCCTTTTCCTCAGAAATCTCCACTCAATGGCTTATCCTTTAAATGTATAGAGTGTGGACATACACAACTATATGTTCTCCATTAGAAGGCACAATTTGATAGAATACTAAGTACATATACATTGATTTTTATTAAAATCCTAGTTAAAACATCCTCTACAGTTTACCTGCATTTTAGCCTATGATAACCAGCTCTAATACCCTGTCTCCCTAATACCAGGTATGTTATGGTGTAATATTCTTTTGTTTTTTACTACCCCTGGATGACATCCTGGAAACAAGTAATACTCCATCTCTACAAATTCAGCAGTATATTATTTATTTCTGTTACCTTATGGTTTAACTTTCTTAGTTTGCAACTGTCCCCTATCAAAACTGTGCTCTTCAAATGTCACATTTGACGTTTCATGTACAGTCATGAAAACACAATTTTTGTAACTCTGTTTGAAATCCATTCATGAAGTATGTTTCTACTTCACTCTTCTTATTAATGTAATAATTCTAACAGTTTCCTCTCTCTTGTAGCTTTGACTCTAAGCAATGCACTCTAAACATTGTCTTAGCTGTCCTCTGTGAACTGTTCTGTACAAGAGTGTGTAGGGAGCAAACAACAAAAGTCAAAAGCTGATAGGCCTTATGCTGCGAAGTAGTGACAACAAGAACAATGGTTTAAAATGATTGGAGCATAAAAAGCTGTATATAATTGGAAGCTAAAATACCATTGTCCATTCTTTTAAAAAAGTACATTCAAATCTGCTTTTCCCTGATGTTAGCAAGTGTTTAAATATGCCACACTCAAAATATCATTTACAGTCAATGCATGTCTTCTCATGCTTGGCTAATTTCAGTTCGTCTGATTCTCCATGGCTGCCCATACAACAGCTCTGCAGAGACACAAAACTATGCCCCCTGGTGACTGCATGAAACACTTTCTGCATCCCTAGGTACCCTGTCCTCCACTGCTAGATAAAACCAGCTTCATTTAAACAACTTAGAATGGAGTGCATTGGGAATCATTTCAAAGAAAAGCAAAGAGCCTTTCCAAAAAAGAGCCTTTCTCTAAGCATTATTCATGTAAGAAAGCAGCTAGCAACAGAACTGTGTTCAGAAAGAGGGCACACATACTGTCTCACTTCTCCTCTTCCACCCAATAGAAGAATGCATTGATGACTTCAAGCTCTCTTTCCTCCCTTGTTTTGAGGCTGTCCTCCTCAGGCTCCCCAGGCAGTTTTGCATTGGGTCAACCTTGCAACTACTCTCCATAAGGGAGGGGAGGCTCAGGTCAAGTTCAGACTCTTTGTTTTGAGATTCAAGGACATCTTTTTCTTGTTACAGAACATGAGTCTGCTTTCTATGACTATATGCTTGTGGTCATCTTGTCAATACCATTACTTGAGTGACAGTGAGTGGATGACTTCTATGCGAGGACAGCAAGTCCTTGTGGTCACACACATTAAGGAACATCTGCTGGGAATTGAGGCCCTAATATGACTTATAAGAAAACTATATTTTTGTTAGAAAGAGATCTAAATGTTAATTTTCAGAAGAATCACTTCTGTCTTCATGGACAAAACACCAACCAACCGGGATACTGGAAACAGGACTTAAAGAAAGAAAATCCATGGTACAGATAAGAACAACTTTTACTGCTATTTTACTTATCACTTGAGAATTGGGCAAACTGTTCATCCACGAATTTAAGGGTTTGATTTCTACTAACCATTCTGTGAGCACAACACTAACTCAATGTAAATGTTTTCAAACCTGTCTCACGCACATTTTTTCTTTATTTTTAAGAATTAATGTGTATAGTTATTCACTTTACTTCCTAATTATAGCCTCCTCCCTCCTCTCCTCCCAGTGCCAGCTTCACTCCATCTTCCCCCTAGCCCTTCCTATACATGTCAGAAAGGGGGAGCCCTCCCAACCCACTCCAGAAGATCAAGTCACATCAGGATTGAGTGCATCCTCTTCCTTGGTGGACTGGTGAGGCAGCCCTGACAGAAAGAAGTGATGAAAAACATGCAACAGAGTCCTTGGTAGAGACAACCCCTGCTCCTTTCCTAAGAAATGCAGATAAAGACCAAGTTACCCATCAGAATCATAAGTGCAGGGGGCCTACGTCCAGGTCATCTCCAGATCCTTCTAGCTCCATTGCCCCCCCTCCACTCTTCCACAAGGCTCCCTGCACTCCACCCAAAGTTTGACTGTGAATCTCAGCATCTCTTTCAATCCACAACTGGGTGGAGCCTCTCAGGAGACAGAACATTGTTAGTAGTGTCAGGGGTTGGCTCTCTCCATTGGTGTGGGTGTCAGGTTGGGCCAAACACTGGTTGGATATTCCCTTAATTTCTGCTCTATCTTTATTCTGGTACATCTTGTAGGCAGGATAAATATTGGGTTGAAGTTTTTGTAGGTGGGTTGGACTTCCCTTCCCTCCACTAGGAATCCTGTCTGGTTAGAGGGTGGCCTCTTCAGTCTGCGTGACCCCTGCTACTAAGGGTCTCAGCTAGAATCACCCCCATAGCTACCCAGGAAATTACCCTGTAATAGATCTCCAACTTACCACAGTGATGCCCCACCCACAATTTCTCTTCTCTCTGCAGGCCCTGGTCCTCCTGCCCTGCTCTCTCCACATCTGACCCCATCCTTAATTCCCTCAGCACTTCCTCTCTTACTCTGGTCCTTCCCTTCAACCACTTCTGCTATCTATTCTATTTCGCCTCCTGAGTGAGGTTCAAACATCCTCCCATCTTCCCTTGGGCCCTCCTTGTTACTTAGCTTCCTGGCTTTGTGAATTGGAATATGGCTGCCCTGAACTATAGGGCTGAAATCTGCACTAACATACCGTGTGTGTCTTGCTGGGACTGGGTTAACTTACTCATGATGGTATTTTCTAGTTCCATCCATTTGCTTGCAAGTTTCATGATTTCCTTCTCATTCACAATTTTCTGAGCTTAGGAAACACAAAGGAGAGTGAGACTTGAATTTATTCATGTCTCTCTCTCTGCTCTTGTCAGCACCCCCAAATTGCAGCCATGTGTCCTAGTATTCAGAGTCACTGGCATATTCCCTCCTGTTCCCCTACATGTGAAAACAGCCAGTTTTCACAGTGATCAGAATGCCTAACCTTAGACTTCACTATATACCTCACCAAGAATTCAGAGATGAGCTATACGGGCTCATCAGAGTAATAGGTCAATGATCTAGGTCAGGGTAGTAAACAGGTTTTGCTTAACCTGTCAATAGGTATTGATTTCAAAATCTGTTAAATGAGGCCAAAGCCAAGTACAGAGAAAATGAATACTAGCTCACTTCCCTGTGTAGAGAATTCCATTGGACATTCTCTGAAAGTCTCTGAAAGCCAGACACACATTCATTTTGGGACTATATCTAAAGACAATAAACAAAGTACACAAACACATATATGAATATGTTATAGCTATAGATGAACTTATGTAAACTTGATACTCAGAAATTTCAATGGCATTTCAATGTACTGATCACATTGATCATTTTTTTAGATGAAATTAGAGTCCATCACCATAAGATGAAGAAAAGAGAGTACCAGAATACTAGCTCCCCTCAAAATATCAAAAACCCAAACCAAAACAAGAACAAAAGAACTAAGTAGTAATGAATAAGTAAATGATTTGGAAGACTGTTAATTACTTAAAAACACTGGATGGCTTTCCTGGGGAACACCACTGGGACATAGTGATGAAAGCATCCACTAAGGGCACTTGCCGATACTGGAGAGAAGAGAATCATAGTATAAACAACATGTGGTGGTTACTATCTTGAGTAAGTAAATTTACTACTATAAAGTAAGTTAGTCTAATATCACCTAAGTCTTGTTTGGATATGTTATGAAGAAAGCAACTTGAAAAAAAGCATTATTGCTAAAAATATAAGCTTAATATGACTTTAAGTTTTGAAAATGAGGGGAGTTAGGCAGGGTCTTCAGTTGTTACCTGATAACCTTTAAGCTCTTGGTAATAGTTAGTTGCTGGAATAAGGATTGTAACTTTTCTCTAGGAATGGGGTTCCTCATAAGTCAGCTAAGCTGCAATGGATATATCCATCCAAGAATATCTGGACAGCATAAATTGGTATTGATAGAAAATAAAAAGGAATAGTATTAGATAAAGGGATAGAATGGGGAAAGTTAAGGAGTGAGTATAAGCAAAACACATTGTACATATTTCTGCAAGAACTAACAAAAAGTTTAAAAAGAATGAGAAGGGAGAGAGACCAATTAAAAGATACATCTAGAAATGTCAAAAAGAATGTGGCATGTCAGAAGACAAGACTAAGAAATAAAATATAATTTTGAAAATATATGATGGAAAAATTTGGGAACCTGAAAAGTATATACAATATAAATGTAATTTAAGGAAGAACTATTTCATTTACTTTCTTAGTTGTTTTAATAGTATTTAGGTTACTTAAATTACCTATAGATTCTTCAAATATGTGGGTTGATATCTTCCTATATTAGAAACACAACATGTGTTTATTACATCTAAATGCATATTCCTAAATTTTTTGTGATGAGTATACATATTTTCATTATTCAACTATTTTGAAGCTGTATCAAAAACATTGAACAAAAATAAAACAGATACACAGAAGCTTGTTATTCTTTTAGCAGGCCACATACAGCCCCACACATGATGCTATGCAACTTCAGGCATTTTTTTGTATTCCTGGTGGTGACTCCTTCCATCTATATGCCAGTGATAAAATATTAAGTGCCTTGATCCTTGCCTCATTAAATAGAGAATATTCTTTCTCCACTCTGACCTGTGCTGGGGCCAGTTTAAGGAGTGATCTGTCATGAGATCATTAATGCAGCAATTGGCTAAGAAGGTGAAAATGTTCATCCAAAATTAATTTCTTGACCTTTTCCATAAGGACCTAGGAAGAAATATTTAGTGATCACAACTGGGGGAACAGTTTCCTTTATACACTGTGTTTCCCCAATGTGGTGATTATAGAAACAGAACCAAGAAGAGTAATAATAATAATATTTTTTAAAAGGCCATCAATGTTTCAGGCCTCTTTTTCCTGGGAGAATACATCAGGCTACATGTGAGGTATTGGTTTGGGAGAAGCAATGGTGATGGTTCCCCAGAGCTGCTATATAATCTTTGACAATAGTGAAGTCAGGGAGAAAACAGGTGGAAAGAATGTTGTCCAAAAGGTTCTGGCTGAAAACATTTAGAACCACTGTGGGGACCAGTTTCCAACAATGTAATATGATTCAGACAGCAACTGCTACCTAATAAATGAGACAATGCTTTACTTTAATCATGGTCAAAGGGAAAGATAATACAAAGCCAAACATTTAGCAAATGCCGGTAAACTCTGAGTCAGAAAGGCAAATCCTTGGATTCATGAGTAACCTTTACTGGGAACTTGGCAACACCATTTTGAAGGTGAAACACATATAATAGGAAATCCACATTTAAAGATGAAAAGCAATAGTTAGCCGCCCTCTTCCCTCATCTCCACAATCTCCCAGATGTAGAATGTTTCCAGGGCATACTTGGGGGCTAGAGAAGATTCATGGCCTTTTCTTTATTTCTCTCATTGTTTTAAACTTTAACCTGCTCAATGATTCCTAATTTGGGATGAAATTATGATTTCACATCTTTGTCACATTGCCTGTGAGGTACAATTGGAAGGGGCCAGGATGTCACAAAAGTAGTGATTTAAATAATTTAAAGTATTTTTGAAAGATGTCAAGGCCTTATCTCTACTATACACTTTATGCAGATCAAATATAAGACAGTGAGTTTCAGATACTGGAGAGTTAGAAAGAAAAAAATATAACCTATAAAATTTAAATATATATAAATATACTATAGAATAGAGTCAATGTTCTGTTAACATAAATTTAAATTAAAAGCATTGGAATTCAACTTTCATTAGAGAGTAGAGTAAATCAAGAAATTACCAGCTGTGGACAAACTGGAGCAGCCCCCAGTATCACACACCTGAGATTAAAGCAAAAGCATGTTTATATAACATAACTGAGTTTTAAAAGAAGCCAAAATTTCCGATACATAACAGAGTATCCCATTATTTTAACTGCCTCATGGATTAACAAGGATTTCTTCCTCCTCTGAGTGTCTCTTCCAAGCATCCTTCTAGAAGTCCTACTTTTTCCTCTCCTTCTCTCTCTCTCTCTCTGTATCTGTCTCTCTCTGTCTCTCTTTTTCCCTCTTTGTCTCTCTCTCTCTCTCTCTGTCTCTCTCTCTGTCTCTCTCTCTCTCTGTCTCTCTCTCTCTCTCTCTCTGTCTCTCTCTCTCTCTGTGTCTCTTTCTCTCTCTCTCTCTCCCCCCCTCTGTCTTGTATTTTTCCCAACTGGCAAAGACCATGCTCTTGCTCAAAGCAGTTCTCAGCTGACAAAGTTCACTCCCTGTCTCATACTAGAAATAAAGCCATGGCATCTTTCAAAAATACTTTCTTTTTTAAAAATTTTATTTTATTAATTTATTCATATTACATCTCAATGGTTATCCCCTCCCTTGTATCCTCCCATTCTTCCCTCCTTCCCATTTTCCCCTTACACCCCTACCCTATGACTGGGACTGAGGGGGATTTCCTCCCCCTGTATATGCTCATAGGACATCCTATTGGGACTCTAGATGAGAAAAGTATGGGAGAATAGCAAAGTACAAGGATCCAGAGGGTCCTAGAAACCTACTAGAAGAACATTATGATAGGCAGATTTGGGCCCAGGGGTCTCGCTTAAACTATGGCACCAGCCAAGGACAACACAGGCCATAAACTTCAAGCCCCTACCCAGATCTAGCCAATGGACAGGACATTCTCCACAGTTGAGTGGAGAGTGGGGTATGACTTTCACACATACTCTGATGCCTCATATTTGACTATGTCCCCTGGAGGGGGAGACCTGGTGGCACTCAGAGGAAGGATAGCAAGCTATCCAAAAAAACTTTCAATCATATAATTCCTGATTGTTTCATGGTTCTTCTTCATATATGTATCTTAGTATATACATATATATATGTGTGTGTGTGTAATAATATAAATGTATACTTAAAAAATTAAAAAGATAAAAGAAAAAACTGTTAAACCACTGACCCAAGGTTACATAGGTGTGCAATGACAATAGTAGGATTTAGTCTGCATCCCCTTAGATTTAGATTCTAACTCCACTTAGCAGAAGTGTTTCTCCTGAGCTTCACACTATATTATGAATTCTAACCATGATAAAAGGACTCTGTGGTCCCTGATTTCACATTGCTCAGCCTATAGCTGCACATTCCCTGGGTGTCTATGAAGAGATTTCAGAAGGACTCAGGCACCATAAGACTGAGAAATACAGAAGAGTTGGCTCAGTGAGACCATAAGAGGCCCAAGGCATGCAGGAAGAATGGCAGTGATAAAGAGGTTAGAGATGAGGGGATTGGTACAAGAACGGCGTGTGCATTGAGCAGAAATTGCTTTTTTTTTTCAGCATGAATCTTGATTAGCCTTCTGTATCATCAAGATAATCTTTACTGCCATTGATGTGTCTTTTTACATTATAGAAGTTAGACAAAATTATTTAAAAGTAAAATTTAGAAAACTAGACAAAGAGCAAATATTACTTGATTCTTAACATGATAGCCATTAATATTTTGGTCTTTTACATCTGTTTTTCCCCTATGATTATGATCTGGTCATTTTAAGAAACAGTTGAAATGATAAAACATACAGATTTGACTCATGTTTTATATTCTAGTACAGCATTTCACATCTTATTCTTCACGAGGTTTAACAGCATAAAATGATTGCCAAGTACTTACACATATATAGGGGTTGCATTCCCCATCTTACTCATTTTCTGTTACTCCTACCTTTGTTTTTTTTCTATTCCTCATTGCAAATTATTGAAAGCACAAGTTCAATACCTCTAGGAACCTGGAATTTGTGGCACAATCACATCAACTTAGATTTTTTTTTAAAGTTTATTTTGTACTTTTCACCTCTTTTTCTTTACCTAAGTATTTGGAAGACTAAAAAGAGAATAAATAAAAAAAGAGATATAAATATAAATTTGTTCTCAGATCATCCCTCTGGCAAAATGTTTCAAATTCTCCATAGACAATGCCTCCTCTATACCTCTAGTAATAAATCAATCCTGAGCCTTAGTCTCCTAGGATATCAAGAGCAACCTGGAATGTTATGCTGATTTTATGATTCAATCCTTGAAATAAAAGAAATTATAGATCCATTCTCATATAGATCTTATTCTACAAAAGTCGTCTTCAATGGTCTATGTTCTTATTTGACCATATGTCCTGTCATAGCTGAGTCCTGAGTAAGCATAGACTCGGTTCCAGACAAAAGCTGATTGTCTATAATCAAGGTGAATGTCATAGGTAACAAAAGGTAGAAACTATATGCTAAATGGTGGACTTCTCCTAATGTTAGCACTGATCTTACTACAGAAACAAGTATTAGTCATATGTTTGGATTTTGTTTTGTGTCAGGTTTTGAGTTGTGACAAAAATAATCAATGCAAAATAAAAGTTTGTTTTCCTTAAAGTGTGAGAAGAATCTTAGGCAATTGATCGATGTAGGGGAAAGGAACAAGAAAAGATTTGCCAGTTTTCTGTGAATTAAGATTTGAGTTTTCACCCCCTGTCATGAGTGTGAAAGAACTTATCGCTGTATCCAAATGCATTATAATAATTGTCTTCCTTGTCTAAGTAGATAACTTTCTTTATATTTGTTTTGTTTTGTTTTTTGAGATTGTCATACAATCATTTACATTCTTTCCATCTCACACTTTTCCTTTTCTAACTCCTGCTTTTTTCTTCTACACGTGATTCTTTATACACACACACACACACACACACACACACACACACACATATGTGTGTGAGTGTGCATATACACATGACTATATAAAAGCAATCTGCTGAGTCTGTTTAGTGTTGTTTCTGTGTGTATGTGTGTATGTATGTTACTACGTATGTATAGGCATTTGTGTATGTGTGTGGTGTGTGCCCATGACAGTGCATTTAGTGGTGACCACTTGAGATTATATAAACTGTCAGTGTAGTCAAAATAGAGTATTTCTTTTGGTAACATATCATAAAATGTGCAATATATGAATTTTTATATGAGAATATTATGAATATGTCTATGGAAAGAGAATTGCACACAGACAATCAATATAACCTGTTAGGGCTTAGATAAACATTCTAGAATTTATTACTCTATGACCATTGGATGCAATGAAAACAGTCCTAATTTTATTCTCTTATCCAAGTGTATGACTATCGGTTTTATATTAGCAGCCAACAGATGGTTCACATAATGCACCCTTTTTATAGGAATACCACTTTTTTCTCATCTAAGCAAGGTACATACTTAACAGTACAATGGGGAATTCCCTAGTATGATGGAATTGTTTTTCACATCTACTTGGAACAAACTTCTGTGATCTTACAGTGTTTATCCAACCACACGATGAATGCCTGAGTGAGTGACATGTGACATTCTAAGAATAAATGCAAAACAAATTCTTTTCCACATGGCATTTATTGTTCTGCATTAACTTTTTCATTTGAATCCAAATCTTTTGTATTTAAAGACTTAAAATGGCCATCCGACCAAAATCAATCTACAGATTCAATGCAATCCCTATTAAAATACCTACACAATTTTTTAAAGACATTGAAAGTTCAATTCTGAACTTCATATGGAAAAACAAAAAACCCAGAATAGCTAAAACAATCTTGTATAATAAAAGGTGCTCCAGAGGAGTCTCCATACCTGATCTCAAACTGTACTATAAAGCAATAGTAATTAAAACAGCATGGTACTGGCACAGCAACAGGCTGGTTGATCAGTGGAATCGAATCAAAGACCCAGATATGAATCCACACACATATGGTCACTTGATTTTCGACAAGGAAGCCAAATCCATTCGATGGAAAAGGGATAGCATCTTCAACAAATGGTGCTAGTCTAACTGGATGTCTATGTGTAAAAAAATGCAACTGGACCCATATTTGTCACCTTGTACAAAACTCAAATCCAAGTGGATTAAAGACCTCAACATAAAACCAGAGATACTAAGTCACTTAGAAGAAAAATTGGGGAAGAGCCTGGAACATATTGGCACAGGAGACAACTTCCTGAACAGAACACCAACAGCCCAGACATTAATGTCAACAATTAATAAATGGGACCTCATGAGGCTGAGAAGCTTCTGTAAGGCAGGAGACACTGTCAGGAGAACAAAGTCTCTGATTTGTCTTTTTCTTTCTCTTTGTATATTGTCTACCGTAAATCATGGGGTAAAAATGGTCTCCTAGGAAATAACCACATCCCAATCCCTAGAATTTATAAGCCGCACCTTATATGGCAGGTTAGCAGGCAAGCAGTAGGTGAGCAAGAGGTAAAGAGAGAAAGAAGAAAGGAACAGAAAGGGGCAAGGATTGAGGGGCTGGGATGCAAGGTGGGGTAACTTTTGCAAATATAGGCTTAGGACATGAGGTAGGGAGAATATATTCTTTTAAATAGGGTGTTTCTATGGAAGAATATGTATCTGAAAAGGATAAGTAGAAGAAAATTCCTAATCACAGGAAGAAGGCCATGTGAATTAAGAGCGATGGCTAGGTAGACAAAGAAGTAAATCAAGGAGGTACAGCAGTCATCAGAGAGCACTCATGAGAGGCTGGAAGAAGCAAGGATATTACTGAGGAGCTTCTTGAGACCTCACCAAGAGAACAATTCTAAAACGCATCACTTTAGGTCAGTGACATTGATTTTGGATTTATAGCAACCAAGTAGTTAATGAAGAAACAGTTTTTTCTTTTAGAATACATAGTTTGAGGTTCATTTGTTGTACAATCATAGGAAACTAATAAAGTGCCCAGGACTACACCACAGACCACCATTGACTCTAGCATTTTCTAGACAAAGACAGCTACGCCCACTTGTGTTTGTCATTTCCTATGACCTCTTTTCCCATTCACCTTTAATATGCTAGTAATGTTTCTACAACATTCCATTTTAGCATCGATCATCGACTCTGAAACTGTCACTTTATTTGTCCTCCCTTCACAGTCTAGGAGTCCCTTGGGTTCCACAGCTCTGTTTTATCTCTGTGTCTCCAGTGCCCAGAAATTCCCAGAACACAGGAAACCCACAGCATGCTGATACAGTCTCTATAAAGAGACAGTAGTGGCAGTTGTCAAGAAAATTTCATTCTGCTCAAAGCTACTTGTGGGAGAGAAAAAAAACCCCACAGTACTAAAAGGTGGATTTATTTCTTCCATGAAGGATCTCAGCATAACACAAAGAACATGGTTTTCACATCAGTCATATCTGACCATCAGTCCTTAAATGAATCTTTCTCTGGCCGCTACTTCCCTCAATGCTTTCTCAACCCTCATCCAATGTTATCTCCTTCATAGATGGTGTCCGAGTTGTGCTGTGTATGTACATGCATGTGTACATACACCACGTATGTGTTTGCTCTTGGCTCTGCTGGCTAGATTTAAGCTGAGGTGGTGCAAAGGCACATGCCTTCTATTCATCTGAGTAATCTCTGAATAGAGGAATACCAAACACATATATTGACCACTATATGTTCTTATTGGGTAGATAGAGCCTGATGTTAGTTTTGGTTTTAATCCATCAAATTCACTCTTCTGTCAATAGCCACCTTAAGGATTTGAAAGGTTACTATTGAAATTTCCCATTGTGTTATTGTAAAATAAAATGTAAGAATGAACAATGGAAACACAAAGTTTATATTACAAAAGTAAAATAAGTTAAAATGATGTGTGCCTCAAGGGAAACAAAAATGTAGTGGGAATGCTTTCATTCCACAATAATGATTGGCTTTATGAGTAGTTAGGTATCTATACACACACACACACACACACACACACACACACACACACACACATATATATATATATATATATATATATGCAAAAAAGTACAGTCACCTCTGGCAAATGTGCAGATCCCTGCTGATCTTTAGAACACTTTTTCAAACCTATGAACATCAGCATAATAGAAATAGTTTCATTTTCCCTTTTTTAACACATTGGTTCCGTGTTTCTGAAATTCTCTCTCATCTTGCTCCCTACCCAGATACCTCCCCCTAAAAAACATTAAAATACATAATGCACTGTTGCTACAAACTCAGCTAACATTCTATTTTATGCCTAAATCATTGTAATCCCCCTGGAACCTCCTAGAGATTTCTTTAACAGCCATTATCCCCATAACTCCTAAATATGTTACATGAAGCATTTTGTAGGCAGGAGCTAAATCTTTAGAAACCAGGGTATTCTAAGTTAATGGAGGTATAATTTTTGTGCTCTAAATTTTAGAAATTTAAGTTACAATGCATTTGTTTTTTTCCAAACAAATGTTGACACCATTTTCTTCTTATTATTGTGATTTGTTCTCGGGTGCTTTCTTCTCATTTATGCTCAGAAAATGCTAGTGGAATACCCTGCTGACTCTAGGAGGTGGTTTACCTTATAGTTCTTTAAGCTTTCTTAAACCTTCCCTCCAAATGAAGTGAAAGGAAAAAAAAATAGAAATAGCTTCAAATAGCTTTTAAAGCTGTGTAAAACCATTTCCTGTAGGTTGTCTAGCAGACATGTTATAAGGAAGAGGAAAGATGAGGAAATGTGGGCAGGGGGGCTCAATTTAGAGAAAACATATTACTTGGAGACCTATCAAAGTGCACTTTAACGTTGGCTGAGATAATTACTGGTTATGTGACTGAGCATTTAGATTATGAGGCTTGGACTTGTCTGAAACAATGGAAAGCTGGTTCCCACCTTCATGTTCTTCCTTAGTGTATATTTCTTGCCTGCTTCAATTTGTAAGACACATTCTTCCTGTGTCTCTTCAGCCTCCTCACAATACTCCTTAGAAACTTAGACATACCTAAGTCAAGATTCCCAAGAGGCATCTCCTGAGTTCCTTGAACAGCCATGATTAGCTAACTCAGGGAAACTGAGTTGGATTCTCCTAGTTCCTCCTGTGACTCTGAACAGAACCAGATCTCCAACATTTCCACTTTAGTTCTAAAGGCGTGTCACTCTTCCTACCCACACTAACCTTTTGGGGAAAAAATTCTTAAGGCTATGTCCAGTGAGTCTATCTTTTCTCCACCCTTATAAGCAAAGATCTTGGACTTCCTCCTTCCTTCCTTCCTTCTTTCCTTCCTTCCTCCCTCCTTCTCTCCCTCAATTCCTCCCTCCCTCTCTTCTTTCCCTACCTCTTTCTCTCCTTTCCTCCACTACCTCCTTTTTGTTCTCCCTTCATTCTTCCTCTCTCCTTTCTTAGGTTGCAATCTACTCAGAAGTTTTTTTTGTGTATGTGTGTTCCCTCCTCCCTACTATACTCCAACCAAAATACACATAAACAAACTAACCAAGAACCCTTCTCATATTCCTGGTTTACATTTTTGTGGTAAACAGATAAATATATTCCTGAGTAGTTATACCATCAAGCTGCCTAAGGAGGTATACAAATTGGGAGGTACGAGAAAACCTCTTTTCTTGCAGTAGATGGCAATTAACAGAGACCCTCAACTGCCCTGTGGCAGAGAATAAAAGAGTACAGAGTCCTCAACTTTGAATGGGACATCTAATAGTATACTGCCTTCCTCCAAAAGCTCAGCAGTCATCGCAAAAGGATTGTAAAAGCCAAAGGCAGTAGATATCTACAGTGCAAGAGTATTTTCCAGCTATGCCAGCACCATTGCACTTTATTAACTTTCAGTGCTTGGATTGAATGCACAAGGCTATACAAGACAAATTCCAGTGTGAATGGTGAAGGGACCCATATAATCCAAAGCCAAGCTGAGGGGCTGCTGAGATAAAGAAGGTCAGTTTCCTCAGGAATGCTTCCCAGAGAGGCTACTCATGCTGCCAGAGATAGTCCTTACTACTACTACTATGCATATAAAGGCCACATTTCTGTATGCATGAAATTCAACAATAAAAGGGAAATTATAAAAAAAATGTATAGTTGCTTTTAAAAGGAAAAAAAAACAAAGAAAAATTAAATTAGGAAGCAGTGTTATTTCATATTGGGTTACCTGAAAATCCATTTAGGAGGAGTCAGAGATAAAGGGAGGGTGTTTTAGCTCATAAAGTCCGGAAGAAGAAATTTGGCCATGAAGGAAGTGCTTATTCCCGACATGCTCATCTTCCATTTTGGAATTTGCTGTGCTCTCATTTTTCTTGCATATCCAACTTCATCTAAATTACACAACAGTACAATTTCTCCCCATGAGAACCATCATAAAGATGGACTGAGCGTCCATGCTTGTACTTCGAAGCTGTCTGCAAAGCTCCTACAAGCCTGGCCCAGAGCTTGCACTTACAATCTGTTTTTGTTGACTGAATTAAGCTTTTACTCAATGGCCGAACACAGAATTTCTGGAACCATATCAACATTACATGTATACAAATAAAGAATATTCACTAGAGATTATGTTCCAAAGTTTCTCCTTTGAACTCTAATTTTTTTTTATAGACGTTAACCATCTTTAGATACATTAAACAAGAAATCTAAAAAGGAACTTTTCAGAGATAGTTATCCTAAACCAAAATCTAGTATTGAAAACTATTCAAGTTAAATTTTGAATAAAATCGCCCCCCCCCCCCCCGAGATTCCTGTGAGAATCCTCTGTTGAATAAGTTCACAATTCTGAGAGGCCCCATTTTTAGTATAATCCTCTCTTGGCTTCCTTGGTAATTCAGAGAGGAGGGTGTGAAGATTAAGAAAGAGGAAAAAAAAAAAGTCTTCCTTGAGCAAAGTCCCTAACTTTGAATTTAAAGAGAAAGTCTTTAAAAATGTGTTCTTCGCACCATGTTTGAGGGAAGATGCTTCCGTGGGTTCCCAGCAGAGCACCCTCCTCTCCTGAATGGTTCAGGGTCATCAAGCGCACGATTAGTCTAAATTGCCTCGAAAGAAACCCAGCCACTCACACTTCCCTCAGCAAAGTGCTTTCTAATTATTCTGAAAATTGGCAGTATCACTGTAAACCAAAGTGAGCCCGGAACAGACAGAATCCATGAGAAGTGATGCTTCCTGCTTGCTCTTTCTCATTAATGTCCTCAGTGACAAAATCTGATGTTAGAAAAAAGACTTTAAAGTGAAGCCATTTCTTACCTTCTCTCTCTCTCCCTCCCTCCCTCTCTCTCTCTCTCTCTCTCTCTCTCTCTTTATTTTTACATTTTTAAACAAAGTCGGCTACATTAGAATAATTACATATCTGAAGAACTGTAGGCCGTATTTCATGATGAATCTTCTCAATGAAGGTCAGGTGAGTTCTTTTCCTGTCTGTGCATGTGATGAGTCAGGGCGGGATGAAGAGTTTGAATTTTATGATTCAGAAAGAAGCTGAAGAAGACAACTTGACATTTGTTTCATTATCTTATTCTGTAATAGAAATAAAACCAGCCTCCTTTTGAACCTCTGTGAAGTATGAGATTACAGCATACAATCAGTGAGGAAACACAGAGAGTTTTGTTGGTTTATTCATGTATTCAGTGGGTATTTATTGTGTACCTATGCAAGAGTTTTCCTAAGCACCAACAATAAATACCTGAAATGAAATTTATGCCTACCATGAAGAACTCCTATTCCAAAGGGAAGAAATGTACCTGAGATGGAAATACTGTGGTGCTAAATTTTCTTTTTGATGTTTCAACATAGTGTTGAGAGCACACCAAGGGAACACTCATTTTCTTATGAGCCACTTCAAAGTTTCACTGGGAGATAATGCTGTATTCATATCCACAAACTCAGCCTCGATATATACATGAGGCAATGTGCGAACTTGGTCAATATATCAAAGAATGTATCTCAGATTGCATCAATACTTTCAAGTGGAGTTCTGTTTGGCTTTATGGGAAAACCAAGATAGAGAGGATGTGTACCAGAACTGTATGGATTCCAAATACCTTTAACCCCTAGCCAAAATGACTCTTCAATTTTCAGTTCCTATGTAGGCTTGTCAAAGCCATGATGATTCTCTTCACCTTCATTAAAGCACACACACACACACACACACACACACACACACACACAATGAGAGAGAGAGAGAGAGAGAGAGAGAGAGAGAGAGAGAGAGAGAGAGAGAGAAATGTGTGTATTTATTAGTATGATGTAACAGATTAGAGCGGAGTCCCCATTGTTTGCATGGATCACTAATCAGATTCCATATGCTTTCATTTCTTTCCTTTCACTGTGATTGTTGCAGTCCTGAGATAAACCATATTCGACATGTCCATACATTTTACCAAATATATCTACAGTGTCCTGAAAATATATCTAAGTATTCTCTATAAACCAAGCCTCCCCATGTAGAATAAGTGGCACCAACTCTCAGAACAACAGAATCAGAGAATGCTTTAAGGCTTCATACATCTTATGAACTGATGCTTCAAAGGCTAAGAACTAAGAAGAAGTGTGATCCAGAATTTCTAAGAGGAGTAGAAGATTTTTTGCTGTAGTTATAGTCCTCATTTAGAACAGATAACACACACACATGCACACATACATACATACATACATACATACATACATACATACACATACGCACAATGGAAAACAATGCCATAATTAAGAGGTAAAATAAAAGCAAATATATGAAACAGAAAACGGGGTCAGATAATTACAAATAAGACAGAAACTTAGGCATCCAGAACATAATTCATGAGAAGAAACAGAGTACTAAGGACTGGACATTTGAAGCGTTCCTGAAAGGTATTTTTCAGTACATCTGAGAGTGGCGAATAATGATTCACGGGCTGCATTTGTCTCAAAAAAAGCCATTATAAATTTTGTAGCATCTGAAATAGCATGGACGATTGTCCCCTTGTCTTCCATACTCCAATATCTCTCCTGAGCATATATCCAGCAGGCTTCCTGTCTCGTTATATTGATGCTTGCACGTGAATGCTCATTGCTGATCTAGTAATAATAACTAGAAAAAGGAATCCACAAACTGATGAATGGGAAAGAAAAATATGGTACTCATACACAATAAGCAATACTCAGTTGTAAAGAAAGAATAAGGTTTCGTGTTAATGGATGGAACTGGAAAATATATATTGAGTCCTTGATGTGCCTCACGCTGAGAAAGAGCAACACCGTATGTGTATCACATGTATCCTCATACTAGCACCCAATATTTTATTTTGTGTGTTTAACATGGGGCACAATGGATGCTGGAAAATGAGAAGGGGCTTTGGAGGGGATAGTAGACTAGACTTCTATAAAAGTGGTACTTTCATTTAGAGGAAAAAGAACTTAAACAGGGAGGTGCTTGGAATTATGGAAGACATTGCGGGATAAGGTAAAGGGCTAACTAGATACGAGAGGCTATATAAAAACATACTGCACCACAAGAAATAAAAAGAATTAAGAGAGATGATAACAGGATGAAAATGGTGCAATATTGAAAGTCAAAGTATTGTGTAAGGAGAGGGCCCAGATAACTGGGGAGAAAAGACGGTAGAGGACAGAGGATGTGTTAACCAGGACAAAGGATGTGCAAAAAAGAATTATGGAAACTCACTATATAGTTAGTTAATCTCAAAATACAACTTAACAAATAAATAAGCAAACAGAAAAGAGAATTCAAACAGCATTAATACATATAGATTGACAAAAAAAAAATCAGTCCTTGAGGGGCTGGAGAGATAGCTCAGTGGTTAAGAGCACTGGCTACTCTTCCAAAGGTCCTGAGTTCAATTCCCAGCAACCACATGGGGGCTCACAACCATCTATATGACCTGGTGCCCTCTTCTGGAGCACAGGCATATATGCAGGCAAAACATTGTATACTATACTTTAAAAAATAGAAATTTAAAAAAAAAATCAGTCCTTGAAGACATTAGGAAATGAAAATCATACTAACAGATATAGACTACTGCGTTGTGAGTCAGGGAGGCTATTGATGTTTTCAAAACAACACAAGTTACTACCTATTGTTATTGCTTTTGCTTCCCTTTCATAAATACACAAGATGACTCTATTTTTGAGGAAAATACATTCTTTGGCTGCAAGACAGAGAAATCAGTTTCAACCCCACCTGGAAACTTCCTCCCTCCTTACTGGTCTAGTTTTAATAGTGGTTAATTGTGTTTCACATGCTGCTGAAGGAGAAAACGACATCAAAGATTATACCCAGAGATGCCCCCCCCCCCCCGCATACAGTAATACTAACCTTCCAAGAAAAACTTCCTACCAATAATAGTGGCATGGCTGTTACTGGTTAGCTAACTGCATCCCAATTGTGTTTGAGGATTGTTCTACAGGAGATAACTCCATACACAGAATTGTGATCATGGTTAGAGGTCCATGAATGTCAAGGTCATGAGTCCTAGGGTTTAATCTGCTATTTTTCTTTTGTTAAATCATCAGGCTGTCAAACTGACTTGTAAATATTTATGCTAATACCTCAACACCAGTCTGTTTTCAACCTTGGTCAGAGGAACTTCTTTCTGAAGCAGACTGAAGTCAATGAAAATACATAAATCTTGTTCAGTGTTGAGAAGAAGACAGTAAGTCTACAGCCCTATATAGAGCATCTATAGTAACTTATGACGACCTAGGCTCAGAGAACATCAAGGAAGAAGGGATGGAAAGAGCCAAGGAAGTGGAAAATTGATGTGAAATGCCGTCATTAGGCCACTACCTGGCTAAAACAAGGAGATGTGGCTACATGCCTAAAACCTGTACCAAGAGCAGACAAGCCAAAATTCCACCAAAGGAGTAAGAGATGTTCATGTCCAATGCATTATGAAACCTTAAGACATAAAATGAAAGCACAGAATGTATGATTTCTTGGAATTACTATTTCAATTGAATGAACAAAATAAAGGACAATTCTATGTTGTGCAGGGCACAACATATATAAATATTCTATTTTGGACAAGGTGTAAATCCATATATATATATGAAATGTCTCTTTTTAACTGGGGACAAGACCCTCTAACTCAGAAGTAACTATAAGTGCTTTCGTGAGTTGTATGTCCATGACAAACTTAAAAATATCTGTTTATTTAAACACATTTAGTCTACTACTATCATTCCTGACTATTGAAAAGAAGATAGGGCATTTGAATATACTCAAGTATGTGAAAATTGAACATATATTACCTAGCAGGAGTTCACTTTCAATCAATATTTCCTCAGAATGACACTTCTCAGGAAGGAAGCAGTTTGTAGTTAAGCTAACAAATTATCATTCTTCACAGGAGAATTTTAGACAGGACCTTAGTTAATGAATTGGCTAACAGCAGGTCTTTGTTTACAAATGACAGACACATGTATTTATAAGCAGTGGGAAAGAGGATGCAAGCAGCTGTCTTAGGAAGTGGGTGTAAAGAGAAGAGTGAAGATGAAACCAGACAAAGGAGAATAGTTATGTCACAGTTACAGCAGGAAGACAACCCAGAGGACTCTGTGGCACACACTAAGAGTCTGCCTGCACCACAGAAAAAGAGAAAATTCAGAGAGAAGAAAACCTTTGTGTTGAACTCTATTTGCAGTTGCTTTGATTCATTTCATGGTCTTAAGGACAATTATTTGGCTTTCATTCCTAAAGGCTCTCCTTAAGACAAAAGACTTGGAGGAAAGAATTCACTCATTCCCTTGTAGTACTATGCATTAATTTAGAGTGTGCTTTGTTCTGTTACGTGTGTTTCAAATTATTTCCAACTACAGAAATGCCTTTTTTTTGCACTTGATAAAGTAAGTTTCTATTCATTTTTATGCTACTTTGCCAAATACATTTAACAACATTATTTCTTAGTCATATTTAATGATAGCACTATTTGGGAAAAATAATTAACTGATACTAAAGCTACTATTTAATTATATTGGCTTCCTGGGCTTGCTAAGATTAAGTTACTTGGTTTCTTTTTCACAATTCACTTTTGTATTCCAGTTATTCATCCCATCAATTCATTTCAACTCTTTTCCTAGACAGCTCTTTACATTTCACCATTTTGTTTATTCATTCATAGCCGGCAAAGAAAGTACATGAACACAGTGAATGCCCAGTTTCCAAGAGCTCTGATGGAGAAGGAGTAAGTACCCTCCTGCCAACCATTTGCACTTAGCACCAGGTACTAATACTAGAGATTGAGAATATTCTATGTATTCACCAAGGAAAAGAGGCAATGCAGCTTTCATTTGTATTTAGCACTTGGTCTCTCTGTCGCGAGCTATATGAGGCCATGTTCATCATTCTGAGGGACTTCATGGGTTAGACCAGAATACACTCTCCACTCCCATCAATATCAAGGGAGAAAATCCACATATAAATACCTGTGAGTGATGTTTCCCTCTCCATCCAACTCATCGGGAGCTTCTCTTAGGAGAATTTGATTTGTTGTTGTTGTAGCTTTGTGGTGTGTGTGTGTGTGTGTGTGTGTGTGTGTGTGTGTTTAAGATTTGAAGGTAAATGATTTTATGTTTTCCTTCAACTCCTTGAGAAATTGTATCATACAACACTAGGAAAATGTATATATGCACTATGTCTGGCTTGTAACTACTCAATTAACCTATGCCATCCGTAAGTATCCTGGGACAGGACCTTTGTCTTTCTTTAATTGTTATTCTATACCACATTAATGTAAGAAAGGCTCGATGCTTTTGCATTTGTTTGTAATGTTAGTTATCAGGTCCTGTTCACATTGAAAAGCAGATGATAACTGGATATCTGAAATAAACCACCAACCACTGAAGAATAAATTCAAAGGAATTAAACTTACACGGGCGCGCGCGCGCGCGCGCGTGCGTGTGTGTGTGTATGTAAGAGAGAGAAAGAAAGGGAGAGAGAGAGACAGAGACAGAGACAGACAGAGAGTCTGTATGTGTATTGTTGCCATTAAGAAGGTAGAAGGAATGTAGTTATTTATCTCACTACACTTGTGATTTGTGTTGCCTTTGACACCAATATCACAGGAACCCCGTAGGACAGCAGCCCTGATCACCTGATGCTGAATTTACAGCAGTTATTTAGTTGAAATACTCCTTTGTGCTTTCTGGTGTTTTGCTGAGACTGGTAAGAAAAATTTTGCCCTTAGATATACAGAGGGTTGCCCAAACATAATTCACCCCACTAGTGTCTGTTTAAACAAGAAGCATCACCAAACTTTGCTGGTGATTTCAATGCAGAAGCATTAGCTTCAAGTAGCCAGCACCAACCCCATTTCAGGCATCTCTAGGCCTGGAGAATAAGGATCTGCTGTCAGAGTTCCCTCTCATTCAGAGGAGCTCTCAGGCAGGTGATTGCTAAACATTGCTAGGGGTCACTCACTATCTCTCTCTCTCTCTCTCTTTTTTTTTAAATCTTCATGTAACTTATGGCTCCTTTTAAAAATAAAAGTTGATCTTCCTACTAAATCCCCAAAAGATATTTTTTATAGACAAAGAACATGAGATTTTAGCAGTTTATTCCTAATGGGATGCCTGCTTTTTTTTTTATAAGTGTAAAAATAAGGTCTTACCTTTCATATGATAAACAATAAACAATTATTAAACTAATAAAAATGGTTGAATGAAAAATGAAAATTTTTTAGCTCTCACTATTTCTTCATCTTTGGTTTGCTAAGTACCTTGACTAGGAAGTCCATTTACCTAAAATGTATAAGTTTTGACTTATATTACAGAGTACTACTTGCTCAAGTATTATTTGGTAAAGGCCATATTCTGTAATTTGATAAGAATTATGTATAGGGAGAATTTCTTAGTTAAGTAACATTTAGGAACCTGTGCAAAATATACTCACTCACCCTCTTTACCTTGGAATGCTGTGAATATTTCTGTAATGAGCCTCCTTCCATTTGTTTAACATGTAATTTCTCAAACTATATCCCCACAGCTCCTAACCCATAGGAATCTACTGAAGGTTGTTTAGGGAAGGGTGTGACAGGCACTTTCTTCCAGTTTTAAGTTAAGTCATGCAATTTTGGGGACCGTTATGACAAAATTTCAAACAATATCCTTAGCAAAATACTTAAGAAAATTCCTCAGTCCACAACCCTCTTACCTGTATACATCAGTAAAAACTGCCAAGTGACTTCGTGAGAGAAAAGGCAAAGATGGCATGTAGAGAAGGGAAAGGAAGAAGAGCTACACGAGTGTGACTGGACGCAGTAGGCCATGCTTGTCCCATTGTTGCTTGATTGACTGACTCAGTACCCTTACTCAGGATGACCTTTGTCATTAGGGTGTGCTGGGCAATTTCCCATAGTGAGTTTGTATTCGAGACTTGTCATCACTCTGTCATGAGATTATGCGTTAGTGAAGTATGGCTCACCATACCAGCTCATCATTTATTTTTATACGTAAAACTTTCACTGAAGCGCAGCCAAGATGTTGAAATACTGCATGTGATTGGTTTTGATCTACACTCACAGTTTGTGTAGTTTCTGCAGAAATCTGTTGGCATATAAAGCTGAAGTCATATAATATATAGCTCTTAATGGAATAGATTTACTGACCTCTGCTCATAGCAATCTGCATTTTAATTCACAGCATCTTTGCGAACACTCTTCAAAGGATGCACTGTTTTCTTTACTTACTATGTTGAGAGTTAAATGTTAGCTTGTTTTTGTATGTTACTGCCAGTATCTCAATGGGTAGCCAGGCTTCACCTGTGTCATCAATGAACTCCATGGGCTTCCTGCTCCATTGCACAGTCAGGATGGTAGTAAGAACATCACTTTGTCAAAGGTAGAATTAACATATGAAATGTCACTAATATATTTGAGTGGACGAAGTAAATTCTATTCTATAAATTGCTTAGGTTTAATTTATTTGATTTTTATTAGCATATTCTAAGCAACACACTGATGTTCACTCTTGAATATCTGCCTCTCCATCCTAAGGGTTGCTTTGTCTGGCCCACCATCTGATTGCTTCCCTGGATTCTTCCTCACAGAGACCACATTTCAAGGGATATTTCTATATCATTAAAACATAAAACATCACTTTTTTGACATATGGTTCAATTTCTCATCCTTGTTAAACATCTATAGAACTACTTCTCCCTGATGGCCTTTCATTTAACTTAGCACTTGATTTATTTATTTGATTAAACATCTGTGTCTTTCGAACACTGTTGTTGTTGATTCATTGAAACAGATATTTCACTATTTCATCTTTATAGATTCAGCTGATTTTCATTTGTTTTAGTTTCTATTCTTCAATAGTGGAGCCAGAGCGCATCAAGTATTCTGAAACATCACATATATATTTTGCTCTCTAGAGAACATAAAAGATTTAGCTATTTCTAAAATGGAAAAAAGATGAGAGTCAATACCAGGAGGTTCAGAGAAACTTCCAAATCCAATCAATTCTTATCAACAAAAATTTATTGAATACCTAAGTGCTACCAAGTTATATGTACAGTACAGTCGAGTGTCTTTCTGAAGATGCAGTGTGAGACCATGGGGGACATGTGATAAACGCTAGGGAAGCAAACAGATCTGAAAAATACAGCCTCTGCCAAAAGCCTTGGGCTAACTGTGAACGACCACTTATTTATTCCAAAGCCTGTTTTTTCCTGTCTTCATTTCATGAATGATGAAGAGAAACAGAAGCAATTGCAACATCAAACATGGTACTGATACTTAGGCAAAATTTCCCTAACTGTGACCTCAGCAAAGGCCTGTGTACAGTACACCAAAATCTGGACATTTTTCCTCTATTTAAGTCAATTTGTATTCAAACTTTTGCATTGCATATACCTAATAGATATATCCAGACAGATTCTGGTGAGTTTAAAATATGCTATTACCTATAAGATAGAAACTTTAGACTGGAAGAGACACTACCAAACTTTTAGTTAATGCCTAATATTAATCCAATACCTAGAGTCTTCAAGAGTCATGCTTGATCACACGGAACACATAAATGTGACTCAGCCTCTACGTGTTGGAGAACTTCTACCTGATCAGAGGACAAGAGCATTGTTTAAAGGTAACAAGGACAACGGGCAAACATTTTATATGGTGGCATGGGCATACTGGAGATGAAATCCTTTACCAGATGAAGGTTTGGCAAGTGCTCTGGGCTGATCTATATGTCCAGAAGTGAAACTTTTATGGTTGTCTGTTAACATTCCTTGATAACATGAACAACATTCCTTGATAAACCATGGTAGTAGAGAATGATCTGTAAATAACAGATGTTTTAGAAGCCTAAGTACCGTAACATAAATTTAGGCTGCCTGAAACTAAAACAGTGAAAGAATATGTGCTTGCTTGTGCGTTATAGATGTGACCAAGGTGTTTTGAAAGTAGAAGCTCATACAGTGTGTGACATCTGTAGAACAACATTAGGGTAGGGATATCTAATATTCAATCCTAAAGTCTCTGTGTTCAGGGAATCATAAGTCTCCTTGTTTACTGTCACACTCCCAATGAGATTTTGTTGTGGTTTATTGATTAGTTAATTTCTTGATTTATGTAGAAAATGAGATGGGACAAATTACACATCTGAAAAAAACATGATTTTGTAAATAAATTCATAAAAAAAGAAATGTCCTAACTACAAAGGAAGGTATGTCTAAGAAATGTAGGCCTCCTGGAAATTCATGAACATTTTAAGGTAAGATATAGACTGCAGGAAGTTCATACAAGGAGACTTTAACTTATATTTTCTGCCTTCTTATTTTAAAGTAGCATCTCACTATGTAATCCAGGCTGACTTCTCAAACTGCTGATCTTCTAAGAGACTTTATTTTCTAAATAACACGAAAGCAACTTAAGTATTTGAAAATTAGTCTCTCTCTCTCTCTCTTACTCTGTCTCTCTCATTCTCTTGCTCTCTTTTTCTCTATCTCTCCATTATACACATAGTGTTAGAAGAAAATATTTACAACCATTATTAAATATGTAGATTAACCTTTCGCAAAACACAACTGTGAAAGCTTTGCTCAATATAGTAAGTAGACACAGAATCCACTCAGGAGAGCAAGAAACAGCACTGAGAATGATTAAAATATGTAATGAAATGTTGTTTTTCATGTTGGATTGGGAAATGCTTTAAAGACTAGAAGAGCAAAAGCAATGGCCTTAGGTTCACCATGAAAGGCTTTGAGTTATACACCAGGAGTTTGCACTTTGTAAATAATGAGGGGGAAGCATACATTTCTGGCTTTAGGTGATATAAACAGCATTTTCAGGAAAAAGTGTGATTTAATGTCCCTGATTATAATAAATAGAAGCTGTAGGAGAGCAGATGGGAAAAAATGATGCTCAAAGTGATAGTTGGTGGATTAGGAAAGAAGATTGGAACAATGATGAGCACCACGGACCCAACTGAATACAAGTCACAGCCAAGTGTATGTCCTGTTGTAATCTGGATAGTTCCCTGTTGTTTAGGGCTTTTGGAAGCAAATTTCTTCCTCCGTTCTGCTACTTCACCTCCTTCTTTTCCTGGCTCAGAGGAAATAGTGTAGGTTTGTTTCAGCTAATGCATTACTTTTGTTCTTCTCTCATGGTCTTTAGTCCCTAATCTGTATCTGTGATAATGGAATCAACCTATGATAGAGACAGCCAGCGACATGAATGAGTTAACAATATGTCCTGAAAGGGTTGAGTCTGATCGCTGCTATGGTTATTGGCTCAGTCACCTTCACTCTGATCCTCAGGACTTGCGCTTGACTGTAAGAACATTTCAGAAGACAATCGTATACTCTGTAGAGGTGAGTCATGTTCTCCCTACATTTTTACATCTTTCTCCTGCAGTTTCATCTAATATCGTGGATGTCCCATTTACAGTTTACTCTAATAATTCTTCTTACACTATGTCTCAACTACTCAAGTAGTCCAGGCTTGGCTCCCTAGCTGTTTTCTTCTAAGTTTGTGACTGTAATTTGGATGACCTCATCCCATTGTGTGACTTTAAATACCACATAATATTCTTATAAAGATCAAAATTATATTTCCAGTTCCCTCCTATCCTCTGACATTTCTATGTGGTTGCTTTATAGTCATTTTAAATTTAGGGTATCCAAAATAAGATTATTGATTTGTGCTCCATGTGGTTCTACACCTGCTGAGCATTTGCACTGTCCAATGCAAGCTCTGTGAAAATAGAGGCCAGGTTGGGGATATTTATTATTGTCACCTCATCCCTACAACAATCATTGGTATATAAAAGGTATCCAATACATATTTAAGCGGTGCTTGGATGCTTGCATTCAGATATCTACAAGCCTGAGACACCCCCCTCTATCCTATTGGTGAGGATAATGAAGGTGATTGAAATGAAGCCAACTTATCCATCCACAGTTCCAACAGTGGCTGACATGTGCCAAGCAAGCCCAACAGTTAGTGTGCCTATCTGCTTGTCCAACACTTGTCAAGACAGTTGAGTTTCCACGAGAGTCACTGGGCTCATTAATCAGCTACTCTCTTCCTACTTTGGAGGAAAGATGGTTTATCTACTCCTGCTTTTGATTCATATACAGGCAACACATTTGGGAATTCAGTAATAATAATTTAAAAACAAACTTCTTTTCCTTGCAGTAGATGTCTACGGTGTTTTTCTTACTGGTAAGTAAGAAGGCTCTGTTCTTTTCGGTTTTTTTTTTCTTCATATACTTCCTTAAACATATTTTATTCAAGACATGATACTTTCTTCACTACAAAAGCTCGCAGGATTCCAGCATTGCCTCCTTTGTTCTTGTTTTAGTTTTGTTTTTCTTTCTGGCATTCCGGTTACCCTATCAACCAGAAATCTCTGACATGAATGATTTGACTCTTGAAGATCAGGTAACAAAAGCACAAGGATGTCAAACAAAAAGAATCCATGGCTCTGGTCATGGCCTAGGAGAGGGCACAGCCACACACTTCCAAGGCCAGGTATGAGTATACCTTTCTGATGTGACCTCTGCTCTAAGCTTTGAGACAGCCTCTGTACTACAGCTTCCTTTGTTTCTGGCTGAGGCTGGTCCTCTGCTGATTCTGCATGAATTATCCAGAGCCCTTCCTTTTGTTTGCAGCTCAAAGCACTGAGTGATTCATCATTGACCTTCAAATGGTCCCACAGCGTCTTTTCCTTAGCAGCGAACACTAATGTTTGTCCAGTCCCTACACTTATTCCATTTTTTTTTCCATTCTGGGCTTAGTAAAGCCCAGCTCAATGGTTGTTTTCTTAATCTAATTGCATGACTCAAGATGAAGGATTAACATAATGTTCAATGCCATTTCCCAGTGATTTATAACTTTATTTATTAAGGTACATAAAAGCACATGCTTACATATAAGTAAGTATTCTTTACCCCTTGAAAATAGTCACTTGGTGGAAGGTGAGCCTCCTTTTACCTTTTCCTAAGTACAGTTTCTATCACTGCTTTTAGCAAAACTTGCCATGTCTTACATCTCACACCATGTAAATACTTCCTGAACCCTGACTCCTTTGCTTATATACCATCACTGAAAGGTAGAGGACTAGTGACTTTCTTGGGCCAATGCATTTCATTACTTCAACAATAAAGGCCAAGGGGTGGAAAATCTCATGGAATAGAATTTAGAGCACGGTTTGGCTGTTATTTCCTTGTGAGATGATGGCTAGAATCAACGGGCCTCATTAAGGAATCAGTGCTAGGTTATTTTTGGCCCTGAGTCAAAAACTTCAGCAGCTTTACCAGAAAGCTCTCAATCTTAGAGCCCATGGATCATTTTGCCCCTTATGTGTACAGTTCTGTAAGAACGCTCCATCAGGGAAAGGCGACTAGAACAAGGTAGCATCCATAAATTTCTAGTCTTGGTCTATAAAGTCATTGAAACGTTATGTTCTAGTACTATAATGCCTAATAGGAATGGGACTTACATTAAAAAACCCACACATAAGGCATATCTTTGCACACATAAATGCACGGCCTTGATTGCTATCTCATGCTTAATACATATTTCCCTCAGTACTTCCATTACAAGGAACCATCTTTGGCTTATATAGTGACTTATCTTAATACTTGTACCCATATGCCATTCTTAATTGTTAAAATGAACCCTACTATGAATTTTTAAACTCTATGAGTATAGGGTATCTTATTGTCTTATTTATCTTTCTACCCACAACACTTTGAACGGTGTCTGGAACATATTGGAAGCTTAATAAATGCATTCTCAAGGACAGAATACTTCAATCCTTCCCTTCTCTTAGCATGCACATGGATAACACTAGCCAGGTGCCTCATTATCCACAGAAGCATAGCTAATCACTCTGTACTTCAAAGATCTTACCTATAAAGAGGGCATACAAGCCTCCTCTTATTTACTAGAAAGTTGTGAGTAATGCATCTAAAAAAGCTACTAAAGGACACTCTACAAATGTCAAGAGGAACAACTGTGTTGATGAAATAATAACAATTTATATCATTTGGGTAAATATCTACTCACTTGTCTTCCTGGGCTGTGGAAGAAAGGGGAAATAGGTATGTGAAAATTCTGGAATAATTTCATTCCTTCCACAAAGCAATGCTATTGTTGAGCAAGGAGGAGCACCATAGCCAGTCTCGTTTTAAATAGCAGATTTGGAAGCATTTCTCCCTAGTTATTTAGGTCTTGGAAAATCTGCTTTTTCCTCTATGGAAAGGGAAAGACAGATGAGTAAATAGTGTAATATCTTCACTCCACAGGACTGTGCAAGGAGTCTGAGCAAAGACCAACTTCCCACTCAATGCCACCCAAACTAAGCTTGGGAAGACAATATATCACATACATTGTATATCTATCTCACACTAGTTGAGAAACTTCCAAAGCTGGAATAAGATTCCCCTGTGCACAAGACCATATAATATGTTTAGTGGACATCACCGGAATGCCACCAAGAAAGAGGCCAAGTCAAGGTCTACTGGTTGCAAACTGATTTCAATAACTGTGGGCCTAAGAACACGTGAAACCACGGCATCTTAAAGAAATAACTACACGAACAAAATTATTGCTTTGTTTCCTATCATCTCCAGCACTTAAGACCTCCCTGGCATTTCTGCAGCACATATGGGTTTCCAGCTATCTAGTTGCAAGAAGGCACTTAGAGGAAACGAAAGGGGCTCAGAACATACCTGCCCTGTGTGCCTACCCAAAGCACACCTGGCAGCACTAATTTTAGGTTCTCATCAGCTGTGACAGCAAAGCTGTTACATTAGTTAATTCACAATCAGTGAAGGGTAAGTGTGTTTATAGATGGTATATTAGAAGTGAAGGAGAACATTTCCCAGCGTTTCCCTTAAGTGCCGTCACCAGCTGGGGGGAAGGTTTCAGGTGAAGCATCCTTGGATATTCAGTTGTTGCAGGAGAAAAACCAAGTAGCTAAGAAGCTCCTGGAATAAAGTGTTGCTTGTTCTAGGCTGGCCTAGGGATTTTATAATAGGCATAGACATTTTCCTTGGTATTTTCTTTTATAAAAGTGCATTGTCCAACTCTATCTAAAGGAATAGGTTTGAAAAGAATCTAAATTATGAAAGACAACAGAAAGAAAAAGGCAAAAGTTATTGAACTCTTTGTCTTTCTTACTTTTATGAATGAAGGTAACTTATTTGGCCTCTCTAAGCTTTCATTATATCATTTGTTAAATTTAAAGTAGCAAACAGTATTTTTGGCTCCCAATAGGCATAGAATCACAATATTCACTTCTCTAGTTACAAGAATAATTATGTATCTCTTTAAACTAAATCTCACTGCCTGTAGAAGACAGCACATGACTTGTACCCAACTTTCATAATTTCACAATCATTTCACATAATTTACCTGTTAATCACTGGTTGTGCAGTGTAGTGAACGTATTCACTATTGAACACTGCAATCAATGCAAGGCATCTTACCTAAGGTAAAAATGATTACCTTTCACTGAATATTTATAATCCACCAATTTGTTTATTTTTCATAAATAAAGTTTTATTGAAACACATTCTTGTACATTTATGTAAATATTGCTATGTCTGCTTTTGCATTAAATCGAATTTGAATAGTTAAAATACAGAATGTATAACTGACAAAGAATAACTTATGTATTGGTTTACCATTCACAGAAAGCTTTTCCCACCCCTTGCGAGATACTTAAAATGAAATACTAAATCACCTAAACAGTGATTGATCAGTATTATATGAAAGGAGTTTAACATTGTCTGAGTATGTAGAAGGCTTAGACCTCTTTCCTGAATATGTGTATGTCAAACTATCCTGATGGGATCTAATACGCTGTTACCAGACAGTTGGGGTAGGAGGCCCCCCCTCATCAGTGTTCTAGGGGAGGGAAATAGACAGAAGAGGGAGGAAGGCTGGTAATGAAAAGATAATATAGAAGGGATTAAAAAACCCAAGCAAACAAACAAAAATAAATATAATGACCACCTTTAAATTGAGTTGTTTGTCTTTCTTTTTTTTTCTCCTTTATTAATTTATTCTTGTTACATCTCAATGGTTATCCCATCCCTTGTATCCTCCCATTCTTCCCTCCCTCCCAATTTCCCCTTATTCCCCTCCCCTATGACTGTTCCTGAGGGGGATTACCTCCCCCTCTATATGATCATAGGGTATCAAGTCTCTTCTTGGTAACCTGCTGTCCTTCCTCTGAGTGCCACCAGGTCTCCCCCTCCAGGGGACATGGTCAAATGTGAGGCACCAGAGTATGTGAGAAAGTAATATCCCACTCTCCACTCTACTGTGGAGAGTGTTCGAGTTGTTTGTCTTTCGAGCAAGAAAACATTGGGTTGTAAGAATGTTTCATATAGACTGAACTTCCATTTCCTTAAATCTATCATACGAAAATCTATAAATCTCTCTGAGTTTTAAGTTTATAACCCATAACCCCCCTCTGAATTAGACAACAGCATATAATCATCTAACAATGTGATTGCCCAGAGAGATTCAGAGAATTTTTGAACTGGGTCTGTGACTTTCATAGTAGTGCCTCTACATTTGATATAAGGAATTGGATGAGCTTCGATTTGTTTCTTCAAGAATCAGAAAGGTTCACACTGAAGCACTTGAGGGCATAGGAACAAAGAAACCTCCCAACAGACGATTGTCAGTTGCCCTCAAGGAGACCCATAGCCTATCTTTTAACAACTCAGTAATTCCGAGTCTTGAGCCTATAGACCTGCCTCATGCCTGACAGCTTTTTGGCCACCTGTTGAACCATCCCATAGACAAGACCTTCATTAAAGGCCCGTGCGGTAGCTTCATGAGAATTCCCAAGCTCGGTTAGAATTACTTACTCTTGGGAGTGATCGCTTGTGAACCATAATGTATTCTTCATATCTACTAAGAATAACCCACAAATATGGCCTTTAGCAGCAAATAGGCCAATAAGACAATTTGTTTCATTTTAAATAGATCTCTAGGTAGATTGCCTGGCCAAATCATAGAACAGCCCAGATTTGGAGAATAATTTATAGTTGTCAGAATCAAAAGTTCTCTAGGTAATTATTAGCATGTCTTCATCATTAAAAATTTACTAAGATCCAGAGAAAGATAGCTTCTAGAAGAGTAAGGAACTTAAATAATTCTTGGGAGAACAGACACTGTCAAGGGAAGTGCTACCATAGGAACAATACTGAACAGGATGTAGAATCC
This sequence comes from Acomys minous, assembly GCF_964271855.1. Lineage (NCBI taxonomy): Eukaryota > Metazoa > Chordata > Mammalia > Rodentia > Muridae > Acomys > Acomys minous. The sequence continues at coordinate 52,150,760 of NC_140492.1, forward strand.
AGTATAATTTTCCCTTTGGATGATACTTACTTTAGACTGCATGCATATTAAAGAATTTAATAATTGCTTAACACTTAAGGAGGGTAGATGACTGTGTTCATAAGTCACTTATTTGCTGAGCCTTTTCCATGTGCTATCTCACTATGAATGCTGGAAAAACTGAACATTAGATTTATGAACCTCCATGGGCACAGGTGACCATCAGACAACTGACTAAGCATGGCAGAAGCAGTATGAATAGAATCTTGTTGAGGGCTGCTGAGAATGATTTTGGTTTTTCAACTTAAAAAACCAGTTGCATAACTCCACTTGTTCTCTGTCTAATTCTTCCTACTATTAACACACGAATGTCATGTCTGGAGCTGAAGCAGTCATTTCAAGACTATGAGGTAATGTTTATTTAAAAAAGGCAAAAGTAAATATGAAAATGTTAGTTTTGATATTATTTCCCTGATAAAACATGTCAACACTAATCTTACTATTTAAGAAAAATAAACTACTTAACATATTTGACAGAATAGATTGCATGATAATTATCATCATACAGTGCCAGGCATACACAGTGTTTTGACTCCTTGTTTGTTGATACATTGTTACTGAAATGAACAATCCTTGTAACCGAGTCTACTGAAAGCTGCACAGATTATTTGCTCTGTTTGGCAGCCTCTTCCGGGGACAGACATGAGGATCATTGATGAGGAAACAGCTCCACAAAGTGTAGGGAATTCCCAAGTAACAGCAGCCTACTGAATGTAGCTATCAGTAAACCCAAAAGGCAAGACAGGATGAGCAGAAGAAAGGAGAGGAGAGGACAACATTGCAATATAAATGGAAAGCAAAAGCCTAAAACATATGTCCTACCCAGACAAGCCACTCACTGACTCTCTTTTCCTTTCGCCATCTTCCCCTATTTGTCCCTATTTCCTCCTCCTGTCCAGTTCTACTTATAATTCAAACTATCTCTATTTACTGACTGTGTCATAATAAAACAACAGTAAGGAGCAACCATACAGCTGAGAATGAAAAGAAAAAAAGACCAGATCCTTAAAACAATGTCCTCATCACATGAGAAAGTGAGGCAGGGAGTATGGATGGTGTAGGGCAGATAGCTTCTTCCTTGCTATTCTTCCTCCAAAGGAACATAGAATAAAGCAAGGAATCAATTCTCCAACAAAACACACATTCATTCAGTGTGGTGCTCTGCATCTCTCAAGTAAAATTGCCAGGATATATTAGTAGGATATTCAAAGTGCATGAAATTAATGGTTAATGGTTGTTTTTAAGTACTCAATAAGAGCAAGATGCAGCTTTTCTGATATAGACTATAAAACAATAAAGAGCTCTGTGTGTGTGTGTGTGTGTGTGTGTGTGTGTGTGTCTTGTCAGTATGTGTTAATACCAATATCTTTACTTTTTATTCTTTGACAATTATACACATACAGAAGGAAAGAGAGAGGGGGGAGGGAGAATTTGAATTTGTTGATAAAAACCAGACTTTAATGATATTTGGGGGGGGGGAACACATAGAAAAGTATTGCTGTATGTTTAAAAGGGCTATGTACAAACAAAAACCAACAAGAACAGCATGTAACAATAAACAGGCATGCTTTCCTGGGATCACTGTTGTTTCAAGGCCACACTATGCTGTTCTAGTCTTGTTCTTCTTTGTTTCTTTTCCAAACCTGAAAAAAATGATTGGCGAAAGCAACAAAGAACCCTCTAGAACCTCGATAGACAATCACCCTGCACCTCCACCTTTATCCAAGGCTGCCATTTGGAACTTTGCTTAGTAGATAGTCTTTGGTGGCAACAGGAAAACAGAGCAGGGCTTACTAACATCGTATCTTTTGATACAGAAAAACTTGTCCAATCTGAAGCCACAATATAAGCACATGCTCTCTTCACATCCCCTAGGGACTGTGTGAATAGCATGGGAAAGGGAACTGAAGAGAAAATGAACAGACTTCATTTACAGAAGCTTTATATAGCTCATGAGCATGTTGTAAAAGAAGGAGATATGAAAAAAGTTAAAGATACTTAATGTCAACACAACAGCAAGGGATAGAAAGGATGGAAAATCACTTCTCTGATGTGGTTCATAGGTAGAAGAGAACATGGCATAGGAACATGAAAACTTTTCAAGAAAAGTTTGAAAACCATATTGACAGCATTCAAACATGAAGAGGCAGAGACTTTTTCCATATGGTAGAAACTATTTACATGTATTTGTATATAATAATGTCCATACCTTTTTCTGTATAAAATTTTGGTGCAAGGGAGATATAAATTTCCTAAGACTCTTTGACCTAGAAACTTTCCTTAAGTAAACCCATAATTCCATTGATATCTTGATTTTTCATCTTTATAATGGGAACACAAACATCATAAAATCATTAACTGCTATGTGTTAAATGTTTACTGAAATAAACAAAAGACTTTGAGGAATTACTGTCTATTTAACTACAACTTATTCTCATTTATATTTTCATTTACATGGCATATACATATATAGACCTATAGTTTTCTATCAGATAATCAAGCGCAACAGTTCAAAATTAAACCTCCTTCTGAAGGTGACTGTGATCAGGACAGGAGCCTTCAGGGTGTGGATCAGTAAAAGGTGAAATCTAGGAATATGTTCTGTGCTTGTGGTAGGATACAGGGAGGGCTTGTGTGGAAACATAAGTACCCGAGTTTGAATTTTTAATGCCTGTGCAAAAAATAAAAATACAAAGTAAAAAGAAAAGGCTGGACATGAGTATAACTTGAACATTTCAAGGAGAAGCAATGTCAAAGTAATCCTTCTGTTCCTCTGGCGCTTACAGTATTTCTGACCACTCTTTCGCAGTGAGCCCTGAGCCTTGGGTGCAGGACTTGTATTGTAGGTGTATCAATTAGGACTCATCTCCACAAAGCTGCATTTTGATAGGTTGTGGTTTTCTGTAATAGTTTCTGTCTGAAAATTCAAAAAAGTAAAAAACAAAAAATAGAAAATCAAAATACAGAAAAATAAAATAAAACTGGACATTGTGGTGAGTGTTATTCATCCTCTTAGGGGAGAGAGAGAGAGAGAGAGAGAGAGAGAGAGAGAGAGAGAGAGAGAGAGAGAGAGAGAGAGAGGAGGCTCTCTGGAACTCTCTAGACAGCAAATCGTGCAGAATCAGTGGCTATCAGGTTCAGTGAAAGACACTTTTCAGAAATATAATGGAGTAATAGAGGAAAGCACTTCATGATGACCTCTGCCACATAGGAATACCTCTATACAATAACTTATAGACATTGACGTGATTAAATGTTAGCATAAATACACGTTACACACACACACAATGCGCGCACACATGCATGCACACACAGGTAAAAATAACATGCGTTGTTCTTTTAAAACATCATTGTTAAATGTTAATAACAGCACCCTCAGAGCATCCAAGTAACAGCTAAAGGAGTTCCTTGGTCTATACAGATCATTGCACACTGCAAGGCAATATGGAAAACATAAGCCAGGAATAAAGATCCTTCTTATGATGGTACTGTGCAAAACAGCGCAGCTAATTACTCTGACAAAAAGCTATGGTCCGAGGTGATTCACAGAGTCTTTCAGGCACCACCAGGCATAGTGATGCACTCAAAAATTTGATGAGCAAGCCAGTGTCTTAGTTGCTATGATTTACCGACAATTGATAAGGGAAACATTTGATAGAACCCCTCATTAATAGATTGTGTTTTCTTTTCTCTCTGAAACAGACTCCTAGGAATCTGCTGTAAACATCTCATTAACAGGAGTAGAGCTATGGAGGATAATTAGTTTGAGTCATCAATCAAGTTTTCAACTTCTATACCCCAGTCAATGTCGTCAACACTCTCAGTAGTTAAAACAAAGGAAAGTCAATGGAGGCCAGGATTTGGAACCTCTCAATGCACTGTGTATTGCTAATAACTGTTTAGACCCAGTCAACTCTGAGACCATCGCTGGAGTGGTAACTGTGGTAACTGGATGAGAAGATAACATTTCTTCAAAATGTTTAATCCAGGTACAATGAAAAAAATTGTTATTTTAAAAAATTGAAGTAAGCAGGCTTTATATTTCATAGAAAAATTCTATACAGAGAGTGGCTAGGCCATTCTGTGATGATTACACGTTTGCCTTTTAATTTGATGTTTCTAAGTACTAGTCTAGTTCTTATGTGAGCAAATTATATTTTTTCCTTTTGTATTATAGTGATACACACATATTTGTCATTTTTATCTACCCTGATGAGCTCAGTCTTTCTTTTAAGTGTGTGTATGTGTGTGTGTATAATTTCTTTTTACATATACATTTATATTTTTACACATAAATAAAATAAGCTACATACAGCAAGAAGAACCATTCAGGAATTATATAAATGTTACATTCATAGTGATTTGGCTGTTTGTATTTGGCAAACTTGAAGATAACATATTTGCTATCTTGGTGACGTTAAAGTTCTGAATGAAAATCAATATCTATCATATCTCATTTCTATCAACTTAAAACATCTATCTAGACCTAAAGCTTCTTTTTTCTCCTTTATTAATTTATTCTTGTTACATCTCAATGGTTATCCCATCCCTTTTATCCTCCCATTCTTCCCTCCCTCCCATTTTCTCCTTATTCCCCTCCCCTATGACTGTTCCTGAGGGGGATTACCTCCCCCTGTATATGTTCAAAAGGTATCAAGTCTCTTCTTGGTAACCTGCTGTCCTTCCTCTGAGTGCCACCAAGTCTCCCCCTCCAGGGGACATGGTCAAAGGTGAGGCACCAGAGTATGTGAGAAAGTAATATCCCACTCTCCACTCTACTGTGGAGAGTGTTCTGTCCATTGTCTAGATCTGCGTAGGGGTTTAAGGTTTACCGCCTGCATTGTCCTAAGTGTCCCTCAATAGAAGAATGGATAAAGAAACTGTGGTACATATACACTATGGAGTACTATTCAGCTATTAAAAACAAGGAATTCCCGAAATTTGTGGATAAATGGATTGAGCTAGAAATGATCATAATGAGTGAGTTAACCCAGAAGCAGAAAGACTCAAATGGTATATACTCACTTATATCTGCATATTAGCCCAAGGGGCAGGTCCCACGAAAGCCTTCACTTACCAGGAAACTGAGACAGAGGGGAGGACATTCTAGTGGGACTCTAGATGAGAGAAGCATGGGAGAATGGCAAAGTAGAAGGATCCAGAGGGTCCTAGAAGCCTACAAGTAGAACATTATGATAGGCAGATTTGGACTCAGGGGTCCCACTCAAACCTAAAAACATCTTAACCACTCAGCAACTAAGCTTAATTGTAAAACTAAACAATCTGGTCTTCAACCCCATCAGAGACTTGAGAGGGAACAAAACTTAGTTATCTGAGTGAATCAAAAGTACATGTAAGTAACTTCCAAAAAAAATGACAGATACAGTTTGTTGCCTGTACAGTCACCCAAACTTTTCTATAACATTGGAACATCATCATCAGCCTTCTGGACCAATATATTTAACAGATATATTCTTGAGGCAGGGACTATTGAGGACTTGCTTAACCTGTCTTGGCAGAGTTAACATTATACTTTTGTACCCACAGCTATGACACAAGAGATTAAAAAGGACACGAGAATAAGGGAGCTCACAGGTATGGCAAGGATATTACACATGTGTCAGACCCTAACTGTATTGGAGTTAATATAAGAGTGAAACTGTATGCTTCCAAGATCTGTTCAATGCCATGCTTTAATTATATAATGTAGATGATGATAGATGATCGATGAATTGATAGATAATAGAAGGTAGATAGATGAGAGAGAGAGAGAGAGAGAGAGAGAGAGAGAGAGAGAGAGAGAGAGAGAGATTGGTACATGAGAGATGACGGAGAATGTATAGCACAAAGGAAGATTATAAGCCTGTCTAAATAAAGGAAGTGGAAGAAAGTTGCAAGTGCATTTCTTACAGGGCAGGAAATAGTATGATTATTTAAATTCACATCAATTTTCTCTTTTACTCTGGGGCAGTATAAAATATGTTTGTGAATTTTCCTAAAAGCTATTTGGGGTTTAGAACTTATATTGCCATTTGAAAACTGCAAGAACTTTCCCCAAACCTCCAAGGAGCCTTCATCACCTCTGAAGTGTCCTACAGCATCACTTTTTATTACATATATATATATATAATTTATTCATAGTACATCTCAATTGTTATCCCGTCCCTTGTATCCTCCCATTCCTCCCTCCCTCCCACTTTCCCCTTATTCCCCTCCCCTATGACTGTGACTGAGGGGGACCTCCTCCCCCTGTATATGCTCATAGGGTATCAAGTCTCTTCTTGGTAGCCTGCTCTCCTTCCTCTGAGTGCCACCAGGCCTCCCCAACCAGGAGATGTGGTCAACATCACTTTTAACATTTGTCTGAAGAAGCACAAGGCACTCATCTTGCCACTTGGCTCAGCATGCATGGAATGCTAGATCTATATGGGACAGAGACTCTTCCTTCTAAGAGAAAAATTAAGCACCAAATGGAAGTAGGTGTAAACTATTTGAAGAAAATTACTGTATACTGTTGTATGTCCATCTGAGTCACTGGCTTTGTAAAATAGGTTAATTGTTTTCAATAGTTTTTAAATTAATATGGTTAAAGTTAGATAACACACTAGAATTAGTGGATTAGTATATGTTTGTGACCATGCCAAGAACTTATTTAAACATGTTTGCTGAAGTGGAGATAGAAATGTTTCTGCTAACCTGAGTTTGTGGTCACACAGAGAAGCAGGTAGGAAAGACAGCTCCAGGCATGGTGGAGCGTGCCTTTAATCCCAGCACTCTGGCGGCACAGGCAGGCAGATTGCTGTGAGTTTGAGTCCAATTTGGTCTATTAAGTGAGTCTAGGAGAGCCCAGGCTACTCAGAGAAACCTTGCCTCAAAAAACTAAACCAAAACAAAAACAAAAACAAAAACAAAAAAAATGAAAGACAGCTCCAAACACCTTCCCCACCCGCCACACAGAACAAATGCGTGGATCAGGATTTTAACAGTGAAGATGAAGCATAAAGAGAGACAAGAAGAAATCTAAAGTCATTCATTTAATCTGCATAATTTCACCTTACTAAAGCTCCCCACATGTTTATAAAGAGTCTCGGGTTAAAAGTTTATATTATCTTATTTCAATGATTATGGAGCAATTTAGTTAATATTTAGGGCCCAAATTCTCAGCCATAAATTTGCTACACATCAACATCCACCTTACAAGCTTCAGTGAATTTATAATTTTATTTCTTGACCCCCCCCAAAAATGTCAATGGTAGACCCATATAGAGACAGCTACTGCAAAAATAAAAACACTTTAACATTAAAATTAACAAGTGAGCCCTGTTCTAATTCTAGTGGGAAACATTTCAATGGGGACCTAGCTATCACTTGGGGATTCAGTACAGGAAATAACATCCTGGTATTCTTAGAGACAACTACAATTGTTTAAAAAAAATTCTTTTGGCCGGGATTTGGAGTAAGATTAAGAAAAATAGATGGAACTCTACCTTGTTTTATGTTGAACTAATCTTCCTACCTAAAGGATGAAAGAAGGAAATGAAATTAATTCATCCTGCCTTTACTTTCAAGCTGCTGGCTCGGAGATGCATACCCTCTGATAAATAGAAGCTGGAAGACATCTCTTTTTAAAGCAACAGGATCAGTGACTGATTAAATGCATGTTTTCAGTGAGATCACCTTTTTCTAATTTAAGCAAAAGACGGCAAGCAAAATTTGGTATTAATTTTTTAATTATTCCACTCCTTCTTTTTCAAATATGTATTTTCTTAAGAGAAAGAAATTAGAAAGATAACAATAAAATTTAACCCTGAAAATTAGAGGAAAATGACAAATATATCTTTAAAAGTTTTGCCTCAGTAAATAGCAAATCAATGAAGATATCATAAGATTGTCAAACTGGCAAAATAATGCTCAACTTTATCATGAGTTCAGATAGCATTGGAAATTTTTGTTGATATGAATATGAGAAGAAATGGTTCTTGGCACAGAAGTTTGTCAATAATATTTACATTAAAAGCATGCAAATGATCATATTAGAAACAATGACTTCACAGTGAAGGTTGTAACTTAACGATAAAATCTAAGATTAATAGGCAGAGCATGAGGCCAGGGGGTAGCTCACTTGCCTATCATTCCAAGGCCCTGAGTATAACCTTAGAAGTAAATAAATAAATAAATATCAAAGATGTAGAAAATATCTGTCCAAATGCTCAAATTTAGTATAGTTACCACACATTTCTCATACTAGGAAATTCATGGGTGAGGCTGTTGAATGATTTTTATTTTTATAACTTAAATGTGATGGGTTATCACCAAAAAACCCAAATATAGACACTATGCCAATAAAAAGGTAGAAACCTGTTCTTATGTACAAGAGAGCTCACATCTTAATGAATACTGTTGTATTATTGAAGAGAAAATACAAACATGCTTGTAAGGAGTATGTGTTTTCCGAATTATAGACAACAGCCTCTCATGGTGCGTCATGGTTCTCTGTATGTTCTAAGTACCTCCACAGTTGAGTGGAGAGTGGGATGTGACTTTCTCATGTACTCTGGTGCCTCACCTTTGACCATGTCCCCTGGAGGGGGAGACCTGGTGGCACTCAGAGGAAGGACAGCAGGTTACCAAGAAGAGACTTGATACCCTATGAGCATATACAGGGGGAGGTAATCTCCCTCAGTCACAGTCATAGGGGAGGGGAATAAGGGGAAAATGGGAGGGAGGGAAGAATGGGAGGATGCAAGGGATGGGATAACCATTGAGATGTAACAAGAATAAATTAATAAAAAATAATAAAAATAAAAATTATCAAACAAAAAAATGTTTTTAAATGATTAACCTATTTGCAGATCAGTGCTAAAAGACATCTTGGATCAACAAAGTCTTTTGCAAAGGTAACCATAGCAAAGTGTCCAGATGCTGAGGGATATGGGTAAAATATCATTAGGTGGATAATGCATGCATCTATTTCAGGAATCCTTGAAGATCAGTGTGAATGATTGATTCTCTGTAACAGAATCCCAATTTGATGGATGCAAAATTCCTCCTGAGTTAATAGATGACAGTGTGGCCGATGGACTAGCTGGGGTGACGGATACAAGAATATAAAATATTATTAATTGAAATCTACTCAGTGTGTCTGGAGACAAAATGACAAAAAGAAATATCCTAATATCCCATTCCTTCAAAAAAAAAAAAGAAAGAAAGAAAGAAAGAAAGAAAGAAAGAAAGAAAGAAAGAAAGACATCATCAGGGAGTCTAAAGAAATTTTAATTGGAGGACTCTGCAAAGAGTTTTAAAAAAAGCCCCCCAAAATGGTGCGATCATGAGAAGGTTTGTTTGTTTGTTTGTTTTTTAAATAAGAGGAAATCTAAGAGGCTTTTTCTGTAATTCACAGTCTTCGAGTATAGCATCTAGAGATTAACATTCTCCTTTAGTCCCTTATGTTCTCCGGTTGTCTCGACGAAGCCTTTCCATTTGACCCGTAACTGGAATCATTTTCTCAACCTTATTTATGTATGTTTGTTTTGGTTTGGGTTTCCCTATAACTGCCCAGACTTAGAAAGTCTACAAAGCATCTCCAAACTTTCACCTGACTTGAAGGCTGAATTACTCCTGAATTTCATAACAATATATTATTTAGTCTTTTGATCCTCCTTTCACATTGACTTTGCTTTCTGTTCTAATTTGTTGGCATTCCTGGCAATTTAGCTAAGGTCTCAACACATGGTAGTCTTTCTACCCCTAATCCCACCCCACCCTTTTACTTTCTTTTACAACGATGCCTCTACCAATTGTGAAAGGCATTCATGAGGCTTAAGCTGCATCTAGGATGATGTTTCTTACACATCAAGAGACTACAGGCGAGTCTGGGCCCTGGGGTCCTCCGCAACAGCCAAGGAAAATATAGGCAGTAAACCTCAAACCCCTACCCAGACTAGCCGATGGACAGGACATTCTCCACTGTTGAGTGGAGAAGATCTGACTTTCACACAAACTCTGGTGCCCCATATTTGAACACGTCCCTTGGATGGAGATGTCTGGTGGCACTCATAGGAAGGACAATAGGTCACTAAGGAGAGACTTGATACCCTATGAGCATATACAGGGGGAGGAGGTCCCCCTCAGACACAGACATAAGAGAGGGGAGTAGGGGGGAAGTGGGAGGAAGGGAGGAATGGGAGGATACAAGGGATGGGCTAACAACTGAGATGTAATATGAATAAATTAATAAAAAAAAAGAGACACATCAGTGATACCCTCCTCAGTCCTGTCATCATTGGGCAACAGAAATATGAGACTCTGTAGGACAGGCAGAGGAAACCAAGCCAAGTCACTGCAATGAGAGATGGAAACTGTCACTGCTAGTATCCACAAGGGCTTTCTGCTTGTTATGTTTTAATAGATATTGTGCCATATTTTAGTTCAGGGATATAATATAAATGCAAGTTGAAAAATAGCCTTATTGTTAGAAAAGCTACAGTTGTTACTTAGTCCAGTAATGAAAATAACTTATTTTAAAACAACTTTTAAATATGATATTACGATATAGGTATTATTTGATCAGCTCTTAGAATTAAGGCTTAAGGGACCCAGTTATGTGGGCACGTTCCTTCCTTTTCTTTACTAGCTGTGTGCTCGTTTGTTTTTAGTAAGAGTGAATAACTGACTCCATCTCTGTCAAGGCAATGTCCTACCACGGTACTGTCCTTGTTCCTGGATTAGACAAAAACAAACAAATGAAAACAAACAAGCGAACAAAAAAGCCTGGACCACTGTGTGCTGCAACACAGAGAACCAAATGCTATAACGCTATATGAGGAAATAACGTGTCTCCTCTTGGTCTCAAGAGCATCACGTGTTAATTGAGTTCAACCAGCCGCAGTGCCTCTGAAGGAGAAGAAGTGTTCTGCTGGCTTCAGCTCCAGATTTTAAGCTTGGGAAGCCTGAAGGCTGCTGCTCTAGGAGGGCACAGCGTGTTTTATCATATTTATTTTTCATGAGTTTTCCTCTTCCCTGGCTTTGTAAAACATTCATCCCAATAAATGATTCACCATGGCCGAAAAGATGCAGGAAATTGATCTGCCCTCACCTTCGGACACTGCAGAGGCCCCTGAAGTCTAATCAGGTTCCAAAAAGGACTGGTAGGTGGTGGCACACGCTTATGAGGAGGAACGGGCAGGCACACCAGGAAAACATTGCAGAGATGAATCGGTCTTTCTTTGCATTTAACAGTGCTTATTCGGAATGTGCCTTCTTTGAAGGAAGGCTATTCACTTGGATTTATTTTTAGTTAATGAAGGTAACCTTTTAAACTCCATTAGCAGCTCCTTTCTCAGCCTAAGTGTAGAGATGCCTGTGGGATTTGAGATATATACAACTCTCTGAGAAGTGTGTTTTGAGTGTGACCTAGGGCTCTGCTTTCATGAAAATAAGATTCAAAACACACCAGAAAGCCAGCATTGAACTCCCCAGGAACAAATACTTCAGGTTCATGAGACTCTCTCATCTCTGAAATATAATTTATACCAGTCTCTGTACTTTCCTCCTTTCCCAGGGAATCCCATCATAAGAGGGCACAGTGTTGTTGTCAGGGGCCGGATTGGGGTTCAGGGTGGACTGTGGAGTAAGGAACTTAACACTTTCTCACTGAGGCCTCTGGAATTCATCAAGATGGGTAGGAGTGCTTTAGAAGGAATCTGAGAAACTGGACTCCTAAGCAAGGCATGCACAGCACGATATCTCAAGGAAAACAATATGTGATGGTTTTGAAATAAAAAATAAGTTCTACTTATTTATTACTTTGGATAAAACCCTACATGGAAATTTCTGGAGGATAAGAAAAGAGTCAAGAGAACAGATTTGAAGCTATTGTACCTATAAAATTGCCCATCATATGCTTATGCTATTTTTGGGAATTGCTTTAAAATCTACTTTGAGATTTGGTTATTATATGATGTATATGAGTGTGTTGTTTGCATGTATTTCTATCCATTATGTATGTTCAGTGCCTTCATAGGTCATAATGGAGGAAAGAATCCCCTGAAACTGTAATTACAGGTGGTTGTTTCCACCATGTGTGCACTGGGAATCAAACCCTAGGCCTGTGGGAGAGCAGTCAGTATTCTTGACCACTGAAGTATATCTCCATCCGTGGAACATATTTATCTTCCAAGTTTTCAAATACTATATTTCTCTCCAATAAATGACCAAATGACAGTTGTTGTTTTTAGTAAACAATTATTTTAGTTGTATAAGGTTTACTTTTTATCTTAACCAAGCAAACTAATAAACCAGATAACTTTCTAAAGACTCTGACTTCTTCTTTCCATCCTTATTTGCAACAGAGGAGATGTACACACCTGAAGCTATTATGGCCATCTTGAAGCTTTAGCACAACCAATTCAGGGCTTATGGCCATTTGCTGATGTGCTCTACATGATCACAAATGGAAAACCCCAAAATGAATGGTGAGTAGTTCATTTCCCCTGAAGATGCATTTCTCCCTTAACCAAATGATTATTCCTAGAGGGCACTGAGGTTTTCTAGCTCAAATCCCAAAAGAATGCAATTCAGGGGAAAGTTTCTAAGAGGAGAACAGAAAACACTTATTTATCACCTTGCATCTTCTGAAGGAGACTTCTAAGATCTGAATGCCAAGTTTTAATGATCTGTGAAAAGAGTCCACCCTAAGGTGCGATTTATTATTTTACAAAGTTTAGGACTTAAAATATAATGTGAAAGGCCTACCATTGCCTGATCACCCAGCAAGCACAATTGATTATGAATTCATAATTTTCTATGAATTCCCAAATTCTCACCATTAATGTGAAAGATTCACGTTACAACTATGCCTGACATCCTATTCTGGCATTTGCAGTCATTGCACAATTATAGTGCACAGATATACACACAGAAAAAGAAACCTATACACATCAAATAATAAATAGATCTTAGTTCTTCTTAAATTAAATACACATTCTAAAAATTCCATAAATGTGTAATGGCAGGGCTCTGCAAGCACAGTAGCATCAATACCTTTCTCTCAACTTTCTTCTTATATCTTCCAGAAATGTCTTAATAAGGTTTAGCCAGAAGGAATTAGGGGATGTCTCATATTAATACTTTTAGCAAGTAGAAAATGTAACTTATGTTTTACATGTCTTGTAGCCCATCACTCCTACTCTATCCTGAGACACTGTGCTATACTTGCTTAGGAGTTCAGTTTCCCAGTCTCCTAAAGCTCTGCCTCCTCCTCTGACAATGAGATCCAAAGGCTCCAATGAGAGAGTGTTGAGTCACTTACTCTAACCCTCCATCCTGCACCCATACCTGCCCCTGCCTTAAGAACTGTGATGAAATTCCCCAGCAAAAATTGGGAGCAGGGACTCTAGAATGCACTTATACTTAAGCGAGTGGAGAATTGTGTAAAATAGTGGTAAGGAACTTTGTCTTCAGAATATTAAATGATTCTTTTAATTTACTTGACTAAGACAAGAAATAAAAACCAAGTAATTCTAACATATTCATTCAGTAAAAATAAAGCATAGTGTTTGATCATTCCCAAGATGTGGGTTGTTTTACCCAATAATTACTGAAACAAGACTCCTGTCTCTCCAGTCTCATTTAATGCTTTAGTTTTGATAACAGAGCCTCAAACACATTAACCAAATACCAAAGACAATCCATGCTTTGCTATAGCTATGTCTCAGTAACCTAGCTAGCTATGTGTGGATTTTTTTGCTTCTCTACAATTAAGTCTCTCATTGAAGGAAGTTAAGACAGTCAACACTATTTTCTTTCCAAAGACAAGCTGAATATTTCTAATCCTTTGGACATACAAGTTCTTGAATAAACAAATATTACCCTCACAAATAATCCAGTTCACATTTTACCCTTAATATAAAACCAAAAGCTCATCTTGCAATGACCAGTAGAACTTTCACCTTCCCTGAGTATACACACGTAAGGTAAAATACAATGTAACAAAGAGAGAGGCACCACCTGCCAGGTACGTTGGTGGTGTATATTGACTCCATTGGTCAAGTGGGCATATCCTCAGGATTTATGATCATGAGCTATGGCTGCTCTTCTAAGATCAAGCTTTATTATGCTGTGTTCATCAAATGAGGGCTCTGGGGATAGTAAGTAGGCATTCATTTTACCACAGCCTCAACGTGATGCTGAATACCTGCACTGTCAAGGGCTGGCATCATTGGTTCATTGGCACAAAGAAAGACAACTTGTCATCAGTGCAACTGTCCAATGGATTGTGCCTGTTATATGTGAGCATTGGCCTTTGTTTGCTTTTATGGTATTACTGCCTTACAAGTTATTCCTATGTCCTTACATTAGAACCCTGTTTCATGCTCTGGTCAAAGCACAGCTTTTTAAAAATATATATTTTATTAATTTATTCATATTACATCTCAAATGTTATCCCATCCCTTGCATCCTCCCATTCCTCCCTTCCTCCCATTTTCCCCTTACTCCCATCCCCTATGACTGTGACTGAGGGGGACTTCCTCCCCCTGTATATTCTCATAGGGTATCAAGTCTCTTCTTGGTAGCCTGCTGTCCTTCCTCTGAGTGCCACCAGGCCTTCCCATTCAGGGGATGTGGTCATATAGCTTTTTTTAAACTATCACTTATTTACTCCTCTCTTCCTCCCAATCTCGAATTGCTCTTTTCCCCTCTGCTCTTCACTCTCAGACTTTCCCTTATTCTCTTTTTATGCGTATTTTTTAAACAACACAATGAGCCTTTTCTGATTGATGCCTATTCCAAAGCTGCTGTACAATTCTTCATAGATTTCAAAACACCTTGTCATATGATAATAACTGTGATACTTAGAACACCCTGTGGGTAGCATGAGATTTCTTTTCATTAATAGGAACATAGGTTCACACAGACCAATTCTACCCATATTTTCTCAGTGTGCAATTCTGTGATCTAGATTCAGTACAACCCAGGCCCACTTATGTTTCTGTTGTATCTGCCACCAGCCACGTCGACTTCCCTAAGTACGTCATTATTGAACATACAAGTAAAAGTACAAACGAGCCAGAATTGTCTGTGCCTTTAAGAGGTTTTTGCACTGCTAATGGCAGAGCTGCAGAAAACTATTGACTAATCCTCTGAGCCTTGGAATCCTTAGGCTGTGCTGCAAAATACATCTTAATTAACCACAGAATCAAGAGATCAATGTGAGCCATTACAGGCACAGCATTGCACCAAGCCACAGCACACCTGGGAAAGCAGGTAGATCCATAGAGCTTGTCCAAAAATGCAGTGTTTGCCACTACGCCTCTCAGGCTAAGGGTCACACCTGTGAAGAGCTTAGTTAATCACATTTCAGTGGAAAGGTATCTTGGCACTGAGTTCTAAAATATAGTATAAATAGGCAAAGGCTCTAAATTATTTGGCAAAATGTATGTGATACGATAATAAACCTGAAATAAGACAGTAATTATCCATTTGTTCATTTTACAGCCTATCTTCACTGGCTGTTACTCTTGTATTTCAAAGGCATAGCTCATTGGAAAAGTGAGCTGCAATTACAACTTTAGAGTCCATTCATATTTACATCCATGTGTATGTAACTATGTGTATAACTATATAACTCTTTATTTCACATATGAAATTGTTCTTACAAGTTCATGACTATTTTAAATTTGTTTGGCAAAGTAGGTTTGCATATCTTCAACATCCTTCTCTACCTGATGTGCACAAAAACACACACACCCATGCACATACACACACACACACACACACACACACACACACACAACAGAGAGAGAGAGAGAGAGAGAGAGAGAGAGAGAGAGAGAGAGAGAGAGAGAGAGAGAGAGAGAGAGAGAGAGAGAGAGAGAGAGAGAGAGAGAGAGAGAGAGAGAAGCCCATAATATCATAATGAAAGTCTTTGAAGTAAACAAATGAAAGTCCTTTATGAAAGTTTAGGGGTTAAGATTTTTTTAGGTTTAGATAGGTGTTTTAAGTTGATAATAATGAGATATGATAGCTATTGATTTACATTCAGAATTTTAGATATACCAAGATGGGAAAGATGTTTTCTTCAAGGTAGTCAAATACAAATAGCGAAAACACTGTGAATATAACATTTATATAATTCCTGATTCTTTCATGGTTTTCTTGCTGTAGGTAGTTTATTGTATATATGTGTAATAATATAAATTTATATGTAAAAAAAGAAAAAAATGTGTGCAACCACCAAAATAAAAGGACAGTTCTTAATATATTTATTTTATGTGTTTCAGAATTTGAGAAGAAAATCTATAATTAAGGCACTCATCAAGGTCAGAAAACACCCATATGCAGTACAACGTTAAGATCTTTTTACACAAAAGGTACAATAAAAGACTTGAAGGGATCATGCTGTCCTATTGTTGTTTCCATGCTGATTGTAAATGTATACATATCTTTCTACAATGTTTTAAGCTAGTTTTGTATCAACAGATGAATTCTAAAAAAAAAAAATCCTAATTTATGAACTCCCATACCCTTCTATTCGAATGTATAAATATAAGCAAATTCTCTTCTGGCTATAACCATGTTTGGAAATATTGACATGGCACACTGAGGACTGACTTTGGTTCATATTCGATTTATATTACTTTCCTTTTCTAGAACTTCTTTACAATCCTGAAAGATAATTTAACGGAGTACGTTTTCTGGTTATTAAAATGATTCCAATATCTGTTCTTAGTAGCATCATGTTGTTCCCCTCTCTCAGGAACTAAAAGAAGGATGTATCCAAAGAAAGCTTGTTCTCAAGAAATTGTTAATTTTATTACCCAGGGGAGAAAAACAATGTACAGAATAAGTCTTGTAATGATTTGGGGCCTGAGTTCTTTATCTTGACAAAGACAGAGAAGATGGGGCAGATAGGAGTTATACTTTCTTGTATCATGTGGTAAATTTAGTTGTTGACTTGGTCCTTGAATTTCCTTTTAGCATTTAAATAAAATTCCTTGATTTGGAAAAACAGGTTCAAAATATCTCAACAGAATTCTTTTATTGTATATCAATTTTTTTTCCCTAGAAATGTTTGAAATATACCTGTAGCATTTACAGAAACAATAGAAGGAAGTATTTCAAGTATGCCTTATGGAATATAGGCAAAACCATCTCTTATAGTAGCTACTTCTTACAAACTGTTTACCATGCATCATGTTGGTTTTTTTAAATTCATGTATTAACTCAATTTATATTCTTAAAACTCCTCACAACCAATGCTATTGTTATCACAGATTTAGAAATGATAATACAGCCTCATAGGGCTTAGTTTGCCTTTTGGTGCACAGTTTCAGGTGAAGGATCTCCCTTTAAAACCAAGCAAACCAATCTTAGTTTGGCTGGAACTACTGAAAATGGCTTTTTGAACTCTGTGTTTTAGGTTTAAAAGGACTACTTTTTACTATTATGAATCTATGATCTTTACTCTCTGTGAAACCCTGTAAACTGAATATCTTTTCCGTTATTTCCATGTGCAATGCTAGTTGTCATTCCACAGTGTATGAGGTACTCAACTTTAGTGTTTTAAGCCAGTGTTAAAAGATCACTTTTGAGTGGAGAGTGGGGTCTGACTTTCACACTAACTCTGGTGCCCCATATTTGACCACCTCACCTGGATGGGGAGGCCTGGTGACACTCAGAGGAAGGATAGCAGGCTACCAAGAAGAGACTTGATAGCCTATGAGCATATGCAGGGGGAGGAGGTCCCCCTCAGTCATAGTCATAGGGGAGGGAAGTAGGGGGAAAGTGGGAGGGAGGGACTAATGGGAGGATACAAGGGATGGGATAACAATTGAGATGTAATATGAATAAATTAATAAAATATATTTAAAAATATCACTTATGTTTCACAAGAAAATCAACTCTCACTAGTATGTGCAGCCTCAGATATCCAGTGGGAACACCTCAAACTATTTCATATCTCTACAGAAATACAGGTCAGATGGAGAAAGAAATTTTGCCCAGATTTAGAAGAACATCTTTTTCTTCCATGACTTATTGTTAAAAACTTCCTTTATGATTCTTGCTTATATATTTCTCTACCCATCTTGACCCCAAGGGAATATCTCATTCTGTCTCTTTTTTATTTTCTTGTAGTGAATGTTTTTATTTCTTTTTTAATTAATTTATTCAAATTACAACTAAATTGTTATCCCATCACTTGTATCCTCCCATTTCTTCCTACCTGCTGCTTTCACTTTATTTCCCTCCCCTAGGTCTAAGTCTGAGGGTACCTCTTCCCCCACTATATGGTTGTAGGCTATCAAGTCTCATCTTGGTAGCCTGCTTATTCTTTCTTTGAGTGCCATGAACCAAGGGGAGGTGGTTATGTTATGTAAATATGTTTTTGTTTTAATTCCAAGGGTGGGGATATGGGACTGCTTTAGTGTATCCACTGTTGTTGTCTTTGCCAGCTGGAGACAGCTTAATTCTGAGGACTTGGAAAGATATAAATATGAGATCCCAGAGAAAGAAGGCAAGAGTTTACAAGAAGACAGACAGAAGAAGAAAAAGGCCGTTTGTTCATCCTGCAGTTTGCTGTTACTGGCCTGGTAGATGTCCTGAGACAGGTTCCAAAGAACCTGGTGACCTTAACCAGTACGAAATTGCTAAGAAAGCTACTTTTCCTTTCCTTTCTAATCTTCTTTCTCTCCTACCTATGGTTAGGGGTTGGAAGGGAGTTAGAGTCATACGGAACTCAAATAAAGTCGAGTTTAAAAACAGTTCCTACATTTTCACTTTTCATCTCTTGTGTCACTGGATCTTAAATTTTTATACTTTACCAGAAAAATGTCATTAATCATCTGAGACATTCTTGTCTCTTCCTTGATTGTCCTGTCATCATACAGTTGTCAGAAATACCAAAAAAAAATCTATGGAGAAATTCTTATGACAAGAAACTAGCTTCCTGCCAACATTCACATGAACAAGTAATGCAGGAAATAGGTCACATGGTTAAGCCTTTGTGTGTCTTCACCCATCCCAACACCTGGACTACAACCTCATAAAGGGCCCTGAGTAAGAAGCACACATCTAAGCCACTTACAAGTTCCTAAACAAAGACACAACTGAACATGTAAGTGTACATTTGGAGGACAGTTTGTTGCTCTACGAAATGAACTCTCCTCAAACTTTGCTCCCTTTAAATTTTTTTCTTTTCTCAAATTTGTCTGTCACCCTTTAAATGTGACCTTTACACAGCTTATGAACAGAAGTCAGGATTCTTCAGTAGTGACTGATAGGTCAATTTTGTTTTATTATTCATACTTTACCTTTTGATGCAATCTACTTAAGCCTAATTTTCCAAGTTATTTTATGACTTTAACATTTGTTCTGCTAAATGTCTTTTTCTTCCTTTTTCTTTCTTCATAGGAGACAATCTCAACTTGACAACTTAATGTAGGAGTCACTTCCTTAAAAAATACTTCTAAACATAATTGACATCTTTTCCCTAAAAAATATATAGTGCCCCTCATCACAATTTCATGAGAGCATTTTAAAATGTTTTGACATGTAATTATTAGCTTACAAGTATTACTTCCACTGCATCAAAAACTCAAGGAAGATTAAGATCAGATCTTTCTTGTCTCTTCAGATCTAGAATATAGGAGAATTCTTACATATTCAGAATCCATAAAAGTTGTTGGAAAATAAGTGAACTTGTAAGAATTTATATCATGCCAAATTAGGTGATAGGTGTTCCAGCTTAACATAAAGACAGAAACCCCTAGGAGGATATCTACTCACCATATCAACTCATTAGCTAAATACTCAAGTATGATTTGGCCAATCTGCATAAGGTTGAGCATATACATGTCTATGGCCAAGTTACCTATATAGTCTAGTTCCTGGATTATCATACTTTGAGATGATTTCCTAAAATTAAGTCCTGAAAATTGTAAAACTAACTAAATTTAATCAAGTGGTTTGGAATCCTGGCTAAGAAGTGAAAAACAACTGTTATCTATATTTATAGATGAGGAAAACATGTATGTATCTAAGAGATAGCCATGCAAATATTATGGTTTTCCCACAGCTTTTCGTTGTTACTTGCAGGCTTCAACTAAGGGTATATATTAAATGTGGATATGCTTACTACTTGGTGAGGACATGTTATTTACATTAGAAGAAACTCACAGAAAAATACATGTCTTCTGACAAATTTGAGATATATAGCACAATGATATTTCTCAGAATTTAAAAAAATTCTCATGTATATAATATAAACATGTATATATATAATATAACATGTAATATTTACTATATTACATACTATATACTAATACATTTTATATATATATATATATATATATATATATATATATATATATATATATATATATTGCTGTCTTTGTAGCATCACACTGAAACCTTGGGATGGCACTTTGGGTTATTGTAATTCAGACAGGCAAGCAAACCTGTAATCTTGGAGGGCACCAAGTGGAAGGAGGAAAAGGATGCACACAGTACTCAATCAGAAGTGAGCTCTTTGCTTTTGTTCTCTGACCATACTTTTGTTTGAGTATGCTTTGACAGTTGCCTGAAGAGCAGAACTTACTCCACAATGACAGAGGAGATAAAGCCTCTGCAAGGGAAAGCAACCCTCTGTTTTTTTTTAATGCCCATAAAACTAAAAATGATATATAGTTAATCTTTAACACTGTGTATGTTTAAATTGTTTGTTATTTCTGGTTAATTGAAAGATAATTGCTAGGTAAACTGATTTATCTGTTTTTCTATAAATGTTTACCTTTGCCTTTTATATGCTCATTCCACATTTTACCTGAAGATTTAGAAGTTCTTGCCTAATGTTCTACCCCCCCCCGCCAAGAGAGCCCTAAAAATTAAGTGAGAATGAAGAATTATCATGAATGTCATACAACCTAACAAAAATTCCAGGGCCTAGTATGAAAGATCTGCTTTTGAGTTGTTGGTTAGGTGGATCCAAGGGACTCCCAAAATTATATAGGGTACTGCCATTGCCTTTGTTATCCTAAGGCCCTATTGCTGAAGACAGCACCCACGTCAGACACAGAACTAGGGGGAATCCAGCTTGAACAGACCTGGGAGCTTCTTCACCAAGGATTAATTCTCATAGAATCAGCAGTTGCTATGCAAGGTGCCAAGGGGGAAGAAATAATGTTTTTTTTAATTCAGATTACACCTCAATTGTTATCCCATCCTTGTATCCACCCATTCCTTCCTCCCTCCTGCTTTCACCCTATTCCCTTCTCCCTATGTCAGTGACCTAGGGGGATCTCCTCCCCTGCTATATGATCATAGGCTATCAAGACTCATCTTGGTAGCCTGCCTATCCTTTCTCTGAATGCTACCAGGCCTCCCCACCAAGGGGATGTAGTCAAATAAGGGGCACCAGAGTTTCTGTCAGAGTCAGTTCCTGCTCTCCACTCAAGTGTGGAGAATGTCCTGTCCATAGGCTAGATCTGAGTAGGAGAAAAATAATCTTCCCTGTCCTGTAAGCCTAAGAACCTCGACAACAGCTCTTAGGCTAAACATTATCAATGATGCAATCACCACATTTTATCTTGAGGGTGAGAAACAGTTATTTAATTGGGCTTAAGGTGCATACAGGAAGAAGGAATTCATGCCAAACACTGTAAACCTAAACCAACTGCTCTTAACCACTGAGCAATCTCTCCAGCCTCAGTGTTCAGGAATTATACTCCAGCAATCTTACAATAAACCCCACAAACTCAAGAGCAATGCTGTGTGGCCTCCAGGTTGCTCAGTGACACTGACCTGCGCATAATTAGATCTCAAGATTGGCAACCAATATATATTATATTTTTATTTTCTGTCTTTTGATCAACCATACTCCAAATCTGTAAACACAAATCTAAATATTCATAATAAAATTATGTTTTCAAAAATATATCATCTGATACATATCTCATAAGATATTTGATTGGCTCTCTGCAAATTAAGTTTTATTCAAAGCAATAAATACAGACACAGTTGTTGTGAGATCTAATGGAGTGTAGTTTTCAAGCAGCAGATAATCCAGGGATTTCAAGCCATCTAGCCTTGCTTATATACCTTTTGTTCCCAGGCTTTGAGTTAAAGAGATTGTATAGATGGTGGTAGGTAGATACCACACAGGGTTATATGAGGCAGTTAGGGATTGGACTGTCTTTAACCCAGATGATTTGGCCTCTGAGTGAGTGGTGGTCAGCCCATCACAGTAGCTCCTAACTGCTAGGCTCTTTGGGTTCCTGCACGCCAGTGTAATCCAGATGCATCTCAGAGGACACCAGCCTGTCCTTGAAGGATCTGGTGCTCAGGAAATCAATAGCATTTCATTGTCCGATTGAATTGTGACATGTCATCCCTCATCACTTCGTAATACTTGCATGTTGGCTCACATTGTTCTGTCTTGGTTTACTCTTCCATTGTATTACCCATCCTACCCATTCCTGATCCACAATTCCAGCCAAAAGGGATGTACCATGGTCCCTGGGAAGTGCCAGTGGTCCTCAGAGAAGAATGAAAGAGAAAACCATATTATGTTAAGAAGCAGAACAGTT
Source organism: Acomys minous (assembly GCF_964271855.1). Classification (NCBI taxonomy): domain Eukaryota; kingdom Metazoa; phylum Chordata; class Mammalia; order Rodentia; family Muridae; genus Acomys; species Acomys minous. The sequence goes on from NC_140492.1 coordinate 52,173,382, forward strand.
TACTGATTGAAAATAGTGAGAATTCAATGCCAGCTACATTGGTTGGTTAAAAGAGGATAGTTAGTTTACTATTTTATGTTCTATGTTTTGTGAACAATACTCTTTCAGGGAAAAGAACGCTGCCTTGAAAGCTCTTCAAACCCTGAATGAGGCATAGCATGGGTACAATTCCTGCTGTCTGTATTGTCTTAGCCTTAATGTACCTGTATCCATTGACTTATTACATAGTATTAAGTGTCCACTTGCTTTTGTAAAATATTAAAATTGGGAAAAGAATGTTAATAAAATGATGAGCACCATAAAAGACTCTAAATCTTTATACTACTACTACTACTACTACTACTACTACTACTACTACTACTACTACTACTACTCACACACACACATACACACACACACACACACACACACACACACACACACACACACAACTGTCCCTTAATTATTGCCACTGCATACCCAGTAGCTGCAGAAAAAAGAAAGAGAGAAAGAAATAAAGATTAAAACTATGATTTCCTGAGACCTCTTGCAGCATGTTACCTCATTTCCAATATTGCTTCCAAGTTTTCTTCATGGTCTGATCCCCTCCTCAGTCTTACTCACATCAGGTCCCTTGCTCCTCCTTTCCTATTCTGTTCTTTTATTTGAACTTCTCTTCTGTCTTGAAAAAATTCCTTTATTTTTATGAGAGCCATTTCTTTCTGTTACTAAAAATGATTTAAACAAAATTGCTTTGTGACAATGCAATCTTTTCTAAGTTTGTTACTTGTCTTCCACTGTGCTCAACTACCTCCACCAGCTTGAGAATCTGAGATGAGAGAAGCAAGCTGCTTACTATTTTCTTCCCAGTGAGCTTAAAGTCACCATAAGTCTCTCCCATCCCTTTCTCTGCCCTTCCCTTCTCTCTCTCTCTCTCTCTCTCTCTCTCTCTCTCTCTCTCTCTCTCTCTCTCTCTCTCTCTCTCTCTCTCTCTCTCTCTCTCCTTGCCATGTGGGAGAATGTGTGGGTGTGGGTGGATGTGTGTGCCTGCATGGCTGCGTGCTATGAAATCAAATGCCTCTAGGGATTATTTTGGCCTCAGCACCCCTCACTGTCAGGGTGAGTCTTCATTGTCTTCTTTCCTCAAGTTCTCAAATCAAGCATTCAGTAGTAACAAGAAGACCCCTTAGTTTTCACCATTATGTGACGTTCCTCTATTTCCAGGACCTCAGGTTCGAGACCCTCTCAAGCAGTCACTCAGAAGATTTTACTTTGTGTCTACTGCATTTCAAGCGTCACATTAGGCTTTCAAGCAGAGAGATAGATACAATCCTGAGTCAACTAAATACATAGAGGCTTTATCAAGTTTTCTTCTCTAAAAGGAAAATTATCTTGGAAACTAAGCAGGACTCACTTTCAAGTGTGCGATTCTTCTTTGTTATCTAACTCGTGAAAGAGCACACCTACCCCTGCCACCACTGCATGTCTGTTGCTTACATATGTAACACTTCCATTTTAATGATTTGCTTCTTGTTAGGTTAGTGTGTGCGTGTGTGTGTGTGTGTGTGTGCATGCGTGTGCGTGTGCATGTGTGTGTGTGTGCGTGCGTGCATGTGTGTGTGTGCGTGCATGCGTGTGCATGTGTGTGTGTGTGTGTGCGTGCGTGCGTGCGTGCGTGTGTGTGTGTGTGTGTATAAGCACACACCGGCATGTGTACACTGGTGCCATGTGTGTATCAATACCCACAGAGGCTGGAAGAAGGCATTGACAGTTTAGAACTGGAGATACCGCCTGTTGTGAGTGCTGAGACCCAATCCACAGTTTCCTCCAAAAGCAGCAAATACTCTCAACTACTTATTCACGTCTTTAGCCCCTCCATATACACTCTTATACACTCTACCCAATGTCATGTAAATATGATTGTATTCCTATGCAATTTGTAAACTTCCCTAATTCATATCCTTCCTTTTTTTCCCCTCCCCCAGCTACAGTTAGTTATGTGGCCGTGAATGACCCTGAATTATCTTCCCTTTCTCTCTCCCAACTTAAAATTGCAATCTATAAACCATAGCAAGTGAAGGAATGAACAGAACTTACAGAATAAACAAATCTAAATATTTTTCCTTTTGTTTCTAATGGCTGAATCACTACATTATTTCTCTCTTATCACAGCATCTATGGATATCTGTTCATAGAATAATTTACAGTGAACCATTTCTACAGTGGAAAAAATACTTGTAGAAAAATGATGTATGTTAAAGTCTAAGGAACATCAATAAAAACTACAAATAGCCATGACTTCTTCAGAGGAAAATGGAGAAATGGTTAAGATATAATTAGCAAAATGCTCTGTCATACATGGGGTAATATCATCAACACTGTGCTATTACTGAGTTCATTACTTTCCAACATTTAGGACTCATAAAGCATGTCTCTCTCCTAATGGTTTTATCCCCACTGTCCACCCCAGTCCAGGGAACATTAACTCTCCCTAATGATCCTCTGCACTAAGCAGTGATGTTTGATTTCCTAGTCATCTTTTCATTTGCATCTTGTATATTTCCTCCAGAAAACATGTAAAAGATAAAATAACATTTTCAAACTTAGGGATTGCTTTCTTTCACATCCCCTTTCATCGCCAGATGTCTCCATCACCTGGACTGGAGCATAAGTACGGAATACAATCAGATATTCCTCTCAACAGCTCTTCCCCACTAGAGTTCAGTTTCTATGTACAGCCTGTACCTACAATATGCTAATTTCACAATAACATTTAAATGAGCTAAATCTGGCCAAATGTGATAGTATATAAATGGCACAAGAAACAACTTAAATTCAATTTTGACTGCAACATGCCATCTGAAAAACAAATGGCAGCCGATGTGTTTTTGCATATGGGAATAGCTTTGTTTAGTTCTTAATACTTTTCCATGATTTTTGGTTGAGCTGCCGCCACTACGGAAAATCCATACATGGGGCACACTGGGACCACAAAGCCACCATTTACAACATTTATAGACCCAGCTGGCTTTGAGAGTTTATCAAGGATTAGTCAGATGGTACTATTTTTTTTTTAAGAATACTTACCTGGTATTCCTAATAGGCCACTTTTAGAGACTTTATAGACCAAGGTATTTCTTTGGTTGTTCATGAAATGGAAAAATGAAAATTTCACTAATTTTCCAGATTAGTTAAAAAATCATTAGTAATAAAGAAATAAGATTAGAATTCAGAGCTGATAAGCATACTCACAGAACTGAAACTTTCCAGGAGTAAAAACCAAATATTTGTACAGTTACAAAGAAGACAACACTAAAAGAAAGTAAAGAAGCAAAGAAAGCAGAAATAAAAAGTGAACAGATAACAGCAAATGAACACCAATTCAGCTATTATAAAACAAACAAACAAAAATAAAACAGACAAACAAAAAACAATCGCCTATATAGAAAAAGTAGGATGTAGGTTACTAAAAGTTTTAGAACACTGACTACCATATTGCTAAATTGGCATCCTTACCGAAAAATGGCATCAGATTGGAATGTAAAAATAACATAGCAAATTGAATGATTATAAAGGCAACATGTATTGAAAATATTTGAAAAATAAGAGATTTGTATTCATTGTGAAAAATTACATAAGCAGGAAAACCTTTATTTACTTAATTTTTTAGCAAAGTCGGCAAAAATGCATTTTGTGTTATTTGTCCTAAAGGAGGAAATAAGAAAAATTGCATATGAGAATGTTTTAAGAAGGAATTAAATATTACCACAGGGTAATATTAGTATGAATTATGAAAGATTGAGGTTTATTTTTCTATAGACATTATTTTCATAGGTGAAATACAGATATTTTCATTTCTCTGGAATTGATAAAAATTAATGTACATTAAATATCCCAATGTCTATAAATATCTCCAGGAAGCTCCTACGGAATGTGCCACCAGTTCTATAAAATGATACAGTTAAATTAATGGTCAAATGCTTAGTCAGAGTTTGGTATGATGTCTTGGATGGTGACGTGCACCCTGAACACTATAACATGGAAAGAGCAAGGGCGTTCTTTCAGCCTCTTTTTATTAGATCACCAGTATCACCCTCTAATTACCTCATATAGGCATCATTTCCTAATACCACCATCTGATAATTAGTATGTAGACTTGTACACATGTGCATTGCTGGTGTGCTGGGTGCAGGTCACTCCCCACTTCCAGCCTTAGTACATGAAATGAAGGATGACATTGGGCAAGGTCAGCTTTAGGTTGGGTGCAGTTCCTGGGCAAATTGGCTCTTGCAAGCTACAACTGACCACAACTGTTTCTCTACAGAGAGTACTCAATAATGTTTTTAAAAAGAATTCTGAAAGCATTGGGGCATGTAAAACCCTATGTCCTAAACACATCTTTCTCTCCTATTTCAGAGGAAACCTGTTCTGGTTATAATGGTCTTTGCATTGGTCAAGAAGTAGCCTATTAAGGAATACAGCGTGGTTTACATCATTAAAGCTTGCACATCACTAGTTTCCTGAGCTGCACCAAAGGTCATATTAGTGCCTTCACTCACATGCATTCAGAGATGAAACAAATATATACTTCTTAGCAGGGATTTTAGTAGGAATATGAAATCCACTGTTTCAGGAGTCAATCAGGATCTATAAATTAAGGGATATATCAGAGCCTATGTAATTTCCAACAGCTTTGGAAATGAAATCATCAAATGACACCTGTTTCTAAAACATCTGGCTACTTAGCAGCTTGCTGAAAAACTATATGAAAGTCTGCTGGTCTGCCCTTACCACTTTTTGCTGTTTACTTAACAAGACATAGTCATTAATTATAGCTCAGGGATGTCGACTTCAACAAATTTATTTATTCATAGACTAAAAAGTAGGCGCACATCATCAAATCTCTCAAATTACTAAATCACCTACTTCCTGAGAACTCCAAGAGTAGAACAAAATTCTTTAAAGAAAATGTTATTTAGTATGCTATTGTTCAAAATATGCACAAAAGTTTAAGTTGTTACATCTGCAGTCGTATATGCTGTTCTGATGTAATCTCCCTCCCTCTTCCTTCCTCCCTCCCTCCTCCCCTCTCACAAACACACATGCATGCATGCACACACACGTGCATGCACACAGACAAATAAGCAATGCCTGCAATATTTCACCACTGGCTTTTGCACTTGTAGCCATGTGAAAGCATGAAATGTTTATATTAAGACCATGTCAAATAGCACAGAGGGGCTTACAGAAAATTCAGGTTATTATTTCCAATAATTATTTGATATAACACTGATGGAAAATTTTTCTTTGGGTCTATAGTAATTTCAACAGAAAAGTGGGTTATTAAAGGGAAAATATTGTCGAGCAGCCACTGCCCAGATTTTAATGATATATTTTACTGAAGTTCTTGACAACATTTGGAGAAACACTAAAAACAGGAAAAATTTCTCTACTGATCTCAATTGCTACAGCATGTAACTTATTGAAATTCTAATTGTTACATTTAGGCACCATAAATAATTCCTAAAAGTGTTTATGGGAGAAAGAATGGCTTCCATACTCAGACTCTGATGCACATTTTTCATGCACTTTCCCCGTAAGAGTCCAAAGGTTTGTCTGAGTTTGAACCATCACAAATCAGTAGAGAAAGAAAAGGCACTGGACAAATACTGAGTATAATTGATGGAGAAGTTGCCTTCCAGGCCCCCGTCATATAGGTTCATCTCTTAGTATATTATATATCCAAAATGAGTAAGGCTAAAACTAAGAACAAAAACATGGAGTCAGTTATGACTAGGGGAAAAGCATGTAATTTATACCCAAATATACAAGTAATGTGTGTAAGTGTGTGTGTGTGTGTGTGTGTGTGTGTGTGTGTGTGTGCACATGCATGCTCGTGCACTCATGCATTAATGACATGTAGATACAATCTCTACTAAGATGGGAAGACATATAGAAGTAAAAAGTCCTGGCAGATGCAGAGTGGAGGCAATGATCACAGTGAGCTTGAGGCTTGCCTGGGCTATACAGAAAGACTATCTTACAAAATAAAACTAACAAAGCAGAAAAGAAAAAAAAAAAAACATGTTCCTCCTGCCAACTGATATTCCCTTTTTGCTACGTACCTGGCAGCAGCTGATGGAATCCAGCTTCTGAGTTCACCCATGCCCTGGGACCAGTGTATAAGGAGATTTTCACTGTAGTTTCATTGTAAATAAATCTAAGAAGAGTATACTAAGCCTGGGTTCTAATGAGCATTTAGGTAAATATGTATTCAACCCACACTAGCCCTTTACTTTTTTTAAAAAAGAAAGAAAAAAAGAAGAAGAAAGAAAGAAAGAAAGAAAGAAAGAAAGAGAAAAAGAGGAGAGAAAGAAAAGGAACAAGTGTAAAGGGAAAAATAACCAAGCAGAAAAACACTTGGGATAGCAAACGCTTGGCAGGATCCCAAGGGGCAGTATTTTCTATAGAATGATTCTATCTCCTGTGACTCTCTCCACACTGCATTATTATCTGCACTAGAAAGCTAGCAGAAGCTGCTGCTGCTGCTCCTGTGACCCGGGCAGTCTCTGCTCAGCCTCTCCTCTCCACATAGGAAGAGCAGATGCATCCAACAACATCCTACTGACCTGAAACACACTCTGAGTCCCAGGTAGCAGCTCCATCTCTACGCACAATTGTAGCACAGGAGCACAGGCCCTGTGTGCACCTTCTCTAGGGGAAAGGGAGAAGTTGCTATTGCTCCTTGGCTTCTCTTATCAAATCTACTCCTTCGCTAATCACAAAATGCTCTTGCTGTAAATTTTTCAGCATCTTGTTGCTGCTAGTGTATTAATAAATAATGACAGAGATCCTCCAAACGTTAAGGTAGCTGAAAAGAAAATAAAAAATTTAACAATGAAAAAAAGATCGTGTGTGTGTGTGTGTGTGTGTGTGTGTGTGTGTCATGTTTCTGAGTATGTGCATTCATGTTTGCACTAAGACGGACAAGTGGGTGTCCAAACATGTCTGTGGAAGTCAGAGGAGAGCCTGGACTGTCAGTCCTCACTTTCTACCTCAGCTTCTTGCTGTTCAACCCTGGATGTGTCAAGATGACTGACTGGTCCACGAGCTTTCAGGGATTCTTTCTCCTCTTTCCTTTTCCTTCAGGAGAGTGGGAATTAGAGATGTGCACAATTGCTTCCACTGTCACATAGATTATGGGCATAAAAAGTCAGGTCAGGTCCTCACTTGTGTAGTACGCACTTTACTCAATGAACCCTCTCCTGAGACTAATGTCATAATTGTATGTACACAGTACCATGCAAAGGAGATAATTGTTCAACCATTACACATCGAGAGTGTTTTTATTGAAACATAAACTTGACCTGTCTCATTCAAGAAATTAGGCAAATGAGAACCATCATGGAAAGCTTTAAGAGGACAATTGTTGCCTGTTTTAGCTTTCTAAATACAAACAGAAATGACATCACAAGACTCACTGTCACAAACTCACAGGGATATACAGCCAGTTTCTTGTACGGAAAGTAGATACTGAATTGCTTCTTAAGCGAAAGAGATAAAGGCGTGGACTGCTGAGGTGACAAAGAGAGGCACATCCCATGAACATTAGGCTTCTCTGGTTGAGGACGAGGGCTCCCACTTGCCTTTTTCCTTCCCCATTGCTTCCTCTCTCCTACCAAAGCATACAGCTGTTGAAGCCCAGAGTCAGTTGTGACAAGGGCAGGTGCCAGCAAGAACAACAACAGCAAAAATATGTTAATGATGCTCTCGATGCTGCCAGTTCTTCAACTCCATTCAATTATCGGTACCTTTCCCCCTGATTTTCATGACTTCAGGATGTTATCAAGTGCTCCATAATTAAGCAGGCACCAAGCCTGCCTGCGCTAATGAGACTCTATTTACAATACCCCGCCTCATAGCCATCTTCCATCCCTAATCTTCACTCCGAAGTTATAATGCTTTATCCTTCACTTTCCTACGGTGGCCTTGGGGCTTTGGAAATTATCCCAAAGAGAAGAAGTGTACTTTCTGACAGGTTTAAGCAGAATTAGCATATAAGTAATGCAAGGTCCCAGCTAGTTACCCATCACTGCTCAGCCAAGCCAAGGAACTGTCCTGCTCACAGTGACACAAAATCACTGCCTTTCCCTTTTCCCTCTGCTTTTTCAGTCCCCACTTTGAGCTGTCTTTATTTTACAGGCTAATGACTGCTCCCCTTATTTGTATTCACTGTTGGGCAGGTTTCATTTTCTTTCCCAGTTCCCCCTGGTCAAGCATTTCTCCCTTCCTTGTAATACAGTTAACAACGGCATCCATTCCATCTAGGTAACCATTGTTTACTGATTTATACTTTCTGGGTTTCCTGCTTTTGTAGAAATGTTTCTTAGGTTTTCTTGTTCAAGTTCCCCCCCCCCCCCCGTATTTAAAACAAGCAATATTTTCCATTTTATGTTCTGTCTGTGGGGAGCTAATACCTCTAATTTTTTTTCTGACTGTGACAGCCATAAATGCATAACCCTGTTTCTAGCCAGGCTGCCCTCTGCATCTCTCTTCTCTTCCCTCACTGGGTTCCCCAACTCTGCCTTCTGCACTTGAATACTGAAGAGCTTACTGAGCTCATACTACTCAAGCCGTCGCCTGTTCCAGATTTCTGTAGGATCACAATTCCCACCCCTTCCCGAGAAGCCTTTGTAGATCATTAAATTGCTAGGAAGTTGTTCCAATTCAGTTCCCTTTAATGCATAGTGCATCCATCCTAAGACCCTCAAATTCCCCAAATTGTGAATAATACCAGCCTTATGGATAGGGTTTTTTTTTTCTGCACACCTCTCTATCATGAAGTTTAATGTGTAAATAGTACATAGAAGGACATTAGTAATGAAATTCACCACTAGTAGCAAAATAAGCATATAAACAGTACTATAACAAAGATTATATGAATATGCTCTCTTGCACTTTCTCTCCCCTCTCTCCCTTCCTCATCTCTCTCTGTCTTTCTCTCTCTCTGTCTCTTTTCTCTCTGTGTCTCTCTCTCTGTCTCTCTGTCTCTCTCTCTCTCACACACATGCCTGTGCATACACATAGACACTCTTATAAAACTTTATTGATCATGCTGTAACCTGGATAACACTTTGCCCATCATGGTGGCACATGGGGAGTGAACTTCAGAAAGTAAATCTTAGAAGAATGAGAACTACTTTGTAACCTTCCCACTGTCTGTCTCACTGTTAAAGAGGATGTACTAAGTGCCACTTACTTCTTTTTACATGCATGTGGATGTGTATAGTGTGTATGTGCACCTATGTGTGGAAATCAGAGGACAGCTTTGGTTATCAGCTTTAAAAGCACTACATAACTCCTTTAAGGTAAGGTCACCAAGTGGAATAAGCTTCCTGGCCAGCTGACTTCTAGTACCCACTGTTTCAACCTCCTCAACACTGTGATTATATGTACATACATCTGTGCCTGGACATTTTATTTAATAGAGATTCTAACATAGATCCTCGTGCTTGAAGGGTACGTAATTCATACACTGAGCCATGTTCCCAGCCCTGGGTGCCATTGTTCTCGTCTTAGCAATCATATTAAAAATTCAGCAAAGGAAGTTTTGCACATTGATCTTATTGTAAGGATAAGGAAAGTGATGAGAAAAAGAGGGGAGGGCATAGGAAAAAAAGAGAAAGAGAATAAAAAGCAAGGAAAGATGAATGTACTGATAGGCTTAGTTAGTAGTTATTTGCTTTTTAAAGCAAATGCAGATACATTTCCAGGCATTGTCCCTTGAATTTCCACATCAGGGTTCAAGTTACATCCTAGGATTCTTTTACTCTTTTACTCTTTTACAATATGGTAAATTGGCCCCAAGCCTCATATTTTTAAGTTCTTCCATTCTCTGAGAGTTATCAAACTCTCATTTTATATATTTAAGACAGAAAACATGTTCAGTTCTCTCAACCAATACACATGTTTAAGATGGTCACAATGTAATGCCAGGCTTGTTAGTAACCATGCCTCACCTCAAAGAAGCTGAAGTGGACATCTGAGTGTGCATGTCTTCCAGACTCTACATAAGCTAATACTGAAAATAACCATAAAACTCCGGAAAGAAAACCACTAATTCCAAGTGCATGTTCTATATTATTTTTTTAGAATATGACTAAGTAGTTACGACCTATTAAATGTTAATATTAATTCTAACCACATCAATATATTTAAGACCAGAATTTTGCCAATTAATAAATTAAGAAAAGAATAAGAATATATTTTTCATACTCAGTGCAGCATGACATCTTTCTAAGAATATAGATAAGGACCTAAATTTTCTTAAGATGAGAATGACCCATGACAACCCACCTGTGAGAAAATTAATGAAGATTGTAGAGTTGAATACATGTTCTTCTTCTATAGCTAATGAAACCCAATTCCCACATATCACACACACACACACACACACACACACACACACACACACATATCATGCGTCTATATAGTGTGTGTATGAGTGTTTACATAGGGTAGGTAAATTCCAACATATGTAAAATTTAAAATAGTCTCAGATTCTCTGATTTTCAAAGAAGTAAAGCTACAAGGTAATCCCATAAAACATCTACCAAAATAACTAAAATGAAAGTTCTTTAGAGTGTTGATGGTGACACACAGCAGTGGTTACTCTTTTATATGACAGTATAAGATGGTATAATATGTTTAAAAGTTTATATTATCAGTAGTTTTCAACTTTAAACCCAGCTATGCCATGTTTTTAATCATCTTATTGCTGTTGTTTTATTTGTTTGTTCATTTGTCTATTCTTTGAGATTTCCTTAGAGTATTTCTGTATATTTTCTCATTCCCTCAGCTGCACCCAGATCACCCATATTTCTGACTACCCACTCAGTTTCATATTCTTTTGCTCTCTTTTAAAAACCAAAATCAAAAGAACAGAAAAAATACCACTAGAAGGATCCAAGAGGGTGGCGAGCAGCGTGGACCATGTTTAGAAGTGCCAGGAAACGACTCAGGGAATTGCATGGAATTCTGAACCCGGGACACCAAGGTCCCCACCCCACTACAGCAGGAGTACTCCACAGTTCTAAAGGACCAAAATATAAAAAACCTGAGTACCCCTGCACATGGGAGGAGTGGGGATTTCCTCCGACCAGAGCAGCAGCAGCTGCGGCCAAGGTTTGCAGCTGGGAACCCTCTGGCAGAGGCGACTGGCATGGTAACCGGTGGGAATTGCTGCAGGAGAGGGGACTTAGTACAAGATTTGGGCCCTATGACCCTAGCTGAACTCGCCACTTGGCTTGGGCCCTGTGACCCAAGCTCAACTCCTCAGTTCGGCCCCTGAGACCCTAGCTGAGCTCGGTGCACTGTTCAGGCCCAGAGTCCCTAGCTGAGCTTGGCGCACAGTTCTGCCCCTGAGACTGGCTGGACTCGGCAGAAGGTTCGGGCCCTGAGACTCTAGCTGAGCTTGGCGTGTGGTCCCAGCCCTGAAAGTCTGGCTGGACTCGGCATGCGGTCAGGGCCCTGAGACTCTAGATGAACTCAGCGAGCTCAGTGTGCGGTTTGGGCCTGAGACCCTGGTTGGGCTCAGCGCTAACTGGCCTAAGTGTGTGGATTAGGCCCCAAGACACGCTTGGGTCCAGAGACGCAAACCAGACTCAGTGTGTGTGTGGTTTGGGCCCTGTTACACTAAGCTGGACTTTGCAAGTGGTCTGGGTCCCGAAACGCTACCAGAAACCACAGACCAGCGGAGCATTAGAGCTCCGGGACTAAGGAAATCTCAGGGATACAGGGAGTAGAGTGGACATCACACCACCTCTGCCTGACCTGCTTCAGTCTCTAGAGAGCTCCGGTGCTACAAGGGGACCCAGAAATATGCGGACAATTTGGTCTGACCAAACGCACATTTAGAGACCCAGGAAGATTACAGGACCCACAGTACAGGGGAGCTGGGGATCACTGACTGCGAGAGACCAAAACTACAGGACTAACCTCTTGCCATCCAGACCAGTGAAGCATCAGAGCTTCTGGCCTAGGGAAATCATGAAAAAAATGGGTGAATCTATCCTCATACTCCCTCCACCCAACTCTGGAAAGCTACCTGCCAAAACCAGAGATGGTAAGATGACTAAAGGACAGCAAAAGAACCCAAAACAATATGGCGTCTCCAGATCCCAGCTATCCCCAAGAAAACAACTCAGAGAGCTCAAACCCAAGAGAAATATAAGAAAATGGAAGAAACAAATAAAATTCGTAGTCACATGCAGGAAGACACAGCTAAACAGGTGGAAGACATAAAAGAGGTTTCATTCCAGGCATTCAGGGATAGTTTAATATATGGAAATCCATCAATGTAATCTACCATATAAACAAACTGAAAATAAAAAAGCACATGATCGTCTCCTTAGATACAGAGAAAGTATTTGATAAAATCCAATACCCATTCATGTTTAAACTTTTGGAGAGAACAGGGATACAAGGCACATACCTCAACATAATAAAGGCTATATACAGCAAGCCAATAGCCAAAATCAAATTAAATGGTGAGATACTTAAGGAAATTCCTCTAAAATCAGAAACAAGGCAAGGCTACCCACTCTCTCCATATCTCTTCAAAATAGTACTAGAAGTTCTAGGTAGAGCAACAAGAAAACAAAAGGCGATCAAGGGGATCCAAATGGGAAAGGAGGAAGTCAAATTATCCCTATTTGCAGAGGATATAATAGTGCACATAAGTAACCCCCAAAAAATTCTACAAGAGAACTCCTACAGCTGATAAATACCTTCAGCAAATTGGCTCGATAAAAAATTAACTCAAAAAAGTCAGTAGCCTTCCTATATACAAATGGCAATCATGCAGAGGAAGAAATTAGGAAAACAACACCCTTCACCTTAGCTACAAACAATATAAATATTTTAGGAGTTACTCTAACCAAGCAACTTGTTTGAAAGGACTTGTTTGAAAAATTGTCAAAACTCTGAAGAAAGAGATTGAAGGTGACATGAGAAGATGGAATGATCTTCCTTGCTCATGGATCAGGAGAATTAACATAGTAAAAATGGCCATCTTACCAAAAGCAATCTACAGATTCAATGCCATCCCTATCAAAATACCTACACAATTTTTTAAAGACATTGAGAGTTCAATTCTGAACTTCATATGGAAAAACAAAAAACCCAGAATAGCTAAAACAGTCTTGTACAATAAAAGATCATCCGGAGGAATCTCCCAATCTGATCTCAAGCTGTACTATAAAGCAGCAGTAATTAAAACAGCATGGTACTGGCACAGCAATAGGCTGGTTGATCAGTGGAATCGAATCGAAGACCCATATATGAATCCACACACATATGGTCACTTGATTTTTGACAAGGAAGCCAAATTTATTCAATGGAAAAGGGATAGCATTTTCAACAAATGGTGCTGGTCTAACTGGAGGTCTATGTATAAAAAAATGCAACTGGACTCATATTTGTCACCTTGCACAAAACTCAAATCCAAGTGGATCAAAGACCTCAACATAAAACCAGAGACACTAAGTCATTTAGAAGAAAAAGCGGGGAACAGCCTGGAACACATTGGCACAAGAGACAACTTCCTGAACAGAACACCAACAGCCCAGGCCTTAAGGTCAACAATTAATAAATGGAACCTCATGAGGCTGAGAAGCTTCTATAAGGCAGGAGACACTGTCAAAAGAACAAAGCGACAGCCTACAGACTGAGAAAAGATCTTTAACAACCCTACATCTGACAAAGGTCTAATGTCCAAAATATATAAAGAACTCAAGAAATTAAACACCACCAAGTCCAATAACCCAATTGAGAAATGGGGCTCGGAACTAAACAGAGAATTCTCAACAGAGGAATATCAAATGGCTGAGAAACACTTAAAGAAATGCTCAACCTCCTTAGTCATCAGGGAAATAAAAATCAAAATGACTCTGAGTTTCCATCTTACACCCATCAGAATAGATAAGATCAAAAATTCACCTCACTTGCTGGTGAGGATGTGGAGAGAGAGGAATACTCCTTCATTGCTGGTGGGAATGCAAATTAGTACAGCCACTTTGGAAATCTATCTAGTGCTATATCAAAAAACTGGGAATAGGGCTTCCTCAAGACCCAGCTATTCCACTCCTTGGAATATACCCAGAAGATGCTCCAGCACACAAGAACATTTGCTCAACCATGTTCATAACAGCCTTATTCATAATAGCCAGATCATGGAAACAGCCTAATTGTCATTCAGTAGATGGATGGATAAAGAAACTGTGGTATATTTATACTATGGAGTACTATTCAGCTATTAAAAAGAGGGAATTTCTGAAATTTGTTGACAAATGGATTAAACTAGATATGATCATAATGAGTTTACCCAGAAGCAGAAAGAGTCAAATGGTATATACTCACTTATATCTGCACACTATGCCAAGGGGCACATCTCATGAAAGTCTTCACTTACCAGGAAAGTGGGACCGAGGGGAGGACATCCTATTTGGACTCCAAGTGAGAGAAGCATGGGATAATGGGGAAATAGAAGAATCCAGAGGGCCCTAGAAACCTACAAGAAGAACATCATGCTGGGCAGATCTGGGCCCAGGGGTCCTGCTAGAACTATGGCACCAGCCAAGGACAATATATGTAGTAAACTTCGAACCCCTAGCCAGATCTAGCCAATGGACAGGACATTCTCCACAGTTGAGCAGAGAGTGGGATCTGACTTTCACACAATCTCTAGTGCCCCATATTTGACCACGTCCCCTAAATGGGGAGGCCTGGTGGCACTCAGAGGAAGGATAGCAGCCTACTAAGAAGAGACTTGATATCTTCTGAGCATATACAGGGGGAGGAGTTCCTCCTCAGTCACAGTCATAGGGGAGGGAAATAAGGGGAGAATGGGAAGGAGGGAGGAATGGGAGGATACAAGGGATGGGATAATCATTGAGATGTAATATGAATAAATTAATAAAATATATTTTTTAAAAATATCACTAAAACTATGCAGTACAATTTGTGCTGGTGATCTATCCTAGAACATGGGGTCTGCCTTGGTGTGTGGTTGATAAGCTCAGTGTCACTGACTGAAGAGAACTGGTTACTCTAGCCCAGCAACTATCATTTATAAATAGCATCTTGTCTACTGGCAGAATTTTTGTTCATTTTCCCTTCTTCAAGCTGAAGGTTTTATTTGGGGGGGGGTTGCAGAGTGGGAGTCTGCCTTGAACTTTTGCAGGTTTCATTCATTCTGTCATGTTCTCTGTATGTTCATATGTATACCTGCACTTTCATGTCTGGAAAATGTTGTTTTTATAAAATTGTTTACTACCTGTGGCTCCTGCTATCTTTTTGCTCCTCTTCCACATGAATCCTTAAACTGTGAGATGTACATGATAAAGTTCCACACTCTCTGCTTGTTGACCAAATGTGGGTTTCTGTGTTAATTACCATCTACTGTAAGAAGACACTTCTCTGCTGAGTGTTTAGTGATACACAAATCTATGATATACAATAGTAAGAGTCTTTTGTTGCAGTGTTAATATACAAGATAGATTTATAATAGTAAATTTAATAGAAGCCACTCTTCCTATAGCCTACAACCTAAATACTCTCAGGTTCTTGGCCTCATAAACAATATCAACTATACTATACAAACCTTGGGCCCACTCTTCTCTAGGAATACCACAGTTACCACACTTAGGATGGGTCTAGATAGGCTACTTGTGCTCTTCTTCCTCTCATCTGTTATGGTCTCCATAGGAAACCCACACATCTTCTGCCACCACTGCCCCAGCCCTCTCTCCCAGCCCATCACCATTCTCCTAGTACTTGTCTCTATGATTGGCAATGACCCTGAGTCACCCTAGTTCAGCCTCTGCTGCCCTTAAGTTCTTCCTCACAGCATATTTTCATTTCTTTATGAAATTCTTCTTCAATAGTAAGTAATACAAGCATTGCTTCAGCAGTATATGTGTATTAAAATTTTCATAGCAACTCTACCCATTGTCATCTATAACCATCAATAACTCAAATCTATATTCGTAGATGAAGAAAAATAAACAGACACTTAAATAACAAAATACTATAGACCAATGAGGCATGCAAAACATAAATTAATCTTACAAATAAAATAGCAGAAAAATTCAAAAATTGTGGATCAAGTTATAATGATTTCAGACACAGATGAAACAAATCTATGAATCTTGTAAGTACTTGTACTGCGGATGAATACCAAGATAGGAGCTAGAGATTCTAAGAAGAGATAAAATGTATCTTTATGGGGTTTTATTATTCTAGTTCGAGGGAGTCACTTTAAAAATATATTCACAATAACTGAAATAAACTTAAATTACTTTCTTCTTTCCATTTCCTCCCTCTTGCCCTTATGAGCACTCTCTGTCAATCTTCTCCCATGTCTACTCATTCTTAAAATGATAGCCTTTTTATTATTGTCATTACACATGTGTGTGTGTGTGTGTGTGTGTGTGTGTGTGTGTGTGTGAGAGAGAGAGAGAGAGAGAGAGAGAGAGAGAGAGAGAGAGAGAGAGAGAGAGAGAGAGAGGAGAGAACAGATATAACAGATATTTGTGAATATGAATTTTTTTTTTTTTTTTTTTGAGACAGGGTTTCTCTGTGTAGCCTTGGCTATCCTGGACTTGCTTTGTAGATCAAGCTGGCTTTGAACTCACAGTGATCCACCTGGCTCTGCCTCCCGAGTGCTGGGATTAAAGGCGTGAACCACCACTGCCTTCTTTATTGGACAACAAATAAGTTAGCTCCTCCCTGGTTCCTCCCAACATTCATTAATTGACTATTTTTTGTTTTGTTTTGTTTGTTTTATCTAGAAGTATAACTTTTCTCTTCCCCGTTAAGATGTCCATTGTTATTACCTTTGTTCCAGTCTTGTTTACGCAGCCACTTCATGTGTGTTACTGCAACGGCTTTATTTTCCTTTTTTCTTTTTGTGAAGAGCTTTCAGGTAGCTATATTCTTTTGCCCCTATCTCCAAAGGTATTGGTATTACAGAGGCGTGCCACAAGCCTGGACTTACACTTATTTTATGAGCATTTCTTCTTTAGAAAAACCAGAAGGTGTCACCAGAATACATGTTGCTTTAAAATAATTTTTCTTAGCAACTACAGGAGCACAGATTTCTCTCTTCTCTGCATTGTCTTACACAAAGGTATCAACATTATTTTCAATATATGCCTTTAACTTTCTCACATATCTACCAACACAGTTTTCTACATCTGTAAGTCTTTCTTATTTTCTCTCTTTTGTCACTTATCTTATTGCTTAACTTTTTCTTTATACAAAGTTTTCCCACTAAATATACATATCTTCATTCATTAAGCAAAGTCTTCTTTCTCCCTTACTATTTGCTTTTTATTACCAGTGTAGGCTTTGAAGTTTTTCAAACCTACTTTATTTGGGGTTCTGTAACACTTATACCTCTCCTCCAAGCCACCTACCCTAGATAGGAGAGAAAAGAGGTTAATAGGAAGATAAGTAGTCCTTTTTAGACTCAGTTCTTTGGAACGATTACACTGGCATAGTCAGCAGGATTTCAATAGACATGTTGAACAACAAACCAGCAATTCACTAAAGGTGACTGTAATCGCAGCAGCCAGAACCCAGAGCAACAGCCAGAGCCCTGAGTAGCAGCTGGAACCCTAGCAGCAGCCAGAACACCAAACAGCATCCTGAAGCTGGAACCCTAGCAGCAGTTCTCAAAGAGAAACCTGGAACCTCAAAGAGTTTGCTGGAGCAGTTCTCTCTAGGAACATCTTGAAGTGGAGTGATGTATAGCCAAGACCGAAAACTCTGTCTCATATTTTAGGTTCATATATTTGTACATGCTCATATATATATATATATGTGTGTGTGTGTGTGTGTGTGTGTGTGTGTGTGTGTGTGTGTGTGTGTATACATATATGTGTGTATGTATATATGTATGTGTGTGTGTGTATATATATATACACACACACACATACATATTCTGAGTCCATACTAGGATGTTTATCAATTGGAAAAGACCATGACCCACAAGAGGTGGTTCCTCTTCCAGTGGAAAAAAATCACCTGTTCTCTCACAAGTCTGTTTTCAGCTGAAAAATACTGCACATCTTATACAAGTCTGTTTCACATGCCAAATTTGGGATCAAAACAAAAACATGTTTACATCCACTGCATACCAGTGTCTAGTCCAACTGTAAACTTGTGTGCATTTAAAGAAGCAACCTTATTTAGCTACTCTATTATAGATTGCATGTTCATAGTAATAATAACACCATAATGTATAAATTTTACTCTGGACTTAGTGAAAATATATACAGAATAAAAATGTATTTCTAAAGCTTGTAGAAAAATATGAAGTTGAGGTATACTAGGATATCCCAGGAAGGGATGGTATGTTGACTGCTTTATACATAGCCAATCATGTAATCATCCTTGCTTTCAAAACAAAGGTTTTATATCACCAAGAGGAAAAGGTCCTGGAGAAAGTTAGATTAGTTGAAACCTAGGGAAGCGTAAGCCAGATAGGGCATGAGCTTGACCTTTTCTCCTATTACTGGCCCTTTGCATCTCTTATATCTGGATAAATATTTGTAATATTTGAAATTGTAATTAACATAAATTTAAGCAAATTAATAATAATCTGTGTTCAATGAGACACACAAACAAAGCATGAAGATGACGTCAGGGGAACCCTGATTTCTAACCTGTAAATCATAGAAACAACTCATATCCTTGAACTTCCACTTGGCCTCTGACATTGGAGAGGATATTTTTTGACTGAGATTTTAGCCTATAAAGGTATATTAAATTTTAATTAAATTTTAGGCTGTCCAGATGAGATAAGCCTTAACTTTCAGAATTTGAGGTAAAAACCCTCTATAATTTTTGGTGACTAGAGAAGGGTAACCATGTGTATGTGTTATGAAAGTATTTCCCATAGTGAAGAAAAATATGAACATAAAATAACCAGCAAGAATTTTCTGAAATCTCACTGTGTATTGACCCATGACTATCAAAGTAAGAAATAGATGTTTGCCTTCTAAGGACACTGATACTCTAAGGCAGCATCTCCAAGTAAGAAAGAATAAACATATCTTAAATATGAAAAGTCGGCTTATGACTTCTCCTCATGATATTCTCAAGCTGAATATGCCAGAACACAGATTAGAGTATAACAGGGGAAAATGAGATACGAGTCATGAGCCTCGGGATTTTCTAAAGAGAAAATACAATGATGACTCAGGGGAAAAATCAAATTGTACTAGGCTAAAATGCAAAATTTGCACATGTGAACATTTAGTTGGCAAAAAGGTTAAGGCTAGAAAAGGGAGTACATTATTATCACAGAGGCTGAAAAACTAAGTAGACATTGAACAATTAACAAACACCAGCTCTCCTTTTTATTCGAAGATGGTATTATATGGTCATGTACATGATGATGATAGAGGGGACCAGGTGATTTGATTAGTTCAAGGTATTACACATCATTAAGGTATGCCATTTCCTGGTGGTATTTGTATTTTAATATTTTATTAATTTATTCATATTACATCTACATTGTTAGCCTATCCCTTGTATCAGCCTATTCCTCCCTCCCTCCCATTTTCCCCTACTCCCTTCCCCTATGTTTGTGACTGAGGGGGACCTCCCCCCCTGTATATGCTCATAGGGTATCAAGTCTCTTCTTGGTAGCCTGCTATCCTTCTACTGAGTGCCACCAGGCCTCCCCATCAAGGGGATGTGGTCAAAAATGGGGCACCAGAATTCATGTGAAAGTCAGTCCGCACTCTCCACTCAACAGTCAAGAATGTCCTGTCCATCAGCTAGATCTGGGTACGGGTTTGGAGTTTACTTCCCGTATTGTTGTTGGCTGGTATCATAGTTTGACCAGGACCCCTTGGCGCAGATCTCCCCTTCATAATGTTCTTCTCATAGGTTTCTAGGAGCCTCTGGATCCTTCTATTTCCCCATTTTCCCATGCTTCTCTCACCTAAAGTTCCAGTAGGATGTCCTCCCCTCTGACCCACTTTCCTGGTAAGTGAAGACTTTCATGGGACTGGACAGAGGTCCTGGTGGTATTTGTAAGACAGAGTGTTAGAGTTGACCAGACACATTCTTCTTGCCATAGTAATTGTGGCAACTTGAGAAACTCTGGTGAAAAGGCTATAATCTGAATTCTTCATTGGTCTGAATTCTATATTTATCTTTATGCAACAATTGGCATGTAGCATGAACTCAAGATATAAATTTTATTGAATTTCCAATGAGCTCTCCAAATTGTTTATTTCTATAATGCTAACTCGACCAAATTAAGACCAAATTTTCTAGAAACTTAAAGGAAAAGAATAATGATAGTATATTTACTGAAGAAGCACTTAAGGCTGTAGTAGTAAGAAAAAAGGGACATTGGCTTTGATAAGTAATATGGTTGTGAGGGACTGACCTGATGAATCAGTGGTAAAAACAAATGCTGCTAAATCTTATGATCTAGTTTTGATCACAGGCCTCACATGGTAGAAGTACAGAATTGACTTCAAGATTTCCTCTTACAACCACATAAGCATCATGACACACATGAATTTAGTCCCACAACATAAAGATGAAATAAAAATATTTTTGTTACAATCTGAAAATAAATGGGTACAGGTGACTATACATCAGGAAATACAGATCTTAGTATCTAAGGAAGATGAGAGCATTAGGAAGCAAAGGAAGCATTATTGAGCATACTGTCCAACAATATTAAAGTAACACCAAGAGTGACAAAGCGACAGTCTCCTGTTATCCTTTCTTATGTATCTTACCTAGGATATAAAGCAAAGGTCAGCACCAGATCCCTCCCTCCTCTATTCTCAAGTACTACACACTGCCAGGAAATACCATGTAGACATACTATTATTAGAAACCATTAATCCTAAATGACGGTGGATTCCCACGAATCTCTTTTATCATAAATCTTTCTTCTTGTATATCCATAATTACCCCATACCTTAGTAATCCTCCAGTCTCCTGCTGAACTCTATTCCACACAATCTCAGCAGAGTGTCTGTCTCTAGAGCTAAAAAGATCATTCCCTTATAAATAGTTTCCACAGTCTACTAACTGGAGTTCACACATAGTCCTTCATACTCCTCTCTCTCCATATTCATTGTAGCTGTTCACTTTGCCTGAACCATTTGACATGAAGTTTTTGGGAAAACTCCCTATCATGCTAGTTTTCCTCTCATCATTGTATTCCTTGCTTAAACTCTAGTCATTCTTTTAACCTTTGGTCTCTAAGTAAGCTGAAAACATTGTTGAGTTGTCTTTCTCTTATAACTTCCATGCAATCTTCATTTTAGTCATAGAAAAGGAGTGGTAGCTTTCTACTAAGCCTATTGCCACATGTATCTATCTATTCTGTAAGCTGTTCTTACTCAGATCACTAAAGAACTAGACATAATCTTAATACCTCTTTATAGCAATTGAATGTGTTCAATATTTTTCTTGACCTCTCACTGTCTCTTCTCGGCATTATCCTGAAATGGTGTCAGTCTCAAGACTTGCCCATTCAGTCCGCCATCCTCAGTATTCAATCTATATAAATAGAGTCTCATTTCTCTGAATGAATAGTATGCATATGCTGTTGCTGGCACCCAGACCTGTATTGTATGTCCAGATCTTTTCCTTAAGATACAAAACCATAATAAATTGTTGAGTCCTCAAATCCAACATGCCAAGAAATAAAAACTCTGTTTTTATTTTAAAATCCATTAGTCCCGTATTCTCTTAATTAATTAGCATCTGGACCAATCTTGTGGTGGTCTATTTTTAAATCAACTTTGGCAGAATATATGTTTTCCTACATTTGCCCCTAGGGTCATACCATTTTCATCTGTGCCAGTCTCAGTTATTGTCATTGATATCAACATCTCTGTGTATAGCAAATAGGAGTACCAAAAGGTTAATAGTTCCTTCTTTTGACCAATGGTTGATGGGAGATGGTTTATGATTATCCTAACATCCATTCTCCTTGGGTGGAATTCATTTACATGTGTCTGTTATCATAGTTATAAAGGACATGTTCTCTACTGTCTTCTAAAGTTTCTCAGCAGGATTAAGTGCCAGTTGCCCACAGTGGTAATTTGCATGAAAATATGCCCTTTATTCACTGAAATATCTTCTTTGCTTTATTTCTTCATTTTCCTGATGGTATTTTCTTTCTTTCCAAATTAAACTTCGACCACTTGAATTCTCATCTCAGAGTCTGATTCTAAAAACCCAAGCAAAGACAGATTTCCTCTGAATATAGAGTCAAAATTCGATTTGCGTTAGTAACTATATCCAGATTCTACCCACATTGTTTCTACTTTGTTTTACATTTCCACATTTTTTTTTTGGCCTGGAAAATTCCATAGATTCTTTTTTTGTTCATGTTTCTATACCTGCCTAACTTGACATCTACTCTTCATGCTGATATATATATTTATAGCCCTCAGTGCCATTTCTTGGCATTATCCTGAAATGGTGGCGATCTCAAGAGTTGGCCCTTAAAGAACATATGCACATGTTCTTCAACACGCTTCTGTGTGTGTATTCTTCGTTTTGATTGACACATGGCCATTATGGAATAACAACACTTCAGTAGAAATGTTCTCCTTCTGATGCTCCTCTGGCTGACTCCTTTCATTGACTCCTATCACTCAAAAGGAAAGTTCTGACTTCTTATCAATGAATGTAATCTCTATCATTATATTTCCCTGCCTGCCTGTATTTTAAATCACACTTGTTCCACTTGATTTGTTTCATTCCAAAACCACTAGCTGCACTGATATCTCACTATCAACCCTTTCCTCTCCCATGTTTCTAAATAGCCAAATAACATTCCTGAGCCATCTATTCTAGAAAGATCCCCTATGCTCCTTTTAACCTGTCTTTCAGGGCATCATCTATCATGTCTCAGTGTAATATGTTCTCAGCCAAATCTCATTTTCTAGTATTTGGATACAATGCTAAATGCCAAAATTCTTTCATTTTATTATCTACATATCACTACTTTGCCATATTACTTTATACTTTCCAGGGATTTGATTATTGGCTCTGGATAGCACAATTGTCCATAGGGATCTCCACATTTGCAATTCTTCATTTTTTGAATGCTCATGATACAATTCTTCCAATGTTAATTTTTAATAAGTTAATTTTTGCAAATGTATCTGAGTCGTTCTCCAGTAACCTACTCTGGTCATCTGTTCAAGTTTTATCAAATTAAATTACATTTTCATTCAATACCAGAGCCAAAGTCCTCTTCATATTTGTATGCATCTGTACATGTCTTTGACTGAGATGAATCTGCTCAACTAATAACCAATCAAGTTTTATCACAAATATAACTGTTCTTTAGTGCATGCTCCAATCTCTCCCCCTCCCTACTGGAAAGCAATTTCTCCTAATGATGTCTCCTGGCACCTGGAAATGTTTCCCTCATAACATTTACTACATAGCCTTGTAATTATTTGTAAGAACTTTATGGGCTGGTTTTTTCTCATCTTAATATTCGATGTACAGCAAATAATCAAGGAAGAATTTTTGAGAATGCCTGACTCAGTATACAAATTAATGGAAAGGAAAACTAGTGTTTAATCCAGATGAAGACAGTCATAGGGAAGCCAGCATGTTGATCATAGTGCAGCTGAGGCTTAGAAGTGGGTCTCTCCTTCCTAAGGAAAGTGTATTTCTGCCTCTGAATATGAGTTTTAAATCAAAATCTAGGTGGAGTAAAAAAAAAAAAAACAGAGGTTCAAAGTAAAGACATAGAAAGAACAAAGGTTGGTAGGGAGGAACACATAACAGAGACTGGGAGGTCAGGATGAGACACATTCTCCAGACCTTGCCTTCCAAATCAGAGGGAGTTTGTTCTGAATTGAAGTTTGCTGATGAAAGTCCAAAGTTATATTCAAGACTGATAGGCTAACACGTTGGCTTCCATGACTCTGGAATATTAGAATGATATAGATTGAAATGCTTAGTCACCTATGGCTATATTTATTCATTTGAAATGACGTTTATGACTCATCCCTTTGGCTGACCTAGCATCCTTTCATCTGTCACGTAAATTCTTAGGAGACAATTATCTTACACAAACAAAACAAAACAAAAGCCATCATGGTCAGAGCAAACAACAAAAGAGATTTACATGTTGTTGTTGCCTGGTGACCTGATGCTCCCACCGATGTATTTAGTAAATGTTCCAATTTATGACTTTCTTTTATTTTGTCATATAAAACATTAATTACTTAATTCTCACAATGGCAAAAGTCATCCAGGGCATCCTGAATCCACATTACTCAATTGTGGTCATTCATACTTGGCTCTGAGGTGAGTATCTCCCATTTTCTTTGAGCAATAGCTGCATTTTGACTCACAGTTTTATGGAAATTGCATGACTTATTCTTATACATATTCTCCATGCTCAGTGTCCACTCATGTAACACTCACGGTAACTTAAGGGACAAAGAGTAAGTCTTCTTCCTCTCAGAAGCACTTTGCTTTCAACATCATACATTCCCTGTAGGCACCCGGGATTTAAACCTCCAGCCAGAGTTGCTGCACATTGTATTAAGTTAGAGAAGGAAACCAGTCAAGAGCAATAATAGAATTAAGCCTTCTAGGTCTCAGGTAGAAAAGTAATTTTCCAAAATGAAGCAAATTATGTAATGGATGGTTGACGCTGGCTGGTCATTTTAGGAGCCAGATGGATGGCGATGCATCCTCTGTCTTTCAGGTGAGTTTTCCTGCTCTGAACATCTGTCTGCTGACAGCAAAAATATGTTCCATTCAGTCTGAGAAGTGTGAGCTAGTCACAGTTCTAAAGAGAGGGAAGAATTCCATAAAATAAGCTCATCATTTCAGCTTTGCAACAAAAGATGTAGGGACTTAAAGGAAACAGGATTGCCCAAGGAACAAAACGAGATGCATAGGTAACACAAATGCACAGTTTTAGATTAAATCTGAAGCCAACTGGATGAGACTATGGAGCAGTTGGCCATGCTCATAACTGGACAGTTATGAGTGCTTCTCACTATATTCCTCTGTCCTATCACTCACCCAGTAGGAACTACAAAAATACCTCATTATACCTAAGGACTGCAAGAATTAACCTCTTCCTTGGAAAAATTCTGCCTGTCTTCTGTGATAGGTTTCCCATTAAAAATTCACCAGTAGGAGAGAGTTTTGGAAAGACATAAGAAAATCTGTCCAGTAACTTTCATTAATCAAAACACAGGAACATTATTTACTCATCCCCCAGAGTGACACGTTTGTGCCCTATCCCACAGTTTAATACCTTGCCTTCCTTCTCCTCCCTATCACCTCCTTACTATAAGGAGCACAATTTCCTCAGAGCCATCAAACACATCACACCTCAGCATCAGCCTGTACAAGGATGTTTTTTAAAAGACAGTGTCTGAATATGACAAATGACATCAGCCCCGTGTTTGGCAGGGTCACAGCCAAAGCTGAATCTGATATTTACAGTATGCTTTATAAAACCACAAACATCTTCCTAAGTCCTATGGGATGTCATGTCACAGGGAACATATGCAATTAATCTCCCAGCCTGACATTTATCACCTTTTCCTCGGGCAGGCCTCTCCCAGCAACAGTTAAGTAGCCATTGCTGGAGCAGCAAGCTATCAGAAAGAGTCACATGCTGGGCTTGTATGGTTTGGCATTAATGGAACACTTGAATCAGCAGTGTCATAGAGTAGTGAGCCTTGAAAAGGGGCTCACACGTACCCAGTTGTGTCACAAAATCTTTCCTCACCAGAATAAAACATTCACTGCTTGGATTAGATGCCTTCTCTCGGAACTAGCTGCCATCAGTTTTTAAGCCTTATATAATTTTGCCTTAATTTAGCTCTAAAATGACCATTTATTTCAAGACTTGAATACACTGAAATTGCAGAAGCAGAAGTTTCAATCCTGGAAACCACGGGGCTTAATCTCTACAATTACCCAAATCAAGGCAGTGCTAACGAAATGATCTGAGTGGCTAACTAAAGTTTATAAGAAAAATGTTCCAAGCTAGATCTCTATAATCAACCTATATTGATACACTGTACTCATATTCCAACTCCAAGTCTTACCTTCCCTAAGGGGCATGACAAAGACCACACCCTGGGATGTCTAAGTAACATTTCTCTGTCCAAGAAGACCTCAGAGCTAAGATCTCACTTATACATCCAGCAACTTGATGACACTGAAAATGGCCAAACATGGTTCACTGAGACAAGTAGAGCTTTCTCCTTTCAGATTAAGCAATTCCTTTAGCAGAGACTTCCAACTGTGACCCACAACAAGATTGACATTTGCTTAGGATACTTCCCCATGAACCAATATCCATATCCATATATATATATATATATATATATATATATATATATATATATATGTTAGTTTTAAATTCCAAACATTTCTGATAATTAAGAAAGTTTATCAGTAAATTAGCATATTTTTATTAGAACTATTGATTCCACTGTATATCAGCATTAAATCTTTTACACACGGTAGTATTTCCTTATCCATAATAGGGTAATTTTAACAAATTTTGGAGTGTTGCAACTCTGTGCTCTACGTATGCTAGCCCAGTCTTCCAACTAAAACAGGTTGTCATTTACTGATTTCCTTCGCTTCTGTAGTCTTCATCATCCTTCCTTTTAAAATGTGGTTTTGTTCCCATATATTTTTCCTTACATTTTTTCATCTAGCCACTGTTTTTGCACAGAATAGTTCCAGTGTCCTTGTCAGGTACACATTTAGTCGTGATCAGAAACAGAAGTATTAGGGTATCTGGTTAAGGTCTGTTCGTGTTTAGACCTAGGACTTGAGTCTAGTTTTGTGATGCTGCAGAAGCCACCCGAATTCCTCCCCTACCCCTAACATACCGTGCTTCCAGCAGTACCTGCAGAAAGCAGCAAGGGCAGGATCCTTCAAACTGGGATCCGACCTGTGTCCCCAACCTTGACAACTCCTCATATGGGAAGACCAAAGTTGCCTGAGTCCTCAAGGCTGAGTCTTCTCATGTATACGATGGAAGTTTTTGTTCTACTCGAAAGTAGAACTCCTCAAATGAACTATACAAGCTACTACAGATCATGTTAAGTGGCTCCAGTGCAACGGAACCCTCTCCTAACCGGAATTACCCATCTGCTTCACAATGCCAATAGGGTGAGGATGGAAAAGCCTCATATAAATGTTGATCCTGTTTGTAATTTCCTGATGGATTTCAACACTCTTCTATCATAGGACATTAAAAATCTCTTCAGAGGTCACAGACCTGGTCTTAGATAATCTATGTCCCACAACCATTCCCCCATATGTGACTAATGGTCTCAAGTAACTAAAAAGTACTCAGAAGTTTGAGAATGAATAAAAAAAAAAAGGCCACCCTGATGACACTTGTCACTTAGAGTAAGGCCTGGAAAACAGTTAAAGAATTTTTGGGTTAATGTTTGTGAGTATAATACCACAAGATTTTAAGGTAGAAAAAGCATCCAAGGAGCACCAGTCTCAGTCTTAAAACATGAGAATGGATGACCAGAGAAACAAAAGAAATGATCAGAGCCACAGATCAGTGCCATTTTCTTGGTCTCTAGGCGCAATCCTATATAATATCCAAAACTCCTTAAGTACAGGACCAAAAATAGAAAACTTCACTTTACAATGGGTAATTTATCTTTTCCAGGGAATGAAAACCTCTACATGGTATATGATAAGTACGTGAGATTTTTTTTCTTTTCAAAATCATAAACATGCTATGCATCAGTGCTTCCTCTAATCATACTGACAGTGGCGATCAATGCCTTTTTACAGAGATTTGTGGAAACCACAAAGAGTCAAGCATTGCTACTATGGAGATAAATGTCCTTGAAGGCTCTCAGCCTTAGCTCACCACTAAATGCCTCCTTGGAGGATGCTTTATTTTATCCCACGTTATTACTGAAACGGGGCAGTGGTTCAGTACTGACTTAAGAAAGTGTCCAAGGTGGCGTATCAGTACCTCACTTTATGATTCCTGTGAAAGGAAGCTCTTTCTCAAGTAATCTTTCTTGTCCTCTTGACCTAGTCATGATTCTTCAGTCAATTAGCTCATGGCATCTGTTCAGTCCTTTGAAAACAACATTAAGCCACAATGATTTGACATTTAATCCTGGTTGCTCTCTCTCTACATAAAGGAAGGGATGTGCTTTCTTTGGCTTACCCAGTTCTCTAGCCTCTCTTCCTGATGTGTTCAATGTCCACTCACAAGTCACATCATGATGGGATGAAATGTTTGCAAGGTTGTTAGCTATTTCAGCAAGAGGAGTGCAACATACATAGCATGTCTCACTTAGAAAGGTGTTAGTTGCTCCATCCTCCACAGGTTTTGCTCAGCTGAGAGAATGCCATGCTAGTCTAAGACAAAGGCAAGATGTAGTCTGTGCTGATAAATAAGCAAAAATCACAAAAGATAGAACAAGAAAACTTGCTGTTTAGGTACTTAACCTATCCAAATTTCTAGGTCTTCCTATAGGTAGTAACATCAGGAACCTCCTTATTTGCTGGAGAGACAACCTGCTTTAGAGAATTCCACCCTCCAGACAGGACAGTTAAGAAGCTGAGATGTTCTCTTCTCCTGAAGGGAGAATTTTGCCTCTTCCCAACCTGGTTAGTGACCCTAGTGTCAGAGAACTTAATGACATGTGACATTTTCAGGCACTCCTTGTATATAATACCTGTGCCTTTCCTTCCTTCAGATAAATGATGAGGATTAGACCAAGGATCAGAGATGTACTGGTCTCTCAGCCTTTCACAGTGATATCACTTTGCTTCTTCTTCAAGCAAAACAATTAAATCCCAAAGGGAAAATTATCCTCTGTGGCTAATGCACACAGTGGTTCCTTAATCATATGTGTGGATTCATAATGATGCTACTTATACTAAGAGGGACACTAATGAATACATTTGCTACTGAAAATAAGAGGTAGCTGTGATTTTATAACCCTATTAAATATCTATATTTTATATGTCACATATTTTTTCTTTATGAGATGACCTGAGCCACATGTTCATTTTTATAGCTTCATAGAGAAATAAGAAAATAGAACTATAACTTTTCATTTTTTGTACCATGTGCAATAGGTCAGGGAATAATCAAATGCATCAAAAAATGCCCTCTTTATTTTGATCTGGAAAGGAGAGATTATTATTGTTTACTAAATTTTACTCAAAAGAGCCACTTATATTCTGTGGGCATTTGAGTGAAATAGAAAACCAATACTCCTCCAAAACGTTTATTCAAATAAAACTATTCGTTTAATGCTATAGTATTTTCTAAGTGGCTTTTGCCATTTACTACTCCAAATAGAAGTGGCTAAAAGTGAGCCAACAAATGCGTTGAGACTCAGAGATAACATGGAAACCACGGTCTAATTGTAAACAGACAAATACTGAAAACACAAGAAGTAGATGAACATTCATTTGGATGCCGTTTCCCCAAATGCCTTAATAATCGACTCAACTTCCTTGTTCTGAAGGAAAGCAACAGAGGAATTGAAAGAGTGACATAAAGGAAGCGGTGCAACAGAAGGTAGTTCGAAGAGGAGAGGGTGTAAAAACACTCAGGTATAAACATTCAGTAGGATTTTTAAACTGCATGTGTGCACGTCTCAAATGCACTGAAAAGCCATTCGTTGTTTTTGTTTGTTTCATTGTTTGTTTTATATAAGCATGAAGTGTAGCCATTGCAGGCTAGATATCAAATGTAGTCACGGCCCTTTGCTTGGAGAAGGATGTTAAATGTGCCTGCTCAGTTGGAAAAAGTCCAATTTCCAAAGGATGCTGATGGGGAAATAATCCTTAAGTGCTACTATCTCTCTCTCTCTCTCTCTCTCTCTCTCTCTCTCTCTCTCTCTCTCTCTCTTTCTCTCTCACACTAACACACACACACACACACACACACACACACGCACGCATGCACCAGATCGCATTAGCTTCCTCATAGTGCTCAGAAAGGTTTCTTTTCAGTTGATGCCATATATATCCTACATCTCATGGGCAAGTTGTCCAATCACAGACTCCCGATACTCATTAGCAGTAACTGACTTTCGTGTTTAGAAATGATGACTTGAATTTCTATCCACTTCTTAGATGATGACTAGGTTTCAGGTCTCCAAACTACGTCCTGTAGAGCACGTTTTATTACATACAGAAATCCTTGAAAAATATTGCCCAAACTTCTACAAAGATCTAGTCTCACTTTCATGTTTAAAATATACTACTACTACGATCAAGAATTTTAAACTATACATCTAATGAGTTAACTTTTCCCACTTGCTATCAAACCTCCACAGTATTTAAACTGTTTGAATTCATTGGTATGGATAGCCACAAGAAATGCTATGGTCTTCTGTTGAAGAACATTTAATTCTACTGACAGATAAAAGGAAATGCCAAGCAAGCTTTGTCCTTTATAGTGTCAAATTCTTTACGTGTTGTAGAAATATTATGACTAGTATGTAGAAAGAATAGGTTATAGACGTCACATCATTTTTTAATTTTAATACTTTCATACAGCCTTCTTTGCAATGCTATTTCATCCAATAAGATGTTTATCACATATAAGACAATAAAATGCCTACTATATCTATGAGATTTTGCTGGTCCCTGTGGAAGATTTTTAAAAGTCAATAAAGAGCAAAGTCCCTTTGACAAAAGTACACAAGATACGTGTACACCTGCACACATAGAATAAAAAACAAAACATAAAATAGTAACCTTCCTATAAGGAGAATTCACAGTCAGCAGTGAGGAGAATGGGGAAGTCTCTGCCTTCTTCTTAATATTCTGACCTTTTGCTTTAATAGAAGTGATCATTACCACCTTGATCAGGTATTATAGTAACAGTACTCTGCCTATATCAATCAGTCATTCATTGCTGTTTTCTCCATTTTTCTCTCCCATTGTCCTGCTGAGCTACATATAACAAAATATGATATGCATGTAGCTTAAAAATCAACTTACGTTGATTTCTCAGAGTTTGAAAATCCAAACTGGGATGTCCAAGATCCAGACATAGCAGATACCCAGACACTTAAGGGTCTGTATGTATATATATATATATATATATATATATATATATATATATATATATATATATATATATATACACATCATATGTTGTCATATAGAGAAGACAAGGCATCCCTCCTGGGGTTTTCTTTCTGAGGCACTAAGCCTATTGATGGAGACTTTGCTCTCACAGACTAATCTCCTTGGTTGTCCCACCTCCTACTATCATTACATGATACGAACATAGCATTATAATAGTGTTATCTCAACTCCTTTGACTTTTCACTCAATCAAAATAAAGTCATCATACTTCAATAACAGCTATTTTTCTAGGCAAATAAGAACAAAGTCAGACTGCAAAGTATCTCCCTGAAACCACTTATCTAAGAAGAGGGGGGAAATTGGGAGGGAAGAGGGAGGGAAGGAGGGAGAGAGAGAGAGAGAGAGAGAGACAGACAGACAGACAGACAGACAGACAGACAGACAGAGAGACAGAGAGAGAAGATATTGGTATCATGGTGTTGTAAGTGATGAGACAAGAGGATAACCAGCTGGGCGAAGGGTTTTCTGGTTCTTGTAATACTTGAGACCAATCTAGAATGAAAAGTAGAAAAGGCCAATGAGCTAATTGGGAAAATGGAAGGAAGATCAGCACTGCCATAATAGAACCCTTTTTTTTTTTGTAGTGGAAGCTTTTGTTGTGTTGTGTGGGTGTGTTTTTGTTTTGATCCCATGTGTGGGAGGTGAAATTGTCTTTATCTTGCCAATAGCTAGTAACTGCCTCCTGAGAGGGCACATGATCTTTGTCAGCTAGAGACCTCTTGTGCAGGTGTGTGGTCCTTGCCCGTTGGAAAACATTCTGGTGTGGACTCTGCAAGGATATAAATAGGAGGTCCCAAACAGAGAGGCATGGCTCTGCATTGCTTCACTTCGCTTTAAGGTGCTCCTAGTGAGAAAAGCTCCAGGGGAAAACTTTTAAGAGGCGGCTGTTGGTCCCTGTTGTTACTTATGCTGCTGCTTCCAGCTACTGGGTTTAATGTTTATCTTGACTGCTGGAATTCTGAATATGAAGAGTGTAATTGTCACAAAGACCTGAGTCTAAATTTGTCTACATCTCCTGTCCCTACTAACCTTCTTTCTCTCCTACCTAGGGTCAGAGGGTTAGGAGGGAGGTAGAGGCATTAAGAGACTCCAAATAAAGTAGGTTTTAAAAGAATAGAAAGCCTACACTTTGTTAAGGAAATCTAGGTATTTACAAACTACTCAAGAAAAATGTAAAGAAATAATGAAAATGGCATCTCACTAGGCTATAAAGCCTTCTTTATATCAATGAGACTTTCCACATAATTTTGAGGAGCTTTGGTTTCACACTAAGAATTGTCATCTACTAGTGAATTTTAGGAAGAGAGAATGGCAGGGCAAGGGACAGGTTGTGGAACAAACATGTAGTAGCTTTTTCTAAGATGCAAAAGCTTAGGGTTGTGTGCCTTCTCTGAGTGATGATGCTCTAAGAAGTAAACTAAAAGTGCCAAGAATAAATGTGAATACCAACTCATCAAACAAGTCTTATGACTTATGTACAATACTCCATAGAGGCTCAGTTCCACCTTTTTATTGATTTTACTTCTACAACTCTATTTGAAATATTTGAGGTGACACAGCCCTCAGCTAAGACAAGGACATGACTCCTACCTAGGTCTGAGACAGGCTCACACTAACAAAGGCTGTTCTCATTCCTTTTTCAAAATTACACGTTTGTTTTCTATCAGACCTAAGAGCAAAATAAACAAAGGTGCTGAGTACCTATGTAGCACCATTGTCAGCCATAATGTCCTTATATATTTTCCTTCCAAACTGTTCAAAATTGATCTTGTCTTACATGACTCACAGTATTACAGTTTGATCCACAGGACAGTGCTCTTTGTTCTTTCTGGGCGTTCTGGCTACTCTCTGACCACCATGTAAATTCTCACTCACTTAGAATTTCACGCTTTGTTTCAGATATTGCTCATCCATGCCTTACTGGGTTGGTGTCTCTTCATTTCATGGTTGTCTGCCACTCTCCATTGGTCGTCTCTCATTGTCCCCAAATTAAATTCAATAAAAGTACTTTTATTGTTTGGAACGGAGGACTAAAAACATGATAAAGGTATTTTGAGTGTAGACTTTAAATGTAATTCAGAAATGAAATCAAAGTTGTTTGAACTTTAAAACCTTTTCCTTCCTCTCTCTTTTTTATGTTTTTATTTTTGGAAGAAAATTTAAAAATGAATACCTGGAATGCTCTATAATATCTTTAAAAGAAGCAATTTAATCAAAAATCAGAGAGCTTCTAGTTAATTTAATTCCCCCAAGACTCACATTCCTTCCAAATTGCGCACTTCAAAACTACAGAAGCAAAGAATGTTAGATGCCCTCTGAGGATGCCTGAAGAGAAGGGGAAAAAGGTCCATGAAAGAAAATGAAAGTAAAAGCTAATTTATGGAGAGAAAAGAGAAAATAGTGAGGAAGTTTCAATTAATCTGTGATTGATTTAGCACTTAAGACCAATTGTTAAGAAGAAAAGCAATATTAGCATTTAATTAATTATTTAGGAGCCGTTGAAAGGGATATATTATGTAGTGTACCAAACCTATAGCCTGCCTGAAGAATGGATTGAAATCCCTAGGAGGTTGCTGATGTGGAAAATATATATATATATAAAGTATGAAGTACCAAAGGAACACTTTAATTCCAAGTTTAAAGATGAAAGAATAAAAATGCATAATGGAGGAGGCTGGGGAGAAGGAACAGTCAGCAAAGTGCGTGCTGCACAAGCATGAGGACCTGAATTCAGCTTCCCAGTACTCATGGAAAAAGACTGGAATGGTGGTAGGTTTTTCAATCCCAGTGCTGGGCAGATAGATACAGGAGAATCCCTGCAGTTCGCTGGACAGCTATCCTAGGCCAGAGAATGAGTTCTGGGCTCAGCCTGATGCCCTGTCTCAGTAAGGTGAAGTGGAGAATGATTGACTGATTGAGGAAGATACCCATTGTTGGTCTCTGGTATCTACAAGCAAGCACATGCAAATGAACATGTACAGACACATGCAAATGCACACATGCATATGGCCTCCTCACATGCATGCATATTCAAAGAAAAACATGTATATATGTATATATGCATACATAAAATAGAAAATATACAATGGAGACACATCTATGTGTATGTGTGTGTGTGTATATATATATATATATATATATATATATATATATATATATATAAATATAATTAGCTACATACAGTTTTATGGACCTGGATAACCTAAAGGCATGGACAAGAGGTTTTAAGAATCTAATAATCTATAGCAAGCATCTACTTACTTCTAAACTATCAGAGTTTCCAGACATTGTGGTCTTTAATAAATCTAACTCAGGTTATATTACCATACGAGCCACAGTAATTAGGAAATTATTATTAAAACATTCTATAGCATTTTCTGATGGAATAAGTGGGAGAACAATGACAAAGTAAAACTGTTAGGGTGTCTATGATCTTTTCTGAATAAATGGGGCTATTTTAACAAT
This sequence comes from Acomys minous, assembly GCF_964271855.1. Taxonomy (NCBI): domain Eukaryota; kingdom Metazoa; phylum Chordata; class Mammalia; order Rodentia; family Muridae; genus Acomys; species Acomys minous. The sequence continues at coordinate 52,208,041 of NC_140492.1, forward strand.
TCAGGTCATTTTCAACCCTACTGTTGATTGGGAAATCTTGCTCTAGGCATGTAAACATGTGAAAGTCTTTTTTTGTTGTTGTTGTTCTTTTTTCTAAATTTATATGCCTATCTGTCCCTCTATCTCTCTACCTAGCTATTTGTTAATGTGTCCACATGCCAATTTCTCTGTCATAGGCACTCAGAGCTGGGCAAGGAAAAAAAACACAGGATTTGTCTAGGCACATTACTCCTGGGACATAGCTCCTATGTCCACTTAAATTTTTCTCTGAGAAAATTCAATCTGCAGATTCAATCTTGCCCAACATTATGTCTCTTCATTGTAAAGTCATTCCTGTGCCAATTAAACAGATTAGAGCATGTTTCCTCTCAAGCTGTTTTTAGTTCAATGACCATTTAGCCACCCATGCTTTTCAATAACACACATTGAAAAGCACACACAAGCCCTGTTCCAAACACTTTAGATGCATTTAAGATTATAGTACTGGACAAGAGCTGTTGGTTGTATATTGGCATTATTATTTTCACTCCTCGGATGATGACACAAAAGTTGAACTATGCAACTTGCTAAGGATCCCAGAGACTAGAAATACCAAATTCAGACTAAAATATAGATGGCAACTATATAGCCCAAATTCTAAGCATTGTGCTAATAAATTGATGCTTTGTCATAAGGTTTAAAAAAAAAACGTAATGTCTGAATTACTGAGTTTTAGGATAATCTATTTTACCTCTGTTTTGGAATTAAATTACACCCAAATGCACAGTTCTGTGTCTTCCACATGGGCCGGTCACTATTTGCTTTTTTATTTCCTTTCCTTACCTGTCAGCATACTATAAAGTATTTGCATATAAATTAAGTATAAAAAAAAGAAGCCATGGCATTAGACACCAGGGCAATTGATCTGAGCATAAATATTAGAGAATTAAGGAAGATAAAGGAGAATGAAATTATTTTTTTCTTTCTCATGACTTTTCCATGGCTTGCATGGATTTTAGACACACGTTCTAAGATTTAAGTTCTGAAAACACAGAGATGGAAGTTCTAATATACTGCTAAACCAAAAAGCTTCCACTTCTCAAGATAAAGGTTAAAAACAGTTAAAAGGGCATTTTGCTGAGGGCTGGAAGAAAGAATGATTCTAATTCCAGCTGCCAGTCCGTTCAAGCTGACCTCTTCTGCCCCCTGGGGAAACATTAGCATGTCCAGAGAGTACATTAGTGTGGATATTCCATCCCTAAAGGGCTTCCAGAAAGTTTCAGACTGTAAAAGGCTCATCTAAAGGTACACATTGCTACCCATGCTGCTTTCAGCGAAAATGTAATCAGCGAAAGTCACAGAGGCTGCATTCCCCAAACTGAAACAATTAAAAAGTGAAAGTCCCTATCCCTGAAAATTCCTTTCACTTCTGGCGGCATTGCTATTGTGTTCATCACCTGGGGTTTCCCCTTTGCCATCCATCTCTGGTTAATGTCAAGGTTTGACAATTTCTCTTACTTCCATGCTTTATATCCTGTGGCACGCACGTATGAATTTCCGATACTCTGTTACAATTGAAAAGTCTTCAGCTTTAAAGCATGGCTCAAATGCAGATATTATACTTGTAAATACTTCCTACTTAACCACCTGGGTTTCAGTTCCTTGTTATAAAATGGGCAGAATAACAGAATCCCTTAGGGCTATTTGCAAGTCATGAATGTAATTGTGTTAGTTTGGATTACGTTTGCTGTAACAAAACACCACCGTGACCAAAAAGGCAAGTTGGGGAGGAAAGGGTTTATTCTGCTTGTGCTTCTTCATCTTTATCCATCACCAAAGGAAGTCAGGACAGGATCTAAAACAGGGCAGGAACCTGGAGGAAGGAACTGATGCAGAGGCCATGGAGAGGTGCAGCTTATTGGTTTGCATTCCCCGGCTTGCTCAGCCTGCTTTCTTATAGAAGCCAGGACCACCAGCCTAGGGATGGAACAAGCCAAAGTGATCTGGACTTGCTGCATTTATCACTAATAGAGAAAATGCCTTAGAGCTGAATCTCATACAGGCATTTCTCTATGATGACTCTAGCTTGTGGGAGATTGACATAAAACCAGCCAGTACAGTGACAATACATGAAATAAGCTCAGTGCATCACCTGCCAGTTTTAAGCTCTCACTAAACAGTGCCAGGTATTCATTAGCATATACAAATCCCATCTTTAAGGTGATATTCATTCAGTTCTTTGTAATGCCTACTTCATCTTCCCCACAAAGGTCTGTGTGAGTCCAGTTTGGTTGGTGTTCTTCTATGTGAGCTTATTAACAGTTGATCTTTAGACACTGTATTTATTTTATAAGTTACTACATTAAAGCTTGCTTAAATATTTTCTACTCAAGGCCCTTGAGTAGTGTGTGAGCATCTTAAAACCTCCCATGAGCTTGCAAACTAAGGATAAGTTTCTTTGTCCTTAAATATTACTGGCCCTACCAAACCCTTTTCTCATCTTCCATACCATTTATTGTACAAGAGCCAAGCTATCTCATTATTCACGGAAGAATTCCCTATTTCATTGAAAAGTTTATGAACTTTTTATTCTGCCTCAAACTACTAAGCTGGAACCCTTTGCTATGAGCATTTCTCTTCTTTCCTAAGACCATCCACTCTTTTTTTCTAAGGTTTCAAAATTATCCCCAGTCACTGGCTTACTATGGAGATCTCTAAGTATTTGCCTTTGAGTTAAATTTACTGGTGTGGTGTGTAAGACCTATTTGTTTTGTCTTTTGCTTTAATTTTGGGAAATAAGCAAAACAAAACATTTATTTCATTGTGTCTTTAACTTGAGTTTCACTATAGCACATACTTTTTGTGCTACTGTTTTGAATAAGTCTCCTCAATCTTATCCATTACAGGCTTTGTACAAGGCTGTAGAGCTATTGTGAGAAAGTAAATCTCCTAAGGGATATTGCAAAATTGAAAGAAATTTGGTGACGTTGGGCCTGCCTTGAACTGGATATAGGAACCCTATTCCTTACCTTATATATTCTCTTCTATGTAAAGAGGTAAACAGCTTAGTTCCACTATGATCTACCAAACAGGCATGCATGGTTCTATGACAGGTCCAAAGCAATAAGACTGTACGAAGGTGAACTAAAGTACAATGCCAAAGAAATTCTTTATCATCATTAAACTGATTACCATAGACATTTTGTCACAGTAAGACAAATGTCTGGTGTAGCTACTTTCTAGGAAGATATGTTATGGGTCTGTATTCTGGGGCAAACCTTTATGGACTGCAGTCTTTCCCATAGTGAGCCATACTGGAGCAAGAACGTGCATGTGGCTGTGTTTGTGTTTTCATTCATTTAGTCCCAGGAGGTTTCATGTTTTCACCTCCTAGTGGTAGAAACTAAAAAACAAAGGGACTCTGATATTACTTCTATCCTTGTAAGAATAAGACCTGGTACTGAGCACTTAGAACAGCCACTGCCTTATGTGAGCTCATCCACTGATGTGAAGAGCCCAAATCATAGCAAAGTTCTCCCTTTCTCCCTCTTCCACTCTCCCTTTTAAATTGTTGCCATGGGAACCACGTTGAGTTTTCATTCTCTGTCTTCGTCATGCTTCTGCTCTGAGATCAGGGAGAGGGAAGACACTGATCACTGATGCAAAGCCAATGCCTCTGGGGAGAGAAGAAGGCCACGGGGGAGTATATACTCAGGACACTAGATCACAAGCACCCTCGCAGCAAAGACAAGTCGATCCATCTATCCTTTAGGAGACTTTAATTAAAAACCAGCCTGGGCCAGCGCTTGTGCAGCACAGTGGCAGCATGGATCACCAGTATCCGATAGTGGCATGTCAAAAGAGGGGAAGGTTACTCGGAAATGGCCCCAAGCATATCAAAGCTTGCTGTTGTATGATTCTGGCAAGCACGGCGTTCATTTGGTGTTCAACCTCTTAGCAAAGGAGATTTACTGACTACGGGCTGAGTTCACTGTTCATGGTATGAGGTCACTTTAGGGCTGTGAAGGTGTCTGCTCCCATTTCTGTGGCTTTTTCTATGATGTAAACTGCTGTATCACTGCACACATGGGTTAAAGGAAGTACACAGGCTGAGAAAATTATTAGCTTTCACCATATTCTCTCCTCAGTCACAGCATTGCTGAAGTTTCCTCTGATATCCTCTTATATGCAGCATACAGGTACACTTTTATTTTTAATCTTTTTCTTTTCTCATCCATGAGGAAAGGGAAAGAGGTTGCTGGTGTCTGAAGTCTCACGCAAAAGCCACCTGTGAGCAGCTGACACAAGCAAACAGTGGTCACTGATGCTTAGCCAGGGACTTACTTCGGCCCATTTACTGGAGTTCCACTGCTTTTTAGACTGAACTGGCTTTCTAAGTACCTGGCAAGCAAGGAAGAAATTCAGAGGATGTGGGACCTGTTGGCCACATAGGATTCTCTCTCCACTGTAGGATTTAAGTCTTTCTGGCTTAATTCTTTCATGCACAAGAACTGGCATTCTCTTAACCTCCACTTGTGACCCTCCCTTGCTTCTTTTTCATTGTATTTTAACCCTTTCATTCCAGGTTTCAGACCCTAGAACACATGACAACCACTGCACCCTATCCTTGACAGAAGCCTGCATGTAAAATGTTATGAACCTCTTTGGGATATGATTTTTCTCATTGAAAAGAAAAATACCCGATTGTAGCCTATCATTAAAAAAGAGTGCTGTTGGGAGCAATGTAAAGGAAAGTCAGAGTCAGGAAGCAATCAGTAAACACTATCTTGTGTTGAACTCATTTAGAGGCATATGTATCCCCTTGTTTTCTTATGTTTTATTCCTCTTCAACTTTTCAGTCTGTAGTCATACCTTTTGGCATGATTTGCTTACATTTCACTTAATACACGAAAGGTAGCCAGCACTATCCTCATCTACAAGTGTAAATATCGTGGATATCATAAGCATTACAATTTAAGATTTGGTCTCCTTTTCAATTCCTTCCTCCTAAGAAGAAGGCACCATACACCCTGGGTATGCTGCTTTATGAGTTAGAGAATCAGAGCACTAATCTCTGTATTTTTTTGTCCTTGCCAATACAAAGTTACATACTTAGCAGGACACTATAGATGAACTGAGTAATCTATGTCCTAACTGCTGTCGGTCAATTTAGCATTAGGTAGTATGTACACCATCTTCCTAAAGGAATCCTGCACTCAGCAATATATGGTTAGCATTCACTCTTAATGATTCCTTAGACCTTAGAGAGAGAGAGAGAGAGAGGCTTCTTGAGTTGGCTGCTACAGATTTAAACCTCCAATGATCCCATTTCCACTCTCTTTTGAGAGACGGGTGGGTTTACAGGCATGCGCCACCATGACAAACCCACTTTAATTTTCCCTTTCATGATCATGTATACCATGACGTCATACTAACTATGAGCCTCCTAACTTACTTATAAAGGTATTTTGAACAGAATGATCTTATGATCCCATGAATCTGTCCATCTATGACTGCATTGCTCCCAGGGGAATCACTGAACCTCAGTCCCAGCTCCCTCTACTTTAATATCTCACTTCTTGGCAATTGCTCATTAGCTTCATATTTTTGAGAAAATAATGCTAGAGTGCTCATTATTTTTGATTCACCAACTATCTAATTAGACATTTAATTCATCTTCAAAGTCAAGTTGAATATTATATCATGTTTCTTCCTAATCGTTCTACTGGTACATCTGTGGTTCTGATTCTAATTACTGTGAGCTTTGCTTTTTGCCTTTGCTACCTCCAGCACAAACCACACTGCCCGAGCCAGCACAGGGGTGACGTCACAGGGGCCTGAGAAGGGAAGTAATGACAGACTAAAACACAGGACTCTGAATTCAGTTTGAAAATGAACAACTTTACTTTTTCCTACTGCTGTTCACATTTTTTTTAGCTAGCTTTGGAGACAACAAGGTAAGCAGAGCCTGAGCCAACAGTGTCTTTGACCCTATGTCTGTTCTCCCTTCCAGATATCTTTGCCTTATAATTTTGTTTTGCCCTGGAGGACAAGCATCCTGGGCCTTATCTCATTTTTTTGTGGTTTTCCAAAATCACGGGACCACAACTAGGCCAGGGGCTGTGCTTGAGAAAGAAGACATGGTTCAACTGGACCGCAACACCATACATGTTTCTTGTTCAATACTTGCTATTAAAGGAATGCTCAGACTCTAAGGTCTAAGCATTACTGTCCTTGCAGAGCATTGTTTTCCTCTCTTGGTGTTCTCATCTCCTTTGTGCTCAATATATTAACTCACTAATCAAAATACATTTCAGACTGGGAATAGGGTTTCCTCAAGACCTAGCTATTCCACTCCTTGGAATGTACCCAGAAAATGCTCTACCACACAACAAGGACATATGCTCACCCATGTTCATAGCAGCCTTATTCATAATAGCCAGATCATAGAAACAGCCTAAATGTCCTTCAGTAGAAGAATGGATAAAGAAACTGTGGTACATTTACACTATGTAATACTACTCAGCTATTAAAAACAAGGAAATCCAAAAATTTGTGGACAAATGGATGGAACTAGAAATGATCATACTGAGTGAGTTAACCCAGAAGCAGAAAGACTCACATGATATATACTCACTTATAACTGGGCACTAGCCCAAGAGGCATGTACCATGACAATCCTCACTTACCTGAAGATTGGAGTAGATGTGACGACCTCCTACTGGGACTCTAGGTAAGAAAAGTATGGGAGAATTGGGAAATAGAAGAATCCAGAGGGTCCTAGAAACCTACAAGAAGAACATCTTGATGGGCAGATTGGGGCCCAGGGGCCTCTGCTCAAACTATTGCCCTAAGAAAGAACAATACAAGTAGTAAACATCAATCTAGCCAATGGACAGGACATTCTCCACAGTTATGAGGAGAGCAGGGACTGACTCTGACATGAGCTCTGGTGCCCCACATTTGACCACTTTCCCTTGGCGGGGAGACCTGATGGCACCCAAAGAAAGAATAGGCAGGCTACCAAGATGAGACTTGATAGCCTATGACCATATAGTGTGGGAGGAGGTCCCCCTCGTTCATAGACCTAAGGGGAGGGCATATAGGGAAAGTGCGAGGGAGGGAGAAATGGGAGGATACAAGTGATGGGATAACAAATGAGTTGTAATCTGAATACTTTAATAAAATAAAACAAAAGCAAAAACAAAAAACAAAATACATTTTAGAATTTCTCATACTTGGGAAAATGTATTTCTCAGTATAAAGATGTATTCAATATATATTATTTTAATATATATTTAATCATCTATATCCCTCTGTCTAAAATGCCTCTTTATCTTACCTCACACAAAGAAATTATGCCTTTTGTTCAAACACCATTCAACACACTTTGTACTTCCACGTCCTTTTCTGTGACTCCCATTCTCTTACACTGATTTGGCCTCTAATGTGTGTAATGTTTCTTGAGAACCCACCATTTTATCATTTTATTTGCTTGCTCAGGGAATAACATATGACTTTTATGCTATATGGAGTTCTGGTTTTGCATATAAAGGCTCCTTGATGATTGTTTTTTTACATTTATTAATGCAGTCATTTAATTAAAGTATTTCCAGTATAAATCTACTCTGTCTATGTATAGTGAATTATATGAGGGTCTTACAGAATTTTTAAATTGGTATATGCACGTACAAATAGACAAGCAGAAAGAATGATGAGTACCACAAACATACTGAGAAGGAGAACAAAGGGCCTAATGTGGCTAGTGGATAGGAAAGGTGCAAAAACAGAGAGGAAATCTCAGTCTCTACCCTCACTCCCTCCGCCTCTATCCCCGCCCCCTCTCTCTCTCTGTGAGTGTGACTATGTGTATGTGTATGTGTATGTGCAAGCAAATGTGTCTTGCTGTGAGCACATGTTTAGGCCACAGGAAGATGTCAAGTGTCCTGATTTGTCACTCCTCATTTTACTCTTTAGCACAGGCCCCTCCCTTATCCCACAATCCCCAGTGGTTATCCTATCGCTATCCCATACAACACTGAGTTTATGAGCACGTGAAGTGCTCAGGGCTTTATGCTTGCACAGCAAGCCTCCAGTCCCTAGAGGGGAAAATGTTGTGACGAGAGTTGCATGTAATTGGAAACTTAGATAACAATGAGCAATGTAGTCATTAAATAGAGGAAGGAGAAAGAATGTGTGGTTGGGAGACTCTTGGAGGTAAAATAAGCAGCATCCACAAAACTCTGATAATTAAACATGGAGATGAGCATTCAAAGAACTAAAGGATGCTTGACATGGCTAAAGCTTGTGGTTCAAGAGATACTATCTGAGCCTTTACTAAATATGGGTACTCTCAGGGCTTTTAGACTATAATGAGAATTTTAAAATTCAGCCTGATAATTTTTTAAGTTTAAGAATAATATGACTATGACTGAGCGGGACTTCCTCCCCCTGTAAGGGGAAAATGGGAGGGAGGGAGGAATGGGAGGATACAAGGGAGGGGATAACCATGGAGATGTAATATGAATAAATTAATAAAATTTAAAAAAATAAAAATATAAGAGAAAAAAAGAATAATATGACTAATTTCCTAAACTGGACTAATCTCAGAAGAGCATAAGGGCTTTTTGAATTGCACATTTCCGTAGGATGGAAAGAAATGGATGGGTGCAGGAGGAGCCGCTGATGAACTGAAATGAACAGGAGCTGATGGTTGACTAGATTCCTCAGGGTAGAAACTGTGCTTAAGTATCTGTGTACCCCTCACAGTTGCCTGCTATGATATTTTAGTGCAGAAAGGACTCGATAAATATTTGTTGAATGAATGAATAAATGAAGCCTCTAAAACTTCTCTCCCTAGAAGAAATATGAATTACATTCATGTTTCATTTATAAGGGCCGTAATGAATGCTGAAAGCACAAGCCAAGGCCTTTCAGCATCGGTCTTGTCGAAGGAGCAAGTAAGTAAGAATTTCAGATACTGCTGTGTACAGCCCCAGTGTACAGCCCCAGGGGACCATGCTGGCTTCAGGCCAGGGATTCAGGGCTTCTATCACAGATAGCTAAGGGAGTACAGCAAACTGAGAAGGTGAAAGGGCAGCAGCAAATCTAATTTCAGAGTTTTGGCCAACATGATACATATTCCTGGAAACAAAGCTTGCTTCAGAAATATTGCAATTACTCATACTAGAAGAAGGAATATGTCACATATGAATTTGCATACTTGTGCAGGAAGTTGAGTTGGGCTTGGAAGAGGCCAGGAGGTGGGTACTTGACTCAGCATCCTACTCTAAAAGCTCAATTCTGTCCTTGTCTTCTTAACATGTGACAAAGAGATTATTTCCCGAGTGTGTTGATTCCTCCCCTGTGCCTTCCATTTCTCTCCCATTCTTTTCTTGCTTTCTTTTATTTCTTTCTCAGTATTCGTTTATGTTTCCCTTAACTCCGTTTTCTCATTGCCTAGATTAAGTCTTATATAGAATGATCTGGGACATTAGAAGAATAAAACATATTTTATTAGGCCTAATAAGTTCAATAATCTGAACCTAATGAAAGGGCTGGGCACATAGCTTAGTGGTACAGTATTATTCAGAATGAATGAGACCCACAAAACACACATACATGAACATGCACTGGCAACAACACTTACTGATTACAGATTATTTAAATCTAAGCTTTAATCACTAATAGAGAAAAACGTAAACCTTCTGAGGAAATAATGGAACTTCAAGACAGATATCCACATAGCCATTACAATCTTATTTGTGAAGGGACATGATTAGGAAACCCTTCTATTATCATGTCAACATAGAAGCCTGAGAAGAATTTCCCTGTATCACTTTAGCAAGATGCTGTGTGAATTTTCATAATAGAAATTCATATACTGATGTGTTAGCTGATTAATTTTTCACAAGACTTTTCATTTCTATTGAGAAATGGTTCAATATCTCCAATTTGTCTGAAATAAACATGTGTTCTGACTGGATACAATGTGTCTGCTTCATGATAAGTGCTCCTCTATGTGAGTGTGCAGAACTTGGTATGACCCCAAGAGAATGTGAGGTTTTTAGGTCTTGGTTGCAACACACCCTAAAAGACTTAAACGTCCTTTAGTTCTGGGTATGTTTTAGCTCAAGGCAGATATGAATGTAAAACAGAGTATCTTTTTCTAGGAATCATAAACGGTGCCTAGTGCTCAGTTTGAATCATTCTCCCACCACGTTAAGAATGTAGTAACCTTAGTGTATTTGTGTGTGTGTGTGTGTGTGTGTGTGTGTGTGTGTGTGTGTGTGTGTGTGTGTGTGTACTTGTTTGACCACTTATTTGTGTACTTATTTTTCTGTATTTTGGAGGTATATTCTGCCTTTCTATTCTATGGCCTGCTCCATGTTTTATTTCTTTTTCTGTGGTTCTGATTAAAATCTTTTGGCTATCCCTCCTTCTCATGTACATGTGAGCCCATACTGCTTAGGAAATTATGCATTCAACCCCTGTTTTGGTAAAAAAGAGTTTTTTTAATATCACAAAATAAAGATTTGAAACATTTGTCATCAAATGATCTATAAAGACTCCTTCAGCTTTGTTTTCTTTTATTATATTTCTTATTCACTCCCAGCTAGTCTGTGACAGTCTCAGTCATGCCTTATATATTTTTATAGTTGAGATTTTAAGTTGAAATTCTTGGGAGGAGAATGAATGGTGAAAAGCATTATCCTGCCATTTTATTGACATTTGTCTTCTCGGCCTTGCTATAAAAAGGCTATGGAATTCTTTGTTCTCAACCCACCTTCTCTGACTATTGTGTGGGAGAAAAAAATCTTCACCAATCTGATGAGCCCAGAGACAATCCTGAGGAGGAGTTTAATACCACACTATGCCTCTGTTCATAAAGCCATGAGCTCCCATCTTTGACAAAACCAAGCATATGTTTCCCACTTAACTTCACAATTATTTGTCCCAAGGTAGATAGCCATGTCCAGCAGAGGACAAATTGCTCCTGGAGTCACATGCATCATGCATGTCACATAATTACACAGTAGTAATAGGTGAACATATTCACTGAACTCAATTCTACCTGTATATGTGTACACTCTAGGTCAGGGTCTGTGCTATGCCCTGGCCATATCTTCTTCTTTCCCTCAATTCCTAGACAAGCTCCTGAAAGACATAGATATCTATCTATTCATCTCTTCCTTCTTTCCTATTTATTTTTTAACTTTTAGGCATCTGGCTTCTGCCACACTCCATCATATTAATCCATGCCAGAGAGGCCCTCAATCCCTCCATGACTGCTGAATCCCCCCATTTGCCTCAGCTGCACTGTGCTGACTGACCGGTGTTCCTTTCATTTCTCTATGCCTGATTTTCTTTTCTGTCTTTTGTATTGCTCCTCTCAGAGATACTTTTACTCATTTACAACATGAATGGGGTATTTTACCTCTTTCTTGTAGTCACTTCATTTATTCTTCATTTTTTTCCTTCGCATTAGATAACCTCATCCACATATTACTGCAGTCACCCCTTCTCAAAAGGAGATTCCAAAGCCACAGTCATCACCAGAGTAATTCCTTGATTTAAATGTTACTACGTATTATTTCTTGGAAATCCAACCAACACTTCTAGCTAATCTTACCCTTGGGCTTTATTCGTCCCTCCCCTCACCCAAGGCTCACTACAACTTCCAAAGTTTATCATCATCTCTCCTTAGCTAAACTTGGTGAAGTTTGCCAATGGATCTTCTCATTGTTAATTTCCCACTTTTCAGTCTGTTCCCTAAAATTTCAAAATTGCAAATGCTATCTAGTTTATTCCCTAAATAAGGTTTATTTTTTACTCTGAGTACCTAACTTACAAAGTCCAGATTCCTTGCAATGTCATATATTGTTTTCTGACCTTCTCTACCTATAAATATTTACCTGTGTCAAATATATTACTTTTAGTTTTTGAATGAACCAAGTTACAGCAGCCCCATTTCTAATCGTCATTCTGGTATTTCAGCACCAGAGGTTTTTTTTAACAGGGGTTCTTTAACCTGGTAAATTCCAGAACATCTTTTATAGGGACTGAGCATCAATCTCCAGTGAAGCATGTCATTGCTGTTTTTTATATCTCAATAAATAGAAAGGCTCTAGAAGCTTCTGAAATTCTACTGTAGACAACAGATGTTTCCACAATAGCACGTTACCTCTCTTGTCTTTATTGGCATATATATGTATACAAATATGTGTGCTTGCTTATTATTATAACATCCAGCAAGCATATAATCTCAAATTTTCAGTTGTGTAATATATTATTAATAACTATAAAGAGAATATTTAGTCTAGAACTTCGTCATCTTACATAAATGACGCTTTATATCTAATTAATAGCAAAGACATACTTTAACCTCCCCATTGGTTCATAACCACCACCCTTTTTAACAGCTAACAGGTCCTTATTAATCAGTTCCAATAGTCTAAACAAATAATTGTTTAGTGATCTTTAAAAATGTATGATTGAGAATTGGATAGAATTGGGTTCAGATACTTGGTCTTAATAATGTAAGACTTTTTGGCAAATTACTTCATTTCACTGAACTAAAATTGGAATAATGTTATTACCAATCTTATAGCTCTGATTGGAAGACCATGAAAGAACATATGCAATATCTCTTTAGCATATAGTGACTCCTAAACAAACATCTATTTTTTTTAATGATTTTCCAGCCACCACAATACACTATGGCTGTGAACTGAGCATAACTAACAGGGAACAGTCTTACTAGCAGAAGATAATGGAAATAAAGACATGTTAATTTCCTCATATTGAGGAAATATATAGACACATAAACTGGTTCCTTCTCCATTTGAAAATTTCAATGCAGGGTTATAATAATAGGCATGACCACTTCAGTTTCATGCTTCATTTAATCTCACCTGATGAAATAGAAAGTATATGGTGAATGTTAAATAATGATCACAATTATGTGATAATTCATGTGATCTTTACTGATTCAATCATTGTAGCATAGGAAATTTGCTGTTCAAAATTTATGAAATAAAAAAACAATGTTCTCTGTGACTGGTTGTCCTTTGCATCCTGGATCTGAGACATAAATCCACAAAATAACAATCATGATATCATTCACACTCACACATGTATGCATATGTGCTGCCAGGAAGAGAGTCCATGTAAAGCTCACATGTCGAGAAATGTATCTGGAAATAGAATCTCAGGACCCCTAATGTTTATATGACAGTTATTTCAAAATAAAGCAGTTTTCCACACCAATGATCTACTTCTTTCCTATCTAGAAGTTCAACCTGAATCACTCTAGACATAGCACTGAAAGGGTTTTTGCTAAAGTCCTTGGAAACATTCCAGCACAAAGGCAATTCCTGTTACAATCCCTTTTCCTTCATCCAGACAAGCAGAAAACGAACGGCAATTGTATCGCAAATGGTAGAGGGTCAAAGCAAAATGAAAAAAAAAAAAGTCCTCCACAATATTGAGAAGCTGTAATAGCGGCACAGGGAACTGTTTGGTTAAGTCATTTCAGAGATGTATCTTTTCTTAATGTACAGCCTGTAATTCAAGCAAAGAAGCCAAACTGTAGTACTAAGGCCAAACTCCTCAGCTAAGAGCTATATTCATATAAAAAATGGCACTGAGTTGTGTTATATGATAATGCCAAAGCCTAATGGATTCCTATATAAGTCTTAAGAAACACACACACACACACACACACACACACACACACACACACACACACACACACACACACACACACAAAACAAAACAAAACAAAAAAACACCATAGGACAAAAAGATGGCATAATCTTATAGACCACTGGTTCTCAACCTTCCTAATGCTGCAGGTCTTTAATACAGTTCCTCATGTTGTGGTGACACCCAGCCATAAAATTATTTTTAGTGCTACTTCATAACTGTAATTTTGCTACGGTTATAAATAATAATGTAAATATCTGTGTTTTCTGATGGTCTTAGGAGACCACTGTGAAAGGGTCATTCAACCTCCCACCTCCAAAGGAGTAGTGACCTGTAGGTTGAGAACCCTGTGGTAGACCCATCCATATTCAATGTGATGCCTTACAAGAGAGCATTACAAGACTTTCTTCAGTCTAAAGAGAGCACGGGCTTGTGGTTTCTCACAGTGTCAAATAAAAAGAGCAGCGGCAAGAAACGGTGACAAGAAAGCTTAAGATACAGCAGGAGATAGGCCACTGAAAAGGGTGACATAATGGTGATACAATTGGCTACAGATTATCTGAAGTACACCCCCACCATTTTTTACAATCCATGGGAAGAAATAGAGGAAAGGAAGTGATGAGTACATAAAATGGTACAAAGAGAACTGTTTTGTACTCAGGACGTTGTAACATAAGCAAGTTATAAAACAGCTAGCTAGCATGAAATAATAATGAAAGAGTGCAGCTTATGACAAGCCAAATTTGATACCTACACTTGAACAAACTTCTGAGGAGTTCTGTTACTGTGCAACACTCTAGGCAAGACTGGAAAGTGGCACAGCATGGGAGAATACAAAATCTAATGACAATAAGAATATTATTGCCAGGTATCCTTTCATTCCCAAACTATTACTTACATACCTACTGCACACCAGTTAGTAAACCAGACCAGCTGTTCTCTGTTTCATGGGATACAGATATATCCTGTTTAGAAAGATAATTGCCCGTGTGTATGTGTGTATGTGTGCGCACACACACACACACACACACACACACACACACACACACATACATACACACATTTCAGAAAGTGAGCACTGCCACAAAGAAAATTAAATTAAAGCACGATGAGGGAATTGCGTATGAGTGGATGTTATCACAAATGCGATGTTGAGAAAAATCTCTCTACAGGAGTCGGTTCTGAACAGATGTGAATAAAGGAGCCATGATCCCAGGGCAAATTCCGTGTATGTGAGCATCCAAGGCAAAGGAAATTTAAAGTGGATATTATATACATTTACCACACTCCCCAAACACAGGGCAGTTCATTCGAGAGGGATTTGACGGGAAGGAAGTTCATTCAGAGTGCCAAGCAATGGCTAGAACATACATATTCTGCAGATCTTTGTCTGGAACGTTTGGTGTGCTGAGGAGTAGGTTGTGGCTGGGTCTTATTAACATCGTTAACATTAGCAAGGTATCATAGTTTTAATAAATCTATAAATTGTATAATTGCCACTAAAACATCAAGTCTTTATAGTATGTATCACTTAAGACCTGCTTGATTTTAAATACGTTGATAGAAGCTGGTAACAGCCTATGGGGGAAAGTTTGGCAACACTGACAGATATGACAGCTAAAGCACAGGCCTAATGGATTTTAGTAGAGAGTAGGAGGTTCATTCAGTAGAATTGAATTTACATGGATGGATGGAAAAATTACAGATAGACTGAAGCCGATGATGCTGGGGTGACATTAGACAGAGTGTGTACTGAACAGTGGATCGTGACAAACACGAAGTATTTGATAACACAGGATAAAAGATGCAATATTAAAAAATTAAAACTATCAAATGAACTATAGAAATGACCCGTGAAAGTAGGTTTCTGGTAGGATATGAGGGGGACCCTAACTGAGACTCCTAATAGCAGGGGGTCATAATGACTGAAGAGGACACCCTGAAGAGGACACCTTCTAACTAAACAGAACTCCTAGTAGAGGGAGGGGAGCACCAACCAACCCACAAGAACTTCGACCTACGTCTTGTACCAGGCCTACAGGATGTGCAGGGATAAAGGGAAAACAGAGATTGAGGGAATGGCCAATCAATGTCTCGCACAACCTGAGACGCATCCCATGGGAGTGAGCCAATCCCTGACGCCATTAAGGATACTTGGTAATGCTTGCTGACAGGAGCTTTGTATAGCTGTCCCCTGGGATGCTCCACCCAGCTGTGGATAGAAACAAACACTGAGGCTTTCTGCTAAACATTGGATGAAGCATAGGGGTCTTGCGGAAACGTGAGGAGACAGTTAGAAGGACCTTGAGGGAACAGGAGCTCCACAAAAAGACCACCAGAGCCAACTAACCAGGACTCAGAGGGTCTTAGGCAGACTAACTAGACTGGACCTAGACCACCTTACACAGATGTAGCCAATGGGCAGCTCAGGCTGTCATGTGGGTCCCCTAGTAAGGGGAGCAGGGGCTGTCTCTGACATGGACTCTATTGCCTGCTCTTTGATCACTTCTCTCTGGTTGGCCTGCCTGACCAGGCCACAGGGGAAGAGGATGCTCTCAGTCCTGATAAGACTTGATGAGCTGGGGTATTTTGGGGGAGGCTCCTCTTCTCTGAGGAGCAGTTTGGGGAGGGTGAGGAAGAAAGGAAGAAAGAGTGAGACCAGGAGGAGAGAAGGAAGGGGGCTAAAATAAGCATGCAAAGTGAGTTGTTTAATTAATTAGTTAATTAATTAATTAATTAAAAATAACACTATAAAGCAAATGAAGGTCTATTGCTCTATTGCAACGAGGAAGTGAGGTACATTATGGACCACTGCATACATTCCTATGATAGTTCAGATGTCTAGAGAGTTAAGGAAAATTTGCAACAGTTTGATTAGCCAGTGCATGGCAGAGGAAGGAAAGCTACAGAGTCTATTGTGCTAATGTCTCGAACCCTCAGCACACTCAGGCATAAATATGGAGATGGATGCACACGGCCATTAGAAGCTGATGAGACTGAACATCTGAAACAAGCATCCTGCTCTCCCAACAACCTTCTGTTAATGTGGGTCCTTCTGTAGCCTGTCCACAGGGCTGTAATCCACTGGTCAAATAGATGCAAATGTCTGCTCTAGTTAACTGTAATATTTTTCATTGTAAATTAATACAGTGACTTTCCAATTTATATGCTTGAGTCTTCTGTGAGTTTTTACAAGTCATCTCCCTTGAATAATCATCTCAGAACATTAACCAGACCAAGTGTTGGGACCTGCGATGCTGAGGTCTGGACTCCAGCTGTGATGAACTCACCCTCGGAAATGCTGGACTGCAAGGTCTCTTGGCAACTGGCCTTCTCCTGGGACACACTAACCTTGTGGTGCCTTATGTTTGAAATGGTGACATGTGCATTCCCACACTGGCTCTCTTGGGAATAGTCACTGGGGCATATGTATAGAGAACATAAGCTGTGATTAATTGAATATTGAAGAAATGTCTTGGCTAGTGGTAAAATAATTTTAGTTGTGTATACTATGGATATACCTTTTAAATATGATATCAAAAGCAAAGGTTTTGGGTTTGTTCAACCATTTGTGAATAGTGTGTAAGCATTTTAAGGCTTATTTAATTTGAGCACTATTGTCAGTTTTATTTATGGACTGGAATGATAAAAGAAGACAGACCATGTAATTTGCACAAGTTAACACCCCTATTCAACAATGGAACATTGATTTTCACTCATGCCTGCTATCCCCAAGGTTAAGCTCATGTGCTTCTCTTGAGGCTCACCTTGCCTGAAACCCAGATCAGAGCTTACTATATTATTGTCCTTACATGAAAATTGGATCATTTTAAATGTTTGTCTCCATCTAGTTAATATACGTAGCTGTAATAAATGAAATTATGAAAGTAATGTCCTTAGCAATATCAAGCACTTTCTAACTCTTGCTCCTCAAGAAAGATTAAAAACAGGCTGGTTGTAGAATGATGTAATGTTTAACACACTGGCTACATTAGAGTGTATGCTCTAGATACCAATCAGTGGCTGGGTAGTTCTAGGCACTCTCCTCAATCCATTCTTATGCCATTGTGTATTAAGGATATAATTATGTGTCTGTGAATACTTCATTACAGAAATGTGTCTGGTTTTATAAATATATACATATGGATAAGGGAAATACATCAAATAATGGCCAAAATGTTTGTTTAGGAGAGCTAAGATTTCCTAGGAAATGAAATTATTTGCTTCATTTTAAGTTTTATGGTGTTCATAAGATTTGATCAAGTCTCTTTTTCTAATTGGGAGGCTAAAAGAACATACCAGATATGTATTGATGAAGCCAGAACTACAGATCAACTAAGCCCTGATAATGCGTATCACAGTAAACTCCAATTGTTTGAAAATAACAATACTGCCTGTCATGAATATAAAGTATCAACTGGCTTAAAGGACTGCTGTATGACTTTTCTTCATCTTCACCCAGACTTGGGTACTTCTGATGCTCCCAAGGTCTTTGTGTCACCCTGTCCTTGCTCTGTACATCCCTCCCTCTTCAGCGTGCAACATCGTATGTCCCCACCAATCAGCTTTTATTCCAAATTCCCTGTCCTTTTTTCCATTTCATTTGGGCTGTATTTTCCAATTCTCTGGCAATGTGCAGAGGAGGTCAGAGTCATTCATCTGGAACTAGAAAAAAAAAACACCCTCAAAATAGTGAACTTGCTATTCCAAATAGTAAATGGGTGGGAGAGAGCAAGTGCCTCTGGAACTTGAAAGCCCAGCTTCAGACAATAAATCAAAACCTCTTAAGTTAGTACCAAAGCACCTTGGGCTTTCATACCTGACTGGAAAAAAATTGAAATAAGAAATAAAAAAGGGTAGTGATGAAGAATAGAAAATGGCATCCTCCCCCATGGAGCTGTACACACAGCGCACAGTGCGAGGGCAGTCACAATGGGGCTTGGTGTCTGCTTTCACATGCGAATGCAGCATGTCCTCCAGTGTCAGTGCTATACCAAATGCTGCTCCTGGTCAAGTCGTGCCCTTTATTTTCTCCCTGGGTTTCTTACCCTTTATTCATCTCTGCATTGATTCCACCCTCTGAGCTTGCATCTACACTCTCACTGGCCCTTAAAATACTTACCCAAAATTCCACTTTCTTAATTTTTTTTCTTTTTATCACCTTTATTGTGTGCCCATCAGACCCTGGAATGACCTGAAGGGTCAAAGCCAGACTAGCATAGAAAGGTCAACTGCACATTGATATATATTTTTTTTTCAGTCTCAAGTGGGAAGTCCCAGGGTTCTTATACAAGGAGCCGGTCTTTTTTTCTGACATTTCCCGATTTAGCTTCAATAAAATAACTGAAACCCTGCCTTGGACATTTGTGAACAGCATGTTGCCTGATAGGTCTGATTTTGATTGCAAATCATATGTTCAGCTCAGCACTCAGCACGTGGTTGATAATCCTTGAGTTATAGTTTCCCCTTCTCTGCAGGGAAAAAAAACCTAGCTGAGCTGTGCCATGCTCTGCCTTCCCACAGCTCTCTTCTTCCTTCTTCCCTTCTGCATGACATTTTATTCTTGGGCAAAATCTCGATAGTTTAGTTGTGTCTTTCATCTTGACTGAGTACCTATAGGGATGGATAAAAGAAAGACAATGACAGTGGCTTACTGAAGGCTCAGTTCTTTGCTCAAAAAGACAATGGAGGAGGTAGTCACCACCATGCTGACATTCCATGGTCACTTCTCTTCCTTTGGATGGAGCACTGGCACCACCATGTTCTCTCTACTCATAAGTTTCACTTGGCATCCATTGCAAAATGGGTGCTGAGGTGCCTTGGCAAAAGTCCTCTCCTAAAAACACATTGTTCAATTTATAGGTTGGAAATAAGCCTGGTCCAAAAATAGCAAATTGAAAGTGACTTTTTCCCCCTCTGACAAATGAACATATATTCATTCCCTGGTGGTTTGGAAGAATGAGGTTGTGCCATTTTCCTACTGCTCTTGTACAATAGAGCAACTATTCTACTCTTTGTCTTTCTAAAGATAAAGCTACACAGGATGAAAGAGAAGAGGCTTGTACAAGGTCATAAATATGTAAGAGTTTATCTAAACATCAACTAAAACAAGCAAGCAAACAAACAAACCCAGTTTTCTGATGCCTAGTGTGGCATAGGAACACAGGCCTAAGGTGTCTCAATTTCAGTGTCTGGCCTTTGTCAAAACCATCGTGGGCAATAGGTGTGTCAGATAGAGTTAGAATAGTGGTAGACCAGAAGTCCTACCATTATGAATCAGGATCTCTGTGTTTTCATCTGTCCCATATTTAATGTGTACAGTAGTATCTCTACTGACAGAAGCAGTGTCTCTTTTTGTTTCATGTGCTGAGTTTTTTCTGCACTGACATTTATCAGCGGGATCAGAATCCTAAGGATTTATTAGGAGTGTTAATAAATGTGTGTGACTAAGGTCCCAGCTCTTCATCTACAGCCTGGTGGGGGCTGTGCTAAATGGAGCCAGTGAGTATTGTCTTTTGACAGCAATCTCATATTTAACACACAGCTTTGTCTTCCCTGACTAGTCTATGAAATTTGTGGTTTTAGTAAATGTATATTAAGTAGATTTCCTAGTATCTGCTTTTTTTTTTTACTAGTTTGGTTGGGCTCAATATTCAGAATTGTGAAAACAAAATATAAAATTATATAAAATATTATTATATAGTAATGTGATATTTTAAGTACCTTTGTTCTTAGAATACAAATTTTATATTGTCTATTTTAAGTTATTATATCTGAGGAATGCATATGTTATATTTTGACATTCTTATGATTTGTTCCTTATGTTAAGGGTCTTGTTTGGTTTTTAATTTCTAGATGTACATATTTGATATTCTTTAACAATATTTAAATGTATAGATTTCAAATATGGAGAACACACCTGATGCTGTCCAGGGAAATAAAGAAAACAAGCAACACTGCAGTTTTTCCATATCAATTTAGTATTCTCACCTTTACTTCCCCAAAGCAAGCTTTCGAAACTGTTAAGAAAACAGCAAAATTGGATTTGATCCACCTCATCCAATGTAAAATTGAGCACCACTAAATCTATTATGTATTAATTAAATGTAAGTTGAAAGCATCTATCCATTTGGTCCCCAAACCATTGAGTAGATCAGATTTAACTGCCTCTGGGTTTTGTTATACATATTTTCAGAAGAAGCCAGCTGTGGTTAACATTCACAAACGGTATATACTCTTTGCATCAGATATTGCAATTGCCTAGAGATATTATTTTTATAGGCATTCATTTATTTCCAATTCTAAAACATTCTGGGAAACTTCTGCAAGAAAGATGAAATGCAGAAATGAAATACATAGCACCAGGTTACAGTATGATGCTATAAATAGATCTCCATCAGTCACATTCATTTCCTGCCTCACAATGTATTAACAGTAATACATTCTTCTCCTTTGTACACTGAAATTTTTGTTACATGTAATTATATGTGACATGTAAGTATTTTGGTTCATAGTATATCATGTTTTATATCCTATTAATTAGGAAAACCAAATCTATAATAGCATGGATAACCTGTGCCTTATTTTGGTGGAGAAAGAAATGAAATGAGAAGAAACAGAAACACAATAGGATAAACAAAACTATAAAGCAAAATTTTCTTAAGATTATGGTTGCCTGAGATCAGTATAAATGATCTGGAAGGCTCTGCAATGTGCACATTTCCATTTACAAATGAGGAAACAGCAGAGAAAAATTTTGCCTAATGCCTCCAAAAGAGGTATAGGCATACTTAAAACCAACAGATTAGTGCCATTTTATGTTGCTGACACCAAATGCCTGTGTCACAGGGACAGTCTTTTTACAGTAGACCTTCTTTTGGTTATGGTTTCACTCTTCAAGGTTTATCTTCTATTTTGTTTACTTCTAACACAAAAATAGCACCTATGTGAGTCCCTCAGAACTCATTACCATCCTTTTTCTATTGTTTCTTCCCTTGACTCTTCCTCCTTAACATCCCAAGGATATGTGCAGGAGATAATGCAGTTTTAAGAGAGTAGGTATCCAGAGAATACATAGTCCCCATCCTAATACGTCATTCAATCAAATGTCTTCAATTCTGGCAAAATGGACAAATTGAGAAATTCAAGGTGACATGAGATCTAAAACCAATTGCAAGAACAGAAAAGAGGCAACAATGAATTCTTTATAGTGTTTCTAAAAAAAAAAAGAGCCATGCTTAGACAAACCTCACAAGGATTCCAGGTAATTTTGCTATGTAGATTAAAGAGACTATTAGAAACAAAAGTCTCTGTCTCTACCCATCTAAACTCTCCTTATTCCACACATTTTTCTTGTAATCTAAGTGTAACACAGAAGCAAAAAAAGGAATAAATTTATGTAGCCCATTAGAAGAACAGTTCAAAACACAACACATTGAGATCACAAAGCCATTATCTCCTAGTGTTAGAATGTCTGGGTGTCTGTGATGAATGCATTTGCAAATATTGCTGTGAAGTAATTTCCTTCCATTTCTAGACTACTCCAGATAAATTAGATTTTCCTCTAATCACATCCACTGCCTGTGTATGAAAAGCTGGCTTGTCTGCCTAAGACACATCACATGTACTTGGAGGGTAGAGAGCAAAGAAGCTTACAGAATGTCACTGCATGCAACCATAATGGGGAAGAGCACAAACAAATACGAATTCTCTGCTTCTCAAGTAGACATTATGCAAAATGACACCTGGAACATTGGTGTGAAAAGCTTAATATTATGGGGTATATGCAAGTCACCTGTCAGATCTCAATAAGACCATAGCTCTTCCTTCTACTTATAGGATATCGCATTGAGAACTGGCATATTTTTGTTGAATATTCTCAACACTAAAACTGATTTACATTTCTACTTATTCAGTATGTTTACATTAAAAATCAGTCAGGAGGTTCTAAGAGAAAACATAAACTGAATTTATTTGATGAAGTGGTCACACATAGTTCAGGAATGTAGGTTTTCCTGACCATTTGAATAATTAGCCACAAAGAACATCTGAATTCAAATAAGGGGATAAGGAAAGCACTAATACCGTATGCTATTGCCAACTCCATGTTTATTTGGGACATGCCATTTCAAAAGCTGCCTGAACTATTCTACTGCACGCCCACATGAATCTCTATGTGAAGTTTTTTCTCGATCTCCAAGTGGCAGGTCGACATATTAAGGAGTTGATGCTCTGATGAAAAGTGTTTAGCTAATGACATAGGAAAACCGAGAAAAAGTAGCCAGCTTACTGACCTTTAGATAAAAGATTTTTGAGACAGAGCTTCACTGTGCCTCAGTGGTTCCCAGGGAGACTGAGATTGAGGTTACACAAATTGCATCTCTTGTAACTCGAATTCTATTGTTGAGATAAAACTATGACCCAAGAAAAGTTATGATGGAAGGTTTATTTTAGCTTATAGGTTATACTCCCTTATCCTGAGAACCCAGGGCAGGGACTCCAAGAAAGAATCCAAAGGCAGGAACTGAATGTTCTTTACTGGTATCCCTCTTCTGGCTTGCTCAGATAGCTTTCTTACACAGTCCAGGCCTATCTGCTTAAGGATGTACCACCCACAGTGGATATGTCCTCCCATATCAACTAGAAATAAAAAAAAACACTTATAGATGTGGCAACAGCCCAGCCATGGGCAAATCTGATATAAGTAATTCTTCTATTGCAGTTAGCTTTCTCCAGGTGGCTCTAGTTTGTGTCAATTTGACAAATCTAATCAGCAAATCTAATGTCTTCTATTCTGTGATGGCCTTCAAATTGACATAATCTAAAATCACATCAGAAGAGAGTCTCAGTGAGGGATTTTCTAGATTTGGTTAATCAGCATGTACTGTGTATATGCCTGCATATGGTTGTCGTGATGGTATTAATTGATGTGGGAGTTTTCAGACGGAAAGTCGGCAGCACCATTCCCTACTTCTGATTCCTGAAATACATGAAACATTAGCGAGTGAGCTGGCAAGCATGCATGCACTTATTCTCCCTCTAACCTAGAATGTGAATATGACGAGCTGCTTTAACTTCCTCCATCATGACTTACCCAGTAGGCCCAGTATGATAGACTGCAACCTGAAATTCAGGTCAAATAAACTTTTTGTCCTCTGAAGATGCTTTTGTCTGGGTGTGTCCACAGCCACAGTTACCAAGCTAGGACAACAGGCATACTCCAGTATTCATATCTGCTGCGGATATTTCCAATAGTAAATATTTGTATATTATTAGTCTTCTGTGCTTCATGAGGAGTGACACCATATTGGTTTAAACTCTGGCAAAAATAGAAAGTAGGACTGTCACTGTCTTTTTATATAGCCCTGGGCGGGGCCACACCCCCATGGCAGTTAGACTATGACATCACAGGTAGGCCGATTAAAGCAGAATTCTAACAGCCATTACTAACCAATGATATGCAAAAAAAATCCATATAATAAAGGCTATATGATCCAGTGCCTCAAATATGGTAACAAACAGTGGTAATATTGATGTAAAAGCCAAATAAAACACAGACACATAGTAAATAACTTATGAATCATTTACAGCAGGGATGACCTTGACTCAATAACCTTATAGGTCCGGCCATCACTAATACGGTAACTCTGTGCAATTCCTATTTATACTGATGGCCTGAATCATTCATTAATCACTAAAAACCTAAACAATAATTGTATTATAACTAAAAATACATCAAGTATACTGCACAGTTCATGAAATGGATATTACAAATAATAATCACATTTTAAAAATGAACATTAATTACCTGGAACAAATGTTACTATAAAGCATGATAATTTTCTATGACTGAAATAATGTAAATGGTATCATACCACACTGTTGGAACTCTACTGAGGTAACTTGTCGAAGCAAATGCAGCTTTGACCTACACTCTAGCTCTTGAGAGCTGTCCTGGAGGTGATAAGTTGAGGCAAAGAAAACATAACTCAGAATTGAATAGGGTATTCCACTAATTTTAGCTCTAAGTATATATTGAGCGAATGCAACATGATATCCTAAGACATACCATCATTAGCATAAGTTTGGCATCATATGCTTTGCCCATGCGCTTAGTTTTTCTGTAGGTCAGGAAGAGTTTTAGTAGTGAGAGTAGATGAATGTCATGAAAGGACTCAGGCTATAAAAATATCTTCCTGTTGATCGATAGTTGACACTTTGAATTCTGCCACTAGCAGCCTGTATCTTTGTTTTAATCACTGTTGTATTTCATCTTGTGAGATTACCATGTGCCTAAGGGAAGTAGCAACTCACTCACACATTAATGTGTATCAGCAATATTAAAAGCTTTATTTACTGACAAAAGGGACCTTCAGTTACAAATATTAAGGTTACTGCCATTGTGCTATCATTAAGGGTAGTATTATACAACAATGATATGTCTGCTCATAAAACTACATAAAAATCATACTAATCTGTGTGAATACGGGTAATATTCAGGAAGCACAAATAGACACAGAACCACATTTTTCTTATAGTCACCACAAGTGAAGAGTCCAACCACGTGGCATCTGCCCATTACTCTGAACAAAGGTCCCAGGATGCTTCTCTGATAGCCATTGCTTCACCTGATTTTCACTGTGCTCATTTCCATGTGTTTGTTCAGTTCCCCTTCAAATGTCTGTATCTTGGAAACTTTCCTACACAGATCTACATCCAACATTTCCTCAGAGCCTGTTCTGTAATAGCTGACCTTCCTCCTTCTGTAAGTGTGACCTCTGTGAGCTGAAAAATCTCTGATGTCACTATCTATGGCCAGACGAGGTAGACAGATGGCTTGGATCATTACCAATAGTCAAGCACAACAGCAACTATGGAAAGAAAAAAAAAAAAGCAAAGGGGAAACCCATTCAGTAAGGTCAAATGACATTTCAGCAGTACAGGGATCAAAGAAAAGCCAACTCCCTTTATCCATCCTGAGCTTCATTGGCCCAAGGCAAAGTGACATGTTCCTTATATAGTTTACATTCTCAGGAGATGGAATATAAAAAGAAATCCGTTCAGTTCTCAAGTATTTTTCTTGTATATACTTTGTGTCAAATGCTACATAGTACAAGAGGTTCAAAGCAAAGACCAGGGTCACAGTCTCCTTCTCCCAAATTGTAGGGGATCCCCTTACAAAGTATTGACAAAGCATAAGAAATGGTTGCCTTACATGAATACAAAAGACAGTGTCACATGGGTAAGTGGCAGTTCTGTTAGGGTTCATATGATGGCCTGCTTAGCATCACAGAGTGATTTGAACTGCCAGTCATTCAGAGTGACTGTTCCCATAAACTCTGACCTGAAAGACTAGAAACCCTGCCAATAATTCACTAAGGAGGGGAAAAAATGCAAAGCCCGTCTGTTTTCCTTTTAATTAGTGAAGAAGTCTGGCAAGCAGAGATTGACACAGAAGAGACAAAATAAAGTCTTATTTAAAACACTTTGGAAGTCTGATGCTAGACGACGAGGGCCACTGTTGGAACCGGGAAGGACCTGGGGTGAGCTACAGCAAGGAGCAGCTCAGACTTTGGATCTCTTATAGACTCCTGTATGCACCTCATGTCAGCATGCGCTGATTTGCATTTCGGACAAAGGCACAAGAATGGTCAGAGTGACAGCAGCCTGAATGCCATATACCTTCTGGTCATCTTGGCACAGGTTTTTTTCCCTCAGGTGTGACAGACAACAGCAGCACCCTGGAGAGGTTTGGGCAAGCATACAGGTTGTGTTCAGTGCATTTGTTCAGGGAATAGCAAAGACTTCAGTAATATATGATAAAATTACCCTTTCATAACATCCTAATATTTTTAATTTTAATTAGTACTAAGTCACAATATTCCAATCTGTCAAAGAAATCCAGTGAATGAAAATTTTCAGAGTGTTCCTCTATAACTTAACTCTTACTTTATTTTGGTAACATTTTTACCCATTACCAGCCTTCTGACTAAAAGCCTTCACTTTAAGCTTAAACATGGAATGGGGTGAGTTATGACTTCATCCCCCTGCACCTGATATTTTAAAGCTCAAACACCCAGAGTGGAAGCAGTGAAATGGAAACTGTCTTGTGCTAGTGACACTACCCTTGACACTATAAATAATATGTGGCACCGTCTATCTCATAGAAGATATTTTTAGCAACGAAGCAAAAACATACATGGGTATTTAAACCATGAGGCAAAATAACAACACCACATTAGGAAAGTGCTGTGCCCAACCATATCCATGGAAAGAGTGGAGAGAATGTAGAAGACATTGATGAAAACAGTGTATTTATGGTATAATGGCCCTGATCTACACTTCCAATGAAAATCGAGGATTGTTTAGATGACAAAGTAAAATAATTTTACATGTATTGGCTGTTGTAAATAAAACATAACCAGTCTTTTCAAACCACTCATGGGATAAGGTATACTTTAAGCGTTAATTTAATTACATTTTTAAAATCTCAATGCTTTTTCCATAGAAATGAGTTCTTGCAGAGTCCTTCAAACCACAGCATCCTAACAGCGGATGCTGACGCGTTGCTCTTGCTCTGACTCTTCCATTTGGGACACAATTGTCTGCCTGTTCCATGGTGACAGAGAGGATGGCTGAGATGTCACCCGTGACAAGCCTAAGTGGATAGTTTTGGACATCAGTGGTGAATACTGATCTCAGTGCCCCGCAGTTTGCTTGTGTGGATGATTAGTGGATTCTCATGACAGGATTGGAGCGTGTGTTTCTTCCTTTCTGTTATTTCTTTTTAATAAAAATGGGATTACCCATTTTTATCATGCTGTATCTAAAGTGGCAGTCAAGTAGAAAGAAAGGAAAAAAAAAAAAGGATCCGGAAATTTATCTTAAGAAGGTGAAGGGCAAATATCCTAAGTCAGTTCTAATTTCTTCATGTTGTCACAATTCAGGGGGATGCCCGTTGCCTTCTCTGACCAGGACCCTTCACTTTCCACCTGACTGTAGACACTGAATGCTAATGCTCCTGTCTGTGGAGGAAGCTAATAATGCAGATGTAGCTCAAAGCAAAGCTGTGAAGATTAATTAATAAAACATGATCATGATCGCTAAACCCACTGCAAACAGGAAGCATCTTATGAAGGTACTTGCTTAGACAGTAATAAAGTGTGGTCCCTAAAGCAGAGGCCTCTGTGATGGGTCCCACCACTCCTCAATCTGGACAGATCTACCTTCTTCCCCTGTTCTGTAATATTTTCCAATTCCCAGATACGGAACCTTTTCACTTCAGAGATGAATCTCAACATTAGGCTGCTCTGGTTAACTTTGTGTCCACTACTTTTCCTCTTTTTTTTTTTTTTTTTTTTTTTTTTGGATGGGGGGCTCATCCTAGATATTAGCTTTCCTTTTTATTTTCTGTTTTCTCCCTATTTTCTTATATTTTCATTTGAGAATGGGCATAGAATATCTCATTCTGGCCTTCAGTTATATACGTGTGGGGATGATCTTGAACTTGTCCATCTTTTTTCTCTACCTTGAATTTGCAGGGAATACAGTCTTGTGTTATCACACACAGTATATGTATCGCTGTGGATTGAACACTTGGAGTCCTGCATGTTACTCAAGTGAAATAGAGCTACACAACATCCCCAACCTCCACTGCTAGCTTTTACTTTTAATTCAGTTTTACTTATGTATTTTGTGTGTGTGTGTGTGTGTGTGTGTGTGTGTGTGTGTGTGAGTGTGTGTGTGTGTGTTATGAGATGGTGCACATGTGGAAGTAAGAGGATATCTTACTAAAATCAGTGTTCGTCTTATACCATGTGGTTTCTGAGAATTGAACCCAGGCTGCCAGGCAAGGCAGAAGCAGCTTTAGCCACTATGCTATCTCTTGAGCCCTAGTTTCAGCATTTGATTTAATATTTCTCACATTGACATCTCTTTGGTTAATTATCTCAGCCAAGAAAATGTGCTTTCTGCAGTAAAAGGAATCCCCCTACACCTGGTGAGTGGTGAGCTCACCAACATACTATGGGTGTGTTTTCTCAAGCCCACAATCCTTATTGCCATATACCTGCAGATGTGCATATGGACAGCTTAGATTTCTTTAATAGGTTCAGTGAGATGGGAGGACATATCTTCTCTGGCATATATATCCTGTACCCACAAAATGTGAACCACCAAACAGATCAGTTAGAACAGCAAATTTAACCAAACCAAATACTTAGTTAGCACTGAGGTTTGCCTTTGAGAGACATTATACAATAAAGAAGTAGAGTCTCTAACCTCAAGAGAGATGTACTTACAGGAGTAACAGTATCACATGAAGAGCTATGGGACAAGGAGAGAACAAACACAGTTATGCAAGAAGAATGGAAAATGTACAAGATGAACAGGAAGCATACCTATGAGGGCAAAAGGTTGTAAGAATTATTTTATTACATTGAAGTATGAAAAGTATTACATGCCAATTATTGCATAAACTGTAATAATATAAAATCTGTGACTTCACTGTTGGTTTCAAACATATCACCTATAACTCATTGTGCAAGGAGCTCTGCATTCTATAAATTACCATAGACTTGGGTCTTCCTTATTTTTAACTCATTCATATACACCAATTACTCCTTCTGTGATCCTCTCTTTTTTCCTATCATTACTCATTCACCTCTAGCAAGGGGTGTGTGTGTGTGTGTGTGTGTGTGTGTGTGTGTGTGTGTGTGTGTGTGTGTGTTTGCACGCACACACACACACACACACACGCAAACACACCTCTAGACCCGAGGATGATGTAGGGATGTCCTTTCTTTTTCCTATCTCATTTTTAGAAACAAGGGCTCTTACTGAATTTGAAGTTTGCTTATGGGCTTGGATGCCACAAACAAGTTTGGGTGATTTCCCTGTCTCTGTCTTTCACTCACCCGATGCTGGCTTTTCAGGAACACATCAACACCACCCCTCAGGTTTTACGTAGACCCTGGGAATCTGAGCTGAGGTCCCCATGCTTTATAACAAGCATTCTAAAGACCGAGACATCTCCCTAGCCTTCTAACTACAAGTCTTTGAGTGAGCTTGGTGAATATGTTTAAATTTTTGGTGTTAAGACAATCCACATAGGCAGTTGGTTACACTGTAGCTAAATGGGCACATGGAAACATGTTCAAATGAATGTGTGACATGATGCAAGATTATACTTTTTTGGTGACATGTCACCTCAAGCCACCTAATGAAGCAGCCCTCATGAGGCAACAACAAAAGCAAACAGTAAGTTCTCAATGAAATACCTTGACCTGATACTCAAAACCATTGTCGACTACAAAATATCACAAAGGACAGCACTTAGAAGTATATGGAACTGGAAAGTGTAACATGGACCAATGCAAATGGGGTAATTTATAAATTGAGACTGATGCTAAAGACAACCTATCTTAACTAAGAACTAAGGACAAGGTGAGAAATGTCTGGTTTTTAACAGTGGTTATTTAGCTTACTTTTCCATTAAATATAGAATCAAAGGTATGGTATCTACTTCAGAGTAGACAGGGATCTGACAATCTTAACAGCTGTGATTTCTTCCCTGAGGGTTTAATGGGCTTGTTTAATATTTGTTCAAATTAATATTATCATTATCATAAATGTTTTCTAATTATTTTTAGGATTAATGAGTATGTGTTGTATTATTGATGGATTAAGTACAATATTTATGAAACAGTGATAGGATTAAATGGAAATAAATATGTATTTTTTCTGTGTCTGTAAATAATAAATATTAATTGCCATCATCAATTTTGTGCAAAATGCTTTAAATATACAACATTTTTGACACATACTATTAACTTGCTAAATACTTTTCTTAGTCATTGTGGACATTAAAGTACAATATAATGGTGACTTATCTGTAATATAAAGAACTTGGACAAACTCCTTGAAAACCATGTAAAGGGCAAAGATCTGGTAAAAGGATAAAGGAAACAGTGACAATGTGTTGGGATTTTCTGAGATATGCAAATAGAGCCACTAATGTTCAAATGGAGGGGATATAGCTTGTTTTAAGATAGGAAATAGATTAAACCTATGTGGTATCATGAATCTACACAACATTTTTCACAGATATACACTTGCTGGTTCATGTACATTTACATAATTTTTATCATAGTATCTCTGCAACTAAATTTGTTTTTGACTTCTCTATTTTTCTTTCCCATTTGGTTACATAATACAGAAATAAGAATCCATATGATTGATCATAAAGAACAGATTTTGAATGTAGAAGATCCAGTTGAAATTTGTGATTAGCCATCGATTGGCTATGAGATCTGAGACAACTATATGCATGCTTACCTTCTTTTGACATCATTTTTGATAACTAGGTCAATCATTTCCTGCAACCAAGGACTTTGTTTTGTTATAAATACAAAGCAATTTCTCTCCTAAACGACAAAGTATAATATATTTTAAGAATAAGATATGAGCCATTCAAGAAACATATGTTTGCTAATGAGGTTCTAAAGAAATTACATCAGTAAACTGATGGAAGACACTTAAGCAAATAGATTCATAATAGGCTACTGAACCAATGCTACAGTATTAAATCACAATTGCATCTTGAATAGGCATCAGAGTTGTATCTCCCTTGGATTAATTTATTCCAAGTTAAAGGATAATGGTTCAGGGATTGAAATGCTCTTGTTTCTTATCTATGAATAAATAGAAGTTTGAGTAGCTTAACCTTCTGAATTTTTCATTTGATTAACTTGATCAATTTAATTTCAGCTTTAAATAAGCCTGTTTCTAACATACTATCCTCTTTCCCTATGGGCAAAGTTATTGTCAATAACCCTCATGATTCATTATCCTGGTCCTAATAGATTTGTTAAAAATGAAATAGCATCAGATAAAGAGGAATCATTTACAGAATCAGATTGGAAATTCTTATCCTCAGTAGCAAGGCCATCCTTTTTTCCCCACAAAGTGGTAGTTTATTACCTCACAAAGTGGTCTATTAGGAAGTTTATCAGAGTGACAGGGGCAATGTGAGGACAAGCACAGTTGCCGTGATTTCAGGAATCACCTCTGAATCTTTTATCCTAAGCTTCTCTAATATACAAACAGCATTTTGAATGTGTTTGGTCCAAGATATAGAATGTCTTCCTTAGCCAAGCATTGTTTTTATACTCTATTGTACCAGAGTTAGCTCCCATCACAACAAATACCATTTCTTAATGGGAAGGATTTAGAAGACCTTCTCTGACTAACAAATGACAACACTTTTATGCTTTCTGGAATATATGCTTTAAGTCAATGCCATATGTCCTTAGGTAATTCTGTACTTCTGTATGAACTTGTATGCATATATGATTTAATGTTACCTACAAAAGTTACTCCTAATCAGCTTGTTGCATTTCATAGCCACTCAAGTCAAAGAATAAAGAATCTACCTATGCACACAGTATTCTTGATTAACTGGTAGTCAAGAAACAGGAGTGATGAAAATAGGTTCAAATCAAGTTTAAGAGTCAGAAAATAAGTCAGATGTTATGTGTGCTGATCCATATACAGGTGGCACTTGGGAAGTTTCATTCATCATAAGGCTGCAACCTGCAAATTAAACATGATTTACCAAACATGATTTAGTAGAAACTAAAGGGCTTTTATTCAATAAGTATATAACTGTATATTTTCAGGAATATATACATGCACATATTTCTATCAAGAAGTATTATTATGCTAATGTAGAATAAAGCAGGGAAACTAATTTGTGATATAACATGCAAAGAGGGATTTGATATCCTTTGAAGGTGAGTCAATGCATTACAATAAGGAGCTACATTAACATAAAGAATATCAGATGAGATATAATCTGCGATTACATTGTTTTTATGGTTACAAAATGTTTAAGCAACAGAAAAAAAGGCAGTTGCTTTCACTGTGGTTTTTTGGTCGGGATAGAGGAGCAGTGAAATTGGAAATGGTAGTTAAGAGTACCTCTGTCATATTTGACCACATCCTTTTGATAGGGAGGCCTGGAGGCACTCAGAGGAAGGATAGCAGGCTGCCAAGAAGACACTTTATACCCTATGAGCACATACAGGGGGAGGAGGTCCCCCTCAGGAACAGTCATAGGGGAGGGAAGCAGGGGGAAAGTGGGAGGGAGGGAGGGAGGGAGGATACAAGGGATGGGAAAACTATTGAGATGCAATATGAATGAATTAATAAAAAAAAGTTTTAAAAAAAAAGAGTACCTCTGTGGGAATCTAATATAGAGCGTAGTAAATATGGCTATTAACACAGTGATGAATAATTGAGATGTGCTGAAAGTCTATTTCAAATGTTCTCAAACTCCTCCCCAAACATGACTAGAGGAGGCAATTGGTATATTAATTGTGGCATCCAGTCATACTGTATATTGTACATCAAAGAATCACACTGTATACTGTAATTACAGACAATTTCACCTGAATAAAGCCAAAAAAAAATAGTTTGAGGACATTCGGATGAATATTCAAACAAATAAGTCAAGCGTCTCTCATGCATAGGCTATGTTAGTCACCCTTCAAATTTAATGAAGTCATTTCTGCCTGAAAGTGAGTGTTAGTTTAACTGAGTTCATTATTCAAAAAAAAACCCCTCTAAATTAATTACTATAAATATTTTTCAATTGCTTTATAAACATACTTATAAAATAATATCTACTAGGAAAAACGTAAGCACAGTTTTAGGACAGTAATTTTCCCAGTGTGGGCCTCAAGCTAGCAACATCAGCAGCTGCTAAGTAATGTTTAGAAATGAAGACTCTTTAGTCTGCCTTACTCTTCCTTAAGACAAAACACAGAAAGTATTTGGCTCAGTAGCCTACACTTTAACGAGGGACATCACCCACATTCTCAGCACAGGTATATTCATTCCAGGCTATTTCCCTATAAAAAATTAAATTAACCTGGAGTTCACTGGAAAATTGAGCTAACTACATTTCCGTTTATAATCACGCCTATTGATTCAAATGAATTAGTTCTTTTCCTTACTGCAATACTTAGAAACTTCTGTTTCTGTTAATGTTTAGGGAGTCAGTTGTTATTAGTTTAATTACAATGGTAGCAAAATGTTTAAATTGATAAGATATAAGCAGATGACTCCAGTTTTATCTGGCTGAGCCAGAGCAAAGTAAATCTTGGTATTTACATATCTATCAAGTTTTATGTTGAAGAAATAATAAAGCATAGTGTAAAGTTTTCTCAGTATCAGATTGACTGGCCAGGAGTGTAGAAGGCTTTATGTGACATGAGAATGAGATGGAGAGCCAGTGTTTTTACATCTCCAGTGGAGTTGAGGTAAAGAACTGCATAAGAGAATAATATTCTCACTTTTCTTGGGGGGCTTTAATTCTGAGCATCTGAAAACCAGTGTGTAGACCTCCCGACACCTACATTCTCCCCTCCTATTTTTCTCTTCTAATTGCCCTTGGCCAAATGAATGACCACTGGGCCATGAAAACAATCCCACCCACCCCCCACCCCACCTCCGTGAGAGTGACTGATTTCCAAGGCATAGATAACTGGGCCCCGAATTTTACAGTGTTGGAGCAGAAAATTGCATACGGCAGAAAGTGTGGAGTGAAACAGTGTCTTTTTAGAGTCTGGCAGCCTGTAAAAAGCAGAGATGAGGCAATCAAGGGAAAGCTAGTCAGATCTGAGAGCTAAGAGGCTAGAGAAACGGCAAGCGGTAACAAGATAGTAGGGGTTGGTAAGGTCAGGAGCCAAGTGAAATGAAAAACAGGAGGGGCCAGGATAATTTAGAGATAGACAAAACTGCCCTGTCTTGAAGTCCTATTGCAGGTTCTGATCTCAAGGATTTAAGTTAAGGTCAGTTACAGGAGATTGGCAGTGAATAGACATTTCCATGCCCACACTACTTAGGCTTCACTGTACCGCCGGGGATGCAGGGCCTACAGCCTCTATGTGTTGTCTGGAAAGTTAATGTCTTGAAGCAGTTCATTTAGTCCACATCACCTTTCCCTTCCTCTTTCTTATGGCAGAAATACAAAATGCTAGCTCATTACTCATGACATGGTTTTCTGTGTACCAGGGCATGAGGTGTAAATCCAAGGAATCCCAATGCAATCTGTCCATCCTCTCACTGAGCAGAGCACCTGGGACTATTGATGAGCAGCCATCAACCCTAAGCTTGCCCAGGCCTAAGTCAAAAGCAATAGATCAGCTATGCAATGGTCAATCTTAATCACTCATTTTACGACTAAAACAATGGACATTAAGTCATTTCATCCATTAAAGCCATGGAATGAAACTATCTATTCTGGAAATGGTAGATGGCTTCTATAACTCCCTAAATTAGTTAAAAAAAAACACCCACTCTGCAAATATATTTTGCAATTAACAGAAAAATAATAATTTAAAAGCCTATAAAGTAAAACTCTCTATCTTAATCAGGTTTAAGTATAGAGTTTAAATTAATACTTTCAAATACAGATGAGAAAGACGTTTAAACCATTGACTACTGATCTAATTATATATCATCAAAACCAAAGGCAAATTTAAACAGGATAAATTTCTTATATGTCCTAATCCATTTTTAAAAATCAAGGATCCTGAGATGTTGGGAAATTTATACAGAAGTCACACAAACATTTAGTAACAAAATCAAAACTAACCCAGAGGTGCATTCCCAGGCTGGATATCTTTTCATTTTAGCCGACCTGTGCGAGGAGAGCTCAAAAATAAAACTATGTGGCAATTATCTGATAAATTTGATGGATGTATATAGACAAACAGGAATAATTATGGCAAGAAAATCCAATTTAGGTCCTCAATTACCTAGATGGACTGTCTACATTGACCAAATAAACTGGATAATGGCCAACAATGCACTCCACTTTCTGCTGTACGCCCATAACCTGAGAAGCACTTCATTGTGCTTTTACGATGAATAGAACCACCAGCATTACCTTGATGCCTGCAAAGTACAAATGTAAAACCTAAACAGAGCGTTGCCTATTAGAGAAACAGATTTATATGTTACTTTAGATTTCTCTGTCTTATTGGAAATGGAAACTATGCTATGTAAATGTGTACAAGCTGCCTAAATTGTCTGAAGACAGCATGCAGGTGTGCTTCACTGGTCACTCTTTTTCAGAAAAAAAAAACAGATATGAGCCTTAGTCATTTAAATTAAGATGAATATCACAATTTGGACAGTTGGTCACAGGTTGAGAGCATTTGAAGAATGGAGTTTCAAACGAATTCTCCAATTTTTTTTTCCTAAGAACTCATGTTACAAAGGAAGCGTTTAGCGTCTGAAATTTAGAGTGGGTTGTAACTTATGCAAAGTTGCAAAAACAAAATATAATTTAAAAGTGAGTTCCTTGAGAATTAAATAAACATTAAGTGCAGAGCTTTCCTTCCAACACTAGCAACACTAGCAGTAGCAGTATGACGAAAACTTTAAAAAGAAATTTTAAGGAAAATGTAATTTTTTTTAAATGTGCAAGTTGGCTAGGTATATTAGAATCTCTGCTGATGTGGGAATAACAAAACCAGGCTTCAAGTCACATCTTTAACATGAAGCTACTGAGCTACCCCAGAAAACTCATCCTTTCACTGTACATTATTTCCCTTATCTCTACACTGAGCAGAGTGGATCAGATCAATTTCCAGGTGACTATTGGAAAGGGAAAAGCAAGCAAAGGCTCATGGGCCAAACAGAGACCACTAGCTATGATAACTAAGGTTTGATTTGAAAGCAGCCACACATGCATTCATTTACATAATGTCTGTAGCTGCTGTACTCTTATATGAGCAGAGCTGAGTACCTGTTCTATGTATTCTATGGTCCACAAAGCCTAAAATAGTTCCTCTCTGACCT
The DNA here is from genome assembly GCF_964271855.1 of Acomys minous. Lineage (NCBI taxonomy): Eukaryota > Metazoa > Chordata > Mammalia > Rodentia > Muridae > Acomys > Acomys minous. Next base: position 52,244,596 of record NC_140492.1, read on the forward strand.
CCACGGTAAGTCATCCATAGTATGTCTAATACACTCAGCACCTTAGCCTCAGTGTTAATTCAAAGTCCATGTTTAAGGCATTAAGATGAATGTTCGATCAATTTTTCTTTCATGCCCAAGGCCACAAAGAGTAATGAGTAATCCTTCACTCTCACCTCAAAAATGTAACTGGCGGCGATTAATGAGTACATTGTTTGGAGACTCTGAATATTGGAAATTTTGGTGAAAACGAATTTTTTAAAAAATCTACTTTGAAAACTGGACAATATCTGACTTGTCACATCAAGAGCAAGACATCCCCTAAGAAAGGAGAACGAGTTGAAATATCAATAACAGCAGAGGGTGCAAATACAAAAAAAAATATTAAACCCTATAGGTGCAGAAAGAGGAAAAACTGTGTATGAGATGGGGATGATATGATTCATGTAACTTTAATCTTCTTGAGAAGTACTGTCTATGTTAAATGTGAAAATCTTATCAAAATGTGTAGGCTTCAGTGGACCCAGACTCTGAAATTACAAATACATTTTAAAAGTCAAGTGGGAAAGAACCACTTGTATGCATGTTCTTTATCATAAAATCTGAATTCTCAGAGCCTCTCTTTTATTGCAAAGGTCTCTTACAACCGCAGAGAGGGACTAAGAGCAAACTTATATGATGCTATGTTTTTCTGTCAATCAAGGGCAGGTGTTATTCACCGCGCATGAGCTGTTTCAGAACTCGCGCTCTCCACAGCACATTTCTGTCTGTACTTGCAACTAAAGACCCTGAGACATATAGACTACTTTCCCTGGAAAACTTAAAAATCTCGCAAGGATAGCCAAGAGTCATGTTTCATTGAAAGTATTTCATTGATATTTAAAGTGTATGTGTTTTGTATGTATACATGTGTTTGAGTGCATGTATGCACACCATATGTGTGCTGGAGCCCATGGAAGTCAGAAGAGAACATCACGCACACGGGAACTGGAGCCTCAGACAGCTGTGAAGTAATGTGGATGCAGGGAATCAAATGCTGGGTCCATCACAAGACATATAAGTGCTCTTAACTGCTGAGCTGTATCTCCAGCTACCAATCCCTTCCAGGTTTTAAGGTGTTAGACAGAAGAAGAATGAAACCCATTTGGTGGTGCGTTCAGATCCAATCTGATATCACGTGATTCATTTCGGAAGTGTGGCTCATCACACCTGATTCAGAGCCTGCTTTCTGACATTTTCTTATGCAGTGACATACCAAGTTATATAAAACCTCTGCATTCCAGTCTAGTTGATTGCACCCTGATGAAAGTTCTCCTTTAAAATAGTGCTTAAGTGGAATATTATATAGCCTGCAAATATATCAAAATTATTTGTTGTTACCCTTCGAGCTTTTGCTCAGACAAAATTCCAGATATATTAATTTGTTGTTTAACTCTATAAAGGGATCATTAATTCCACTTTATAGAGAAGAAAACTGTAACCTGAATAAGAAAATGGCTATTTAATTGTCACATAATCGCTTAAGCTTAAATGGTGTGATAGATATCTGAATTTGGGCCTTGTCTTTCTATACCATGGGCTCTCTCCTGAAAGCTATATTGTCTTTCATTGATTGTCTATTGGTACTATAAGATACACACAAGTTGTAGCCTGAAATGCTTGTTATTTGGACATAGTGATCTAGAACACATAAACTTTACCATTTACACATCATACGCCCTCAAGCAATGCAACAGCCTATGTCGCAAGGGGACTCTCAGTCGCTGGTTTTATTATTTTGCATCTAGCACCGACTTTGCCAGGTGGCTTGAAGTCGATCGTCACCATTCCAGTTGATGTGACCAGTTGCTGGTACATGTCCTTCCACCCACACATGCCGTATAAATCATGAAGCCCAGATCACCGTCCCTCAGGCCACTAGCAGAATCTAGCCACCACTAGCCACGTTCAAAATCACTTTTTCATGAATGAAACTTTCTCTAGGCTTCTCCTTACAAGGAAACTCGATGTACACATGAGCTGTCCACATTTTATCTAAGAACCAGATATGGAATGCTCATTATATGTGGCGGACATTGTTAGATTGTAAGGCTAGGCATCTTACTGTCTTGCCCCTTCTCCCCAGCTTTGTTTATCATTTGCCCAATATGCCTCTCACCAATGTCCATTTGAGGTTCACAGTGATAAACTTGAGGTTGGACCAAGAGCAGAGGCTGAAATCAAAGATAATAAAAATAAATGTAGTCTATGACTTTTGTAACCTAAGTGATAGGAGTTACTTCCTCCTGTTGGGTAAAAGCAGGAACGCATCCCAAAACCAGAGACCCGCTGGGACCTAAGGAACAGATGATGAGCGTGGACCTTTTGTAAAACCTTATTTAAATGATGTTGCTTTTTAGAGACTTTTTTCCCCTTGGCAAAATTGTCATGGGATATGAAAATAAAAACTTGCTTACAAAATGTGCACATTTCCTCTAAGAAGCATATTTTGGAATTTCATACGGGAAATTCCTTTATCACCTGGTGTAATTTGTCACAGCTCAACATAAATATTTCTAAGATCGCAGAGAAAGTATGGAGAAAAGCTATTGGAAATTAGAGAAGTCTAAAGAAGAGATCGGGAGAGTTCTGCCTCTCAGTGTGCTAAATCTCTTGTGTTATGGATTAGCTGCTACCCAAGTTCATTTGTCACTGTATCTCAGCTATGGACTCTGAAAGTATCGTCCATCTCAAATATGTGCATATTTCACCTGGTACAGTTTATACTATAAAAAAGAACAAAAATCTATGAATTTGGAAGAGATTCTCAATATTTATGAGGTTCTTGTTCACCATTCCAAGGTCTAGGACAATCATAGGGAATATATCCTTGCTAGATGCAATGTTCACCTTTAGAAAACTTTGGTTGTAGTAAGTTACTGATGCGTGTGTTTCTTATAGCACCTACAATAACCTATCTAATAAAATAACTGCATAATTCCATCAGTCAGTTGACTAAAAGATGAAAATATTAAATGTAGGTTAGATACTAACAGCTGATATTTGATCATCTATTTCCAGCATTGATGGCAGAACTAGATATATCTTAAAGGTCATGAAGATTAAGTTTGAGTAAATGTATAAGCAGAACTCCCTTCTGAAATCATGGGGGAAAACCCTACTAACGTGTTCAATGTTTCAAGAGTAAGTTTTATATTCTTTTTCTGAGATGCATGGCCCAAAATTGTCAAAGCCACGGGATCTAAAAAACCAGACTGTGTTCCTAGGTTTTAAAAAAAAGAGGAGGGTGATATAAAATGCATAAGTAAGAAATTAGTATTAGCCATGCACAGAAAGTCGATGTCTTCTATTGAGGTTGACTCTTTTATTAATAAAAATGTCACACGATCTAAAGCAGACTGTAATTTATTGTCACACTTTCTTTCATTACTTTTTCAGAGGTAGCTTATGCAGAAAGAATTGCCTCATTAATAACTTTGACCAATTGCTTGGCAAGATGTTGATTATTTTTACCTTTTGCATTTGACAAAGCTTAGAAGCTGAGAAAATATCATTGTAGACATGTGTTAGGTTAGGTTTAATAATAAGTGAACTGTGCGACTTTCAAAAATCAGTAAATTTGTCTTTGGACACAGACACATCCTCCTTGGTTTCCCAATTATCACACCACACACACACACACACACACACACACACACACACACACACATACACACACACACTCAAACCTTTTGCATAGGACAAAGCATAGAAACAGAGAAAATATTGTTGTAAAAGTGTGTTAGGTTAGTTTTAACAATAAGTCAACTGTGTGACTTTAAAAAAATCAGTAACTTTGCTTTGTGGGAACAGACACATCCTCCATGGTTTCCCAGTCATCAAACACCAAACACTACACACACACACAAACACACACACACACACACACACACACACACACACACAGAGAGAGAGAGAGAGACACACCCCTCCATGGTTTCCCAGTCATCAAACACTCATACAGACACACACACAGGCACGCACGCACACACGCACGCACACAAACACACGTGGCTCAATATAAAGTTAATAATATGATATAATCTCAATGTTTAATATTTACTAAAATCAGAGTAAAAGAGAAGCGTAAGTTGCTCTACATGAGAAAAATTAACATTCTATCTTTTAAAAGTGAGCTACCCAAGGAAGTTAATGATTCCAGAAGCATCATAAAAATACAAATGGAGGAACTAAAGATAATGATATGTGTGGTGCTCCAAAGACCCAGAGCAGATAGTTAAACACACACTCTAGAAGTTGCAGGTCACTCTGTGGCTTCTGAACTGAAAACATTTTCACAAGAGCCCATCAGTTTTCTGTCAAACACAGAACTCACATGTATGAAGAAGTGTTTTCTCAGGCCTCTCACACTGGGTGTCTATCTGTCTATAAGGCACATAACTTGTACTTGTTTGGTTCCAAAAGAGTCTAAAACAGCTGAACATTATTTCTTAAATGGGACATCAATAACATTCTATTTAAAATTTTTCAGGTCAAAATTATTTCAAATACTCTAACACAAATTATTTAGATCCCCAAATCTGCATATAAGGCACTGGATTTTAGTACCCTTACCCTCCTTCCCATGTCCCATGGCACAACTCTATGGCCAAAAACACAGTTACTAAAGAAAAGAGAGAGAAAATCTCCCCCTATTTCTAATGTCACCTTCCTTCCTTTTAGTGTAAGGCTTCTGATTATTCAATATTATTTTAGACTCAAAATTATTCTTCCTCCTGTTATTGATATTGATACTTTTTTAGCTTATGAACTCTTCTTGGTTTCCCTTGCACCTACAAGTTAAGTGACTATCTTAACTGAGACCTTAAATGTAGTTGTAGACTTTTCTCTGACCATGTTTTAAGAGAAGCCGGTTGTTGACTCTCAACGGCAGCATTTCTAGGTACTTCAGCATTTCAATGTCCATAACTTCCTTCACATTCCTGTAGCCTAAGAATTATCTGTTGTAATTGCCAGGTGGTAGCCAGGATTTCTTCATCATTTCTTTTATCATCTTTAGACATTTATTCTATGCTTACAAACTTGACACACAGCTATAGAATAACAGGCAGGCATACTGTCTTAGTTAATTTCATGCTGCTATAACAGAATGCCTGAGATGGGGTATCTTAGGGATGAGATGTATTTCTTACAGTACTAGGTTCTGGAACAATCCAAGGATAGGGACTTTAATCTATTGCAGGCATGTTGTCTTTTTCATCCTCATAGGGAAAAATGGTAGACCCACAGGAGAACACTAAAAAGATAAGCAGTGGTTAAATATATATATATTTAAATCATGAACCTGATCCTGGGGTAATGGGTCCACTTCTACACTAATGATATTAACATATTTTTGAGGACAGGGCCTTCATGATCTAATTTCTCATGAATGTCTTAACCCTCCTCATCATAACATTAAAAGAGGTTTCCTACAGTTGAGCTTAGAGGACAGTTCAAACCACAGCACATATACTGATCATTTAATAAAAAAGAAAGACCTAGTGGTATTGCTAAGTTAGTGGTATTATCGGGAGCTTTAAGAGTGCTGACACACAAAAAAGAAGAAGAAACACCCAATAACAACAAAGGAACAAGATTGTGAGCTAGCAGTAGAGGGGATGGTGGAATGGATTTCGGCTTCATGAAGCTCCAAGTTCATCCAGTGTATGATTGCTGACTCAATCCCACCTCCCTCTTCCTTAAAGGACTACTATGTGACATTATCCAAAGGTGACTGGTCATACTTTCTCCACCATAAGGTCATTCCTGTATCCTATATGTTTCATTCTTGGGGCACATAATGAAAAAAGGAAGGAGGTGGCAAGTGTTACTTTAATGTCACTGTCCCTGACTTTCACTCTTCTATCATCCTTAGCATTTTATCGTCCTTGTGTCCAGATTTCTGTGTTCAGCCCAGACCCAGTGGAGTGTCTGGAAAGAATTTATTTCTTTTACAGCCCCTGAACAAAACCAGTGTTCATTTTCCAGGCTGGAATCACAAGAGAAATATGAAAGCTAACTGCACATAGTATAAATAAACATGGTATGGGAACACAAGAGCGGAACACAGTGGCCTGACACAGACGAGAGAGGGAGACAATCCAGCATAACAAATAGTAAGCTGTGCTTTGCCAGTGGCATTTTCTGGCTCCATCAATAATTATATAATACAACAGTCACTGATTTCTCAGCACTGGATCAATAATGGGTTTCACATCCCCTCCAGAGTTGGTTGTTGACCAAGGTGCTTGCTCAGACTCCCCACCCCATCCATGGCAAAAAAAATCGATTCTTGCATAACTGTTTGTGTGCTTGGAATGTCAGCATCAAAGCAATGGAAAGATGTGGAGCTTAATAACTCTGCAGAACTCACAAAGATTTTATATCTGCTTGTTACCACACATCTCAACTAGTAGCTTCAAAGGAAGGTGCCTAACCCCCAAAACACAAGGAATTGGGTTTTCTAAAAATTTGTAAAACATCAAGTACCAGAAAAGAGCCAGGGCAGGGTACCAGACTTTCATCTCTCTTATAATTGGCCTAGCCCATATTCAAACAGATATGTTCTTCTATACTGTTAGCACAATAAGTTTGTAATGTCACAACACTAATCAGGGATGAATCTGTTCATATGTTCAATCATAGCTTATGGCACACTCAAAGGCAACTATATCACACTCTACAACATATCGTTCAAAATGTAGAACAGGTCTATTTGTTTAAACAAAGGAGTATATTTTTAGTTGAATACTTTCTGGGACACAATGTCTCTTGTATGTTACTCAACACAAAAAGAGAAGGGATGCTTAGCAATCATTCTAATCTGATAAAAGCAGATGGTCAAACCTGATAATACAGATACCAAAGTAGATTTTAAAAATTGAATTATCCTTCTTGGTTGTCTGCCCTGATTTAGTTAACTAGACAAAGACCCTAAATCCTTGCTACTAGCAAAGCTGATGTGTAGTGTGTGTAGATGAATTAGTGAAACACTATAAAATGTCTTGATTTTGTGATTTATAAATTTCTGTTGCTTTTTAACCCTTTAGAGGTTCATCTTAACTGTTTTATATTAATGGCAGATTAATGTATAACAGGCAATGAAACTCTTCATTTTACAACAGCAACAACACAAATTGGTGAAACAGGGGTAGAGTCTGAAAAGCCCAAAATCAGAAAAAGCACCCAAGCCTCATGGGTTCCAGAGCCAAAAAATAACCACCTGTGCAGAACTTTTTCTAAGTCCCCAAATACATCTTTGGATATACAAATACATGCCTTTAAAATATCTTTTACTCAAAAGAAGAAATAATTTCTCCTTTCCAAAATTCAGATGTTAAAAAGTCTAGCTGGTGGTACAGGAGACCAGGTCTAGTGGAATAGAAGACAAGAACTGATGAAATTATGAAAAGTAGAGGCCTAAGTGTCATGTGGATTATAAAATACATCAACAATTTAATCCCTCACCTACCCTTTAAACTGGGTCTCAAGCATAGCCAGACTTCTTAATCTCATAATCCTCCTGTCTTTGCTTGGGATACTGGCATTTGCCCATATATTTAGTTTCAAAATATTTCTTAATGAAGGTTAATGAATAAAATTTAAACAACATAAAACAAAGGGAAATAAAACTTTGGGTTTTGGAGTGAGAGAAATGCCTCAGTGGTTAAGAGCACTGGCTGCTGTTTGAAAGAACCTGGATTAGAGTCCTCATACCCACAAAGCAGCTTGCAATCATCTGACCTCTTCTTGCCTCCATGGGCAATTAATATGTGTGGTATACAGATATGCATGTAGGAAAAGCATCCATACACCAAAAATAAAATAAAATAATTTTTTATTATAAGGTAAGCAATATTACTCACTAGGGAATATCTCTATCTCACTGAAAACATGAAAAGGCAGAATATTAAAGAATAAATATGAGAAAACCAAACACTACTGTCTGTGAAAGGAACATAAAAACCAATCACCTCCTGATGACATTCTCTGTGATGCACACAGAAGGTTGTATTACTCAGTCATCATCAGAGAAGCTTCTTCCTGCAGTAAATAAAGATAAATAGAGAGACCTACAACTGGACAATGTGTAGAGAATGAGAGACCTTGGAACACTCAGTATCAACTAGGACGTCATCATCAAGACCCTCTGTTCAGAACTCAGGAAACCCTACAGCAGAGGCAGAAAGATAGTAAGAGCCAGCTGCAATGGAAGGCACAAGGGGAGTAAGGCCTTCTGGACAAAGCAGGTCTAGTGCACATTTGAACTCACAGAAACCAAGGCAGCATGCACAGAGCCTGTGTAGGTCTAGGCCAGATGGACTTCTAGGGCAGAGAGAAGTGGAGTCTCACCGAATATACAAAGCACACTTAAATTAAAGCCAGGCTCCATGTCCAGCCACAGATGGCCAACACCTAACAAGTTCAATGGTAATTTTGGAGGTTGTTTTTTTTTTTTCTCACTATGCTTGGCCTGCTTTATTTATTTACTTACTTATTTACTTACTTATTTACAGATCTTTACCTAATATATTATAGTTTCTCTGGGTATTTTTTTTTAATGTGCAAATGCGAGTCTTGGTGTCTATAAATATTTTTGTGCTTTTTCTTGTATTCTTTCTTTCTTGTTTGTATGTTTAATTCTATTCAGGTTTGTTTATTTATTATTATTATTATTATCATTATCATTATTATCTGTAGATTACTTTGGTATTTATATGATAGAGAAAAAGAAATGGTGTGGATTTGGGTGGGTGTGAAAGTAGAAGGATCTGGGAAGTGTTGGGGGCAAAACCATAATCAGAGTATACTTTATGGAAAAATACATAATCTCACTTAAAATTTTTTAAAAATCTATACAGCAGCAGCAGCAACAACAACAACAAATACTACACAGAAGGGATAGTCTGTTTTCATATTAGCCTCCGAAGCAACTGGTGTGATTTGAATTTTCACAGTTTCTGAATAAAGACTCACGTATTTGACCATATATGCAAGTTTATATTTGAGAAGACATAACTGACAGGCATTTATTGTTATTTCTAGATTTATACCAAGAAAGTCCAGCAAGATAGAGTAGAACAGGAAAATGTTTCATGGAATTTGTGAAGGTGATGGCACACTGGATCTTTGGGGATAAAGAATGGAACTTGACTAACGGTCTGGAAACAGAAATCTTACCCCTGAGACTTGGCTTACATCTGAACAGGTTCTTTATCCCACCATTTATAGAACTTTGACTCAAGCACAAGCAAAAACAAGAGTAGATTGCTCTGCACAGAATGAAGTGAAGGACTGATGGCAGGACACGCAAGGGACTTACACCATTGTTTTGAAATTTAGATCCAATAATGCTAATGAACCATATTTTTTCAAAAAGAACTTGATTTAGCAAATATGTAAGATAAGCCAATGGTCAGCTGCCCACATCACAGGCCACTTAATATGCATTTGATAATTGTTTGAAGAAACCGCACTATATATGGAGAGGGGCTGGATGCATTGGGGCGGGGGAGGTGAGGAAGTGAACGGATAACTTGTGGGAGTTAGTTCGCTATCTTGGAATCCAATTCAGGCCAGAAGGCCTCCCTGAAAGCATTTTACCTCCTGAGCTATCTCACTGATCCATATGTTGATATCTGAAGGTTTTTATTGAATAGTTATAATCCCCACCTTTACGTGCCATCACTTTTAGAACAGTTAACATAGCTGTGGCACTACGCGTGGCAGTACTTCTCTATGTGCTCACTACGTTAACCAACGCACTTAGGAAAAACTCTCACAGCTGTATTCAGTATAGAAATAATAGATGAAGACAGAGATAACTGAATGGAGGATGAAGATAATTTCACCTCATTCTCACCATTGTCTGCAATGCCATGTGAGTTATAATCTTAGGACTTTATAATAAAAGGAAGCTGTTGAGCTCAGATTGGAAGTGGATGCACCTCCATTTATTTAATTTTGAAATATCCTACCCTTTTTAAGTTGTGAGTCTCCTGTCCTGGTTCTCACAGTCAAGCTAATCCTACAGATGCAGTTGTTACTGGTGTTTTGTCTATGCCCACATATAAGGAATTCCTACAAAATGTATTTTATTGGTGGTGGCGGGGGGGGGGGGGGAGGGAGGTGAGAGAGATGGGTTAGAAGTTAACAGCTTTCCCAGAAGACAATTTCAATTCCCAGAACTCACATGACAGCTCACAGTCATCTGTAATTCCAGTTCCAGGTGACCCAATGATCCCTTCTTGCCTCCTCAGGGCACTGCATGCATTAGGTGCACAGACATACGTGTAGACAAAAGACCTACACAATTTAATTAATATTTTAAATGAATTTTACAGGGCTAGCAGAATGACAAATTTTGCAATACAAAACGTATTTAAAACCACAGATTTAGAGCCAGTGTGGCCATTTTCCCTCTTTAAGCACGTGGGTTGTACTCTTTCTGAACCTTGTTTCCTCCATGTACAAATATGAAGAACGGACTGAATGACTGAGAAAGTTGATTGGATTTTTTCTTTAAGCTTGGCAATTATCCTAGTTGTTCTTTATTTAGAGATGTATTTGAAGCAAACCTTAGTAGGCTCATGGTCCTACCTGGAGATATGACAGAGAGCCGTAAATACTATATGGGTTTCATTTTCCAAGTATATTGTGAGGGTGTGTAATGTATATTTTAACTCATTTTTGGAGCTCAAAAACATAAAAGAACAAGATCCAAAAGAGTGAATCCCGTCTCAAAGCAATTAATGGTTCAGAATTATGTTGTTGGAGTGGAGCAACAAAGAGTAAGACTGTAGGACTCTGGTTAAGAGTTATGTGTGTATAAGTGCTACATCCAGACACCATGTTACTGTGCCTATCCTCAATAACCCAATGGCCAACCTCATCAAACGATCAGCTCATCTCACTGAAGGGCATGCATGTCTGAGCAAAGCAAAATTGATGATGGGAAATGAAATTGCTTCCTGTACAAGTACCTAGAAATACAGAGACAACCGGGAACTGTGGCAGAGGCGGAAAGCATGCTGTGGTACATCTGTAAAAGTATTCAGTGTCATAAATGTAACATCTGGGTGCATAATAGGTAGAACTTGGGAGACTAAAGAAGAGAGATGGAAAATCCTTCATCTTTCTAGGGAATATGTATTGATCGTGAATGGAACAGAGGTAGCTGTCTGCTAGCATTGGGAATGAGGAAAGTTTTCATGAAAAAGAGATAGTGAGATCTGTTCTCTTTGTTGTGTGATGGTAAAGAAAGTCACTGAATAAACTTTTCTTTCTTTCTGTTTTCTTTTTCTCTTTATGCTCAAACTCATGTGAAGAACATTCTGAGGAGAGTGTTGGAAGTATAGCATGGCTTTTTATTAACTTCATATATAAAATGTAAGAAAGATGAATGAAATGAAAATGGATTTCTTTCTTTTTAACAAAAAATGAAAGAGATCTTAAAGATTTGGGGAATTCTCAGCCTTTCTATACTGGAAAACAAATGAAAACTGGTTCAGGAAGAGCACAAAGTATGAGGGCAAATAAACCTTCAATGTGGCTTTGTAGAAGCTATGCAAAGACAATGAAAGACAAGCCCCTTTCTGCTCCTCATCACAGACCTGAAACAAAGGCCATTGACTACTCAACATCAGCCATTGTCACCATTTCCTTAGAAGTATGCAAAGGTAGTAAATCTCGATGGCCTTCATACATTGCTGCTTCTACCAAAACGATGATTGTATTAGGGCCTGGTTACCTCCACCTAGATGCTTGTGATGGATAGTTTAAGTCAACTTGACACAAGCTAGAGTAACAGAGAAGAGGGATCCTCAATTTAGAAAAAGCCTCCATAAGATCAGGACGTAGGCAAACTTCTGGAGACTTTTCTTAATTAATGATTGATATGTGAGAGCCCAGCCCAATGTGGGTGGGGCCACCCCTGGACTGGTAGTCCTGGTTTCTATAAGAAAGAAGGCTGAGCAAGACAGAGAGCAAGCCAATAAACAGCATTCCTCCACAGCACCAGCTCCTGACTACATCCGAGCTCCTGTCCTAACTTCCTCCAATGATGAAGAATAAAATAGAAAATTAAACATAAACCCTTTCTTCCCCAAATTGCTTTGATCATGGTGTTCATCACAGCAATAGAAACCTTAACTAAGATAATGCTAAAGGATGGATCTCCCCCAAGGTAGATGACCACTAGGAAGCTATGAATTGCCATCATGATCATGCCTAGTGAAATACTGAAAGTTATGTCTCCATTTTTCTTGACTTGCATAGTCATCAGTATAAAATTACATTATGGGAAAATTATGGACAATAATCTCTAGGCCTTAATAGCTACAACGCTGTCTGCACTCACAAGAGTCAGAACCGTACACAGCTAACCAGAGGGATTAAAGTAGTAGTCTTGCCTGAAAGAGTTGTGGAGGTGATATCTTTGTCCTGGTAGGCTTAGAGCACAAACTCTACTAAAAGATGTGACTATGGACTTTAATTGAATGTGTGCCTTGCTTGGCTTAGGACCTCATTTGATATATTTCATTATTTCTCTTTATTCTTTCTCTGTTTTAGATCAGAAAGCTCTGTTCCACCCAAACCTGGTACCTACCACAGGAACACATCTGAAAAACAACCTGCTTCTGAATAAATCATTTCCGGAGACCTATGTGACTTAGATATTATTCAGATAGTACTCTGACCTTACAGCTTTTGGGTTGATACTGAAATTACCTGAAACTTTGGCTGCTATCAAAATGAGTGAGTAATAATTGTACATATTTGGGGGCTAGAGAACATTTCAGTACATATAGACAGTGTGCACTGGTCAAATCAGGATATTATTTTAATTCTTTATCATTAATCTAAATTTGTATCATTCATTCTCTTCTTCTTGTTTTTAAAATAAAGACTAGGTTATTATTAACTGTAGTTACTCCATTGTACTATAAATATTGGTGTTAATTTATTTTATCCTTCTATGATTTGGTACTCAATTTCCAATTTCTGTCTATTAACTTTACCCCTATTTATCACTATTCTGTTTTCAAACCAACTGTTTAGGTTTCTATAGGTGAAAGAACAAGTAGTTGTTTTCTTCTGTCTCAAGACAATGTGTTTTTTATTTTTCTCAAGACAATGTGTTTCAGATCCATTGGCTTTATTGCAAATGAGAAGTCTATTTCTTTTCATATCTAAATTGTATCAACTGTGTATATATACCACATTATTTCCAATATTCAAATGCTGATAGGCACCTGTTTTGGTCTCATATTTCAGTTATTATTAATATTGCCACAGTTAGTACTGGAGTACAGAGCCTTAATTCTGTGTATGAATATACAAAAATGGGACAGCTGATCCATTTTTTAGTTTTTGTAGGAACTCCCTTACTGTTCTCCATAATAGCTGTACTAATTTTTATTCATACCTATAATATGCAAACTTTTCCTTTCTGTCACATCTGTCCCAGACATTTTGTGTTTTCTTTTGATAATGGTAATTATGCTTTTGGTGAAATGGTTTCTCATCATCATTTGTCAGCCCCTTCCCTCATGGCTAAGGGTATTGAGCAGTGGTTAATGTAATTATTGACATTCAAATATCTTCTTTTGAGAAATGTTTATTCAAATCATTTCTTTGATTATTAACTTTGATGTTTATGTGAAATGTACAGGTGTATATGCAGTTATACACACACACACACACACACACACGTGAAGGGTATACATGCAAATATGTGCATGTGTGTGCAAGCCTAAGACTGACATCAGGTGTCTGTCTTTCTTAATTGTTTTCCACATAACTCATTTATATAAAGTATCGCAATTGAACACAGAGCTTTTCGATATGGCTTGTGCAGTTAGTCAACTTTCTCCAGGAATTCTTTCTACCTTAAATTCTAGGAACCCAAATTCCCAAACTCATGCTTACTGATTGCATAGCAAGCAATATAAATATTGAGCTATCTCCTGTATCTTATTTCACCAATTTTGAGTTGGATTATTTATTTTTATTTTTATTTTTTAAGATTTTCATTTAATTTTTGGCATATACATTTATATTATTACATGTAAATAAAATATTACTTACAGCAAGAAGAACCATGAACCAATTGGGAATTATATGAATGTTATATTCATGGTGTTTTGGCTAATTGCATTTGGAAATCTTATAGAAAACATCTTTCCTAACTTGCTGCATCTAAAATTCTAAATGCAAATCAATATCTATCATATCTCATCTCTGTAAACTTAAAACTTCTATCTAGACCTAAAAACAACCCCTAAAACAGCTAAGATTAATTGTAATACTAAACTACATGGTCTTCAAATCCATCAGATACTTGAGAAGAAATGTAACTTAATTACTTGAGTGAACTGGAAGTTCAGGTTAGTAACTTCCAAAATGAGCATATACAGGGGGAGGAGGTCCCCCTCAGTCACCGTCATAGGGGAGGGGAGTAAAGGGAAAATAGAAGGGAGGGAGGAATGGGAGGATATAAGAGATGGGATAACAATTGAGATGTAATATGAATAAATTAATAAAATATATTTTAAAAAAGAATAAATGACTTTTAAAAAAAGGACAGAGACAGTTTGCTGCCTGAACAGTCACTCAAAACTCTCTATAATATTGGAGCATCATCTTCGGTCTTCTGTCTCAATATATCTGACAGACATATTTGTAAGGCAGGAACTATTGAGAACTTGCTTTATCTTGGCAGAGTTTGTCCATCAACTCTGCCTGTATCTAAGCTTGTCCATTTTTAGGCAGAATTTTGTCTGTTGCAAAAATGGGGACATTTTGCCCAGTGGCTTGTTTGCAACATTGGAAGCCATCTCTATAAGGAGGTTCTTTGATGCTCATCATCCTCTTTGAGGTAGGTTGGGTGTTGCCAGGAATTAACCTGTCTTGTGCTCAAAGAATCTTTAAAATAATACAAGCATCTTTAAATGCCATATTCTGTAGGTCTCTGAGGCTTTGAAGGCTTTATCTATCTTTGGGATCATATCTATCTGTTAAACCAAAGATGTACATTCTTGTGATAAAAATAGACTAGTAGTTTACAAGACCATAATTTATCAACTAATAATTAGCTGGTGTTACTTAATTATCCTAAAGAGCCTGCAATAGCACTTTCAAGTTATTATTGGTCATATTCAGAGAGAAAATAAGGTTGGCCTCAGGGATGTCTCTCTTTTCCTTTATGCTTTTTCATAGATATAGAGATAGGGTTTCAAAAGAAAGAAGGAGTAATATAAAAATATATAAGGATAATAGGATAAAAGGTAGATCTTACTTTTTACTACCTCAACCTAAGGCCTTACTTTCTACTAACAAATAAGGTTATTTTTAGTTCTTTGGTATAGAATTTTGTATATTGATACAAAATAAGTTTAATCTTGATACATTGGTATAGAATTCAAATTTAAGATTATTCTTGATATGCATTATATATATGTATATATATATATTCTAACTTGATATATTGAACCCATACAACTTAGTTAGAACATAAAGCTTACTTCCAATACCTTGGATTATTTTTTTTTGATCTTTCAACTTCTTTAATTCTCTTAATATGTGTGTTTCCAGTTGTATTTGTTTTCTTTTTTTCTTTTTTTCTTACTTTATTAATTTATTCTTGTTACATCTCAATGGTTATCCCATCCCTTGTATCCTCCCATTCTTCCCTCCCTCCCATTTTCCCCTTATTCCCCTCCCCTATGACTGTTCCTGAGGGGGATTACCTCCCCCTGTATATGTTGATAGGGTATCAAGTCTCTTCTTGGTAACCTGCTGTCCTTCCTCTGAGTGCCACCAGGTCTCCCCCTCCAGGGGACATGGTCAAAGGTGAGGCACCAGAGTATGTGAGAAAGTAATATCCCACTCTCCACTCTACTGTGGAGAATGTTCTGTCCATTGGATAGATCTGGGTAGGGGTTTAAGGTTTACCACCTGTATTGTCCTTGGCTGGTGCCTTAGTTTGAGCGGGACTCCTGTGGCCAAATCTGCCTATCATAATGTTCTACTTGTAGGCTTCTAGGACCCTCTGGATTGTTGCTGTTTGAGGCTTGGGTTTTGGTTTGCTTGGTTGGTTGGTCGGCTGGTTGTTTATTTTGGTTGTTAATTCTTGTGTATTGGATATTAATCTTTAACAAGTGAATAAATAGCTCTCAAACATTCTTACCACTTTCATTTTTTCCTTCATTCTTGATTATCTTCTGTGTGTGTGTGTGTGTGTGTGTGTGTGTGTGTGTGTGTGTGTGTGTGTGCATGTGTGCGCATACACGCACATGCTTTTAGGATCTTATCTTTTAAATATGCCTATATCAATGTTTCAAATATTTTTTCTAATAGTCTCAAAATTTTAGATAAAATTCAGTATTTCATAAAATTTAGGTATAGAGTAAATTAGGTGCAGAGGGAACATACCCAGTATCAAATAGGAGTCATACACGTACATTTTATATCATATTGAGTAAAGAAAGCCAGAAACCATTTCCTTACATATCAGAAATAACACCCAAATGGCTACTCCTAATGATTGTATGCAATGTTATACTGGAAAAGACAGAAAAGGAGAAATATTTTCTACTTTCAGGGAAGAATTAGTACTATAAAAATAAACCCACTACCCAAAGTGGATTATAGTATCCATGCTTCTCATGCAAATTCTAATGCCCTGCTTCATAGGACTAGGAAAAACAGCTTGTTAAATTCCTGTGTTGTCACAAAAAGATTGCATGTAGCTAAAGCCAACTAAACAGCAATGCTAATATCAGGACATATTACAGATACATGGTAAAGAAAAGAGCATGGTACCATCATAAGAAGTGATTTAAAAAAAAAACCCTACAGAAGAGAAAAATCTGTCAACATACTGACTAAATGAAGGAACAGAAAAGAGATCACAAAATTGAAATTATACATATATGACCAATTGATTCTCAAGAGGTGCACCAAAATTAAATTTTGAAAGAACAGACTCTTCAATTCACAGTTTCAGAAACTGAATATTCATATGTAGATCATTATAATTTGAACCCCACCTTTTACTCTGTATGAAAATTGCAACAAGTGGACCAATGACCTAGATACAAGATCCAAACACACATATTCTTTTTAGGGGAACAATTTGGCACTCCTTTATGGATGAATTCTGCATATTTAACAGCAAGAAAGAGAATGTTGTTGTAGGAATTTAACACTGATACAAAATGACAAGAATCAAAGAGAATAAATTGAACCTGTGTAATATCTGACACAAAAAGACTTGACCCAGAGTTTATCTTTTTTCATTTATTAAAACTTGTTTATACAAATAGTGTCATGAGTAGACAACTATGATTACCTTTTACAGTATCTTTTTGATGGTCAAATCAAGAATTGTACAAATGAAAATAATAAAAACAGAACAGTGCACAGTCTTGATCATCACTCTTTAGGAAATGAGAACTGTCTAGGTGACCAAAATCAGCTCACATTTTAGACATAGTGATGCTTGAACACACACATACAGTTTTATCATGCATGATTTTCTTTTTTTCCCCTCTATTGAAATGTTGTATGCTGTTTATTTTTTTATTATTAATTTATTCCTGTTACATCTCAATGGTTATCCCATCCCTTGTATCCTCCCATTCTTCCCTCCCTCCCATTTTCCCCTTATTCCCCTCCCCTATGACTGTTCCTGAGGGGGATTTCCTCCCCCTGTATATGCTCATAGGGTATCAAGTCTCTTCTTGGTAACCTGCTGTCCTTCCTCTGAGTGACACCAGGTCTCCCCCTCCAGGGGACATGGTCAAATGTGAGGCACCAGAGTACGTGAGAAAGTCATATTCCATTCTCCACTCTACTGTGGAGAATGTTCTGACCATTGGCTAGATCTGGGTAGGGGTTTAAAGTTTACCGCCTGTATTGTCCTTAGCTGGTGCCTTAGTTTGAGCGGGACCCATGGGCCCAAATCTGCCTATCATAATGTTCTACTTGTAGGCTTCTAGGACCTCTGGATCCTTCTACTTTGCTATTCTCCCACGCTTCTCTCACCTAGAGTCCCATTAGGATGTCCTCATGGTTTTCTAGTACTCTAAATATAATATATATTTGATCATTTGGCATGTGATGAAGACTGCATCCATCATCTTGGACAAGCATGCCCTACATATTACAACATATTTCAATGTTATATTGAACACACAGCCCTTCCTTCATACCATAGTGGACTTGGGGGGGTTCTCTCTTTGGCCTCCCTGTTCTTTTACATATTATTTGATACATACCTAAAGAATGTTTTCCCAAGATATTTATAAAGAACCATCTTATAGGCACAGTTGTTTCTAAACATGCTTTTTCACACCTTCCATGGGACAGGTTAACGTTTATTTTTGTCTTTAAGAATCCCATCTGTTACAGCTTCTGTTGGGACGAAGATCCTGTTTATGTCAACAAATTACTTAATTAAGCAAACTAGGTGACAACAATGATGAGCTTGAGAAAATGAAGTGAGTCTTTGTTAAAGCAATTTGATTCAGTGTTGGATCTTATTGAGGATAAGACAGAAGAATCTAGGTTAGAGAACAGTAAATGGAGAGGAGGCATGAAGAAAGAGGTCATGAGCAAGACACTATGGAACGGTTCTGATGTGATCTCATAGAGACTACTGAACTAGCTTTATGTCAAAAGACTGACACACCTCTCATCAATATTCAAGGAAAATAAAGTTCTTTCTGGAGATTAAGAATGCCGCGTTACCCAAGTAAACACTGTCTGAGTTTTCCCATACCCCATACACTACTCCAATTCTGTGACCAGCAGAGCAGCTAAGCATCTCTGTGAAGCTTCTCACTCAGCATCCCTGACTTCTCATTTTTCCTTGATATATGACTCTGTGATGCCTTTGCATTATCAGTAATGATATGATTTCAAATTATGGTGATTCTCACAACCTCTCTTGAACTATTACGCTTGTAAACTGTCATCTAAAACATAGGATTTCACCTCAGTTGAGAAAATTTTGCTAACTCTTGGAGATTTTTCAAATAATGCTTCTTGTTTATACATTCGTAACTCCACTGGTTTTCCTAAAATTCTTATAATATTCAAGGGGCATACTTAAAACTGCTATTATAGAAAGCTCTTGCACTTACTATAATACCAGGAGTAGATTTGAATCACTGTTATTATCAGGTGTTAGGCCTAACTATTCACAAAAGCCTTGCCTTCTGTATGTAACAAGAGTACTTTTGGTTCAAAATGGGTTTCTAAATGTGACTTCTCCCAATGGCACAAGAGCTAAATAATACTTAATCTGGTAAAAAAAAATGTGTGGTATATACACATGTTTTATAATAATTCTAATTATACTAACTCAGGGAATATCTAGAGTTGTATAAAAACCACCACAGGTCCATTAGCCTGTATAACCCTTGAGAATAGAGTATCATGCACACATCCCAGCTATTTGAAAAAAGGCTGAAATCCTGAATTATGAATAATGACAATAACATCATTATAAAATCAACTGTGCATAAATATATGATGGGAAAAAGAGAGTGACTGCTCATATAATTCTAGACAATACCATCTTATAGGCAGCAAAAAATGAAATAAACACCTGTGGTGCATTGCTAAAGGATGGAAATCTTATTGTATGTAATTCCTAAAGACAATTACAAAGCTTCCAAGAAGCAGGTTGTGGAAGAAGAGGATGGGGCAGTAAGACAGATGCCGTCCCTGTCATTTTCCTAATTCTCTAGAAATAAGTTTGGAACTATAGCATAAGGATAGTCATATGCCTTAGATGTCTTCATCATTGCTGTTTCATACAGGGTTCTAGGGTCATTGCTAACAGAACTCACTTTGGTTCTCAATAGTGTCTCAGACGGAACGATAAATTACAGAGTCTTTCCTCCAGCAAGCCGTCCAATGAATGTCTGAATTCCCTTCAGAGCATTCTGATATTAAAAGGAATGGATCACTTTGTTATCTGTTGCTGTCATTGTTATTATTTAATGCCAGGAAAACATCATTGGGTTGTTGCAGACAGAAATCAATAGCAGACAATGTTATAAGCCTTCAGAAGAGAAAATAAAACCTCATCGTGGAGAATCGACTTTAGGAGTGAATAGCATTTCACATTCACTAAGACATAGTTGATTGTCTTTACTCCTTGGAAATCCTGAGCTCTGGCTTAGTATTTAGTTAGCTATTAAAACAAAACTCATACAATCAGAATCCAAAAAGGCAATCAAATGTTCATAACCCCATCCATATTCCTTTGCATTCACAATATGGAGGAACAGTTGCTTTCTACTTGTTGAGCCCAAAGACTTATATTAGAAAGTCACTGTACCCTTTGCACCCTACTTTGTCACTATGAAATAAAGTAGTGTGACATACTTCCCTTAAGCACTGCATATTTTAATTATTGAAACAATGCTTAGAGATCACATATACTAAGCATCTAATAATATTGCCGGTCCTCTTATAATTGGCTTGTAAAAATTTCTGTCTCTAGCATTAAACTCCATGACCAATGTAAATTTAGAAGAAAAGGTTTTTCACTTTAAAAATTTCAGGTC
Source organism: Acomys minous (assembly GCF_964271855.1). Lineage (NCBI taxonomy): Eukaryota > Metazoa > Chordata > Mammalia > Rodentia > Muridae > Acomys > Acomys minous. The sequence goes on from NC_140492.1 coordinate 52,265,199, forward strand.
ATACTCCATCAGTGAAGGAAGTCAGCAAAAGATTCTCACAGCAGGAATATGAAGGCAGGAACTGAAGCTGATGCCATTGAGGAATGCTGCTTACTGGCTTGGTTTCATGGCTTCCTCATACAATGCAGTACCAACTCTCCAGGTACTGCCCCAAGTAGACTAGTAGGCCTCCTGTGTCAGTCATTAGTCAATAAAAGGCCCCATAGGTTTGCCTACAGAATAATTTTATGGAGGCATTTATCTCAATTTAGAATTCTCCTTCCCAGATATTTCTAGGCATGTGTCAAGTTGACAGGAAGAAATCATGACATTAATTTTAAGTGAATATATAGAGCAGAAAAAAAGTCTTTGAATGTTAAAGTTTGAACATAGATTAAAAGATGCTGAAGGTTTAAAAATATGGAAAAATAGTATACATAAAAATCATCTTTAGTCATAAATGCACAGTAAGAATTTAGAAGAAAACTGAGCTGTGTTTTAATTTAATTAACATTATATATGTATATGTTATACATATATACATGACATACATGTGTGCATGTCAAGGTCAGAGGCCAACTTGCTAGAATTGTTTCTTTTCTTCCATCATGTGAGACCTGGGGATTGAACCATGATCATTTGTCTTGGTGGCAAATGCATTTTACCCACTGAATTTTTTTCATTGGCCCTGATTTTAAGAAAGAGATAAAAATAGAATTGAAAAAAGACATGAAGAAGCCCTATTCCATATGCATGGAAAAATTTGCATGGGTATTTGGTCATGATGAATACATGGTATAAATATTAAAATTCATCAAATATTTATCATCTCTATTTGAGTAAAAAAAAGTGTTTTATAAAGCACTGAGTCAATGTAGGCACAATAAAGATGTTAGAAAAAAGTATATACAAACCCCTTCTTATTCTCAGTGGGAAAAAATAAACCAAGTGTACTAAAGAAAAATATGCAGAAGTATAAGCATTGCCTTAACAAAAGATTAGAGCACCTAACAGCATTCTTTGCTTGTTCCGAAAAGCAAAGAAATGTATATTTTAATTCTAGGGTCAAATATTGCAGTTCCAGCATTTAGTTTCCAAATGACAGCTTTGAGATTTGAGTGCTAAATGATTTTGAAAAATACAAGTGCTGTTAAAGGGATGCCTTATACCCTTTTCTCTCACTTTTGTTCATCAGAGAAGAGAGTCTGAAACAAACCTACCTGGATCCAGCCACTGACCTCACTTACTTCATTTAGTTGGCTGGTAAGCCTTCTTCTCTGGATTTTTGAACTCTTATTTACTAGTCAGTAGCACCTTGCATACAGGTAGGTTTGTTTTAGTTTTGTGAGTCTGTCTTGTCACGTTTTGGGTCTGATCAACTGCAAGGCTGGAAGCATCTCTTTTATTACATCACTATCATGAACTTTTAAGCAGCATTTAATGAAAACAACAGTTTATTACTGAAGAGTATGAATTCATTTCTCACAGCTGAAGGCAAATAATAGTAACACACACACACACACACACACACACACACACACACACACACTGCGCTCTTAAAAACCTACTGAACAGCTTAAAATATGAAAACTAAATCTATGTAAAAGTTGTAAATAAATAAGAGAAAATAGATTCTAAATAAATGGGCAAGGCATGAAATCAATGCCCATTCAACAATGGCTAAAATACTATATTCTTATTTTTAACGGTATGCCAAAAACCAGAAGACAATTAGGAAGTAATGAAGACACTGTTAAAATAGCTATTGATGTAAGGCTGGTAAGAAACCACTTGGAACAACTGAACATGTACAAATTAGGAGTCCCCTGCTAGATTTATTGAGCACAATACAATGGGATAAACTAGATGAAATAATTGGATGGATTTCTGAGAGTGAAATTTTATAGCCAATGGAGAACAGAATGTTAGAGCAGTTTTGATACAGAACCAAGCTTGTGTTCATACTAAATGCATTGTGAGTACTGGTCCTACACACACTTATTAAAGCAAAGACCCCCATTGTGAGACCTCCCTATAAACTTTTTTTCATGGTCATTCTTTGTCTAATGCTACTTGGTACTCGGCCAACACAATGACCAATACTTTTCTGATATCCCAAGTCTAACTTCCTCCAGGTTTATAGTTCTTTTTGTGAATGTCAACCTAGTTTAACTCAATGGCTTCCTGTTACTGACTGTTCCAAGCTGGATACTGTGGAGGGTGTATATCTGTATGCAGTATGGACACAGCCATCTCAGCATGCCCAGCTGAAACAAGAGCAGTGATCAGATTTAGCTTAGCCTCACGGGAAGTGCTGTAAATAGTCTTGCCATCATTCAGATTTCTTGTTTCAGATACCCATACATTTCTAAACAGCTAATTGGCCTTCTCTTCCTGCGAGTATTACATGTGTAAGAGGAGTGCTGTCATGGCCCAGGATGCTGTACTCACATCTGGAACTCTATCTAACATCCTCTCCAAACCATTTGTTTCTCATAAATCCCCCTTAAATTCTCTCTTATGTGCTAACCTTTATATAACCCCCACTGTTCGTGTTTCTGATTCTGTCGTTTATTATGGGTAATTCTGACAGCAGCACACATTTCTTAGTTTTACATTTTAAATGACCAACACCAGGTGCTATGACACCCACTTGTCACAACAGGATTTTTCTAGGAAAAAGTCCAATTCTATTCATAAAAAGTGTTTCTGAATATGAAAGATGAACAAGATGTCAAAGTGAATATTTAAGAAAGAAGATGTACATGGTGAAGTTAGTAAACCAGCTAAAATTAAATGATGGTTTTAAGTAGAAAATTGAATAGTAGTGTAATAAATATATATGCCTCGAGTAGAACTAGAAACAACACTAAGGGTCTTTGTGTGACGCATTCTCTCTCTTCCCTTTCTTTCTTTCTTTCTTTCTTTCTTTCTTTCTTTTTTTGCCACTAGAAATTGTATTTAATCCACTTTCCTATGTTAACATTCTTAATAATATATAAACATTACAAACCAAATGAATCTCTTTGTGACCCAGGCTTGTGATAGGAACCATCAGTGACCAACAGTGACGGAGCTTCGCCTGTCTGTTCTTCCAACCCTCTTTCAGTCTCTAACTGTCACTTGTCCTTTTGTGGTTGTCTCTTTAATCTATTTTAACCCTATGAGATAGGGACCAAAGGTACCAACATCAGCATTGTGAGGCTTAAGAGATGGTCCAACAGTAAGTAAGCCAAGCTCTCAGGAACCTTCAAACTCAGAGGCCCCTGCCCTTTGCTGGAGCTCCTCAGGTTCTGGGCTGAGAAACCAGAGATCTGTAAAGCAAGCACGCAGACGTAGACCAAGGGAGGCCTGGACCGTAAGGGGCGTGGCCTTGTGACTACCACAGCAGCATCCAGCCTCAGGACTTCAAGGCTTCTGAGCTCACGTTCCCTGTGGATAGCTCCAAGGTACCTCTATCTTGACTGGGGACGCACTCACAGTTCCCCCTGCCACACCTGGAACTGTATAAGGGATACAAGAGAGGCCAAAGACAGAGTGACCAGCCCCAGTGGGGGACAAATACTGGCAAAGCAGTGGTGACATTTGCTCTTGGGAAAGAGGTAGGGGCCTGGAAAAAGGATGGTGAAGGGCAGTCCCGGCTCTCAGTATCGATAGTGGTCAGGCTTGAAGGGGCGGGGCCGTTAGCGGACATGCCGAGGTACTGAGCCTGCTTCTCAGTCAGCTTGGTCAGTTGCACGTTCAGCTTGCCCAGGTGGGCTTCAGCCACCGCCTCATCTAGCTTCTTAGGCAGGAAGTGAACCCCAACTGGGTATTTGTCTGGGTGGGTCAACAGCTCAATCTGTGCCATCACCTGGTTCGTGAAGGAGTTGCTCATCACGAAGCTGGGGTGGCCCATGGCACAACCCAAGTTGACAAGCCGGCCTTCAGCCAGCAGGACGATGCGGTGTCCAATCTTTTAGCCAGTAGCAGTCCACCTGAGGCTTGATGCTCACCTTCTCCACAGCGTTCTCATTGAGCCACTTTACATCAATCTCCACATCGAAGTGGCCAGTGTTACACACAATGGCATCATCCTTCATCTGTTCAAAGTGCCAGCCAAGGATGATATCAACACAGCCTGCGGGGGTGACAAAGATGGTGCCCTACTTACAAGCCACATCCATGGTGGTCACATCATAGCCCTCCATGGCAGCTTGCAGTGCATTAATGGGGTCAATCTCAGTGATGATGACTCAGGCCCCAAAACCCCTCAGGGCCTGGGCACAATCCTTGCCCACATCACCATAGCCTGCTACCCCCGCCACCTTGCCCACAATCATCACATCTGTGGCCCGTTTGATGCCAGCTATGAGGGACTCTCGGCAGCCATAGAGGTGGTCGAACTTGCTCTTGGTGACAGAGTCATTGACATTGTTAGCAGGCACCTTCAGTATCCCCTTGGCCATCACCTTGTAGAGGTTACAGACCCCAGTCGTGGTCTCCTCAGAGATACCTCGGATACCTGACAAAAGCTGTGGGTATTTGGTGTGGATGAGGTTAGTAAGGCCACCACCATCGTCCAGAATCATGTTGAGCGGTCCATCCTTGAAGTGCAACGTCTGCTCAATGCACCACAGGTACTCTTCATCTGTCTCGCCCTTCCAGGCAAACACTGGAATGCTGGCCTTGGCAATGGCAGCTACGGCATGGTCCTGAGTAGAGAAGATGCTGCAGCTAGACCACCGCACCTCAGCGCCCAGGGCCACCAGAGTCTCGATGAGGATAGCAGTCTCCACAGTCATGTGCAGGCAGCCAGCAATGCGAGCACCCTTCAGCGGCTTGGAGGCTGAGTACAACTCACGCATGCGCATCAAACCTGGCATCTTATACTCAGCTATGTCTAGGGCCTTTCGTCCCTAGGCAACCAGTCCAATGTCTGCGACTTTGTAGGGTAGTTTATCGGACATGTTGGCAGCATTTCCACTAGGATAGATGAACTCAGTGAAGGGGGCCAGGCAGTGCGGGACAGGGCCTTTTCTTTCTTTCTTTCTTTCTTTCTTTCTTTCTTTCTTTCTTTCTTTCTTTTCTTTCTTCCTCATTTGTGTCCTCCAATTTTTTTGTTTCTCTATTGTGTTTCAGAAATATCATTTTCAAATTAGAAGATAAATTACCATTAAAAATGTATGGTTGCCAGGCGTGGTGGCTCACACCTTTAATCCCAGCACTCCCAAGGCAGAGCCAAGCTGATCTCTGTGAGTTCGAGGCCAGCCTGATCTACAAAAGTAAGTTCAAGATAGCCAAGACTGACAGACAGAGAAACCCTTTCTCAAAACAAACAAACAAACAAACAAAAGAACAACAAAAATGTATAGTCACCCTCAAATTTAAGTAGTGTGTGAGAGAGAATGTGTTTGCGTGTGGTTTCTCTTTCAAAGATAATTGTCATGAAGGAGATAATCAAGGTAGAGATTTTGTTATCTCTAGCACTTTGGGCAAGAGAAACAGAACAAGTTCAGAAATATGGTTTCTTTCCTCCTATAATTTTCATATAGTCCATATTTTACTATGGCAAACTCAGTGCAAATAATTTCACTGGAAAAATTATTTGAGTATATGTAGTACAGGTGTAAAAGAATAAAGTTTCCCTCATATGGAGGACTTCCACTAAATATTCACCGGAGGGATAAATTAGAAAATGTACAAAAAAATGATCGCTAATTAAATGTGTTACTAAGGGCGAGATGAAATGTTTGGCATATGAATTAGAGAAGGGACACAGATGTGGATGCTCCTTACATAAGTGTTAAAAAGAGACTAGACGAGAGGAAGCAACGAGTCCAGGGGCAGAAGGCTCTAATAGGCTCAGCATAATACTAATACATTTAGTGTTACTTTTAAGTAATTTTTTGAGATTATAATGTAATTATATCATTTCCTCTATCCAAAGCCTCACATCTCCCCAACCCCACTACATTTCAAAATCATGTCCTCTTTCTTCATTTTTTATAATTATTTTAATTATTTTTTGATGAAAATCTCAATGAGTCAGCCTTGGTTGTATAGAAACTCTCAGTGTAGACCAGGTTGGCCTTGAACTCACATAAATCTAACTGCTTCTGCATCCCAAGTGCTAAGGTTAAATGCATGTGTCACCCCACCCAGAGGAACTCTGAGGAAGCAGACATTCTCAAGGCATGGAGTACACAAACAAGTATCTTATTAACATTTATTTTTGTCAGTATACATTGTAAAAAAAATAATGGTTTAGGGTATTTTGATATGAATATATACATTTTTTCTCATTTTCTTCCCTACTTATTATGCACAGTTCTATAAACTTCTGATCCCATTTATTTTAAAGCAAAAATCCTACATACAAGTTTCTGGTGGTAATAAATAAGTTACGTCAGGGTAATAGTTTCTCAAAGAAATGCTTCAAATACTCAGCATATCATGGTCCGATATATATTATACCCATGGCTGACTCTTCCTCAGTGGTGTACTATTGTAGGCCACATCTCCTTTTATCCCTTCTTTCCTCTTCTCAGCCTTGGATTTTGTGGATTGTCATATTTCACTTGTGAGTTTCTCTTTGGACTGTAGACCCTTGAATACCTAACTTAATTGCTAAGTTTTTCTGATATTATTGTTCCCTGATATGATCATCCCTTGTATGGCTCATCTATGGTCAAATGCACAGTGTCAATAGTCCCACACAATCTGCACACAAAGTGCTTGCCTAGAATGTTAATTGATAACTGGTTTTGATTGGGTGCTCTGGGTTATATGCTCTATGTGTTCTTTTGGCTTCTTTCATTACTCTCCACTCTTATATTGGACCTAACTATATATGGGCACCTCTTAACACTTAATCATGATTCTTCAAAGTTACATACTAATTTTTAAAACAAGTGAGCAGATACCAAAACCACAGAGGAGATACTGCCATCTCTGCTGGCATGTGCTGTACCTGTTACCTTTCTACTATTTCCACCTTTGAACATAACAAGATCCTTCTCTTTGCCTCTTGATAATTAATACTTTGATGGTCCACTGGAAAGGTACCAAACTTTGAATCAACAAAAGCTGTGTTTTACTCTTTACCCTCTAGTATTTTATAAGCTTTTGATTGTCATTCAAAAAATCATAAACAAAGCCTCTCATCTGTATCCTATTGAAAAAAAGAACTCTACGTGTATGCCTCAGAGGCATTTATAGCATCGAATGAGAAGGAACACTTTCACGTACAAAGGTTCTGTAAATGTTTGTTACTTCTTTTCAGCTTTGATAGTTACTACCTGATTTTTAGTCAGTCGTTGTAAGGCTTCTCTAAATATTTCACAGGTACCCATTTGTCTTTGTCTGTGAGATGCCTCAGCTAGATTGCAGTACCCAGAAGAGAGCCTGACAACACATGATCAATTAGCATTATTTGACAAATAGACTAAATAACCCGTGTTATGATGCATCTGCTAATTCAAGATAAATGTTTCTGTCTGTGTATTTTAGATCCCTTCTTGATTCCTCAGTACACAGAAGGGTTATCATCAAAAAGAATGGCTTCTAATACTGTCCAGTTTTTATGAGAATACAGGATAACTCAATATACTTTTTTGGTAAGCAATGCTTTTATTATTTTATCCCTAAGTGAATTACCTTTTATTGCCCACACCAAATATCATCTACCACTTTTCTGCCCACTCATGCAGGCTGGCAAGTCCTCCCTGTAGTTTATCTCCATCTGCTTGGCATTTCACTACCTGGAAGAGCTTGGTGTCATCTGCAAACTTGGATAATTCACCATGCATTCTCTCTTCCAAATCATTTATGAAAATGTTAAATAAGAGAGGTTCCAGGGCCAATCCCTAAGAAACCAAACTGTTTTTACTTTTTTATTCAGAAGCACTTCCATCTCTCTGTACTTTGTGTTATTCTTTCTCTCTGCCAAAACAAGTGTTGTATAATCCATATATATATATATATATATATATATATATATATATATATATATATATGAATCTACTTGAGGTCTATTGAAAACATTATATCCAGAAGACATTTCTGCCATTCAACTCTTGTTACCCTAGAGGCACAAAAACTTCAAATGTCCCAAGGAAACTAAGCATATTGAACTCTGGGTTCTAAAGATTGAATTTGGGGAAGAATGTCTGATTTTAATCTTCATATTTCTAGAATCAACTTTTGAAAGGATATTTGTTTTAAATATGTAGTTTTGAAATCTCTGTCATAGAGAGAAAGTCTGGAAACAAGAGTGAAATACTTGTGCTAATGGTTGATGTACTCCCAGTATTTGCTTCAGCAATGATACAACCTTGCTGAGATCATTCTGCCCAACTTAAATGCACAAACTAGCTAGCCCTTCACTTGTCTTTCTTTTAGAGATTATAAATATGAAGTGATAGTATGTATGTAAAAGTAGACAACAGGAATAGGATCATATAGATTGGGTAGACCATAAAGTGCAAAGAAACCAGCATTATTAAAGATACCATATTAAAAAAAAAAGAAGAAAGAAAGAAAGAAAAAGATACCATACTCTAGATGGTCTAAACACCTGAGCTTGGAAAGAAAACTACAAACAGTGGAAGACAGTTGATACACTGAGAAAATGATCATAGTAAAGACCTATGTCCATAAAATTAAAAATATTTAAAAAGTAAACTGGAAAGTGTGAGGAAGACAGAGACCATTTTAGGAGTGTAGCATGGAGTTTAATATTTCTAGTCTCTGCATTTATATCTGTTTCTTAGCACTTTTGGGGAGTTCTTTTCCTTCTATCTGTTTTGTACTGTACGCTTCTACTTTGTTTGGTTTTGCTTTGCCCTATTATATTACACAATATTTTTAATTTTATTCCATAGATATCAGTTATTTTTTCTAGTGAAAGACAGAAAGGGACTAAATGGGAGGAGGTGGTTAGGAGCACAAAAAATTAGAAAAATATTTCTAGGTCACAGAAATAAAATTAGATATTCTCCAATGAAGTTAGAGAGAAACACATGGGATTGAAGAAACCTTACTCTCATAAGTAATACATTATAAATCTCTTCCAAACATGCATTCAATCTCTCAGTGTTCATAAAAAAAAATTATTGAGTTTTGCTCTAAGGTCAGCAATACAAGGGAAAGCATTAGGTCCATGGGATCTTGGCCTGAAAGGAGTAGAAAGCAGCATAAACAGGTGATGTAATCTTAAAGGAATACCTCAGGTAGGAAAATATGGACAATGAAGAACAAGGTTTTCTACTGATGCTCCATGGATGTCTAGGTAAAGAATTACTTAAAGGAATTAATTCCTTTATGAACAAAGATAAAGCTGTACCGACATTGCCTAGATAAAAGGGCATGAGTGTATAGAGAACCTAAGAACAAACATTGAAAAGCCAAAAGGGGTTCAATACAGAAAAGACAGATAACTATGAAAGTGAAAAGATGTGAGTCAAGACAGATTTCTGCAACCAAGCTCTTTAGAACTAGAAACAGATTTTCATCCGGCTAAGCAATAGCCTCATTTCTGCTTATACTATTCATAGTAGTGATGGAAGAAAAGAATAAGGGCCCTAGATTCCATATGTTCCTGACTCAGAAAGTAGAAACAGTTATTATGAACTGTGTGCTATCATTATGGGCCTTATTTTTATTTTAAGCTATCTAAATTCAACTCATATGTATTAAAGACATGCCAAGAATCACAAAAACTGCCCACCTTATAAGTACTTTCTATATTAGTCATCCATTGATGAAAATTCAACTCCAATGAGCTTAAGTCTTTGAAACTTTATTGGCTGTCATCTGCATACCTCACACAGAGACATCTATAAAGGAATCTACTTCACTCTAGCTTTGTTTCCAAGGTTGTGATTTGTTTTAACTTTGGAAAACAAACCTGAGTGGAAAGAATGAACTTGGTTTTTCTTGTATTATAAATGCCCTTCACATTTTTCATTTTTATGAACTGAATTGTGCTCACTAATTCATATGCTGACACTCTAATCTCTGCTCTGACTGTATTTGGACATTAGACCTTTACAGATTAAATAAGGTCAAATATGATTGGACTTAATCCAACAGAACTAGAATTCTCATAAGATGAGAGACACCACGTATACACACAGAAGAATCACATGATGACAAAGGGAAAGACAAGGTGGCTACCTGCAAATTACAAGAAACAATCACAAAACAAAGCAATCCTGCCTGTACTTTGATACTGAACTACCAGCCCCCAGAGAAGTGTAAATAGAGAGGAATTATATAAAGAGAGGAAATGGAAAATGAACAATGCTAATGGATAACCACTTTGAATATTTTCAATTTCTATGATACAAGTAAGTATAGTCATCTATATTATCCTTTGTTTTTATTTTTATTTTTAATTTGTTCACTTCATGTCCCACTGTAGCCCCCTCCCTTTTTGCCTCCTGATCCCACCCTCCCTCCCTCCCCTAGTCCTCAGAAAGTGGAGCCCTTCTCCCCTAACACCTGATCTCAGCCTATCAAGTCTCATTTGGACTGCCTGTATCCTCTTTCTCTGTGGCCTGGCAAGGCCACCCCACCAGGGGGATGTTATCAACATGTGGGAGCCAGCAGAGTCCGGGTCAGAAGTAGTCCCTGTTCCCCATATTTTGGAGCCTACAAGGTGACTGTCCTGCCTCTCCACTGTATCTGAGAAGGTCTAAGTCACCACCATGCATGGTCCTTGGTTGCTGCATCCATCTCTGCAGTACTCTCTCCTCTGCCCAAGTTTGTTGGACCCTTTGGTCTCCTTGTGGAGCTCCTGACCCCTCTAGTTCCTTTTATTCCCCAACTCTTCCATAACACTCCCTGTGCTCGATGTATTAATGGACAACTTCTTTGAACACTTTCAGTTTCTACTCCTACAAGTAAGTATAGTCATATATTTCATCTTTTGGTCTTTGGTAAGATTTATAAGTACAGTTATTTTAGAATAAACTGGAAGTTGTTAAATGGCCAAACTGAAGTTTATGGGTCTTTGGGACTGTCTTCTAAGGCTTCTGAACATTGCCTATGCTCAGCCTAAAGTCCACTGCATAGACCCCTCCCAAAACAAACCAAGAAATACAGTCACTCAAACAATTGTATAATATTTTCTTTCTTTTTCTTTTTCTTTCCTGTTCTCTTTTTTCTTTCTCTGTTTTTTGTCTTTATGTACATATATTATCTTCATTTCTGATGCCATCAAAAACCCAGAAGAAAGCATGTGCCCATTGGATCATGAGTTACACATGGCTGTGAGGTGCCATATGGGTTCCGGTTCCCAATTAGAAAAGCATGTGTTCTTATCTGATGAGCCATCTATACAGACCCAGTCCCAGGAATCAGTTATCCCCTTTTAAGTTGTTGGATACAGCATCCCACAGATGCCCCCCAAAACACTGTAAGCTATTGGCAATACTGCTGACTACCTTACAAACCTTAAAAGATCCTATTGCTGAAGATATGCCATACTTGAGTCACAGAAGAAATCTCAGCTGTAAGCTTAGTCCTTGCTAGCATATTCCATAGTGCTGGCAAGTGCTATAGATACAACCAGAGTACAAAAAATAATTAAACATCAGTTTCATGCAGATGTGAACCCTGCAAGTCACAATAATGAGCACCCTAGCAAGATGTGACCACTGGTGCAAAAATGGCAGTAATGTTATGGGACTAACCAATGATTTTTTAAAATTTGTTCACTTTCCATTCTAATTTTAGCCCCCTCCCTCATTGCCTCCCAGGCCCACTCTCTCTCTCCGTCATACCCTCCCCTAGTCCTCAGAAGTAAGAAGCCTCCTCTCTTCCCCTAACCAATGACTTTTAAAAATTAGTATTAAGCTCCACTCAGGAGATAGAACTCATATCTGACACTATCAACGGGGCCAGAAATCTTTACAGTTGTAGCTGTTGATGTTTTTAAGAGATATAATTTCACAGCAAAATCCCTGGTCCTCTTGCTCTTACAGTGTTTCCACAGCTTCTTCCACAGTGTTCCCTGAGCCTCAGCTTCAGCAGTGTCTTTTCGATGTACTGGTATTAGGTATCACAATTCCCTATTTTAACTGGTTGTGGTTTTCTGCGTGTTCTCCACTGTTGTAAAGTGAAGTTTCCTCATGAGAGGTGAATGCTATGCTTATCTGTTCATATAAGAACATATGTTTACATAGTGTTAACCAATTAGAAGTTATAGATTCTCCTATAATAACTATGCCTTCAATAGCATGGGGTCATTATCTAGGTTTTCAGAAGCAAGCATGAGTGGTTGTCGTGTACCAAACAGTCACCTCTGAAAATGCACCCTCAATTAACATTAATGGTCTGAACAAGTTATCTTTAGGAATCAGAAGGAGAGGAGGGAAGTTTATATGGTATAGCTTGAAAGCAGGAGAGGGAAATGATAAATATTGTAATTATAGCATAATCTCAATTTTATTTTTTTTAATTAACTTAAAGATTTTTATTTTATTTTATTTTGTTATATTTTAGGGAATATTTTTTTTAATTTTTTTATTAATTTATTCTTGCTACATCTCAATGGTTATCCCATTCCTTCTATCCTCCCATTCTTCCCTCCCTCCCATTTTCCCCTTATTCCCCTCCCCTATGACTGTTCCTGAGGGGGATTACCTCCCCCTGTATATGCTCATAGGGTATCAAGTCTCTTCTTGGTAACCTGCTGTCCTTCCTCTGAATGCCACCAGGTCTCCCCATTCAGGGGACATGGTCAAATATGAGGGACCAGAGTTCATGTGAAAGTCAGACCTCACTCTCTATTCAACTGTGATTAAGAAGTAGTTTCAATGAAAGGAGTAGATTATAAAACACTGCTTATACATTTTGCCTGAAAGCCCTTATAACAAAGAGTATCCGAATTCTGAAACACATGACATTTTCTAACGTTTGGGTCAGGATGCAAGTTTGATTTTTGTCCATAATTTTAAAGACTAGATAGTATTGTTGTCATTATATACGGTGATCACATAATAGGTCAACAGCACATGTTTGTTCTGCCTTTTCAGTCAAAGATTATTCTTCTTAGAAAAGGCAGTTTGGATTTACTTCTCAGGGGGAAAACTAGTTTCACAGCCCTCATTTAAGTTATATGACAAAGAGTGACAATGGGCTGATGTGGGACTTTTCTCACTCAAATCTAAATATTTCAGGATGTAAGCTGTGACAAACACTGATTTAATTTAGAGATGTAGTTCCATAGAGCTGAAATCAGGCCCTTGGTGAGATTCTATGGAATTCTACAGAACCAGGGATGAGAGAATTAAGAGCACTAAAAATTTTGTACTTTATATAGGGAAAAATAAATTGGCATCAAATTATTAACTCCTGTCCCCTAGAATTCCATGACAATGAATGCCAACAACACCTGTTTTAAGGATAATAGCAGTATTGTCAACAAATAAAAATGACTGGAGGTAAATGATCATTTACATTGTAAAAGGAAAAACTCGATTATGGTTGCTTAATTTAAAGAAAATGCATTTCCTTCTTACTTTAAGAATCATGCTTACATTGGCTTAATATCTTGTTTGTAGTTGTATGAGATTTTTGTTTTGTAATAAAGTGTTGACACACTCTAAAGATATATTAAAGACATTCCACCTTCTATAACAGAAACTCTGTTGTATGTGAATAGAGTCCTGTTTCAATGAATATTAAAGCAAAAATGCCAGTATATCTAGAAAGAGATAATTAGCAATGAATCTATTAAGTATTTCTTAAAGTATATTCAAAGAAACACCAACGCCGCTGTATGCTTTGAAATTTTTTCCTGTGATTTAAATGGTTTTGAAATCACTGTGTAGTAAGTGATGCTTGTGAAGATGTAAGCTGCACATTGCTGTATCACAGGCTTCATGATGCCCCAGAGTCAAACTCTTTAATAGTCAGCTTAGTCCTAAGCCCAGAATTGTTCTGAATACACTGACCATAAAATGCCATTCTACCAGTAATACCTATTAACCTCCTATACTAAGAGTTTCTTCAAACAGCCTGCAGAAATGGCTGATCTCTGATACATAGTGGGGTTCCCCTATAATTATTGTGATTCCTCTATGAGCTGACAAATGTGGGCTTTCCATTCCAAATATCCATGTGGGTAATTAGTTGATTCGATAGATGCTTACATACAACCCAATTAAAAGGAGACATTAATGTACATTTGGGGGTTCCCAGCCTTAGATTCATACATTATTATTCATACAATTTTCCTGAGGTAGGGCGGAGGTAGCACCCACACATTAATAATAAAGGCATTTTTTTTCTGATTAAGAAAAAATAAAATGTATCTTTAGTGTTTTACAATTTAGTGTAGAAGTACAAAGTTATGGTAAACAATACACAGGTTTATCCTGAATTCTAACATACTCTCTTGAAAGAATAAAGTGTGCCAAGCTAGAAGCATTAGCTTTGTCTAAAATGATTGAGTAGGTGTGATGCCATTCATTCTTTGAAAAGTATGTTTTTATCAGAAATCCTGCAGAGTGAGACGCAGTAATGGAAAATAACACATATGAAAGTTTTGTTTGAATGGCAACTCCCAAATGAATTTGATATGGAAAGCCAGCTATACTATTGTTTGGCATAGTGTCTCCATGCTTCCCTTTCATGTTATATAACAATTATATGTGGTTAACCCAACATGAGTCCAATACAGACTGGATAATGAGATGCATTTATTATATGGTAAAGGACATATACCATATATCATATCCAAGGGGAATTCCTTGTTTTTAATAGCTAAGTAGTATTCCATAGTGTAAACGTATACAGGGGGAGGAAGTTCCCCTCAGCCACAGTCATAGGGGAGGGGAGTAAGGGGAAATGGGAGGGATGGAGGAATGGGAGGATACAAGGGATGGGATAACAACTGAGATGTAATATGAATAAATTAATAAAATATATATTTAAAAAACCAAAGGGATATGAGTAAGTGTCATGATAAACGGTGAGTGATAAAGACAGCAGGTGCTTTAAGAGTACTGGAAAAGAAAAAGTCATCCTTCACTATTCATGTTTAGAAATAAAACATGTTTAATTTTAAAATAAACTTGACTTAAGGGGATTTAGCTTGTAATTTTATTTTGCATGTTCAAACTTTTTATACACTAGAGACTCTCCTTTCCTTTCCAGCTTGCACACCAGGTAGGCAAAGAAAGAGAAAGAGAGAGAACAGAATAGTCAGTTCTGTCCTCACCATCTGCCTATTAAGCCTGTTGAAATCAGGTGACATTGTATCTGGATGTATGTTTGCTAACCAATTCATATTTGCATGGGGACTGAATATTTTGAGGTTCTCAGATTCAAGAAACTGTGAAAATCTCTCATCTCATTATCTAAACTTTCAGTCTGAGGTTTAGCCATCCCTGAACAATCATGGCCCAGCACGGAAAGTAAAGATGTAGTCTACATAAGCACAAATTGTAACAATAACACTTCGCATTTCTGAAACATCTTCTGTTGAAATAGCTCATTCGCAGCCCTGTGTACAAGCATTAATTTTGCCTCACAAGGGAAAGATAATTTGCAAGAAATAGGCTAACTGTCTGGTTTGAGCTAGAAAGGCTCAAAAAGTCAGTGTAAGGTGCCAGAACTCTCTATCTTAGCCCAGTGAATTACATAAGCTATAACCACTTGAAGCCCTTAAATTTTTTTACTTTCAAATGCCAATTGACATAATATCATAATAAATTAAAACATGTCATCTTCATAGGTACAGAAAAATAATCCAGATAATCCTTCCTTTTGTTATTACTATCATTCATAAGTGTTCCTATGCTAAGGTCTGGATCCACTGATATGAAAATTTTGCTAATGAAGAGATTAATGTGACAATATCTGTACAATGAAATGATGAGAGAAAACATGAAGGTCTAAGCACCTCACAAACAGATTTTCTTCAGCTTATTTTAATCCTTTATTAATGAAATTTGTTATTTCACAATTTCATTCCTGTACATAAGGCAGTCTGAGCACTCCCAAGGCCTCCAACCTCTCCCTCCTCTCTACTACTCCTATCTACCCCTCCATTTTACAAGTCTGTCTCCATATTCATGCCTACTACTGTTGTTTGTTTCTGTTGTTGTTATTGTTGTTGTTGTTTTGTTGCCTACCAAGTTTAGCCAACCCTGTACTAGTGGACATATGTTTAGAGATATCCACTAGAGCCTCATGGGCTCTGCAGTGGGTATTCAACTGGAAAGAGTCAACGCCCAGCTCCAAGAATGTATCAATAGCCAACAGCTCAGCAGAGCAGGGTGTGGCTTCTTAATACCAGCCCCCTCCTATAACTGTCTGCTGACAAGGAATGCCTTGTCAAGCTCAGGAAAGGTAAGCCCAGGTGGGAGTTCATCATCCTGATGGCTGTGTCAATGCTAGAGGGCCTGGATGCAGTTAAAAGTTTATATTCCTGTGGGAAAAGGGCAGAAGAGGGAGACTGACAATTAATGTCAGCACATACATGACTTTATTCATTTACTGTTTTATTAAATGAATAATTATTGAGTGTTTTTTCATAATCAAGATGGAAAACTGAACATATAGTCAAACGTCCTCAAGATGGGCAAGCAAACAAAATCCATATAAAAAAATACTCAACATCATTATCCGTTCATTGGTGAAGTGCCCGTTGTCTGCAGGAAGCTCACAGTCCGATATAGGTATAGGCAGCAAACCAAGAGACACAGCGATCAATATAAAAGCCCCAAATAGCCCAAGATCACTGAGGACAGCAAAGAAGTATTATGAACTGAAAGAAAATTTGACTGGGTCAGGGAAGGCTTTCTCATGTAAAGAGAATGCCCCTCACCAGGTGTCTAGAAGTCACCATAAAATTGTGGGAACAGCCTAAGCAAAAGGAAGAACATAGGCAATGGAACATAACTACAGCAAGCTACAAGAGAAGAGTGGGCCTAAACCAGGTTGATCAGTACGACATAGAAACAGCCTTCTCATGCCCTGCATCCGTTGTTCATGCATATTTCCTCCATTTCCTAAGATTTTTTTTCTTTTTTTTTGGACAGAGACTTGGCTCATTCCTCTGGACATAATTCACAGATCGCATATTTCTCCTGAGAATGAAGGAAACGTAAAGTGCCACTAGAGCATATGTGCCTCGCTTAAATGCCTTGAGAAATATTAAAGTATTCCAATATTTCCTCTTGGTGAAGTTTATTTGAATTGACAGACTGGGATTTCTTTTTGCATTTCACATTTAGCATGGTCTTACCTAAATACTAAAGCAAATGGCTCCTTGCCTAAGGGTTTGAAAGAAAACAAAGCCAAGCAATATGCACCCAGGGCTCCCCTTGGAACATTCTATCAAAGAAAATATTAAGCAGTGCTGTTTTCACAACTACCGTTGAGGGGACACTTCAGTAGAGAGTGGGGGGGAGAGGGAGAGGAAGAGAGAGAGTGAAAGAGAGAGAGAGAGAGAGAGAGAGAGAGAGAGAGGGAGAGAGAGAGAACTCAAAGCTCATTCGTGTTCTCATAATGCAACCTAGTGGAGTTTCTCAAAGGAGAGTTTGTCTCATAAACTCAAATATGTAGGAGATGACTCCAGTCAAACATCATGAGGCATCTTTGCAGAAGTGTTTACATGAAAAGAAAGCATCTATTGCCCAAGGCCAGTTATCTCCCACGTTTTTAATCTCTTTCCTACATGGCAGGGTCATGGGCAAAGCCCAGGCAATTGAAAGCCTGTGGAAGAATCCCTTGATAACTCTAGGTTAATTCAGAAAAACAGCAGAGAGCATATTCTCGGGGTCTCATCTGAAAGCATCCTTTCTCTCCTCCTCTGCTGTTAACACGTGTTTCTCAGAAACAGAAGGAAATGCCTCCTCAATCTACTCAGGGTTGGGAAGCACTGTTGTAGGAAGATTTTAACCAGAGACATACCTGACGTGGGGTAACCGGGATGGGGAGGGGCTATAGTCATCCTTATATCTTTCTGTATTGCTCGGTTTACCTTCGTCCACTCCTCCTTAGTGTGTTGGGAAAACAAGAATTGTAACTTTAACCTATTTCTTTGGAAAGGTTGAAATCTATGCCTCAACAACTAATTCCATGAGATGAGAGGCTCCAATCTTACATTCTAATGTTGAAAACAAAGCCTTAGCAGACTGTGAAACAGTTAGGCTTTTGGATTGTGAGTGTCATGCCAAGTAGTAAGAGTACTTTTGAAAAATATTCACTGTTGAAAATTAATTAAAACCTTTATAATTTGGAAGCATCTTCTTAAAGTACATGCCTCCTTTCTTTCCCTTTTATCTTTCATTAAGTACATTGCCTTCTGTTTCATATGTGTGAAATGACAGTCATAGATTGAAAATTCCAACTCTCCTGCATTCTCAACAGGAAATCCACAGGACTCTGATAAAATAGTACATGGGTGCCTTCCTCTTGGGCTGGAAGGCTTCTGACATTTGTTTTATTTTTACTTGTATCACGTGTTTAATAGAACTTTCATAGAAAATGTAAGTACTAGGATGTAGACTTCCTGGATATGAAGGCTTAGGAATTCATTAGTTTTACCCAGCATATTATACCTGATGATGTGTAAATTAGAGTCTGGTGTTTATTAATGTGTCCTGCAACATGTGGGCAGAGATGATAATGAATACAACCCAAGAAAATCCATTTTTCTACTAATATTTCCAAACTGCACTGGTGTTTCAAAACCACAAACAAAGAACACTCTCCCGGGTGATAAAGGAATAATTAATTCCTCTATCTCTTTGTTATTTGCTATAAACTTTGTCCTATATGAAACTACGTAAAATGTCTTAATATCATGAATCAAAATGTTTCATATCGACTGTCCAATTAGCCTAAAAGACTACTGGACTCTCACATTTTTAATGTGGTTTCTCTCCAAAGATAGTCCTAATATTCAGAAAAGTGGGGTAACCTCATCACCAAAAGAGAGCATATACTAAAATATTCCATATATACAGCTTTATTGGCCAGTGCATTTCAGCCTTCAATTTAGAAGGCTCCTCTCTAATGCTGCCTGCTATGCTCTATCTCTGTATTTCATTTCTTGTAATGAACTTTACACGTCCATGTAAACACCTGTTCAATGCAAACATCCATGGTGGATGCTTACTTTCCACATCCAGTCACTATAAGTTCATATCTTCCACTTGCTTTTTCAGTTGATGATGCCCGGAACTTTCTGAATTAGCTTTAGGCAGTAATGTCTGAGTTGTCTGTAATGCAATCATATCCTTAAGGCTAAATAAAATTGAAAAGCGGCTGTTTAAAATTCTCAGAAATGTCAGGAATATGCCCATACAATCCACTTTTTGAAAATGAATGTTAAAATCCATTGTTAATGTGCACAGATATTCACCAAAGCAGTCATGTTAAATTCTGAATTTTAATACAAAGAACACAGGTTTGCTTTAGATTGACATATTTTACCACCTTAACATCAACCAGATACTTAAAGGCACAGTCAAAAGCTGTGCTTGAAGGCTCCTCCTACCAAGGTCAACCTGATGTAGTCTGGAAAACCATGGGGTGCTGCTTTAAAGGGAAAACCTTGACCAGTACCTTATATCTGTAGGAAGCACGGGGAAGATCAGAGATGAAAAACTCCTAGGAACTGCTCTGTCAAGATGTTTGAAAAAGAGAAGGTAGACTGTAAGGTGTTCCAAGGTGAATTTATCCTTTACCCTCTACTGAGAGAAAAAAAAAAAACAGGAAAATTCCTGTGGTCCTTGCTACAACTAATGTTGACATTTTGAATAATATTTTTTGCACAATTCTTTTTTTTCTGTTTTATTGAAAATAGAAGGATTTTTCTCACATAATATGCCTTGATTATAGGTTCCCTTTTCTCTATTCTTCCCCATTCCTTCTCACTCCCCCCCTCCATCCAGATCCACTCCCTTTTTGTTACTCATTAGAAAACAAACAGGCTTTTAAGGGATAATAGAAAAAGAAAAGCTGACCACGTCATAATTGAACAAAAAAGAAAATAAAAGGAAAAAAAAAAAAAAAGAAAGAAAGAAACGGAAGGAAAGGAGAGGCTGAAGAACCAGAGACCCATTGGTTCACACACCCAGGAATTCCATTAAAACACGGAACTAGAAGCCAAAATGTATATGTAAAGGTCCTGGTGAAAACCTGTGCAGACCCTGTGCATACGGCCTCAGTCTCTGTGAATTTGTGTCAGCCTTTAACACGCTCATTTAGAGGGTTTTGTTTTGTTTTTTCCTTAATTAATTTATTCTTGTTACATCTCAATGGTTATCCCATCCCTTGTATCCTCCCATTCTTCCCTCTCTTCCATTTTCCCCTTATTCCCCTCCCCTATGACTGTGACTGAGGGGGATTTCTTCCCCCTGTATATGCTCATAGGGTATCAAGTCTCTTCTTGGTAACCTGCTGTCCTTCCTCTGAGTGACACCAGGTCTCCCCCTCCAGGGGACATGGTCAAAGTTGAGACACCAGAGTATGTGAGAAAGTAATATCTCACTTTCCACTCTACTGTGGAGTATGTTCTGACCATTGGCTAGATCTGGGTAGGGGTTTAAGGTTTACCGCCTGTATTGTCCTTGGCTGGTGCCTTAGTTTGAGCGGGACCCCTGGGCCCAAATCTGCCTATCATAATGTTCTACTTGTAGGTTTCTAGGACCCTCTGGATCCTTCTACTTTGCCATTCTCCCATGCTTCTCTCATCTAGAATCCCACTAGAATGTCCTCCCCTCTGTCTCAGTTTCCTGGTAAGTGAAGGCTTTCTTGGGACATGCCCCTTGGGCTAATATGTAGATATAAGTGAGTATATACCATTTTCTTGATGTCTTTCTTCCCATCTGGATCTTACACTGTTTTTCCCTCCTCTTCTTCAGGTCTCTATGAGGCCTCTGGGGAAGGATTTTGGCTTCCATCTGTCGTAGGAAGAGACTTCTTTGATGATGGCTGAGCAAAGCACTGATCCATACGAGTACAGCAGAATGTTAGTAGGAGTCATAGTGCTGCCACATTTTTAAAAACAGTAATATTTGCTTGTTTACCCTAGGTCCCTGTGCGTTCTAGGCTCAGGTTCTTGGTCACCCAGTTTGGGTATGCATTTCATTTCGTGGGGTGGGCCTTACATCAAATCAGATATTGGTTGGTTACGCCCCCACACTCTCTGCCACCATTGCCTCATATTTTGCAGTATCTTTCAGGCTCACTTATTTACCTGATGTAGATAAAAGGCTTGTGCCTAAGTTAGTGCTCATGCTTCTCTGTTGGTATTGTACAGAGTGCCTTCCTGGACCAAAGACACTAACACACAGGGTTGAAAGCTCATCTATACTATGCTCCATGGGACAGATGGAGCTTATTAGCAAAGGAACATAGAATAGTTTGTTATGGATGCTGATCTTGAAAATAGAGGGAGGGGAGGGAGAGGAAGGGAGAGGAGGGGAGGAGGAACTGAGGGAGGGAATATGGGGAGAGGCAGCTAAAATTAACGGTCAATTGAGGGGTAATATGGAAAGCTAATACAGTAGAAACTACATAAAATACGTACACATGTGAATGTGATCTAAGTAAAATCACCAAATAATGGAGAGACAGGACTCCATATGGACTTGTCATGTCACCAAAGGAAGCTTCCAGTAGTGGGACTGGGCTACATCTAATGTAGTTGTTGGCCAAAGGGTCCCACTTTCTCAAACAACCAAGGCTATTGCCTAGACCGTCGGTTGTTCTCCACAAACTGACAACAACTCTTTCTGATCAATATTTTCAACAAGACTAAAAAACACAATTTAACTGTGACTAGAACCACACAATATCCTTTGGCCTTTTTAAAAATGGAAGCAACAAGTCAGAAAGCTGTTTGAAGACCCTCATCTTTATGCTAAAAGCATATTATCACATCCTGCATCAATCTGTATTTTAACAGAGTGTCCATTTCTAAAGAAAACATATCCAGTTGTTGTGAAATTGATAGAGCCCTACCTAGAGACCAGTTTTATTCAATATTTTCAGTATTCATCTTGGGAAATCAAGAAAGAACCTTGCAGAAGTTAATAAATACATTCTGGTATCCTGAAATACTATCTCTGTCCGACAGATGGTAAATGCATCCAGAGGTCGTAGTTGTAGTCATTGAGGTATTGCTGTATGCCAATCATCCTGTGCAAGGAACAAATGCATTGCTGAGGTATGCAGGAGAGCATGGCGCTCAAGGCAGGCTGCACACTCATCTGGACTGACAGCCAGCCTAGAGGCACTTGAGTCTTTAGGAAATCATGCCAAAGAGAAACTTTGTGGGAGGCACCATGTTAAAAATGATTGTGAATTCAGCATCTATCTGACAGCCCTGCATTAGAAAGTCGTAAGGTATGCATACATTGTAAGGGTACAACTAGACATTATAGATCATTAACTCATAAACATGCAGTTTAGTGACAGTTTAACAGGTTCAGTTTAACTCTACAGCAACTGGATCACATCTTGACTAGAACAGATTTGTCAGCATCACATCACAGGGTAATGTGATCAGTGGTAATGAATTTCTGACATACAAATTCCAGGAAAAATAAATAAATAATAATTAAGTACTTAAGTGCCCACTTTGGTTCTAAAAAGATGATAAAGAAAATTTATTATCCATTGCTTCTTGGGATGGAGGATGGGAGCAAGCATTACAAAGGGCAACGAGAAATTTGTAAAACTTGGAGAAAGCTTAGTAATATGATTCTTGAGGAAAAAAATAGTACAAATAAACTCCTTTAGAAACAAAGAATTCTGCTGGTCTTTTTTGCTTATATGTAGCTATTAGTGTGTTCAGTGACAGCAGGATTATGAAATGGAAGAAAAAGAAAGGACAAAAAAAGACACAATAATTTTCTCCCTAGATACCTGACGTGACTTCATCTGCACAAAAACCCCAGCAAGAAGACTTTGCTGTGGATGGGTGAAGAGTTCCTTATTGTGATCCAGGGACGTACAGCTAATGTAATTCCTTATAGACTGCATTTTGAGAACTATTTGTCAAAGGAGATCAATTCTGAAATCAACTCCTCTAGTCCCTTATTCTTATTAGTGACATAACGGGCAGATCAGTGGGAGTGGCAATTGTCTCGGTCTGCTATACCTTTTTGAAACGTCCTCTAGAGCCCGTCTTGTCCCACGCTCATGCTACAGCCACCAAGTCATCCTACTAAGCACTGGAGCTTGCAAAAATGCACTAGCAAAACGAGTCTATTCCCACGCCATTCAGTGGGAAAAAGGAGGTGATCTACTATACACTCTGGCCCAAAGTAAAAAGGTAGCATTGCAGTGACATTTCCCAGTGATGAGTGCAGGATTCCTCCTGTATACCAACTCATTGACAGAATTAGAACCCAAAATATCCAAACTTGACATAGCAAAGGGTGTATGGCCACAGAGAAGCCTAACAGGAAGGAAAACGTGAGTTTATATATCATTGGTACAATAAGACAAAAGGAATTTGCCTCTTTATGCAACAATAAACTGGGGGAAATAAATTAATGGCTCTGAATTCCATGGTTGAGCTATGATACTACAGGAAAAGCACTAACTTACTCTGTTTCATCCTTAACATTGTTGAAATGTACTTTTATTGAGCTGAGACTAATTGAGATTTATATTATTAACCATCTATATTTCATAGTGTATATATCACCTAGATACAGTTTTCTATGCTATTATAAGGTTTGCATATACACAAGATTGGGATATTTTACTTATATTTATCTTGAGAGGATATTTTATTATCAAAATGAATGTATTTTATTGTAATCTTTTAAAATTATATTAATCCTTTCTGCCAGTAAGATGACTCTGTAGGAAAAACTGCCTAGAGCCAAGCCTCTATTTTGGTTCATAGTCCCAGATGGTAGAAGTAAAGAATCAACTCTCACTGGTCCCTCTCTGATCTCCACACATGCTTGTCTTATGAGCACACTTACATATATATGCACATATAAGTACACAAAATAAATAAAGTCTAAATATTTCAATATTTTGCAATAACTTCATTTTATGAGGGTCCTTGATGTTTAAACTCTTTTCCCATTTCACGTGAATTTGCCATAAAGAAAGGAATTAACTTCATTTTTCTTAACTCATCACTCTATGAGCCTTCAGTGCTTGTCAAACACGAGAATCTTCTCTCTCCTTGTTGGTTTATAATGCTACCTTCATGAAGTAGTTCATTGTTCAACATCACATGACGGTTTTCTATCACATCAATCCAGACACAGATTTTATGCTAGCACCACTACTATTACTACTATTAGCACTACTATTATTTGAATATTATTAGATAAACATACAGGAAAACTGCATGGTTATGAGCATAGGTCCTGAAATGAAAACACCTGTCTTTCAATATGAGGTACATCATGTAGGAATTTCATATTTATACAGTCTTATGCAAACCATGGAGTCCTCTGTTTCCTAAGTTGTATCCAGTGGTGAGCTGCCAGGTTTATTTTGTGAAACACTTCTGTGGAGTAGATTAGCTAATGCAAGGAAGGGTTAGATGATTATAGCATGTTAGCATCGTGTACTTAGATATATCAGGTTTTGTTGCTGTCAGTTATCTATTTAGTTAACTCTAAAATAAAAGTGCAAAGTTGTACCAACTATTAATTTTTAAGTCAGTTGAAAATAGAAGATTTCTAAACTAAGTTTAAAAAAATCTGATATATGGACACATTGTTGAATGATGACATTGTTTGCTTATGAACACATATGTATCCTCTCTAGACTATTAACAGGCCATGAAATGCAATTATCAATCATTTTCAGCACACAGTTCAGTTGCACTGAGTTCACTAAGGAGTTTGTTTGTACTACCATGAATTGCTTTCATCACTAACTTAGACTATTTCCACATTATAAATTGAAGATTCGAAATCTAATATGTTTATTTCATAACTAACTGAATATCAAAATGAGACTTTGTTGTGGCCAAGTGTGTTGAGTTTTCTGTCTTTCATATGAATAAAAGTAACTTTGTGTTGTGTGTCAGCAGCCTTAACTTCCCCATTCATCATAGTGTAAGTTAAACACAGACTTCTATACTTTGACTAATAACAGGTATAAGAAAAGTTTCTATATTAAATTGTGCATTCCTGGGATAGGTTTGCCTTTATAGTAACATAGGTCAGATTTATATATTAATGGGTTATGTGATTTATTCTTGTTTTATTTTGAAGTTTTAGATATGTGTGTGATATATTTACTATCAGTATGATGGTTTGAAAAATAGAAAGCATAGAGTGGATACATAGAGGTAGTACACATAAAATGTTACTCACACATTTGTCATTTTTGCATTCATATTACTTAACATTTACTGTGGTAATGATTTTCAGCAACATAGTTTTATTAAGTATAGTCCTCATGTAACTCTTTGTTTCTCTATCTTACAGTGCCACAGATTGAAGCCAGGGCTTTGTACAGACTAGCTAAACAGAGGTCCATCCTCAGTCCTCTGACTTTGCAATTTATTTTATTTATCTTAGCATTTTAACTAGTTTGTTTCTAAGCACAAGGAACAAAAAGATTTATAAGAAATAACCCTTTATCACCATATTTTTAATTTCCTCGGTATCTATTTACTTAATTTGTAAGTGAATATTTATAATTTCCCAAAATATCTTATACAACTTACAAGGATTTTTAGTATGTGATAATAGGTTTCTGTCAGGTAATTTTTACATAGTTCTAAATCTTACTATCAGTAGTTATGGCTCCTTTATCATTTGTTAATTTTGCATGCTTTATATTTCATTTTTATTGCAACTGCAAGGCAGTTGCTTATTGGACTGATTTTTATCCAAAGATTTTATAAACTCTCTTTTTGTTTCCAGTTAATTAGTTTCTGCTGCTATTTTATTATCTCTTTCCTTCTGTTTTTCATTTTGTATTAAAAATGTATAAACTATTTTAATGAAAGAATATGATTTAATGGATTTTGTGAAAATATTACCAGGTTACTTAATTGTAATTGAATTGGTTCTTTGAAATGAATTTAAATTGTTGTTATTTGAAGTATGTTAAATTCTAATATTGCCATCGAAAATGAATTATAACTTATAGTATATTTAGTATTTGAAGAAGTATAGGCATATGACATTCAAAACTGTCATTTCATAGATTGCTTTAAAATACTACATAGGCTCTATCAGTATTTGAAAGGAACTTACACGGGAAAGTCTCAGAACACATACTCCTTAGCCGCCTTCTCAGTTGTCATGCTGTTCGAAATTATTGTTCTCTGTATCAGGAAATCTTTAATTGTTACTTAAAACTCTTTACAATAAATATGGTTTCAGGGATGTTTCTGAAGAGATGGTGAAGATAAATTTGAGATGAATCATTTGAAGACAGATGTGGATTTTAGAAGAATCATGCTGTCCTGCTGCCGGTAGATGGGTTTTGGTGAGCTTATGAGGACACAGTAACAGGACAAGCAGAGTCTCAATGTGATACCTTTCCCAAGTTATGTCTCACCTCAAGTGAGCAAACTCACTTTTTTTTTCAATTTACACTTAAAAAGAGAGACAGGCATTCATTTGGTCAATTAAGGTTCCAGTTTTTTAGGATTCCTGGAGGTTTATCTATCAGATTGCTTTAAGTTAAAAGGAAAGCAGTCTAACTAATAGGTGTCACTTCTTGGACCCCAGATATTTAGTGTCTTCGAAGATAAAGGGCTTGTTAACATCTAGGATGGAGGCTACAGATAACAGGCAATCATTTCTGCTGTTTTAACAGAGCCCACTTCTGTTCTCTTTTACTTTTAAATGTTACTGTATTGAAAAACATTTGCACTTTCTTTTGAGAAAAGACAATGTATATAAATTAAACATCAGCAATTCAAATAAGTTTTATGTTTAGAATTTGTGGGAGAAATATGGGGTAAGGAGACAGAAGGACCCCTCCCTAGTATATAAAAGTATATAACCATGGAACTCAAATTAGAGTTTTTATAAGCCTGTGGTGTAATTAGTTTTTAATTTATACTCATCCTCTTCTAAAAGGATTTACAAAGCTTTATATGTCAATTAGTTTTTGAAACTAAAATTTAATCAATAGCCATTCAGTTTTCAATTGCAGTTATAAATTCTTCTGAAAACATATCAACAATCACATAAAGCAGAAAATGTGACACAATATGAGCCCCTACAAACCCTATTTGTTCATCTTCCAAATTTCCTTCTTCATGAACACCATTAAAAGCAACCAAAGACGTAGTTAAGCTTCTTTTATTTAACTTAGTGTAGGTTTTTAGGAAGGGGAACTGCTGCACTCTTAAATTTGCCTAAGTATCATTCAATGTACCAGCATTCTAAGCAGAAGAGCAATTGCTTTCTATTTCCCAAACAATAATGACTTATGTTGTAAATGACTTTCAATTGGAAAGGAAGATATGTAAATTATAGAGAGAAATAAAATCATTGCTCTGATATTTTCAATAATAAACCTCAATTTCTCTATAATTTTATCTTAATATATCAGTTTTTAGTTATAAAAAAATTTAGGGTCTGCTTTGGTTAATAATAATTTCATAATGTTTACTTTCTTCACACATTCTCTACACACTGTTAAAGGTCTGTCCAATGTGCTGTCTAGCATTTATTAGAATATTTGAGATAGAGTTGTCACTCAGGAAATGTTTGTTTACAAACATTGTGATATGATTTTCATTAGAGTAGTTTAACACTGGAAGTAAACATTGAAATCACCAGCCTAAATTCATAGCATTTTACCAAAAATGGTTCATAGTTAGAATGGTCACAGCACTGGAGAGATGGCTCAGAGATTAAGGAACCATCTGATCCTCCAAAGGTCCCCAGTTCAAATCCAGCTACCACATTGAGGCTCCCTCCTGTCTAGAATGGCCACATACTTTTTTGATGAACACAAGATTCTTGAGTCTCCTAATTGCTGCACAAGTTTTTATACTTTAGGCAAGTTGAGGGTTTTTGTTTGTTTGTTTCTTTTTAGATTTTACAACAATGACTAAAAATTAGTTTAAAGATGCATGGTGACATATATCAGATCAATCCAATAGGTATCAGAAAGGCAAAGGACTATAAGGGTTCCAAATTAATGTGCATGTCAATAACGGGCTAGGTGGTCTCTTTCTAGTGGAGACCATCAACGCCTCTATCCACCTGCAATGTCTATCTTTTGGTGGGATAACAGACTTGCTTATTTTTATAGATTTCCATCACAGTATAGACACATATACAATGTAACCTTGTAAATAAAATTCTTTCTTAGGAACACCAAACACCTATGTGGAAAATAGGCTATGGTAGAGACTTTCATTTATCAAAATGTGTTTTACCCTAGAGCACATTCCATATCATTCCATTTCTACCCAGTGGAATGTGATAAAATATGATGTAAATTGATTCCACATTTCACCATAGTACAGCCACTGTTTGCCTATGTTTTGTTGTTGTTGTTGTTTTGGTTTTGTTGTTTGTTTGTTTGTTTGTTTGTTTTGAGACAGGGTCTCTCTGTGCAGCGTTGGCTTTCCTGGTCTCACTTTGTAGACCATGCTGCCTCAAACACACAGCAATCTGCCTGCCTCTGCCTCCTGAGTGCTGGGATTAAAGGCGTGCACTGCCTATGTTGTTAAAAACACAAATTTTAAGTCATTTGGTGCCTTAAGTCCTCAGGAACATCACCATATTGAGGTCTGACGAATTCTGAGGATCTGAATGAGCCCATGGCCCAGAAACTCTTTGTGTTACCAGATACATGCTCTGCCCTATAGAATGAACACTTCCATTGCGTTCAACACCTGTACTTACTAACACAGGTGTTACCTGCACCTCAAATTCCTGTTGTAAGGGAAAGTACAGCAGGCTTATAGGCTAGATGATACCAAGATACCAAATAGGGCATATGGATTGAAAAAGGAGTAAGAACCATTCTTTGATGGCATTCTTTCACATTTGCTATTGAATATATACTCTACTTTGAATTTATCAATATACCTAATGCCGAAAAAAAAGAGATGTACAGGATATAGTAGAATTTACAAGGCTTCTATGAAATAAAAAGAGTGCTTTTGTGATCAAAATTGTCAAAAACACTCTCCTGGTTCTTATAGAATACAGGTAAGATAATTTTACAGTTAAGATGTGGCTACTTTATATAACGGGACGAAAAAAAAAGAAGTGGTTGAATATAAGAGAAGATGAGTTTTAAAAAGTAAAAAATTTGTAAGACACTATCTCAGTCTGTGAGAATGAATAGAGAATTAAATGTCATCTTAAAAAAGAAGCTGGCAGTGGTGGTGCACCGTTTTAATGCCAGCACTCAGGGAGGCAGAAACAGGCAGATCTCTGTGAGTTCAAGGCCAGTCTGGTCTACGAAGCAAGTCCAGGACATCCAAGACTACACAGAGAAACTCTGCCTAAAAATCACAAATAAATAAACAAAAAGCCAAAACAAACAAACAAACAAATCTCTACTCAAGAAGAAATAAACAGTGAAGTCTCAAGGTGAACTCAGCCAAAATTTGTTACAAAGCAAGTGGGGCTATCGTACATGTCGCACGATGATGAGGACCATAATTTAGATCCCAGAACCCATTTACTGTATTTTTTGGACTATAAGACACACTTTTTAACCACAAAGGGGGGTGGAGGGGGAAATTCGGGTGCACCTTGTGGTCTGATTGCTGTTTTCGGTTTTTCTTGTTTTACTCCTCTAAAACCCGGGTGTGTCTTATGGTCAGGTGTGTCTTATAGTCTGAAAATACAAGAACAGTCCTCAAATTCTACAAATGCCTGTACTTCATCTTTAAAGTGTTTAGCACCTCTTCTGGTCTCAACTCATGAAGGTACACACATACATATAGACACAGGGGACATACACACGTACACACATACACACAAACACACAAACACACAAGATACATGCTTTCATTAACCAGTCAAAAAAAAAGGAAGAGTTGTCTTACACACCACAACTTTATTTTACATGACACCACATTCTGACTGTACCAATTTTTTGATGCTTTGTCTGTAAGATAGTAGAGCCTCTGTGAGAGGCATGCTTCCCTAACCCTCATAGCTCAGAAAGTGAGGGCATGTGGAGAAACTGACTAGCAGCAAGATTTCTGTAGAAGATCTAAGATTATGTGGAGTGGGACTTACGTAGCCAGGAGGATGAAATCAGCCTTCAAAAATCCACTGAAGCCAGAAGAGGATGGTTTGAGGTTTTTTTCCAGTTCTGTGTGTGTGTGTGTGTGTGTGTGTGTGTGTGTGTGTGTGTGTGCGCGCGCGCGCACGCGAGCGCACATGCAGGGTTGACAGACGGGCAAGCCTTGTTTACAAGGATCTTGGAAGGGAAAGCCTTTAAAGACAGAGGCTTGGGAGACGTGGAATCTAAGCAGCAGAATTGAATAAACATTGACAGTGCTGTAAACAACCAAACATATCTCTATTTGGAAAAGCAAGGAAAGGTTACACATCAGTCAGTCTCTTTAGCTGGAATAATAGAAAATTCTTGTTTGCAACATTCTCACGGTAAAAGGATCACAAACTGAATTTAGGAGAGAAGTGCCAATACATGGATATTGAATAAAAATTGCATTTATTCATGGGACCTCCTAAATACATATGATTCTCTGAAGTTTTACAGCTATAATACTTAATATTCCTACCCTTTGTAGGAAGCAAGATTCACCAATTTTATCCACTAGGACATGTAGGTATTAAAATACAAATTGGAGAAGTCACTAATTTTGTCACTTCTGAAATATTTTACCATAGCCAACATACTATATTGACTCAGTTCTGAACTAAATATTGTCCTAGAAATGTACATATCATACTTTCTTCTTTACTGTAGTAAGTGATTTTTAAAGAGCGTGCCATTTTCAGGTGAAACTGGCTTCTTACTATGGATGGAAACTTTGAGATTATTTCTTGTCTCTATGAAGAAAATAATAGTTTCAGAGCTGAATGTTACCTGGAACACTGTCCCTATTTACTCAAAAGATTCATGTGTGCTTTGCTCTCTTTTACACGCAATGTCAAATATTCTTTCTGCTACAGCAGCTGACATTAAAAGCTAAGCCCTTGTATTAAACCCTTCCTCGACTCCTGAGGCTACCCAGACACAACATACCAGCAGCAGCATTCATGATGACCACTACTATTGTCACCTGGTCATCAGCAGCAAACAGTTCCATATCTAATATCCGTTATTTAAGCCAGAATTACTACTAAAGATGTGTTGATTAACAAAGTCATAACGGCCATTTAGAGCCATAAATGAAAATATGGAACTACCAATGGCCCATTGAACTGTCAGTGGTGATTATTATTATACCTGTAAGAACTCATGAAAACATGAATATGTAATCCTTATTTCTTTACAAACTTGTATCCATAGAAATAATCTTCTTTATTGAGAAACGATGTAGTGTAGTGGTTAGGCATTTAAGCCAAGGAGCCAGGTTCAAAGCCCAACTTAACCAGTTTTTAACAGTGTGTCAAAATTCTTTATATTTCACTTAATTCAACTGTATACTAGTAACCATAAAAGGATTAAATAAATTCATAATTTTCATCCACAATGGAACTATGAGTAATATCAGCATTATTTCCAAATTTGCTTGACATCAGTCACCATGATGTTCGGATATTATGAAACCTCTTCCCCATCTCTTACTTAATTCCTAGCCACCATATTCTGAAGAGACTGGTGTTCCATTAGAATACTCTGCTTTTTCTCAAAGGCCAGTATAGGGAGAAAGCATGACCAACCTCTTTGTCACATGGGAAATGAAGAGTAAATTTTAAAACAGATATCAAAGCAAAGGTTCCTACCTCCTCTCATCTAGTAAAAGATAATTATGAGGCCCCAGTTTATATCAGAAATCATTTTCTGAGACATCCCTCTACCTTAAAAATATCTGGAAGGGTTATTTGTTACAATGAGACATTTGGAGGGGGGGTTATCTGTATAACTAACCAAAAAATAAAGACAAGGAAATTTTGTAATTAATGAAGAGCCACTAAAATTGAAAACCATAAAGATGAGAATGAAGGTTGGAGGGAGGAAAGTCAGGACAAAGTGCTCTGATTTTCACAATTAGTAAAATACTTTCTAATCCAGTCACTAACCTCTCACTCACCTTGATTTTCTACCCTCTTGGAACTGGGTGGTCCTTTGGAAGGGGATGATTTAATGATGAATAAGTGTTTTTGAAACAATTGCTTTCAGGATTCTGCAACATCAAGACTCTGCCTGGTATAGCCAAAAAGCATGGCAATAGAGTGCACTTGGTCTATTTCAATAAGGCAGTCTGCTCCCGAGACACATACGCATACAACATGAATCAGGAGAAGCTGATGAGTCTAAACAAGAGTGACTTTGGAACCAGTGGCCCAAGCAATGCTTAAAGAAGCACATACTAGTTAGAACTTCAGTAGGGCATACAAAGAGTGTTCTGCAACCCTCGCTCAACTCCTCTCAGAAGTCATCAGCGTGCTCTCTTTCAAAACACAGCCTGAGTCTTCTGTATTGCTGGATTTGTGGATAGATATTGGTTGAATTTGTTCCTGTCACGGAATATTTTGTTTTCTCCATCTACGGTTATTGATAATTTTGCTGGGTACAGTAGTCTAGCCTGGCATCTGTGGTCTCAGGATGCTCCAGCACACAACAAGAAAATTTGCTCAACAATGTTCATATTGCCAGAACATGGAAACAGCCTAAGTGTCCCTCAATAGAAGAATGGATAAAGAAACTGTGGTACATTTACACTATGGAATACTACTCAGCTATTAAAAACAAGGAATTCGTGAAATTTGTGGACAAATGGATTGAACTAGAAATGATCATAATGAGTGAGCTAACCCAGAAGCAGAGAGACTCAAATGGTATATACTCACTTATAACTGGACACTAGCCCGAGGGGCAGGTCCTATGAAAGGCTGCACCTACCAGGAAAGTGGGATAGAGGTGAGGACATCCTATTGAGACTCTAGGTGAAAAAAAATATAGGGGATAGGGAAGTATCCAGAGGGTCCTAGAAACCTACAAGAGGAACATTATGATGGGTGGATCTGAACCCAGGGGTTCTGCTTGATCTAAGGCACCAACCAAGGACAAAACGTGCAGTCATCATCAAGCCCCTACCCAGATCTAGCCAAGGGACAGAACATTCTCCACAGTTAAGTGGAGAATGGGGACTGACTTTCACAGGATCTCTGGTGCCCCATATTTGGCCATGTCCTTTTGTTGAGGAGGCCCAATGGCACTCGGAGGAAGGATAGCGGACTACCAAGAAGAGACTTGATACCCTAGCACCATGTTCAGGAGGAGGAGGTCCCCCTCAGTCACAGTCATAGGGAAGGGGGATTGGGGTGAAAGTGGGAGGGAGGGAGGAATGGGAGGATGCATGGGATGGGATAGAAAGTGAGATGTAATATGAATTATTTTATCTTTCAATAAAAATGTGTTAAAAAACAAAAACAAAAACAAAAACAAAGCAAAACACAGCCTGAGTCATTCAATCCATGACGATGTGGCTCTCCTTCAAGTCAAAATGATTGTCAGGAATACCATGCTTAGACTAAATTTATGAGTTGTTTCTGCTTTGGGGGTGGGGCCTCTGAATCTGCAGAAGGAATTTAAGAAGTATCAGAAATATCCCAAACCTGAAAATTAAAACATCAGAAATATCCTAAACCTAAGAATAAAATAGAGAACATAATATCTATTATCATTATAGTTATCTCCTGATAATGTTCTGAGCAAGATTAAATTTCACCCACAAGTCATATTCTTTCTGACCTCATTCTTCCTGGGAGCAGCTACAGCTGCACCACTCATAGATGTCTGATTAAAACAAGTGCAGAGGTCACTGGGTAATATTTTACACATAAAATTCTATGATACCCACTGTCTAATGGCATGCTTACCGGTATTCTACAAATTGGTAAAGTCTTTGAAATTTCATGACCAATGAGGAGGAGGTAAAATTTGACAAAATCATCATAGAAAATATAGACAGAGTCTTAGTCTGAAGTATTGGCAATGCATGGTTCTAATCTTTCCCAGTGTCTTTGCTGCATAATGCAATTAAATCTCAATAATAAGAGTGTTTCCTAAGTGATGTGTGCCATAGACCTAGTTGGAGTCAGACTTTTCAGGTTCTCCACAGACCATGCTGACTTTGGGTTTAATAAAAAGAACTTGAGACTCACTTGGCCTCAATGTAGAGAAATTAATTAGTGTAAATTCAACTAGAGATCTGTAAAAGTTTTCTGAATGGTTGATAATTCTATACATAGTAAGAAAAGGAGCAAGAAGAATAAAGGAAGTTAGACATATTCTAGATATGTCCATGAGTGTTTGAAGAATATCTAGCAAGCAGAAGATTCATCCTTTGAAATAAGAAACAACATAAAATATTAGTATGTGAAGTGTAGATATATTAATTTTAGGGTATATTTGTGGTAAGATATTCTACTCCTAAATAACTTGAAGTTATCAACTGGTAGACATATGATAATAAAACTAGTTTTCATTACAACTAAAGTCAAGTATCTATTAATAATCAAAAGACTTTATGATTAATTAAGCAAAAAGAAAAGTCTAAGATTGAAAACTTTAAAAAGATGAGTTTAATAGGTAAGCATCTCTAACTACTGCCTGTGAGAGGTGCAGAGTGCACGGGAAAGCAGGGTTGGGAAGAACAATGTTCTGTAAATGAATCATGTAGCAAATCTGGACTCCATGTCCTGGTGGTAGAGGGAAATCCACAAGAATCCATCACAATTGTCCGTTTCTGAATTTTAGAAAAGGAAGCAGTGACACAATGACATCACCATTAAAGAAAACTATAAGCAGAAATAACACACAGCAACTCTTAAATCACATCAATAAGGCCTTAAAGCTTTGAGTAACTGTAAACCAGGAAACAAAGAGTAAAGAAATAGCTCACAAAATGTCATTATTTCCACTGGTAAAGTATAAGCAATATTTAAATGCAAAGGAAAATACAGGTAAATAGAAATAGATTTTAAAAGAAAGCTGAAAGTATCACTAAGTGTGATACTTCAAAGACAACTCTAAAACAAAACAAAACAAACAAACAAAAACCCTGAAGAGTGGCATTCAAGATGATTGGGAAAGCCCAGTAGACATCTCTGAGGTGAGGCAAAGGGAAAGGAGCCAGGTAGGGAATCACACAACGTAATGGATCTCTGGAAAGAGAGAACACACATGAAGCCAGGGTCAAAGGGGCAAAGCCAAGAAACTAGAAAATTGTACCATAATCTTTCTGAAGGCCATTACTTGTTACATATTTTAAAGGGACAGTCAAGTGTATGTCAGGTGTACGAGCTCTGAGAACAATTGACATCCAAATGTAGATGACTCATCTCTGCTGGAGAGCATCCAGCTACAAATTCTAAAAGTAACACAGAGGTGAGACCTTGAGTTTGTAGATCAATGTAGATGTGCTTTTAAACTGCCACAGTTCTAAACAATTTGAAATTTGCCAGAGAGAATTTCCCACAACTGCTTATGAACAGAAGCCAGGTGAATGTTTCTTTCACAATGAAGTCAAATGCCAGCAAAAAGCATTAGACAAATGGTGCTTGAGCCAAACCAGAAACAGCTTGGTGAAGAGAAGAGAACACTGGGTGGGACGGAAGAGGACACCACACTATCGACAGGCATCTTAAGTCTTTGTTCACAAATATATTGGGGTTTTTGAGAGATGGATTGAGAGGTAAAGACACCTGCCACTAAGCCTGACAATCAAGATTTGATTGCTGAAACCCGTGTAATAGAAGAAGACAAATAACTCCAGAAAATTGTCTCATGTCCTCTACAGGCTTCCAAGATACTCACAGCCGTACACATTGGCACATAGAGTAAATAAATAAAAGTGTAAAAATGAATACAAATAGCCTAAATACTATGAATGTAACATTTATATAATTCCTAATTGTTTCATGGTTCTTCTTGCTGTAGGTATTTTATTGTATATTGTGTAATAATATAAATATATGTCAAAAAGAGAAATAATAAAAAATAAATAAATAAGCAAAGAGTAGAATAATCCGAGAAAAAAATATTCAATGAAATAACTAGGTCTGATTGTCAAATAATAGCAAGAACTAATAATTTCCCTGATCTCCCTATAATCCTAACCACAGTCCTAGGTGTTTCCTTTGTAGATGCTCAATACTGTCAGCTGTCTTCCTCCCTCAGTCTTCCTTGGGTCCAAATGAGTTCATGTATATAACAGCACTTTGTAGAATGTAAGTTGCTGTGAGCTCAAAAGTAGCTGGAAAGAGATCATGGGTTTGTAACAAGAGTGTATCACTGAACAAGGAAACAACTGGATTATCCTTCTAGTCAATTTTTTATGGCTTCAAAATACTATTATGGTCACAAACCCAGAGCAAATTAAATGTAATGCCTTCCTATGTTAAAAATAAAAGCATTCACCAAATGTTGTTTTCAAGAAGAGGGTATTGATGAATAAATTATGGTACAGGCCACTATATAACCATTAACAGAGAACAGAGATACAGTAGTTGAATGCTTAATAACATAAAAATTAATAATATACCACTAAAGGAAAATAATAAGTCAAAAGATATATCAAAGCTACAATCCCAATTTGTTAACTTATATACATCATTGAATGTGAGCTGGGAATGTTGTATAACAAAAATCATTAATGCTTGTCTGGTATTAAATACCTGTTTAATTTTCCACTACATTCTTGTATTTTGTGGGGCTTCCCTATTCTTCTACAATGAGTACATTTAGAATAAATACTACTCACTGATAATGAAATTTCTAAAGGAACAGGCCACTCTTTAAAGCATAACAGAGAAAACTGTAGCTTCACTCATTCTAAGAATGTAAAAACATGAGCCTCACTTCAGAATGCAATGGGAAGTACTTCAAAGTTCCTTCAGTGTTGCCAAGGTTTATTTAACAATATTTTCTCACTATATATTATACAAGAACAGAACTAAACAGATGGTCTACATCGGAAATCCAGAAATCGAGGAACGCTCTCCTCGCCGTACCTACTTGTCACACACTATGTGGTACATATTCTCTACACGCACTCACACACCCATTAACTCTTTATCACCTCATTAAGATACATATCTAAACCACACACACATAGGACCTGTATGTTAATACCATCCCGCAGAACACATAAATATGCCTGTGTGTTCATAGGAGGGATTGATAGAGACCGCCATCTTATTGCATAAGCTATAGACTCTAAGATCTATAATCTTGGCAATAGGGAAATGGGTCAATAACTAGGAGTCGTTGCTGCTATTGTAGAAGACCTGTGTTTAGTTTCTTAAACCTACATGGTGGTTTAACCATCCATAACTCCTGTTTCAAGAAATATGATGCCTTCTTCTGTTTTCTGAACACATGAGGCACACATATGACACAGGAAAACACTCATACACATAAACATAATGAAATATTTTTAAAACAATAAAACAATAGTCTTGCCTCCCATATTTAGTAGATTTTATGTATTTAAAAAAAGTTGTTTCAGAGTTCATAATTAAAAAAAAAAAAACCCCAGGCCTGAATTTGACTCAGTATTCTGTATGCAAATGGTCTCTGTGCACCAAATTTGTTCTGCAGCCACTGCATTTCCTTCATGTCACTTCCTTCCTGTGCTAATCAAAGGCCCTTTATTTCTTTAAGGATCGAGCACAAATGGTTCAGTCTGGCATCCAAGGTCCACTCTGTTTCTGAAAGCTTCTTTGGCAATCCTTACCAACATAAGTCCTTAACTCCCTTTAGGCCAGAATCTGTAATACTTGAGAGAGAGAGAGAGAGAGAGAGAGAGAGAGAGAGAGAGACAGACAGACAGACAGACAGACAGAGATAAAGACATGGAGAGAGAGGCAGACACAGATACAGAAAGATAGAGACACGGAGAAACAGAGACACAGAGATAGGCAGACAGTGAGACACACACACACACACACACACACAGAGAGAGAGAGAGAGAGAGAGAGAGAGAGAGAGAGAGAGAGAGAGAGAGAGAGAGAGAGAGAGAGAGAGAGAGAGAGAGAATCTCTCATTTTCCCTTTGTCATTCTGTCCTACCACCAGGCTTAGCTCCATGTCCAGGACACAATGTCATCATTCATCTTTTCTCAATTAATTTTCCAAATCACTCTTTGTTACAATTTATCATTTTTCATCTATCGATGTTCAAGAAAAAAAATTAAGAATATTGACTGCCAACAAATTTATATTGAATGAACTTAGTGTCCACTTCTATAAATTATCACGCAAATCAGGTTCAGTGTGCCAGCAAGAGCTGATGCTATGGTTTTTGTGACTAGATTGTAAATACATGATGCTGCCAACAATTACCAAAAAAAAAAAAATCTGTTCATTTTTAATCTGGTCATGCAAACAAAAGAAAGTCAGCAAGATGATATTCTCCTTTAAAAGCTTTGCAAGGAATTGGTTTTGTCTGTACGTGCTTAATTCTAATAAGAGTGCATTGCTTTTAGAATAGTAGTTAATTCCATTGCTTTGCTAATTAAGACTAGACTTCTCCCCAATCAGAGTAAAATCATAGACGCGTCTAATTTTTAGAACTCAAAGGCACCTTACAGATTATTTCTAGAATCAGAGAGTGGCTTGCCCAAGGCCACGTAGGTGGAGAGTCAAAGAGGATTCTTGTGTTTAATTCTGTAAGCTGTTCCCACTTAAAAGATTGGCTGCATTAGGAAGCAGCATGCAAAAGGAAGTGCCTGTTCTGGAGACAGGTGACGAGGCTTCAATGTCGGCTCCTCTTTAAACTGATTAAGGTCCCCATCCTCAGCTGTTGTAAGAAAGTACTGTACCCACAAATGATCTTGAAAACTCTTGGGTTAAGGTTCGAGTTTGGTGATGGGAAATAGCCACACACAGCCCTTGCAAATTCGGATCCGCTGGCTAGCCTGTTTCATCTGAGACCTCAACCAGACCCCAAGGATTCTGCCTCCATCCCCTCAATGCCTTCAGTCTATCACAACAGCTGCAAACTTCATCTGAGTTGCCCAACCACATCTTCCTAATTTAATAAAATCCAAGCAGGCTTTCCCCCAGTCAAGCTCATCCTTTCCCTAGAAGGCGGCTGGAGGCCTTTTCTGGAAACTCAACACCCCTGCTTTAACTCTCTAGTCTTTCCCTAGGCTTCCACCTTGCAAGGGGCCACAGGAGTCACTACTACCCCTCTGGGTTCCAGGGCTAGGTATTCCACACCCTTCAGGCTTTCCCTCTGTCCTTTTCTTCCTCTTTGGGCATTGCCCTCCTTCTGTGGACTATGGTCTTCTCTGTAGTACACCGCAGCCTTGGTACTTTTCCTTTGGCTATTATAGCTCTGTGTATGCTGCTTTTTACATGTCTAAATCTCACTTGTTCAAACTCTAATTCTGCATCAGTTGACTAAGAGAATACTTCCTTACCTCTCCAGTCTAAGGTACGGCTACCTTAAATATGTTATGTAGCCGTAGTATCCTAAGCTCTCCGACATTATATTCCATTACAATGGTAATTCATTTATTATCCCTTGAGTAGCTGTCTCTCTTGCTATAAGGTTTATGAGAGTGTTGACTTGAAGACTAATAAATATTTATTGAAGGAAGGAAAAGAGCCAGAAAGGAAGGGAAGTCTATTAGTTGTTTTTTTTTTTTTTTGCATTTCCACCCACTTTTCTGTAATCTGTCCTTTGTTTATAACCAGACTAAATGACATAACTACCTATTTTTCATATAGCTCACATCATAAACACAAAAATAACTTTAAGCCCACAGAATGCCCGCTCTCCTTCCTCCTCAGCACAAACCACATTAGTGCCTAATGGGAAAGATAGGAAATTAAAATTTCAGTGACAAAACCATCGTCGTTAGTGAGATCAACTTTCAGCCTGCATCTGATATGTTAGCACAAGCTCTGGTTAGGCCCCTAGGATTCATCTTACCCTGTCACATTAGGGAAAAGCAGCAAGAGACAGGTTTTTGCTCTTCCTACACAGACAGAAAGTACTAAGCAAGAAGCTGGCATGGACAGGCATTGTCCAGACCAGATATGGCCCAGGCAAAACAACCCTGGAATCACCCCAACATAGCTAATATGGGCATTGTCCAGACCAGACAATGACCCCATCAGAACACCCCCAAAATTTACCCCCAAACATGTAATATGGGTTTCTTCCTAGCTGTGTGCTGTTCGCCTCTAGAAGTCAGTTCTAGCTTACTGTCTACCATGGGAGTACAGGGTACCTTTTTCCCATTAATTAATTTATGTATCCACCTTACAGGTTGATCGCAGGCCCCCTTTCTCTTCTTCATCCATTCCTTCTCACGTCATTCTATTTTCCCTCCCGCTCTCCTCTGAGATAATGAGGGCATTGCCTTTTAAAGGAGAGGAATGGAGGCAGGCATCTGCATTAAAGAAGACATGCACTCGGGTTATTCTTAGTTCCCCGTTCATCTGAATCAAAAACTAAGTTACACTGTTAGTTTAAATGTACTCAGTGCTACACTTAAAATTAGAGTAAAATGCAGCCCTATAAGAAGTGGTACCTCCAGAAAGCCCCTTGGTATCACTATTATTTCAGCGAAAGACAGTCCTTATTTATAAATACCAACAATGCTAGCATTATAATATTTCATTTAGTTTTGGACTGGCCTTATTTTGTAATACAATGAGAAAGGAGGGACCTCATAGAAAGGAAGGGGTGGAAATTGTTTGAGCAGCAGAGTTCTGGTCTACTGCCACCTCAGCAAGATTTATTAATCTTGGAGATTCTCAGTCTCATTTACTAAACAGCAGTGATTCACACAGAGTTGCATAGCCACAGTGGCAAAGTTAATTGAAATCTAGATCCCCTAACACTTCTCCCTTCCTTCCTTCAGCAATTTCTCAGTCCTGCAAGCTAAGAGATTGTTGTAAGCTTATGGAAAATGGAAACAAAGGTGGCTAGCATGGAAATAAAAGTGGATGTGTGTTTTGTTTTGTGTTTTGGCTTTTGCACTTTGAGCAGAGCAAGAACACAAAGCAGCTTACGTAACCCAATATCAATGCTATAGTCTCCTCAGCATTAAATTAGCACTAGGAGCTCAATATGGCTCTCACCCAACTCCAGAGAAAAGTGGAAAAAAGATGAAGAAAGAGAGAAAGAGATAGCTGTGAACACAGGTAAATTCAATTCAGACTGTTGCAGAAAGCCAGATAATTCCTTTTAATTTACCTCATTATCTTCTTCACAGAAGCAAATAATGCCTTCCAAGAGGCAAATCATGTATCCAAACACTAAGCAAGCATTGGTACCCTGAACTAATCAGGAAAGTGAGGCCCACATGAGACTAACACATCTATTTCACCAGGCAACAATTCCAAAGGAAGCCAAGGTATTCTCCTGCCATCTCATGCTCTTTCCATGTGATCAGCTTGTCTATGTAATGACCAGAGTGATTCTGCTGCTACTGACAGATAGATGTTGTCAAAGGGTGAAGGATAAATAACAACACAAGAATTCATGAACATATTATAACAGAAGAAAATATTTACTTATTAATATAAGTATGCCATGTGGAATAAATGTATAGTGAAGAAAATAACCTATGTAGGAAAAAATGAAAAGTCAATTCACAGGAAAACATAGTTATTTTGATAAAAGACAGAATAGTTCCAGATTAGATCACAACTATGGAAAATGAATTGCAGACCTCCGATGCTGAAAATTATCAAATGAAAGGATCCCTAAGGTGTTATGGACAATTGTTTTATTTCCAAGGTAGACTGTATCTTTGTACATTAATAAAATACTTGCAAATGACACCCACACTCTCAGCACTCAGGACTATAATTTGAGCCACAAATTGTATGTAATTAATGATCATCGCCAAATCTGCGACAAGATATTTTCAACTACCTCAATAAATAAATAAATAAATAAATAAATAAATAAAACCTAGATAGAAAACAACGCTCTGGGGAAATTTTTTTCAGAATGTGAATGTATTATTTTTAACCAAGTAGTAACAAACATATTCCTGAATTGTGTTTTTCACAAAAGGACTTAGGAACTCTCTACTCAGTGCTTATTGAATTGCTTCTAGGTTATTGCTGATGACAGGACTAATATCAACATCTACGTCTAGCAGAAAGATGCATCTGCAGATGGTGCTTTATACCTACAGTGCCTTTTACATTGTTACATTCCTTCAACATGACACAGTGCACACCGTTAGGACACCATGCAACTTCAACTCTGTAAACAGGTTTCTTATAGGATCATCTTGCCTGAAGATGCTTTCATAAACCTACAGAAGGGCTTCACCAATTCATCTTTGCTGGAATCAGTTGGAAAGTAGGGTAATTAGCAGGGCCATGAGCAAGTGACAAGGAGAGAGCCATGGGAGGATGCTACAAGTGTCTAGAAGAAGGGCTCACATCCTGAGCAAGTCTGCAGCTCCCACACAGAGCAGCTTGTGTGAGACTCCCCCAAGGGTTGGCTGTACTCTCTCTGATGCCCTAGAAGCACACTCCCCTCTTCTATTGGCCACTGAATAATCCAAATACGGCTCCAGGCAGAAGCCAAGGCGACCTTCATGCCCAGATGAACCAAAGATGGGGGTGGGGTGAGCCAAGTGGAGTTCATCTCCTCCACAGTCCTCAAAGGGCACACAGCTAGATCCGTTCCAGATGCCAACGCGAGGACAGAGCCAACCTCGGAGCACAGCGCTGGCTGCTCTTTGGCTCTGAATCTAGAGCATGAGAAGGAAGGGACAGTTGCCAGATGACAAGGAGACCCAGCCAGATCTGAGCCAATGAAACAGGGGGCCTCAAAATAAACCAAGCAGAAAATGGACAGTCCTGAATAAGGTGGGCTTTGTTGCCTACTTGGTTTTTTCCTTTCATTCAAGAAAAAAAGTCAGTTGAACTGTTTCTTCTTGCTTCTTTAAGTTTGCAGGAAAATGAGAAGATAAGAGTACAACCACAAATTTCTAGGATTTCCTTTGAGGAGCATAGACACTTCCAAACTAGGTACATAAATACAATGTACAGAGTTATCAGAATACCAAGACAAATGCAGCTAGCCACGATGTAATCTTATCATCAGCTTGCCATCGATTACATGTTAGAAACTGTCCCTGCCACCAATATCAGAAGAATATTGTGTGGATGATGATTATCTACTTTATGAAAGTACTGTGGAGTATTTGGAGAATCACAAGAAAAGATATTTTTTTAGTTTACTCATATGTAAATATACCTTGACAAAAATGGATAACCTATTTCAAAATAATGATAGTGATCATTACATTAGCACTGTGAGCCAGAACGTAGAGAGCTTACCAATATAGTGTCAGCTCCGCCTATGGTTACAGAGTAATAACCTAACTTTGTAGACTGTCCCCTGGGGCTAATCTGAATTATACAGTAAATATCCCTACACTTCAGAAACACATAGTGTAGGACACATTCAACGTTTTGAGCAAATGGAATCTAATAAAAAATGAACACCAATAACAGCATTCATCTGTGAACCCATGAAAGTAATCAGGAGAAACAGCAGAAATATCCTGCTGCAGATGGAATGCATTTAAAAGAGCCACACACTCTGACAGTGTGTGTGTGTGTGTGTGTGTGTGTGTGTGTGTGTTGCACCTCCATGCACTCATGTGTGGTAGAGGCACAGAACATTTCCCCTGACAGCCTTCTCTCAGATGTGAAGGATGACAGAGGAATGAGTATGTACGACAAGTGTTTGCAGTGAACCTCTTTTCCCTTTTCCTCACACTCATCTGGCTGCCTGACCTTCTTGCCCTATGGAGCCTATTATTTAAGGCTACCACTACCTGTTATTTACCACCCACCAAGGGATTTTCATGCTTTGAGAACTGGGTACACTTCCTCCCATGAGTCACTGAAT
The DNA here is from genome assembly GCF_964271855.1 of Acomys minous. Taxonomy (NCBI): domain Eukaryota; kingdom Metazoa; phylum Chordata; class Mammalia; order Rodentia; family Muridae; genus Acomys; species Acomys minous. The sequence continues at coordinate 52,309,152 of NC_140492.1, forward strand.
TCTGTTTAGCGACCCTTGAAAGCTCCCCCATTTGGAAATGATATTCCCAGCAAGAAAAACTACTTTGCACAGATAATGCTACCTTGTGAATTCTCAATGTAGGCAGCAGTGGTCTTACTGAAGAAGACTGTAGGGATGTGTTTTGTGTGTGTGTGTGTGAAATCTTCCGGAATATAATGATCTGTTCTGGTGTCACACCTGACCTCACCATTCTTCATAAGTACCACCTGACATCAGCTCAGCATTTTCCTCTGTCCTTCACTCATGAAACCCTGTGACTGTGCAATGAATATTCCACAGCTTTATTCATACTTAAGAGAGGTGTGTAGTGACTTACTGTTTTATCTAGAGAGCGAGTTCCTGGTTAAATAAAAGAAGGAAGAAAAAGATGACCCTCACCTATTGAAACAATAGTCACATTGTTGCTAATATCTCAATATAAAATTAAATAAAAGGCTGAATTGGAACAACACCAGAAATCATAGAGGAAATACTGACAGCACTGAGGGAGGAAAGAAAGAGAATAAAATGGAAATTTTTCAGCTTCCAAAGATGGGTTGGAATACTATTTTTATGCAGATATGTTTTGTCAAAGAACTATGTATCACAAGACCTAAGATTTTAGATAAGAAAGAAGGGGTCCAGTCAGTTCTGAGATGAAGTTTTTAGAACCTGTCACTTGTAATTGTGTTGTGGGTGAGTCCCAGCTGTCACTCTGTGTGTATTTCAAAAGGGAACTTCGACATTGCATTTATTTACTTGCAATGATTCAACTAGTAAACAGCCAGGAGTCTATTCTCATTTCCTTTGGCAAAAAGGCTCTATAGCTACACAAAATATCCCTTCACCATGGGGGGAAAAAAAAAAGGAAACCCACAAATGTAACATTAGCAAGCAGCTGTCAGAAGAAAATCAAGGGAGGATTGCCAGTCTGGTCATTTCATGGTAAGTATTACTGAGACTCCTGTGTGTGTGTGTGTGTGTGTGTGTGTGTGTGTGTGTGTGTGTGCAATGAGAAGCCTTGCATGTTCAGTATTGAGAGAAATGTAAGCGGTAGAGGTCCTAATGCTGGCAGGATGCCTGGGCATCAAGGGGTAGTAGAACCATCAATGGTAGAGTGAAATAGCAGGCTCTCAATAGCTAATTGTATTAGGCTCTTCTCACTGGTGGGAAGGTTGAGCTAGAGGGACGAAAAGAACCACAATGTATTCTTGTTTTGGAATGATTTTGTGTACTGTAGGTATACATTACATATATGAGGGCTCCGGGCTCCCAGCTTTAAGTGAGATGCACAGAGTATGTATGTGTTTGCATTTTTAACCTTCGTGAATTCAATTCACTTCACAGTCTCCCCCAGACACAGAACCAAGTCATTCTCAAAGTAAACACCCAGTATTAGCTATTCAATCCCCCAAGCATGACACGGTCGGACTATTCAGAGCCAGCAGCTATTAACCCGTGAATTCTCAAGTGCATAAATTCTCTCTCTCTCTCTCTCTCTCTCTCTCTCTCTCTCTCTCTCTCTCTCTCTCTCTCTCTCTCTCTCTCATACACACACACATTTCCTTCTCCCTTCTCCCCTCATCACTCCCACATCTAGGGGCAGAATGCTGTAGGGGTTGCTCTGTCTGGAGATTCAGGTACCAGGTGCCAAGCGACTACCCAAGAACCTCCTAAAGTTAATGCCAATCCCCTCTTGGAAGAGCAGGAATGCAGAGGTATCAGCACCATGGACACAGGGACAGCAATACTAAGCTGTACTTGGAGTTTACAGAGGAGCAAACCCCCCCCCCGTGTCCCCTCCACTAACACACACACACACACACACACACACACACACACACACACACACACACACACACACACACACACACACACACACACACACATCACCGGCACCCGCACCCGCGCCTCTCTGCCCCTAAGGCCAGCTCTGGATCTTCCACCACTAGCAGGGATATTGCAGTAAGTCTGCAGACTCCCACTCATCTCAGGACCCAGCCTGGATCACAGCACCAGCGGTTGAAGCACATCACCGGACTTGTCATTAAGCCAGATTCTGTGTAGACCCAGAGCGCTGGTGACCCCATCGAGCATCCCAGAGCCACCGGCGGCAGGAGGGGGCGCGCGGGGTCGCCACAGGCTCCCCCTACCTTGCAATGAGAAGAGGGACAGGAAGAACCCCAGCACCCAGACGCTGTGCAGCCAGTAGGTCCTCATGTCGCCGAGCGCTCCAGACGTCTCTTCTCACTCCTCCTCTCTCTAGTAAAACGCGCCGCCGCTCGCTTCCCTTGGTTTCCCTCAGGGCTCTCCTGGCTTTGGCAACCAGGACTGAGCAGGCTCCCGCGAATCTCAGCACAGCCTCGCTCTCTTTTCCCAGAGCGCGAGCCCGGGTCCTGAAGGATGCTCGCAGACCGAGTCTGCTGTCAACACAGTCTCCTTCTTCCTCGAGCTCTCCCGCTCTCTTCCTTCCTACCCTCCTCTCCCTCACTCCCCTGCAGCTCCAACTAAATGAGACTGTACTTAAACAAGCAAGCGCCTTATAGGACCCAGAGCTCAGCCGAAAGGGCCCCGCTACTGCCATCTAGCGCGCACAGCCTGGCAGCGCCGCGGCCCTGCGTTTGCTTGTGTGAGCGAGGTCGATCCAATGCAGCTGAAGTCCTTTCATCTCAGCAAACACAGGTGAAAAGCCCTTGTCTTCTTAAGACCTTGACTTAACCTTGTCGCCCCAGCCCTCTGACTTTCTCCTCTGCACCGGGAAAGTCTTGGAACTCACCATTCAAGCGTCTTTCTATCTCGTGGTTCCCTTTCTCTCTGCCATCTCTCTCTCTCTTCTTACCCCCAAAGACTGCATGAAAGCCTCCTCCAAATGTCACAGTGACCTCCACCTTGTGATTCCAGTGGCCATCTGAAGGCGCATCCCATCCAATTGTCATGCTGCATTACACAGTCTTCCCAGTCCTCTGCATGTGATTTTGAAACACTAGATCAGAACAGTTCTGACATGGCTGACCTTATCTATCACAGGTCCCGGAGATCTCCTTTGATTACATTGTCTGTCTTCTTGTTTTAATCCCTCTAAATTGAAGTTATTTAGAGAGAAAACACAAGTGCTCTGGGTACTCCAAGATGAGAAACCTACCCAACTTACCTGCTTCTAAGTACTGAGAACAAATTCCCAGCAGGGTACCAAACATCTCCAACGAAATGAATGAGTCAGAAGCAGAGGCCAGTTAGGCCTCCTCTAAGTCACAAGATTGCAGGAAACTAGGATTTTACATCTGTTCCCGGAATTTCCACTGTCTGAAGACCCCCCAACGAAACCAGAGAACTTCTGAATTCCATTTTATTCACCGATGAAATTTAATATTTGAATTACATGCTCATGATGATGTCCGTGGCTCCTTTAAATTCTGCATGTAATATCTCTGCCATATTTCTGACCTTGAGGTTAGTAGTACATTGTACCAGTTGATTCCTTGCTGTGGGAGGCTACCTTGTGCACTGGATGCCCAGTACAAAGCTTTGAACCGACTTAATTGTTTTTGAAGACTGAAGACCATCATCAACCATGTAAAATACACATGTGGGGAGCAAAACTGCCCCTGTTGAGAATCTCTGCTTGGTTACACGGCTATTCCTTTGGGAACTACTCCCTGTCTTAGGTAGGGTTTCTACTGCTGTCATAAAATGACATAAACAAAAAGTATTTCAGGAAAGAAAGCTTACGGTCTATCATCCAGGAAGTCAGGGCAGGAATTCAAAGCAGGATCTGGGAAGCAGAGGACTTGGAGGTTTGTTGCTTCTTAGCATGCGTCACAGGCTCTCCCTGCTTTCTTATACCACCCAGATCCACACGTTCACAGCTGAGACTACCCACAGTGAGCTGGGCCTCCCACACCAATCCTCTGTTAAGGGGATGACGTATAGGCTTGCACACAGGCCAATCGGACAAGGGCATTTTCTCCCTCAAGGTTTCCCTCCTCTCAAATGCCTCTAGCTTGTGTAAAGTTGACCTAAAACTAGCCAGCACAATGGATCCTTTTCAACTGGGCACACTCAAACATGTCACCGTACAACAACAACCTTTCCTTTCTTCGTTTACCTCCAAGATCTCATGTTCACTTCAATATCACAATACAAAATATTGCAAACTTATAAGTTCCACAGTTCTTAAAAAATTCACACACTTGAAAAGTTTAGTCCAAAAAAGCATACAAAAACTCTTTCAAAGTAAAAGTCTCTCTAAAATAGCCACAGCCTCTCTAAAATACCCAATATTTCCCTAAATATGCCCAAAGTCTTTTCAAACATTTACGACATCTCTAAAATCCCAAAGTTTTTAACTGGAAACTCATGAAATATAATAATCAAAAAATAGTTAAATACTTCCTTTTTTTTTTCTTCTCAGTTTTAAAAACTTGAACTAGAATTACATCACTTTCCTCCTTCCTTCATCACTTCCTTCATCACTTCCCAGCTTGCCTCCCCATTCCCTCCCACTCAAAGTCGATAACCTCTTCATCCCAAAGGGAAGAAGCAGGACACAGTCACAATCACATCAGAGCAAAACAAGAGTCCAAGACTGTAAGTCTCAGTGTCAGACTTGTGGGGCTCTCATTCTTCCAGGCTTCAAAAGGATTGATGTAGCATACACAGTGTGTCTCATAGTCTCCGGCCGCCCCTCTTCATATCTGCTGCCGCCTTGGTGATCGTCCCATGGTACCAGCGTCTTCAGAACTCTGGGATGTGCTGTGCAACAAGTTCCATCTTCACCAGTGGCTTTCCCTGTGTTCCTTTCAGGGCCTCTGACTCTGCCACATGGTGACAAGTCTCAACTTCCCTTGTGACCCCTTCAATCCTGCCGCTTCCACAGCAAAGGAAGCTGCATCTTCACTCATGTCCTTTCTTGCCGTTCACGGGTGCTGTACCTCAGCTGTTATCTAGGACCCCATCCATGCCTTCAAACCAGTACCATGGGGGAAGACTTTCACACATTTCCAAATCTGGCCACCAGCGCAGAACAGTACAGAGTTGTTGTCTCCTCTGGACCACAGCTTCTGTGTGCTGACCCTGAGGAGATGCTTCAAAGAAACTTTCCCCTCAAGGATTCAGGACTCTTAGTCACTGTTAATGTCTCAGTGCCAGGTAACCAGCACCAATTGTCCCAGGAAAGCAAGGGTTTCACATTTGTGGTTCTGCTTGCTTCTTAAGCGCAGCCAACTCTTCATACCCAGCTTACCAGAAACACATTTTTTAAAGTCCCAAATATTGAATATGGCCAATAGTCTTAACTTCACTCTGAAACGTGACAAGCCAGGCCTCCAACATCTGCATAGATCTCAACATTCTTATCTTCCATGCAAGCCGATGCTTGCTTGTAAGTGTAAACCATAAAGAAAAAAAAGCTTACACATTCATATTGCAGTTGTTCAAATGTCCTTATGAAAAGTTTTCTTAAATGTAATATATGCCTAGAAACTTCTTTCATAAATATTATTTCCTAGGGGCAAGAATATGTCATATCATCTTTCTTCTTGTGTCTTTTATTTTATTTCAGGGACACTGTTTGAAGCAAAGGAAAGTGGCTCTCAAATTGACCAGATAAAGCTACATATTGAAATCTCATAAACAGACTCCATTGAGGCCAAATGCCTGGAGGCTTTGACTTGGGTGGAGATGGAGCTACAGGCAGCTATGATACATTAACAGAGCTCAGTAACCTGGAACCTGAAGTGTGTGTGTGTGTGTGTGTGTGTGTGTGTGTGTGTGTGTGTGTGTGTTCTATTAGAAAACTCTGATTGTGACACTTCACTTAGATTCTGTAAATTTCATTTCATATAACAATAGAAATGGTGTATATAATATCATAGTGAAAGACATACCTATGTACGGGCATATTGTACAATTAGGTAGAAATTGTTTTATTCCCTATTATAACTACAACTACCTCTATATCTGCACCCACAGCTACATCCTGCATCATCAGTACAGCTAAAATCATAACTATTTTGGTTATAAAGCTACCTATGGCATAAAAAATAAATCATAGACATAGAACCCCTTCATAACATTTTACCCAGAGGCATTTAATTCCCTCTCCTACATCTGTCTTCCAATCCAGCTGAATCTCAAGGTTTATAAAACCTGTCAACTTCCATTGCTAATGTGCAGTGATGGGATTGTAATTTGCTCTGGGAAGCTTTCTTCCACTACAGTTAAGTCATTTACACTCTAACAAATGATGTTCTTTTTGGGTTCAGAAATTTCTAGACATCTGCCCACTCCTCCCACCCGCTTTAGATGGATTCTCTTCTGAGTAGCAGAAGCCAAAACGAAAAAAAAAAAACAGGATGTGGGGAACACCTTTCCTTCTAAGTACAATTAGGTTCAAATCTGTAAAAGTGCCCTTTGACCAGAGACCCCTTAAGATGCTCTGCTGAGGCACTGAGCCATAAAATAAAGAGATAATTATTTTAAGTGAATGGCTTGCCTATTTTCACTTTTTCTGTGTTAGAGCTGGCCCTGGTCCTTCAGGGAGATACCTATGTGCAATACTTACTTCCTGCCTACATCACGCCCTGGATGCCTGACTTTAAGCAAGAGAAAGTGATACGTACCATAACAGACTTTGGAATCTGGTCTGTGAGTTTCTTTTGACTGGTCCGCTGGCAGTTAACATATTTACATCGATTTCAGCAAGGGCTGCACGGTCTATGTAGAATCAGAATTGGTGAACAAAAATGTAGATTTTCACATGTGTCTTAAATAAAACTAACTCTAGAGTAAAAAGCCTAAAGAAAAAAGTAACAGTGTTGGTTTAATAGTAACACCTGCCTTTGGAGAGTGGTTTCCTGTGCATGGTCTTGGTACAGCCACATAGAGATTTGTAGCAACAGAGAACTCGTTTTTTTGCTTTAATTATTTTACTCTTGAACTTTACAGTTTAAAAAAAAAAAGAAGAAAAGAAATCCTGAAATTCCATATGTCAAGAAACTAAACAGAACGTTAATGAAAAAAAAATTCTTTTGCTCTGCGGGACTTTAGATGAAGTAAAAATTTGGAAGAGGAATATACCCATCCATAACATCAAAAAATCAGACAGATATGAAACTCAACTCCTCAGAGAGCCAGTCTTTTCTAGCTCTCCTTGAGAAACCTGGGAGGACCAATTGAAACAACATGTATATAGACTGTTTCCAACCCTCATTAAGTATTCTGTGAAAATTGCCCCGGACAGACATTAAATTTCATTACTTTATCCTCTGCCTTCTAGTCTCACTTTCCCTCCTCCTCTTATAAGAAAGACTAAGGCTTCCAAAATACAGGCAGTGGGCCCAAGTCACACAGCTAAACCAAATGCAGGGCTCCCCTCTTCTGATCTTGACTAGGGGATCTGCTTTCCTTCACTACTTTGTTCTACATGTTGGAATTTCAAGCCATTTACATAGAGAATGAAAGCCACTATCATTTAAAAATGTAGAATGGCCAGTGAACTTTACTTCAACATGTGATCATTTGAGGTGAGACATTTGACCCTGCCCAGGAAAGAATGTCACTGAGATGGGTGGGTTGGCAGGTGTCAGAAATGAAGAGACATAATAATCCCCCATCTGATACTAAATAACTTATTTTCCCTTAAAATATCTCCATTTGCAACTGAAAAGAAAGCAAGCTCTTCTGGCTGAAGAAATTGCTTTTGCCATTAGGATGCAAATGGCCAAGCAAATTTGTTACCCAATAAATCTTTTTGGGCATTATAAAGACATAGTCTTTGAATTTGTAAAGCCTAAGCTTTAAAGACAAATAATACAAAAAAAAGTTATAAATTTCAGAACTATATGACATTTTGGTATGCAAGGCTTGTGAAGGCCAAACACCCTCTTAAGAAGAAGAAATTGCACTACTGAAAAGTAGTTACGATGACTTCTTGATCTTTCTAGTTGCATTGTACTTTTTGTGATTAATGGAGTACCTTAGCTGAATTGACGGTTATGAGAATCTCATTTCTTCATTCCTGATAGCTGGTAATACTTCTTGCCTAAGAAGACAGCATAAAAACATGCCACTTTTGGTTTGCCTACCAGAAGTAGGGGACAAGATCCTATTGCCAAAATATCATATGTCTCAGGTGCCGGGCACAGAGAAAAACAGGCTGGGGCTGAAGTGGAAGCTTCTTCCTTGCTGGGGGAGAAGTGGCTCCATCAGTCTTATTCAGATGTGAAGCTCTGTGCATCCAGTGTGCTCATTGTGCTTGGTGTGCTATTGTACCAGGGTGCTCACCTTGTGTGCAAGCAACCTGGGCACTGGTACGGTATTAACAAATCTGCTATGGAGGCAAAGAACCACTTCTTAGTTGCATTTGGTGCCCATTATACAAGAGGGAATTTCACTTCTGGTACAATAAACCCTATCGGAGTTCCATGATTGACATGGTCATAGTCCCTACTGATGGTTGCTTCACTAAATGGACATTTGTGTTTGTTTGTCTTCTAAATAAGTATATCTTTGTGCCAATAGAGCATTGCTGCTGTTACTTTTAATCAGAGAAGCATCTTTGGCTTTGGACAGTGTTGACTACAGGAACTCATGAATGATAAATGTATAGAGAATAAATGGCTGTTGGGTGCAAACTCACAAATACGATTTTTATATGATCCATTCCAAGGCTTAGGAAGCAAAACAAAAGACAAGATGAAAAAAAAAAAAAAAAGAGGAGAACACTAACTTCGAACGTAACTCGACTATTGTACTCTTAATGCACACTAGTCTTGATTATTTGTACAAGACTGGGGATGTCAACACGTAATGAAAGATGAAGGGGCTCATGGAGCTCCACCGCCCCTGAAGATTTATACACAGTTACCAGCGAATAGAGCACAGAGGGACTTTTTTTTCAGTACTGTAACCATTGGGAAGCTGTCCTTGCTCCTGTGAACAGACTCTCACCCACAGATCTATCAACAGCCCTAACTAAATAAGAAACAAAAACATTAAACAGCAAGGAGAAAGAGAAAAGGGGGGAAAGGAGAATAGAAGGAGGAGGAGTGAGGAGGAGAAGGAGAAAGAGGAGGAGGAGAAAATAAGGTTCATGTTGCAAGGTGGTAGAACCTATGACCTTTAAGACCAGAGGAATGGTTAGAGAAAGTTAATCCATGGGGTCATGGGGTCATGGGGTCATGGGGTCATGGGGGCAGGGGCTCTTCAGTGTCTTTCTTTGCTCCTCGCCTGCTATAAATTAATAATTTTTTTCATCACCTACCACTCCCTACAATTATAATCAGCCTTTCCACAGGCCTCAAAAAAAGCTAACAGGTATTTCTAAGTACATGTGTTGAACGAGGAGATAAATCTTCCATCTTCCCTCTGTTAGGAGGCACCTGTTCTGGTTCATGTGATTCCAGTGCTTAAACCTTGGCTGTAGCTGCCTTTGTGTATGACATGCCATTCAATTTCACTTCTCCTAAGTGGAAAGACATGCCAAAAATTATAATCACTGCATCACCAAGTGCCATTCTAGGCCTGCAGTCTCAGTAAACCATAGGAGTGAATATATGAGAAATGCATTCAATGGCAGGTTTTGAGTTGATCACCTAAATTAGATAAGCCACAAACAAGCGTTACCTGAACTTCAATGAGTTCAAATACAAAGGAAGACTAGAATATTTGCTTTACTCATAAATAGGTAAATCAGTTAAAAAATTAAATATACTTAATTCTCTAAAATTCACATATCTTGAACACTTTAACCCAAACCTTACAAATGTATATTTACTTACCACTATTGTTAGTAAAGCACAGTCCTCCTTTATAAAATAGACCTATTATCTTTCTTACATAAACTTGTAAAAATTAAAAAACCCATTGAAAAACTCTGAATGGCATCTTTCTCCTATACTCTACTCGTACCATTTTCCCCTGGGTCTTTCAGAGTTGTCTAAGCCCACCGGTTCCTTCAGTGTGGTGAACCAGTCTCAAGGCCTGACCCACTATTAAAACAAGTGCTCTATCCCTGAGGCACATTCTCAACCCCCGAAAGCATCTTTTACAATTCAGGCTTAGCCAATATGCACAGAATATTTGACATCATTTAGAGTAGACTCCTCCACTGTCTTCGTTCTCATTACTGGTTTTGGACTGTAACTAGTTCAAATGCACAGCTACAATAGAATACAGAGCAGACACACCTCTGTTTAAAGAAAATACTGACACTTGGCTTATCTACAATGTAGCCAGCAGGAGCATGGGAGGTCAGTTCTGCTCCATGGCTAGAACAGCATGAGTACCGTGATGGAGAATGGAGACTATATCTCTTGAAACACATAGGAATCAATAGGAAAAGTATATCTATGAATAATATCAAAAAGTGTGCAGAGGGCTTGACAGCAACAAAAATAAACCAATGTGTGGGTCCTAGTCACGTTCCCCAACTTGGTGTTTTATTAACAAATATGTGACAAATGTACTTATCTATAAAGGATACTTAAGCCCAGCATTGTATAATGATGAAGTCTTGATAACAGAGTACCATGAACATGAATGTATTATTGTATTATTTCCAAAATGAAAGACATTTATAGGTAATATATGGGACAAGTGGTCATTGATTAAACATCACAGGCAAGTAGAGACATAGATAATAATAGATAGAGAGAAATAAATAATACAGACAGACAGACAAGAAGTAGAAGCCAGTGACACACACACAGCCTACAACTGGTATTATAGAGGTTTATAATTTAATAGGATGAATAAACCAATTAGTCTTTGACATCAAATTAAAGAGGCAAAGAACATCATGGCGCTCATATGTTTATTTAGATTAAAGTAGAAATATGCAAATAATACCTCACTCTATGTTGTAATTCTGCATCAAGGACTATTATCTGATTACCTGAGTTCTGAGTACAGCACAGCCACAACAACATCAGAAGTTATTTCTAATATGTTATTGGTATGCTCTGTTTTGGGCAAAGACTCCCAGGTGCACCTTTCTGTCAGATAGCCAAGATTTCTACAGGAGTTTTCTGAGCATGGCTGACACAGGCATTGATGTCTGTAATTATGTTGAATGCATCAAGCGCACCACTGTCATGTGTGACTGGCTGTTTGAAAGAATGTCACACATTCATTGGGCTTTCTTTGTATACACCTATACAATTTTACGCTTTGTGTGTGTGCATGCATGTTTCTCTATGTGTTTAGGGTCATAGTAAAGTGGGAGAATTGTATTTCTCTCCAAGAAATCACCATTTATCAAGTTAGACTGACTACCAGTCCGGAACTGCTTTCAAGGTCAAGGGCTGCTGAATGTCCAAAAATGAGATTTCTCATGGATGGGTGCTACAGTCTATCAAGAACTTGATAAATGTTTGCACACCTGGCCAGGCTCAGACCGAATAAGAAAACTGCATTCAAATTCCTTATTCAGGTCTTACCTGGTGATTGGCAAATCTCATCATAATTTGGTTTCTGATCCTTGCATAGCTGCCTTCTAATTTTTGCCTGTTGCACATAATTTTTGGTCCATTTAATCAGATTACTCATTGTTTAACAATTCTTTCTGGCTGTTGCTTGCTTTCTTAGATTTCTCTAATGCTAATGGGCATATGAGCTGGATTAATTATTATTTTAATTTGTTTATTTTTAAATTAAATTAATTGTTAATTTTAAAAGTATGCAATACAAAATGGTACAATCATTTCTTTGTTTCCTTTGGCAGATAAAGGATGGAGGTGATTACAGTCATTAGGTACTCCTCCATTTTCTGTTTGAAAATATTTACTCCTGAATTACTTATTTATTTTTTTCCAAAAATAAAAGAATGTACAAACAGGACATAATAGGACACACTGACATTAAACAATTTACAGTACTCAGTACTGTAATCAGGTACAGTAATCAGGTACTACTTGCTAACCATAACCCAGTGCTAAATGCTCTTTCTCTATTTTCCCTTTTTATTCACTATTGACCAATCACTCACACGCAATAATAAATTCATAAGGTTTATTTCTCACCACTAAATATACTTGTGGTGACTTTCCTTTTGTCACCCATGTCTTTTTGTGTCACAGTCACATGTTGGCTCTTACAATCCTCTCCTGTATAATAGGCTTTACTTTTCTTTCAGGTTCATCATTTGAGTAGGATCTCTCAAGTTATGGGTCTGATATCATTGCAGCTATCAAAGGCAGAAGAACAAACAGAGCACACTTTGCTCTCCTTTCTTTTTCACGTCTTTTTATGTAGATTACTTATTATTTACAACCCAACTACAAACTTCAGGGTAAGCTACATTTAATCATTACATGTCAAAAGGGCATACAGACTTGGCACATTGTTGTTGGCGATTGGGCCCCTAGAGCATTTATAGAATAACAGAATGTTGAGTGTGAGACAGTTTTTGCACATGAATATGTATGTGTGCACACACATGTGTGCTTGATGTATCTGTGCATGCATGCTTGTTGGACACTAGATGTCTGACACTGAGTTTCCTCTTAAAGCGTTCTCCACTTTATCTTATGAGGCAGGGTCTCTTATTGATCACAGAGCTCATCATTTTGCCTAAGCTGACTGGAGACAATGTCCAAGGATCCACCAGTCTCTGTGCCCCAACTCTCCCAAAGAACCGAAGTTGCAAATGTCTGCTACCAGGACAAGTAATTTTTTATGTTGGTGCTGGGAGTCAAATTTAGGTCATAATGCCTGCAGGGCAAGAAATTCCCCAACTGGGCTATCTTTCCAGCCCCTGGGGAAAAGTTTTAAATAAGAAAATAGAATGATTACAAACGCGATTTTTTGCAGTTAGAGCTCCTTCCCAGCAATCATCCACTACAGCAAAGCAACTTATCACATTAGTTTATTGACAGCATTGACTGAAGGGGTCCCCACTCCCAGCCTGGGGGTAGCCTGTCCTGGTGTTTCTGAAACAAACCCTGACCAAAGAATGGTAGTTATTTATAACCAGTCAACAGAAATTAACTATTTTTTTCCTCTGGCTTCTTTTCTGCAAAGCATTCCCAAATTATGAACATTGGTGCCCTTGGTTATCCAAACCTTGGCATCCAGTGCACCAAGGTTCAGAAGACAATAACAGCTACTCTGGACAGAGGTCCTCAGCAGAGAGTTAGAACTCAAACACAGAGTAGAGAAGCAAATGACTCAAATGTCGCTAACTTAAATTAGCATTTAAAAATAGTGCTATATAGTAGCTCTCTGTGTTGGAAATCTTGCTCTGAAGGAAGCCATAGCAGCATCTGGAAGATGACACATGCTGGAGCCTGTTCTTAGACTGTGCGAATGGCATATCACTTTCAGCCTCACACGTTTTCTAGTGTTTATTTACAGCAGTGCCACAAGGAAGCTCAAAAAGCTGTTTGCCTGTATAAAGACTGGCTATTAAAACACAAATCATCCCACTAATCATAATGCCCTGGTAGAGTTGGAATTCAAGGATAGTTTTGAGAGAGAAATAGGATTATTTGACAGAATCATTCTGAGGTTTTGAAGTAGTCTACTTAGCCATCTGAGCTTATCCACAGGTATCAGGCGTAAGTTAACACGAGTCGCTGCAATTGTTGATACGAGTGTACTAGAGAAGCATGCTACCATGGAAACAATATTTCCAAGTTTGCATTACACCTTGTAGAGGTCTTGGCACCAAGACTGATTGCCTCAAGCTAGAAAGCAGGGCAAGGATTTGCAGAATGCCATTCAATAACACATAGCCACTTCTAAAGTAAATCACTAATGGCTAAAGGGCTTCTGGCATATACTCTATTGTAAAATGGAAGTCATTGTGTAAGTAAATGCTTCCAAGCAAGGATTTAAGATTCTGCTATTGAAGAAAGGAGTCTTGTGAGAAACATTTTCCAACCATTCAGTTTTCTCCGAGAAATAAACTGATCAGTTCAAGAGCAAAGTCAGTTCACTATCATATTATTTTTTTTAAAGTTCATGTAGGACCTGCAAATTCTATAAAAAATTCCAGATTGTATTCCATCACCCTTGAGGTAACGAAATGCAGTGTGAACATCATTAAGCTTGATGTGAAGTCTGCAAGAAAGACTGAGCTTTCCCAGTAAGTTACTTGACCTTTAAATGCAGGAACTGTGTTGTTGTGGGAAATGGTTTCTCAAGGTGGGAGGAGACACTTAGAGAGTTGTAAATTGCATAATGGACATCTGCAAAAATATTTAAGAAAAATAGAGAAGAAAATTACGGGCCTGTTTCTCAAATGTAACATTCATGTGTTTTTTATATATTATTGTTTCTATATTAATACATGAAACATTTATGCAACATTGTTTTATGGTGCTAGGAATTTGATTTATAATTTAATCTAAAGGGAATGTAGTCAAGCTAGAATAGTGAGCCTAGATGAAGTAACAGTAAAGCCACCCCAACCTTTATGGACCACATCTTACCCACTTTTATTGACAGCTACAGAGATTTTCATACCTAGAATCACATAGCCTTTCATTTGGTAAACTGGAGAATTTGTGTCCAAATAAGTCACATTCTCATACAATTATTGAGTGATTAGGTTAGGCTCATCGACATTCTCAAAGTAGGCAAATGCCATGGTTACTATTTCAAAAATATGTCTAAAAAGACCTCCAAATTGTTGGTTCACTAATACTATGATTATGTGTCAGCTTTGTCTATTTACTAATATGTTTACTAGTCTCTATCATCTTGTCCACAAGAAAGGATCTATAAAGACCACTGTCTCCACTGTTCTCTTTCCAAATAGAAACCCCCAGCTCAGTGGCACTGTTTCAACATGGATGAAGAACCATGCTCTTCTTCATACTCTGCAATCCACAGGAAAAGGCTCTATCAAGTGGAAGAATTATTTATAGTCAAGGCTTATGAACACAGAAGGTCAATGGCCTAATAGAGAGAGAAGGATCATACACACTGGATGACATTGATATTTTAAACGAGATGTATCAATCTGCTTCCTTGTCTGATGCAGAAAAAGCTCTCTTTCTTCTCATCCCAGATCTGTCTGTCTTCATCTCTCTCTTGTCTTGTATAATGTGCAAATGTTTTTTTTTTCTCTTTGTTTTGGCAAAAGCCAAGTTTTACCCTATATATTACAGAGAAAACCACAGACTGGAAACATCTAAACATGTTTTCTTGTAGATTTTTCTTCAAATTTGAGACAATGAAAAATTGGAGATTACAGTAAGTTATTAAACAAAGAGCAGGGGATGGACAACACAGGGGAAAGAGGATGTGAGTATTTTCTATCATATAATGTGACTAAGCCAAATCAAGAGTACTGGTGGATCGATTACCAAAACAGGAGAGAGAGAGAGAGAGAGAGAGAGAGAGAGAGAGAGAGAGAGAGAGAGAGAGAGAACACAGATACACATGTGCTCAAGTCCACATGCTTTGGTGTACTTGTTTTTGTGTTATCTGGTTGCTTTGGTGGCATACAGCTGTCAGTATATTTTCTATAGTGAAGGATGTGGTTTTAAAATTCTAATTGCATTCCTATGTTCTTATACTTCTGAAACGCCCATAGCCATGTAACATCTGAGGTAACAGAATTTCCTTTGAATATGTGACTTCTCTTTGCCAATATTGAGGAAACACTCACATGTTTAAATCTTTCAATGTATCCACTATGTATCTGTGTTTTCAGCATGAACAACTCTGATACTGCTGTACCAGTAAGCCCTGCTAAATTCGCAGTGCACATACCAAGAATTAGTTAGTATAAAGGGGCAACTCAAAGCCAAATGAGAAAAGAGCTCCAGATTGCACAATAGAGTGCAGAGAATGAGACTCAAGTGTTGTTAGTCTGCAAAACTGATCAAAAGGGGATGCCTATGGTGTATGCTCCTCCACAGCACCAGCTGACCTCTAAGGTTGAACATGCAATAATAAAGGTATGCAGAACCCAAAATACATGACAATTGGCAGCCCTGAAAAAATTCATTGGGCCATGCTACTGCTTTCATTCTCAAAAGACCTTTGTAAACTCTGTTCCTCTCAGATGTCTGAAGGACACATTTTATCCTCTGCTTTGTTCCTCAGTTAGTGGAACCCTCCTTCAGAATAAGATGTTGCTATTATTCACAGAAAAGCCAGAAAATATATTTTGATTTTATTTATTTTATTTTATTTTTATTTTATTGGAAATAGATTCTTTTCTCATACAATGTATCTTTTTTTAAGAGAAGGAAAGATTTATTGTTTTTTTCTTCTAAAGATTTTACTTTCTTCTTGGCATATACATTTATATTATTACACATAAAATTTAAAATTACATACAGCAAGAAGAACCATGAAACAATCAGGGAACATATGAATGTTACATTCATGGTGTTCTGGTCATATGTATTTGGCAACCTTGCAGAAAATATCTTTCCTATCTTGGTGAGTCTAAAATTCTAAATGAGAATGAATGTCTATCATATCTCATCTCTGTCAATTTAAAACATCTATATAGACCTAAAAATATTTTATCTCCTAAACAACTAAGGTTAATTGTAAGACTAAACCATCTGGTCTTCAACCCCATCAGAAACTTGAGAAGGAATGAAACTAAATTACTTGAGTGAACTGGAAGTGCAAGTTAGCAGCTTCCAAAATGAGAAAAAAGAAATTATCTTTCTCCTACACAAACACACACACACACACACACACACACACACACACACACACACACACAGGACGTGGTACAGACCAGTGTAGTGGATCTTATATTCTTTCAGCTTCTTCTTCTATTGGGCTTCTCTGAGCTCTGAGGAAAGAGATTTGTGGAGACATCCCATTAAGGGGTGTGTAGTCCAAGCTCTCTCACTGTGTGTAATGTATGTCTGTGTCTGCATTTGTTCCCATCTTTTCTGCTGCCAGAGGAAGCCTCTCTGATGATGACTGAATAAGTCACCAATCTATGAGCAGTATATCATTTAGAGCCAGTTTATTGTTCCTTTAAAAAAAAAACAGTAGTCCTTAGTTTTACCCTAGCTCTATGGGATATTCAGAGATCTGGTAGTTGGTCAATCAAACAATGCTGAATATGGGTTCCTTCTCATGGAGTGGTCCTTAGGTCAAATCAGACATTGATTGGCTACTTCTACAAATTCGGTGCCACAGTTGCCCTAATGTATCTGGTAGGCAGGCCGTATTGTAGATCAAAAGTTTTGAATCTGGGTTGGTAACTATGTTTCTCTTTCTGTAGCCTACAGAGTACCTTCCTGCTCTGGAGATGCTAGAACATAGGACTGAGGACTCCATCTAGGCTCCAGCTCAGCCTCTCCATGCACACTGAGTTGTGTGTGTGTTGTCCTCAGCAGTGAGGCCTCACAGTCAGTTTTCAGAGAGAAACCCATTGTGTGAGAAAGAATCTGAGTTGTTTTGCCATTTCCAAGGGACCCCCTTGGACAACAAGTCAATTAAATGCAGGCCAGTGCCAGTACTGGAAGAGTCATTGGGTGACAGGGGATGGTCACTGGAAATCTGTCACCCCTATTATTAGGAGACCTTATTAGGATCACCTTTATATATTTGGGGGGATATTTTTTACTTCATAAGGTTTCCATACCATCTCTTAAATGCTCCTCAATCCATGTCTTTCCCATATTCCTTCACGCAACCTCACATCTCCTTCTCCTCCCCACTTAATCCTCCAATTTGCTTCCCAACCCACCTACCCTCATTCATCCAGAAAACCCACCTACCTCATCCATCCAGAAAATCCATTCTATTGTCCCCTCCCAAGGACATTCTTGTGTTTCCTCTAGTCCCTTCCTCTATACCTAATTTCTTTGGGTCTATGAATTGTAAGTTCATTATCACTAGTTTAATGCCTAATATCTACACATAAGTGGAAATATACCATATTTATTTTTCTTGGTCTGGGTTACCTCACTCAGGATGATTTTTTTCTAGTTATTCCATTTGCCTGCAAGTTCCATAATGCCATTTTTTTTTAACAGCTAACTAATACTCCATTATATAAATGTACATTTTTCATTCATTCTTCTATTGAGGACATCTAACTTGTTTTTAATTTCTGTCTCTTATGAATAAAGCAGCAGTGAACATTGTTAAGCAAGTGTCCTTGTGGTAGGATGAAGTGTCCTTTGGATATATGCCCAAGAGTGGAATCTCAAAGTCATTGAATCTCCAAGTAGTTTTGATTTGCATTTCCCTGATGGCTAAAAATGTTGACATTTTCTTTGTTTTTCAGCCTTGAGTTCTCTCTTTTATCCTCTGTTTATATCTGTACTCCATTTTTAATTTTATTATTTGGTGTCTTGATATCTAGTTCCTTAAGAAATTGAAGAAGATGGAAAGATCTCTCAAGGTCATGTATCAGTAGGATTAATGACATCTTACCAAAAACAATCTACAGATCCAAAGTAATCGTGATCAAAATTTCAACATAATTCTAAGTTTATATGGGAAAACAACAACAACAAATAAACCAGGATAAGAAAGCAAACTTGAACAATAAAAGAACATTACTGATTTCAAGTTGTATTACAGAGCTATAACAACAAAACCCACATTTCATAGATATAAAAATAAACAGGTTCATCAGTGGAATGGAATTGAAGACCCAGATATAATTCCACACACCTATAGACACCTGAATTGTATATATGTGTATATGTATATACATATATGTGTGTGTGTGTGTGTGTGTGTGTGTGTGTGTGTGTGTGTGTGTGTGTGTGTGTACACTGGAGGGGACAGGCAACATCTTCAACAAATGGTGATGGTCAAATTGAATGTCTGCACTTAGAAGAATTCAAACAGATTTAGACCTAGCACTCTGCACAAGCCTTAAGTCAAAAAGTGATCAAAGACCTCAACATAAAACCAGATACACCGCAATTTATAAAAGAGAAAGTGGGGAGAGCATCCATTAATTCATTGACTGACTTCCTAAACAGAACACTGATAGTGCAGGCACTGAGATTAACAATTAACAAATGATATGTCATGAAACTAAGCAACTTCTGTAAAGCAAAGAACACAGTCAATCAGACAAAGTGGCTGCCTACAGAATGGGGAAAGGACCTAACCTGGCTCTTTCTAACCTCCTGTGCTTTCTTTCTTTGCACTCATCTATGAGTGCCAGGATACTTAGCAGTTCCTTCTGAAGGAAGATGATTCATCTTTAGAGAAGTAGCCCTTGTACTTTGAAAATTTTATCTAAATTAGCAAAACTCTCTTCCTTTATCCTTTTCTTTTTTTCTCACCTTTTCTTTTTTTATGACATTCCTTTTTTAAATTGTCTGATGCATGGCAAATGTGTGTGTGTGTGTGTGTGTGTGTGTGTGTGTGTGTGTGTGTCCAGACAGAAATTAGTTATAGATACATGCTGATTTGTTTGTTTTCCCACTTCCCAATGTACATATACTTTTTCTTTTCCTCCACTGATAAACTCTCCATATCAGACAGTTGTAAAATAGGTAAATCACATATACTCTTCTCTTTGTGAGAACATAGAGCATTTAACACATATATTATTTCTTAGTTGCTTTGATAAAGTATATTTTATCCACCAATACACTGTGTATTTTGAGGAAAGTAATTTGGTAGAACTAATAATATGACAAAATTTAGGCAAAAAGAGATTTAGGACTTGATTTGTAGTTGCATGCAGCCAACTTTTCTACATGCTTTAGCAGTTGATGAACCCACAGTAGAATTCAGAGCTAAACCTCAGACCCAATCTTTTTTTTTTCAATTTTCAATTTTAATTGTATTAATTTATTCAGATTACAACTCAGCTGTTATCCATCACTTGTATCCTTCTGTTCCTCCCTCCTTCCTGCTTTTACCCTATTCCCCTCCCCTAGGTCTATGACCAAGAGGGACCTCCTCCCCCACTATATGGTCACAGGCTATCAGTCTCATCTCGGTATCCTGCTTATTTTTTCTTTGAGTGCCATCAGGCCTCCCCACCAAGGGAAGGCTGTCAAATATGGAGCACCAGA
Source organism: Acomys minous (assembly GCF_964271855.1). Classification (NCBI taxonomy): domain Eukaryota; kingdom Metazoa; phylum Chordata; class Mammalia; order Rodentia; family Muridae; genus Acomys; species Acomys minous. The sequence goes on from NC_140492.1 coordinate 52,329,128, forward strand.
ATTCATGTCATAACTGTGGAGAATGTCCTGTCCATTGGCTAGATCAGAGTAGGGTTTCTATGTTTACTATTGCATTGTCCTTGGTTAGTGCAATAGTTTGAGCAGAGCCCCCTGGGCCCCAATCCACACATCACGATGAACATCTTTGTAGGTTTATAGGACCCTCTGGGTCCTTCTATTTCCCATCTCCTATATTTCTCTTACCTAGTGTCTCTGTAGGATGTCCGCACATCTATCCCAATCTCCTAGTAAGTGAAGACTTTCATGAGACATGCCTTTTGGACTAATGCCCAATTATAAGTGAGTATATACCATGTGAGTCTTTCTGCTTCTGGGTTAACTTGCTCATTATGATCCTCTCTAGTCCTATTCATTTGTACACATCTTTTGAGATTTCCTTGTTTTTAATAGCTGAGTAGTATTTCACAGTGTAAATGTACCACAGATTCTTTATCAATTCTTCAACTGAGGGGCATTTAAGCTGTTTCTAGGTTCTGGCTATTATGAATAAGGCTGCTATGAACATGGTTGAGCATACATCCTTGTAGTACGGTGGAGCATTTTCTGGGTGTATTCCAAGGAGTGGAATAGCTGGGTCTTGAGGAAGCTCTATTCCCAGTTTTCTGAGAAAGCGCCAGATAGATATCCAAAGTAGTTTTACAAGTTTGCATTCCTACCAGCAATGAAGGACTGTTCCTCTTTCTCCACATCCTCCCCAGCATGTGGTGTCAATGGAATTTTTGGTCTTAGCCATTCTAAAAGGTTTAAGATGGAATCTCAGAGTCATTTTGATTTGAATTTCTCTGATGACTAAAGATGTTGGGCATTTTTTAAGTGTTTCTCAGCCATTTGATATTCCTCTGTTGAGAATGCTGTGTTTAGTTCTGAGCCCCATTTCTCAATTGGGTTAATTGGTTTGGTGGTGTTTAATTTCTTGAGTTCTTTATATATTTTGGATATTAGACCTTTGTCAGATGTATGCTTGGTGAAGATCTTTTCACAGTCTGTAGGCTGTCGCTTTGTTCTCTTGACAGTGTCTCCTGCCTTACAGAAGCTTCTCAGACTCATGAGGGCCCTTTTATTAATTGTTGACTTTAAGACTTGTGCTGTGGGTATTCTGTCTCCTGTGCCAATGTGTTCCAGGCTCTTTCCCACTTTTTCTTCTAACTGATTTAGTGTCTCTGGTTTTATGTTGACGTCTTTAATCCAATTGGACTTGAGTTTTGTGCATGGTGACAAATATGGGTTCAATTGCATTTTCTACATGTAGACATTCAGTTAGATCTGCACCATTTGTTGAATATGCTATCCTTTTTTTCATTGAATAGATTTGGCTTCTTTGTCAAAAATCAAGTGCCCATTTGTGTGTGGATTCATTTCTGGGTCTTCGATTCGATTCCTAAACCTCACAAAGACCCAACAAAAACAGAGAATTTCAGACCAATTTCTCTTATGAACATTGATGCAAAATACTCGCAAAACGAATACAAGAACAAATCAAAGATATCAGTCACCATGACCAGGTAGGCTTCATTCTAGGCATGCAGGGATGGTTTAATATATGGAAATCCATCACTGTAATCCACCATATAAACAAACTGAAAATAAAGAACCACATGATCATCTTCTTAGACACAGAAAAAGCATTTGACAAAATCCAACATCCATTCATGTTTAAAGTTTTGGAGAGATTGGGACTACAAGGCACATACCTAAACATAATAAAGGCTATATACAGCAAGCCAATAGCCAACATCAAATTAAAGGAAGAGATACTCAAGGAAATTCCTCTAAAATCCAGGACCAGACAAGGCTGCCCACTTTCTCCATATCTCTTCAAAATAGTTCTTGAAGTTCTACCAGAGCAATAAGATATCAAAAGGAGATCAAGACAATCCAAATGTGAAAGAAGGAAGTCAAATTATCCCTATTTGCAGATGATATGATAGTGTACATAAGTGACCCCCAAAATTCCACCAGAGAACTCCTACAGCTGATAAACACCTTCGGCAAATTGGCTAGATACAAAATTAACTCTAAAACATCAGTAGCCTTCATATATACAAATGACAAACATGCAGAGGAAGAAATTAGGAAAACTACACCCTTCATGAAAGCCACAAACAATATAAAATATCTAGAGTAACTCTCACCAAGCAAGTGAAGGACTTATTTGGAAAACACTTTAAATCCCTGAAGAAAGAGATTCAACATTATATCAGAAGATGGAGGGATCTCCCTTGTTCGTGGATCAGGAGAATTAACAAAGTAAAAACAGCCATCTTACCAAAAGCAATTTACAGATTCAATGCAATCCCTACCAAAATATCCACAAAATATTTTAAAGACATTGAAAGCTCAATTCTCAACTTCATATGGAAAAATAAAAAAATCCAGAATGGCAAAAACAATCCTATACAATAAAAAATCCTGCAGAGGAGTTTCCATTCCTCATATCAAGCTGTACTACAGAACCAATCTTAGAGTACTCACACTCACTAAAGTCAGCTCTTTGGAGAGTTGTAAAACCACCCACTAAGTATGTCATGATGAGTACAATTCAAGTAGAACATTAAGAATCCATCCTTTAAATGAGTGACTTCCTTATTTTAATGATTGGTGCGATTTCTGAAAACTCATAGCCTACTCAAAATGTCTATGTATAAACATAGACAACATGGAACTCTCATTTCAACATTCAGACTTCCATCAAGGTGTCCAGTTTTAAAATGTCACCTACTACTTTCATTCTGTTTCATGTAGCTAGCCAGTTTGGACAGCACCTTTGGTTAACATACTGGCTTTTCTCTGATGTGCATTGCAGGCCTCTTTGTTAAAGAAAAAAAAAGCAAAAACAAAACAAAACAAACAAAAACAAAAACAAAAACAAAAAACAACAACAAAAGAGGTGAATGTCAGAGTGTGGACTTTCATGTGCCTCCTCAACTCTGTATCATTGATCAGTGAGTCTTTTTTTAATGCACCAGAAAGATTATTACTATAATTCTGTATTTTAACTTGAAATCTGATGGTTAGATCCTGTTTCTAAAGACACTACACATAAATGTCCTAAAACATAAAGAAACTAAGGTGGTATTTAACAGGGAGTTTCATATCTTCCTGTTATCTATCATACTGTAGGGGGGGCGGCGGGGGCATACATTCTACCACCAGAGAAAAGAAGTCACAAATCTTATCTAACTCTTGACTATTCAATCCACATTAATGATTTACTCGGTAAGACATGTTCACTGGTGCAATAATGAAATGGAGGCAATTGGAGTAACCAACCATTTCCTGGTTGGATTTAAGACCCACACAGCATATTGAAACTCATGCCTGATAACATTATCAGGAAGGAAAATCTGAGATTATTTAGGTAGCATGCCCTAGGGGAGAAGCTACTTCTATTCCTCTGCCAAATGGACATAGTATTAAACTGACTTTAGCCATTTACCCTTATGCCCATAGGCTAGCACATCAATCAAGCCTCATCATAGAAGTTTCATTTTGCAGTAAATGATCATCAGAGAGACCCACAACTGGCCAAGATGGAGAGAACAAGAGATTGTGGGATTCTGAGCTTTAAATTGCACATCTATATCACATCCCTTCTCCCTGGGCTCAGGGATCATTGTAAAAAAATAAGGTGGACAGATTATAAGAGCCATGAGAGGTAGGTGACTGCTAGGAGACAATGTTTTCTGTAAACATTGCCAACTTGAGTTAAGAGCAGTTGAGACAGCATACACTAGAGCTGCACAGGCTTAGGCAAGACAACATTGTGGCATAGAGAGGAGAGGTAATCATGTAGTCTTACCAGGAGCTAAAGAATCATTAACAATTGTTAGCTCTTAGGCGAGGGAAAGTCTGTTTTCTTAAGGGCTTACTAAAAGATGGCACAAATTTGGGTACTGAAGGGAAGAGGGTGTATCTGGGAGGAGTGGGGGTGAATATTAAAAATGCAGTGTATAAATTATCAAAGAACTAATATAAATAAGGAAAAAGTCTCCTGCTATGATTATTAGCACATAGGAGGTATTTAAAACTGCTATTTCTCCCGTACTCACTTTTGATTTTGTTTCAGCTTTGACAGGGAAAAAAGAAACATGTGTAACTGATAAATATGTGCTATTGATGCTTATATAGTTTCTTCATTGTATCAAACAGGACCTTCATTTATTGAGAAAAATCAAAGCAATGAACAAATTGGGAAGATGTTAACAAAAAAAATTGGCTGTTACACAGCAAACTGTTCACAATAAGAACATTGCAGAGGGATTATGGGGGATCCAAAGGAAAGGATAGAGGCTGAACTAAAAGAAAAATCTATTCAGGTAGATGACTTGGGGAGCAAGTGGAAGAGGACAGCTGCCAGACAAGGGAAATACGTCACAGCACACTAGAAGAATATTTTTCCTAAAAGTCTGAGAATTATAAGCATAATAACCTTTGAAGACTTAGAGAATAAAGAATCAAACTCCTCATAACTAACTTTTGTTTCTAAATTGCATCTTCCTGTATTTTCTAGACCTTTTCTTTTTCTTTTTTCTTTTTTTTACTGAGGCTGGCTTTAACTAAGAGCAAACCTATCTAGCCTTCTGAGATCTGTCCCCCCTCATGAGAAACTTCTGTTTTTCAAGCTCCTAGACTTTCTGCTGGAACCTGCATGGGTAGTACAAAGCTGAATTTAGAAGGATTCCCTCAGTTAGCCTCTACAAATCCCACTCAAACAAGAAAGAGAATTAAAGAGATTGGCTTGTAAAGAAGAAAAGGTATTAGGAAAACATATCTTGCTCTCTATGTGGAGGCTTACAGAATGCTGACAAGGAATGGAACACCTCATAGTTCAGTCTACCACTCAATAAACAAGGCAATCTGGGTAAGGTAAGATGGTCCATGCAGTCTGGACCAAGGCAGTGAGGAAAGAACAGAAATGTCTGTGGGTGGAGAGAGTGTCTTCTTTTTAAAAATTCAAAATAGGGAAGACTATCCAAATGAAAGATTGGGCAATAATTCTATGAAAAGTGAAATATTAGAAGTTTTGGGCTGTGTTAAAACCAAGATGTGTTGGTTGACTTTGTTTTAAATATTGTATTAAATAGTCAAGTAATGTTTAATTATATTTCTGTGTGTTTCTGGCTAATCTGGGTTTAAACGAGGTCCAAGTAGCTCAATCTTATACATGTTAGAAAGAATGATCATAGCCTACTTCATTGTTGCCCTTTGGAGGGAATCTGTAGCTGGTAAGCCGCAGGCAGACTGAGTTTCATCCATGTATCCCATGATAGTACATCGCACAAAATACAATGTTTAATGGATTAACTAGTGGATGATTGAGTTAAAATTTCATTTCTCAATCAATGACCGTTGTCTATATTGACAGAACTCTTTTATTTTGGACACTTAGAATGAGAGACCAAATGTTCTTTTATTCTAAGTTTTTGACAGAGACACACATTGAAGTAGAATCAGAAATTATGAACGATGTTCATGTCAAAGCGTGGTCAGCTGAATAGCTATTCACATATTCATTAGAAATTTGGTTTCTTGCCATTTTATTTCCATCCGGCCACCAGTGGAAGTGATACTGATAAATATTTTATTGAGTAGCTTTCATTTCAACATAAGTGGCAAGTAGGAGAGCAGATGCTTCTGGTTCCACAGGACTGTGTTTGTGATGAAGCCAAATATTATGGCTGCTGTGGCAAGAACTTGAATATTAGCTAGGTCTTGGGATCAACTGTCCTTCAGTTCTTTTTTAAGCTATCACATTTTGAAATTTTAACTTGTAAATATTTTATTAACCATTATGTAGAAAACATATGTCCTTCAATTTATTAACTAAAAACAGAGTGATGGAGGGGGGGGGGAGTAATGAATTATTGAATAGTTTCTATCCTGTTTGGGACAATCCAACATATCCTCTCTTCAGCCTTTCTCTTAAGAGCTTGCCTCCCCCTCATCCCTGCCTCCTGGCACATATTCTTGCCCTGAGTGACTGCTCATGGTAGCTGTGAGGAAACTGTGGTCCAGGCTCAACTCCACATCACTGTTCTTCCTTCCTTGGGTGTTCTGGAGCTCTACTTTACATCTTTCCTTCATTTATATTGGTCAGTCAAATCTGCATTGGCCACCCTTACTCCACACACAAAGGACATGCTTTACATCTGATTGTTGGCGCTACGTTTGAGTACTGAGGTTGCTGAGGGAGGTGATGGGGTGGGCCTGGGGCAGTCCCAGTGAAGTAAGTCGGTAGGTTGTAAACATTTAATATTAGGTTGTTGTGCACCGGTTTCTGGTTTGGGAAGTTGGAGTGTGTCGTAAAACCAAGTAGCTTCAACAGGACAAAGAATACAAGCAACAAAAATACACTCACAAAGAAGGCATCAGCAGTGTTAATTTAGTAACGCAGCAGTCACAAATGGCTTTTCCTGGCTTTCGGCAGTTCTACAATGATCTGGTTGTAAATGACTAAGCATTTGATTGCATCAGGTTAAGACACTGAACCCCTACTCAATGGACAGGATATTCTCCACAGTTATGTGGAGAATGGGGAATGACTCGGAAATGAACTCTGGTACCCCATATTAACCACTTCCTCTTGGGGGGGGCTGGTGGCACTCAGAGAAAGGATAAGCAGGCTACCAAGATGAGACTTGATACATAGCCTATGACCATATAATGGGGGAGGAGGGCCCCTTGGTCATAGTCCTAGGGGAGGGGAATAGGGTGAAATCAGGAGGGAGGGAGGAACGGGTGGATAAAAGTGAGGGGAAAACAATTTAGATGTAATCTGAATATAATAATAATAATAATAATAATAATAATAATAATAATAATAATAATAATAATAAAAAAATAAGAAATTAGGATCATCATTAGCAATTCCATTCCACTAGCTAGAGTCTGTCACCTCCACCTTCACCACCTGTCTGGAGAACCGTGGCTTCAGAGATCCACCCTACTACTTTCCTTATGTCTCTAAGACTGAGATAGAGGGACAGCCCCATTTCCCCATCCAGTCACCAGGGGAAGAATTCAGACAAAAAAAGGGAATAGTTGAAATTCTTCATTCTTACACTGTGAAATATGAAAGCCTATTTCATCCTTCATCCCCGCATTAGCAGCTTTTCTGTTACTGTGAGAAGACCACACTGATTTAGAAAAAAAAAAAGGTTTATTTCAGAAAAATAAGAGGAGGTATGACAGGTGGCAGGTAGGGTGGGGAGCGGGAGCTGGAAGCTGAGGAATCACATTAGGAAAGCAAAGAAAGTGAAGTGAAAATATCACATCCCAATTCCAGTAACAATATTCCATCACGACCACACCTCTTCAACCTCTCCAAACAAGACTATCAACTAGGGAGCCTGGGGGCAGGGAGGGTGTGGGGGGTGTGGGGGGGGCTGGGGGGCTGGCGGGGGGGGGGGCAGCCCACTTTCTCATTCTAAACATCAGGCTGCCCCTCTCCTTCAGTTGAGGACATATTTATTTTTCTCTTTTCTGAGGCAGAAAATTTGGCTTAAAGAGCAGAGGAGTTTCCCTCACAACTGTATTGAATATAGGCTCTGAGCTTGAACCGTGGTCATTCCAAGTGTCAGCCCATTGTTTCACAATATTCACATCAAATCTACTTTTATGAAAGTAAATTTGCATTTAGCTGATACATAAACCATAATATTGAACATGTGATGTTTTGATACATGTGTTCATTACATAATGTTTAAATAAGGCTGAACCTATCTCTTCAAGCATTTAGCGTGTGTTTTATGGTGAAAGCATTCAAATATTCTGTTTAAGATTTTCATTTCTGAAGAACCTGGGAATCAAACCAAGGGCCCCGACACATCTAGGCAAGTATTCTACCACTAAGCCACATTTCTAATGAATGTGTGCAGTTCACTGCCTGATCCTTATCTGCAGTCAAGTTAATTTGCAATTGTATGCTGGTACCTCTTGCCCCTGTGTCACTTACTTCCTGTTAATTAACTCCTCCCTGTTCAGTTCTTCCTGTTTTAAAGACTCTCTATGTGAATGAGGTTATTTTTTTCCTCCTTTATTAATTTATTCTTGTTACATCTCAATGGTTATCCCATCCCTTGTATCCTCCCATTCTTCCCTCCCTCCCAATTTCCCCTTATTCCCCTCCCCTATGACTGTTCCTGAGGGGGATTACCTCCCCCTCTATATGATCATAGGGTATCAAGTCTCTTCTTGGTAACCTGCTGTCCTTCCTCTGATTGCCACCATGTCTCCCCGTCCAGGGGACATGAATGGTATATACTCACTTATATCTGCATATTAGCCCAATGGGCATGTCCCACGAAAGCCTTCACTTACCAGGAAACTGCGACAGAGGAGAGGACATTCTAGTGGGACTCTAGATGAGAGAATCATAGGAGAAAGGCAAAGTAGAAGGACCCAGAGGGTCCTAGAAGGCTACAAGTAGAACATTATGATAGGCAGATTTGGGCCCAGGGGTCCCTCTCAAACTAAGGCACCAGCCAAGGACAATACAGGCGGTAAACCTTAAGCCCCTACCCAGATCTAGCCAATGGACAGAACACTCTCCACAGTAGAGTGGAGAGTGAATGAGGTTATTTAGTTCCTGTAATTTAGCACTCGGCTTATTTCACTTGGCACAGTGGTCTCAGTTCCATCCATGCTACTGCAAATGCTAACATGTTTTATTTACCTGTTTATACTTAGGAGTTGACATGTTTTGCTTGAGTGTTATGCATATGCACAATGCATGCGCAGGTCCCGGGAACATCAGAAGAAGGTAGAAGATTGAGTTACAGACTACTGTGAGCAACCTTGTGGACTGTAGGAACACAGGGCAAGTCCTCTGCAAGAGCAGCAAGTGGTTTTAACTGCTGAGCCAACTCTCCTGCCCTTAGGTTCTTTCTCATAACTGAATGGTGTTTCGTGGTGTTAATACAGTATGTTTTCTTAATCCATGTATCAGTAAGTGGCCATTTTGGTTGTTGGCACATCTTTCTTACCATGAGTGTTCCTTCCATGTTAACAGGGCCATGCAGATGTCTCTTCAGTGTGCTGATTTTGTCATTTAGATTTCTACCTATTAGCAGGGTTGCGGAATTATATGGTAGTTGTACTTTTAAGTTTTTAAGGAAACATTCCAGTTTACATAATGAATATGTAATGTGTGCTTCTACCAACAATATACAAGAACTTCTTTTTCTTCATTAGCTATTCATTCTGGAGTAAGATACCACATTGGGCTTATGATTTGCATTTCTTCAATTTTGAATGATGTTGAGCATTTTTTTATTCACATATCATTGGCCATTTGTACATCATCTTTTCAGCAATGACTATTTAGGACTACTGCCTATTTTTTTTTGACTGTTTTTCTTTTCTTTTGATTTGTTTCATTGCTACTGAGTTGTTTAAAATCCTTGTGCATTCTGAATATTGACCTTTATTTGGATGTATTATTTGCAAATGTTCCTTTTATGTTCTCTGGATAGTCTCTATTCTCTTTTCATTGTTTCTTTTGTTATAAAGAAGCATTGTGGTTTGTTGTAATCCCAATTGTTTATGTTTGGTTCTGCCTTTGTTTCCTGTACTTGTCAGGTCTCTGTCTGCGTTTTACCTCTATCCTGGTTCTCAATTACATTGAGTAGTGGGAATGATACAGGTTAACAATTCACTTCAGTAAACTGGAAGGGCAGAAGAATATTGTGTCTGACTTTTGAGACAAAAACAGCTTGTTTAGGAATTCCTCTAGCTTCCACAGTGCTTTTTCTCTAACCTTTTTAGAAAAGTTGCCAAAATGAACAATGAATCTCATATTTTTTTCTGGTAGACACACTCACCTCCTCCTAACGTTTTACCACTCTGAACCACTTCTGTAATCATCTCCTACAGCTGGAAGTGCTCTCTTAAGGGAATTTAACTTGAAAGCTATTTCTACCATGCATTGTCCATATCCTAATTTTCCCAATCTTCTCAATGCATGTCTTCACCTCCAACCTCTGAGTCCATATTCACGTATTTATTTAATTCTCATCATTCTGTAGGCTATTTTAAATTATTTTTTTTTAAAAATTCATCGTGTGGCTTTTTGTTTTCCATTGTGATATGGATATTTTAGGAATAAAGCAATTTGTCTTGCAGATTATCTCTGATTTAGATTTGTTTGTTTCTTTGTGTTTAGATTCAGATTAAACAATTTTTAAAAATGATACAGAGGTGATTTTGCATCATTTTTAGTTCATCACAGCAGGATATGCATGATGCTAGTTTGCCTGTAATTGATGATGCTAAATGTGAATGTTTGGTGAAAGTGATTACTGAAATTTCTCCTTTGTAATGTGCTCTTTCCTACTCTCTGAGTGATAACTAACATGCACAGTCATAGGTTGACCTCATCTTCCCGGATCTCTTGCTGGTGTCTATCTTCCTCTTGTGAATCATGTCTTACTTTGTTCCTAAAACAACACTTGACACATGATTTTTTTTCCTCAGATCTCTGAATTAATTACTTAGCACTTTTTCTTTTCCTCCATTGCCCTTTGAAAATGAGTCAGTAATGCTATGGTCCACGGGATAGTTGCTTATTCAATGAATTAGAAATAACTTTAAATCATTATTTGGACACAAGTTATCCCAAATTTAGCCAAATGAAAACCTCTCTAAATAATGGTTTCTTTGTATTCTCAGCATGGCTCTGTTGGCTGTCAAGAACATCTTCCTTGACATAGCAGAATGTCCCAAACTCACTGCTTCCCTGCTCAGATCAATATTTTGCCGTTTCCAGGAAGTTCCAACTCCTGTGGGAGGAAAAGAGCACTCAGAAGGTCAAGCTACCTAGGAAGTCTAGCTGCTCATTGCTATAGCTGCACCATCACTACAGCCTTCATCAGGTAGCAGAGTAAGACAATAGACCCTGGAAAATTAAATTATACTTGTAACTCTATCTCAAATCCAACGCTGTATATTTTTTCTCATATTTTACATTTTTGATTTCTTTCTTCCACAACTGGAAACAGATATCGTTTCTTCAATAATTGCCTTTATTTGCATAATCACATGAACTACACTATATTGTTCAAAAATATACAAATGACAATGTCTTAAGCAAAAATTTTAATTAAAGATCAAACTCATATTTTGTTCTTACAATATTATCTCACTAAGAAGAATATAATGAAGGTTATTTAAAATACAAATTGCTTATATTCTTCCCTTTTTGTCTATTGATGTACATGCCATTACCTATTAATTTATATATGTATTCCATGTCACTTCATTTGTGATACACTTTTGAGTTAGTGTTTCTTGGATTGCAATGGTCATGTCACTCAACGTTCAAATCAATGAAATAATCAAGTCTAGTCAAGTCAAATTACTCATTTACCCTTTCAATGTTTTCCCACAAACTAAAAATAGCACATTATCTTTCTCTGGTTATCCTTCTGTTCTGCTTTTTAACCTGCATATATATAGGTTCCTAACAGTGTTTATTGAAGGTGTATTTTACCCAATTAGTGTTTTGGTGTTTTCTCAAAAATCAAAAGGCTGTAGCGCCTGGGTTTGTGTCTGAGCTTGAGTTTTTTTTTTTTTTTTTTTTTTTTTTTTTCATTGAACTATGTGTCTCTTTTGATCCAGTGTTAATACCGCATTTGTTATTATGATCTTGTAATGTGCCTTGAAATCAAGTATGGAAAAATCCTACAGTTTGCTTGATTGTTTTCATTATTGTCTTTGCTCAGGAAAGCTCTTGTGCTTTCTCATGTATTAATTATCTTTCAATTTATTTGTTAATTACAAATTTCACCTTACTATTTAAACAATTCTAAGTATTTTGGACATCAAAATATATATTCTTAATGTCTTTTTTTTATGTGAAGTAAGTTAACTTATTGGGAAAGGAGCAAACCATTTAATGAGATGTGGCAAATGAATACATGTATTGATATCTATCAAATTATAATTAGTCTTTGAGTTTCCAAAAGAATTTTAAAAATATTTTAATATTTCTTTGAATAATGGAGTAAAAATTTTGGTGTTACTACACTGAATCTGAAGGCTACTTTTGGTAATATAGTAATTTTCACAGTATTGATATTTTTCTCTTTACACTCTTTATTTATGAGCTTATGAAAGAAACTATTTCCCAATTTTATATTGTCATTGGTATTAATATTTAAAACTTCTAAAATTTCCTAGGAAGGTATTTCATTTACATTTTCTAAATTTATGTTTGTTCTTTCTGCTTTGATCTTGAATCCTGGACTAAGGTGATTTTCTTTCTTATTTTGCTACACTGTAATGGAAAGGCACCTTTTGTTTCTATCTCATTCCATAATACTGAGTGAGCAAGACATTTGGAATAACTCTAAAGTACACCACCTTAATCCCACCATGAGTTCTATTGTCCCCAGTGACTGGCTGTTTATGCTTTGTCATCTGTCTAGTGATCTATCAAGTAAGTCATCTCTTGGACTCATAATTCATCTTACATTCTAAGTGATATCAATGTTCCAGATATCAAGACACATGTACTCTCAGTTATTTTTTCTTTTTTATGATCTTAGTTGACCTGTAGTCAAGTTAACAGACCATTCGATGAGGTACAGCAAGTGTATAAATATGAAACTTTCCACTAAGATGCAAAATACTGTTTTGCCTTGACATATTCCTCATATTTTGATGATACCATTTTTCACCTCCAACATCCAAAATATAAACACATTTTGAGACATTTATGAGGTTTTGCCTGATAAGGAATTTAAATGAAGTCATATAGTACCATGCTCTCTGGTATAAGACTTCTTTCTCAAACATAATTTTGTTTTGTTATTCTTTCTCTTTGACTTAAAATAACCTTGAACATCCATCCACAAATCTGTTCTGCTGTTATTATTTTATTTTAATAACATTGAGCATTCTATTCTACAAATGTATCATATATTTCCTAATCTCTTAGAGATATATAAGCAGTTTCTAAATTTTGACTATATTAAAAAATCATTTATGAATATTTGTTTTGCACAACTGATATCATCTTTTTTTTTCAGAATACCTAAGAACATTACTTCATCTCACATAATAGCTATGTATGTTTTACAATTAATTTTCAAGACACAAAATTAAATTATAGTAAACTAACAAATTAGACGTTATAAAATTTACAAACATTTGCTTTTAAACTTTCCCATTAAATAAACAAAGCAGCAACCCATAGGTGAGGAGAGAATATTTTCAAAATTTGTACATATCATAGAGTAGGTTTCAAGGACATACATACTATTCACATTACAATGAAATATTTTCAGGTCAATTTTTAAAATGTTAATAAATTCAACATATATTTCACAAAATAATGTAAGTGATTAATAAGTGCCTGACAAAGTGTTCAACTTAATTAGTAGTTATTGCAATCAAAACAATACCCTATTGTAATGTTAATTCCCAAGGAGTAACAATAATATTTAAATACCAAATAATATAAAATTTTAGAGAAACCAGAGGTTCCTACATTTTCTTGTTCATTTATTTATTAGATACATACTATATGTATTTTTAAACACTATAAAATATCCATTTTAGGTTATTGGGTATTATTTTTATACTGAGATAGCTTTCATTTTAGGTGATATTTTTCACCCATTTGACTATTTCATTGTCTCAATAGGTATTTACCTTTAAATTGAATTTAGTTTTTTAGCTTTTGAAGTTGTCATTAACATTTACATCATAAACTTTCTTTGTATTTATCTTTGCCAGCTGAATTTTTTTATTTTTGTCTGTAAACAATGTTCAGATTTTGTACCCTTACCATGCTCATAATCTGTGCCCTGAAATTAATAGCTTTGGTTGATTATTGTTTAGTGTGGTTGTCCTTGTGGCTGACACTAGTCATTCTTTGTGTCAGTCTTGCGTTTTACCCACCTGCTTTGGCTCCTTTGTCCTTGTATCTCATCTTATTTTAAAATTACTGTATACTGTGTATTATCCCATTTTCAAGTCTTGATTTATTTGGAAGCTCTATCATTTATATATTTTATAAATGTTACTATAAGTATAAAATTATGTTTATATAAGTCATATATTTATAAGAATTTACAATTAAATGTATATTTTCATTTTTAGTCATCTTTAAAGCTAAGTTACATTATATTTGTGTACATATTTTATGAATTAGGTCACATTGTATTATAAGATTTGCTCTAAATTTTGAATTTAGTGTGTGTCTTCTACAAAATAACTCAAACCATTTTTCTTTATTTTACAGCCACAACAATAAACACAGAAAAATCTGTGTTCTTATAAGGAATGTGAATTTCTCCCTATAAGTAAGCACCAGACACAACATGACTGTTCCTTAATTCAAATTAATTTTGATTCTACCTGCTTCAATGTCAGACATTAAGGTTGAGGGTTCAGTGAACAAGACTGTCCCATTCAAGTCTAGATACCAGCCTTAAGTGTGATCCTGGCCCACAAGTCCCTTCTATCTTAATTAATTGGCCAATTTGTTTACACAACACAGGAAATTATTTCTGTTTCCATTTTCTATGATATTAAATAGAATATTACAAAAGATACATAAGAAAAGCTTGAAATAGTAAGAGATGGGCATGTCACTTCTTTGAGTGAACTCCTCCCCGCAAGCTTTCCATCTTTAGCTATCTGAAAACTCTTGCAGAACTGAAATGGGGTTTTAACGAGGCTTCCTTTTATATGTGCTATTGATGAAATCTATGGCCATTGTTGATCAATGTAAACTTCAATTTCTCTACCTTACCAATAGGATGGAATTAAGGCTATAAACCCTTGTTTCTTGGTTATTGATCATGTTTATCAGTGCCCATACTATAGAATCAAGATTTTCTATGGTAATAGAGAAAATGCAATGCAAATATGAATATGTGTATATGTATATAAGCTAAAATGGAGGATTTAATTGACTGTCTTACGTGATACAGCTTGTGTAATCCAACAAAGTATTTCTCTACTCATGAGACTGTGAGACACCCTTAGCTGAACTGTGCTTTAGGCTGGAGGTCTCCGAAGTCTCACTAGGCCACCTGATGACTGCAAGATTTTTGGAGAACCATTAGTCTTCCATCTGGAATAGAAAGCTGGAGTAGGAAAGCTCTGATGTCAGCTAAGAATGGCAGGATTAGTGGAGGCAGCCCCAGCAGAAGAGAAAGATAAAACAGAAATCATTCCAGGAAGTAAGGCTGTGGCTCTGTAACCTAACTAAGAACGTCTTGGCCATTTGAAATTGTTCTGACTGTAATGTGTGAAAGTTTGAAGTATTTGCTTATAAAAGTGCTTCAGTCCTGGAAACAGAACTTATTTAATGTGCCATCCTGATATGACATTGGAAAACAAGGATGATGACTGAAAGATGACAATAAAGAGCTAGTTCAAGAGATTGCAGAAAAAAAAAAAAACAAAAAAAAACAAAAAAAAAACAAGAACTCTATTAGGAACTGGGCCATTCGTATGATATTTGGTCTCAGAATCTGGCTGAATTTTCTTTGTATCCTAAGAACTTCAGTGAAGAAAAATTTAAATATGATGGAATGATTTTTTTGGTGAAGAAATATCAGGAGAGGAAAGCATTCAGGTTGGCACAGAGAAGGGAACTCTTAACTGTTAAAGAGATCAACACTACCAAGAAAAACCTGTGTTTCAATGGGAAAAAAAAAAAAAAAGAACATATCCCGAGGGCAAAACCCCAACCATCAAAGACTTTATCTAGTTTAGAACTAAAGTCATTTTGAGGAAGAAAGTCTAAACATCATGGGTTACCTGCTGCTCAAAAGCAACTGCTTAAAAAGTATTTCCCCAGGGTCAGCACACAGAAGCTGAACCAACTGTGGTCCAAAGGGTCAGACAACAAAACTTGATGACAGCATTCACGTAGTACTAGTTTTGAAGGCATGAGAAAAGAGACTTGATACCCTATGAGCATATACAGGGGGAGGAAATCCCCCTCAGTAACAGTCATAGGGGAGGGGAATAAGGGGAAAATGGGAGGGAGGGAAAAAATGGGAGGATACAAGGGATGAGATAACCACTGAGATGTAACAAGAATAAATTAATAAAAAAGAAAAAGAAAAGAAAAGCAAGAATGAGTGGGTCCTGGAGGTAAGGGGGCCCAGGCAATGTTTAGGGGAGGGAAAGGCCATTCTATGAAGCTGTGAACATGAGGTGTTAAGTTGGAGTGGAGATCGCAGGAAATTGAAGATGCCAGTCTGATGGGATATGCATCCAGACAAGCCGTGGGCAGAGAACACAGCCAGCTCACTAGAGAATCTCTGTGTGCTGAGAGTTACAGACATGGAAGAGAGGTGTATGAGAGATATGGAAGCCAAGTTGTTCATGTAATGAATCTCAGGTACCAGACATGGAGCTGCAGTAATTGCCATTTGGCCTGTTAGATTTGGGGCTTGCTTTAATATAATTCTTTTTTTCTTGCTATGTTTTAACTTTTTTCATTTTGAAATAAGAATTTTTACTCTGTGTTGGCTCATATTGGAAGTGTGCAAGTTTTGAGTATACTTTACATTTGAAAGCAATTGTATCACTTCCTCCTTTCTTGGTTTCCTCCAACACCTTCCATGCCTCCATCACTCCCTCTTAAATAGATGATCTCTTCTTGATTACTATTGTTATATGTGGAAACGCATAAATATGTAAATACAACCTAAGAAGTCTGTTCACTGTTAAGTGTATAAATGATCTCAGGGCTGACCACTTTGTATTGGGTAACTAACTAAGGGTCTTATCCCCAAGAGAGGCTAATTCTCCCTCTGTTAGCTGCCATTGGTTGCCTGCAGTTCATCTCCTATGGCTGGGACCCCATAATATTTCCCCCTTCTGCATTAGCATACCCATCAGTGGTGTCACTGTTCAAGTCTTGCTTAGACAGCCATATTAAGATATCACATATGTAGCTTCTCTGTCATTTCATTTCGGGGCGACATAAGCTTACAGCAGATTTCCTGATTCTAGCAATCTTCCTGCTCACACTTCTAGGATGTTCCCTGAGCCTTAGGCACAGGAGTTATGCTAGTGCTATACCCACTGGGGCTGGGATCCCCATCATCCTTTGATCTCTGGATTATGACCAGTTGTGGTTTTTGTGTAGTGACCTCCATTTGCTCTAATGAGAAGCTTCTTCGATGAGGTGTGAGAGCTGCATTTATTTGTGGCTCTAATGATAAGTTTTAGAATGCAGTTAGGATTTATGCAGGCTTTAGTAATGTGACAAGAGTCGATTCTCTCCTAAGATTCATGACCTCACTAGACCCTGATTGTGTGCTTGGTTATTAGGAGTAGGCACAGTTTCTCTCCTATTAAGTGATCCTTGAGTCCAATTACACAGCTGATGACTACTTCCCGAATAGGAGTGCTATGATTGTACCTTTAGAGATATCATGCTTTGGTGGCCACTGTTATAGTTCATTGGCATCACAGCTAGATAGGGCTATTGATTACTTCCACCAATTGGCTACTCTCACAGTAATTTCTTGTAATATACAAGCTAGACCATAGGATGAAGACTTCATGTTAAATCCAGTTTGAATCTTCTAAGCCCAGTGTCTGAAGTGTACATTGTTTTCATCAATGTAGACTTACTTTCAACCTCTGAGAGGCAGCCAGCAATAGTCTATATTATTTTTTTTTGGGGGGGGGGTCACTTGGATCACCCTGACTAACAACCACAAAAGAAATTTCCTTTGAATGCTACCAGGTTTTTTTTTGTTATTTTGTGTGTAGTTTTAGGTAAAGTTGTTTTGATTTTATAGGAATTAAAAAAACTTTGGATTTTTATAGTGTTGTAATTGTTGATGACAGTGGGGACTTTTAATATCCAACTGAGTACATATTACATTTTGTGAAGTGGTCCTGAGCCAGTGAAATCAGCAGTTAGACGTTCGTACTCTAAAAATGGTGTGCTTACGTGTCAAACTGACAAGGGTGAAATGACGACAGTTAATTTTGTCAACTTGAAACCAAGGACCCCTGTGAGATGGGTATGTTACAGTGCCTGCGGAAAATTATCTTGATCAGGTTAATCAAGGTAAGACATTCAATACACTGTGAGTGGAAATCCTCCTTGGGCAGGTGATCTTGGAATGAACAGAGTGGAGGAAGGGATGTGGACTCACTCCTGGGTGCATCTCTTCTTCTGACCACGGATGTAATATGATCCAGTACTTCAGGTCTTTGCTGCCTTGCCTTCCACAACATGGGGGACTGTATTATGAGCTGAAATGAATTTTTTTCCTCATCAAGTTGTTTTGGTCAGAGGATTTTAATCACGGCAACAGGAAATGAAACTAAGAAAAATGCTTTTCAATCCTTGCCCTGACTTCATATTATCAACACTCTTCAATGTGGAGTGGATTTGACATTTCCCACTATTGTCATAATTTTGGTTTTTTTGTTTGGTATTTCTGAAAATACTTTTATTTTATCATTATCAGAGTTTCACTGAATGTGGAATTCTGCTTGGCTTTTTTTTTTTTATCTTTTAACACTTTAAATAGAATATCTCACTTTCACCAGTCTCTGCTGGGAATAAATGCCAATCAGGACTGATGCCGTGTGCGTCTAGTAAAATTTTGTTAGTTGTTATTGTTGTTGTTGTTATCATCTTCTCTTACCCCTCTGCACATTTTTTCAATGAGAAGATAAGGGGTGTATGAAAGCTTAACTAAAATTAAGAATTAAAGTTCAGGCTTTAAATAGGGATGGGGCAAAAGAAAACAATAGGAAGTAAGAGGAATACTAAGAAAAAATTAAGATTAATGCCTTAATTGCAACTCACAAGTTTATTTTTAATTCACTGGTATAGAATTTTGTATATAGAGGCAAAATAAGTTTAATTTTAGATACAGTGGTAAATAATTCAAATTTAAGCTTGTTCTTCACACATTATATATATATTTCTATTCTAATATGTGGTATTGTACCCATATAACTCATTATAATACAAAGTTTATTTCTAATACTTTGAAAGTGCTATTGCAGGGTCTTTAGGATAAGTAAGTTATGCAAGTTAATTGTTAGTATATCAAGTCATAGTCATATCAATTACTAGTCTACTTTTATCATAAGAATATATATCTTAGGTGCAACAGATAGATGATTCTATGGAAATATAAGATAAAATAGTTAGATAAGGTCTTCAAAAACCTCAGAGGCATGCAAAAATAGGTCATTTACAAATGTTTTTATTATTTTCAAGGTTTGTTGGTAATGAGACAGGTTAACTCCTGGCAACACCCAGCCTACCTCAAGGAGGATAATGAGCATTAAAGAACCTCCTTATAGAGATGGCTTCAAATGTGGCAAATAAGCCACTGGACAAAATGTCCTCATTTCGACTACAGATGGAATTCTGCCTAAAAAGAGACAAGCTTGGGTACAGGCAGAGGTGATAGCCAAACTCCGCCAAGACAGGGTAAGCAAGTCCTTAAGAGTTCCTGCCTCACAATATCTGCCAGATATATTGGGCCATAAGACTAAAGATGATTGGGCCATAAGGCTAAAGATGATGCTCTAACATTATAGAGATTTTTGGGTGACTGTTCAGGCAGCAAACTGTCTCTGTCATCTTCTAATTTGGGAAACTGTTAACCTGCACTCCTTGTATACTCAGGAAGTTAATTTTATTCCTTCTCAAGTATCTGACAGGGTTGAACACTAGATAGTTTATTTTTACAATTAAGCTTAGTTGTTTAGGGGTTAAGATATTTTCAGATCTAGATAGATGTTTTAAGTTGATAATGATAAAATATGATAGATATTGATTTATATTCAGAATTTTAGATGTACCAAGATAGGAAACATTTTCTCTTCAAGGTTGCCAAATACAAATAACCAAAACACTAAGGATGTAACAATTATATAATTCCTGATTTTTTCATTGTTCTTCTTGCTGTAGGTAGTTTATTACATATGTGTAATAATATAAATGCATATGTAAAAATAAAAAATATTTAATGAAAAAATGTTTCCCCTACACACAAAAAAAAAGAAAAATTAAGGATATATGAACAGCCTAATAGATCTACTGGTTTGTGAGCTTATTAAAATATTTTAATGGAACTAAAGAGACAGTTCAGTGATTAAAACTCTTGCTTCTCTACCAAAAGACCCAAGTTTCTTTATGGCACACATATCACAAATGTCTGTAACTCCAGTTCCAGGGGACCTAATGTTCTCTTGTGGCCTCTTAGGCTACCTGCACTGACATGGAATACATTTACACAGATACAGACTCACATAGACACACAGACACACAGACAGACAGACAGACAGACAGACAGACAGACAGACACACACACACACACACACACACACACACACACACACACACACACACACTTAGATAGAAATACTAAAATTAAATCTTAAAAGCATACTTTTAAAGATAGTTTGGAACATGAAGGATACAGGATGTCAGTCTCCAGCATGCTGAGAGGAATGTATCATGTCGGGTCTGACGAGATATACACATTATCAGCAGACCTTCCCCTTCTTTATTAAATGGACATATTACTAAACTCCTTTCATAGTGATATTTATACCAGTAGATTCTTGCTGCTTTCAAACTGGACTAGGGAAGCTGTCTCACAGTGGGTGTCAATTAATGTAGAAGCTTAACATTGAGCAAAGCACTAAGAGTAACTATTAATACTTAACCTAAAAGCGACATCCATATTGACCTGGCTACCTGTCCCTGACTTAGAGAACAGTTCAGAAAGGGGTGGGGGGGCAGTAGAAATAATTATAAGATCTGGAGGATGAGGAATAGTAATGTGAAACTCCCGTTTTGGGGGTCATACATGGCTCTTGCACCCATAACCTCACTGTCCGTTTGATTATATGCACATGGCCTGCACAAGGTGAAGCCACTCAGCAATCATACATTGATGACACTTTGGAGTGACATTGTGTAGCAGACATTCAGGGGAAGAAAGAGGGTTTATCTGAACTTATCAAGAAGCTAGGATCTTCATTTGAGAATCTACCTTTTCAGCTATGTGCATAGAGGAGAAACTAGCAGGCTCTACCCACAGTTAAGGATCTGTTTGCGGTTGGGTTGGTAGCTAATGAAGGAGGGGCAGTTATTTTCCTTCAGAAGGATGTCTGCTGGTAGGTTTCCCATGCTCTGTTGGATCTCTACTGGACTCATTGGATTGTTAAAAGTTGAAGACGACATGAGAGTGAAAGGGCATGTGCTGGGAGTGTGGGAGGTCTTTGGGGGTGAAGGGAAGAAGTTGGGATGAAAGTAATCCAGATGCATTGTATACATGTATTAAATTATCAAAGAGCAAATGAAAATATTCTTAAATATTTGAGGAAAGTCTAGGCATTATGTGCCAAATACATTTCTAACTCATCCCCACTATATCCCTCATCCTTGTGGTATTCCAATCACACATACGTTAAACTTTTTGTGCTCCAACTGCAGGTCACTGACAGGCTGTCTTCAGAACATTTTCTTGCTCCTTCTCAGATTAGATTATTTCTTTTGATATACCTTGAATCGTCCCTCGTCTCCAATGTGCTATAAAGACAATTCAAGGAATTTTCTTTAATTCCTCTTTCCAGTCCTATGAATCACAGTTTATTCTTGGCTCTCACTGTCATTGTGCTCAGATCCCCTGCCTGCTTGTGATTATAAGCATAGACTATTTTATATCATTAAACAGTCATATTGGCTGTTTTAAAATTCATGTCTGCTTGTTCTAATACGTTCGTCATCTCAGACTTAGTTTACATTGATTTCCTTTTCATTTAAGCATGAGACATTTTCTGTCTTTCATTTTGAGAGTTATATGTATCGGTTATTGTGGTAGAGTCATTACAGAAGCCATATATTATGTTCTTATAAGAGTGACAGTTCTTGTTTGTTTATCAATTAGCGTGACTATGTTCAAACTCTAAATTTTTTTTTGTTATAACATGGTTGTTGCTGCCATTTCTGTTTAGAGCCTCCCATGGTATTTGGCCCTTTAGGGTTAGTTTTCCATGGCTGAAATTGTGCCATGGGGTTGTGCAGGGACTTTAGTAGGTTTTACAAATAAGCTTTGCTTCCTGTTCCTGAGGACTCCTGCCCTTTCAGCTTCACCAATCTCTCATTACATTTCCTCAGGTGTTTCATGCCAATAAATACTTCAGGTCACTAGTCAAGTTTGTACAGACTAATGTGTTTACCACATTACTGAGTCCTGCCGCTAGGCAAAAAGTCACCATAACAAAACAAAACAAACAAAAAACAAACCCAAAAAACAGACAATTCAACTAGCACTTTACTTTCCCAAATATTGACTCCCTCTAGTTCCTGTTTGCTGTTTCATGTTCTACAGTGCGTCCACACAGCTGTTCTCACTCACTGTGTAGAGGTTGAGAATTACATTTTTTTTTTCTTGAGGAAACTTTAAGTGCATTTGCATGATTTTTGTGATTTCAACTCATTTATAAGTTAGTTGTTTAACTGGTATGATTTGCTTCGATTCCGTATTATTATTTCAATTATGTTTATTTGGCATAACGATCTATATTGGCAGTGTTGTATTGTTTTATGTTTGGCTATATTTTTCTATGCTTCTTGGTTAATACTTTTTATTTATAGCTTTATCTTAATAATAATATCTTTCATATTGCTGGTTTGCAGTGTACCTCACGTAATTACTGAAAAGTCAGTCATCTACCTGACTTAATTTTCTTCTTAGCATATAATCACACGGGCGTAGGTGGTTAGATCAATTCCCTTCCTTTCAGCACCTCCCCTGAGCTCATCATGCTTCCACTTTCCCTCAGCATGGCATGCCCTCCCCTCCCGTTATTCTCTCTTCAGCGCACACTGAGTGCATTCAGTGCTGCCTGTATGAGTGCACGTATGAGACCGTCTACTGGGACATTGGGCAGCCTCTCAGAACCCATATCCTTGAAAAAAGAAAAACACAGCAAAACTGAATATCTCTTCCCAAGTAGCCATCGATTCCCAATAGCTCCTCTCCCTCTGCTAGCCATGATACGTCATTAGCCCCTCCCCCATCCATGCTAGAACGTTGGCTGGCTTGCTCTTGGGCAAATCTGTACAGGCAGTCATGGACGGTTGCTATGTGTTCCCGTCCACAGATCCTGTCCTGTCCAGCAGGTAGTGTTTTGCTCAAGATGACTAATCTCTTTGGATGTTGCAATGTCTCCCTCTTCCATGATGATTATTGAAACTTGGGCAAGGGCTGTGACACAGATCTTCCACTTAGACCTGAGCACTCTGAAGTCTTTTATTCTTGGCACATTGAACAGCTGTGAATCTCTGTGCTCATCATCATCTACCTAAACAAACAAACAAACAAAAAAACCAGTGTGTAGGTTGAATAATGCACTAATCTAAGGTATAAAAATAAGAATTTGGTGGAAACGTATTGCTTTGTTCATTTGTCAGAATAATAGTACCAGGTTTCTCTCCTAAGGCTTATGACCTAGTCTGTGGCATTCGTCTTTCTGGGTTTGTGTTACTTCACCTAGAATTATTATTTCTAGCTCCATTTATTTTCTTGCAAATTTTGTTCTTTTCTCTTTTCTTTACAGATGAATAATATTCCACTTTGTATAGGAACCACAGTTTAATTATCCACATGCTAATAGTGGGCATGTGGGCTTTTTCCATTGCCTGGCCACCACGTATAGAGCAGCAATGAACATGGGGAAGCCAATGTCTCTGTAGTAGGACACAGAGACCTTTGTCAGAAAAGCTGAACGAAGATCAGGACACAGATGGATGTTACCTCCTCTACAGACTTTCTGACCAATAAACCCATCTTAGAAAGAACAAAAATGTATCCTTGCATACATGAGGCTGGAAGATCAGAACAAGACATGATGAAGTGCAGGATTCACTAAGAACTGCCAGAAAACAACTTAAAGTGCCCTGCTAACACAAGTCAGAACCCCAAGAACAATGAAATGGAGACCAAGCCTCTTCTGAAATTTCAACCACATCACAGCCAAGTTCCAAATAAATACTATAAATACTTCAATTGAAAGAATATAGCTCCTGTGCCTATGTGTTCCAGACTCTTCCCCACTTTTTCACAAAGCGACAGCCTACAGACTGGGAAAAGATCTTCACCAACCCTACATCTGACAAAGGGTCTAATATCCAAAATATATAAAGAACTCAAGAAATTAAACACCACCAAACCAAATAACCCAGTAGAGAAATGGGGCGCAGAACTAAACAGAGAATTCTCAACAGAGGAATATCAAATGGCTGAGAAACACTTAAAGAAATGCTCGACCTCCTTAGTCATCAGAGAAATGCAAATCAAAAGGACACCGAGATTCCATCTTACACCCATCAGAATGGCTAAGATCAATAACTCAACTGACACCACATGCTAGCGAGGGTGTGGAGAAAGAGGAACACTCCTTCATTGCTGGTGGGAATGCAAACTAGTACAACCACTTTGGAAAGCTATCTGGCGCTTTCTCAGAAAAATGGGAATAGGGCTTCCTCAAGACCCAGCTATTCCACTCCTTGGAATATACCCAGAAGATGCACTACCACACAACAGGGACATATGCTCAACCATGTTCATAGCTGCCTTATTCATAATAGCCAGAACTTGGAAACAACCTACATGTCCCTCAGTAGAAGAATGGATAAAGAAACTGTGCTACATCTACACTATGGAATACTACTCAGCTATTAAAAACAAGGAATTTCCAAAATTTGTGGACAAATGGATTGAAATAGAAATTGTCATAATGAATGAGTTCGCACAGAAGCAAAAAGAGCTAAATGGTATATACTCACTTATATCGAGACACTAGTCCAAGGTATACGTCCCCATGAAAAACTGTACCTACCAGGAAAGTGGGTAAGAGGGGAGGACATCCTATTGAGGTGTGAGAAGCCTGGGAGAATGAGGAAATAGAAGGATCCAGCAGGTCCTGGAAAACTACAGGCAAGTCTGGGCCCTGGGGTCCTCTGCAAAGTATGGCTACAGCCAAGGAAAATATAGGCAGTAAACCTCGAACCCCTACCCAGACTAGCCGATGGACAGGACATTCTCCACTGTTGAGTGGAGAAGGAGATCTGACTTTCACACAAACTCTGGTGCCCCATATTTGAACATGTCCTTTGGAGGGAGATGCCTGGTGGCACTCAGAGGAAGGATAATAGGTCACCAAGGAGAGACTTGATACCCTATGAGCATATACAGGAGGAGGAGGTCCCCCTCAGACACAGACATAGGGGAGGGGAGTAGGGGGGAAGTGGGAGGAAGGGAGGAATGGGAGGATACATGGGATGGGCTAACAACTGAGATGTAATATGAATAAATTAATAAAAAATAATAATGAAAAAAGAAAGAAAGAATATTGCTGATAAAAGTAAAATTCAAGTATATGGCACAAGATTTATATATCTCAATGTAATATCACAACAGTCATGAAATGAAAGACAACACAACTTTTCCAAAAATTATTTATGTAGTAATGGCATCTAGTGAGAGTGAGATACAGGAAATGCCAGACAGAGAATTCAGAAGAATGATTTAATGTATATAAAAAGTATCAAACCTTTTGATCAAGAACATGAACAGCTAAATGAAATAAAAATGAAACAACATATTAAAATGGCTAAGTGAAAAATAAAAATATTGAAGAAAAATAAATCTACTAAGTTAAAACAAAGTAAATACAATGAAAAAAATATGTAGAAAGTCTCACCAATAAAATAGTCAAAGTAGAAGACACAATCAGAGCTTGAAGGCAAGATGGAGATACTGAAACTATCCAACAAGAAGATAGAAAGTTAAGAAAGTACCTTTGGCACTCTAATATACATAGGACACTCAAAAATAACCACATCTATAGATCATAAGTAAACAAGAAGAATCTACATCAAAGGCATAGAAAACAATTTTTAAAAGAATTATAACATAACATTTCTCAGTTTTAGAAAAACAGATGTCAAACCAGAAGCAGGTGGCATTTATTAAACTAAATAGGAGAGGTATATAAAACCACTTGTTTCATCATAATGTGATTGAAATACTAAATAGAGGAAAGAATATTGAAAACGGCAAGAGAGAATGAGCAGGTTACACAGGAATCAGAACAGATTCATTCAACTTAAATTCTGAAACCCCAGAAGGTCTGGAAAGATATATTCCATGTTCTGAAGGACAACTACCAGTGCTAGCTAAAATACACAGCAGGCTGTCTATACCTGAAGCAGAAGTAAAAACTTCGGAGTTGGAGAGACAGCTCAGTGCCTGAGTACTGCTGGTCTTGTAGAAGACCAGAATTCAGTTCCTAGAGCCATCAACAAAAGTGCCTCACAACTACAGGTAACTAGTTCCAGGTGATGTAATTCCCTCTTCTGCCCTCCATGGGAACCTTCATACATGTAGTGCACATAGAAAGAAGCAGGCACATATATACTTGTAAGTTAAAATATTTAATTAAAAGTAATAAAATCCTTTTTATGATTAAAAATAGACTAAAGGAAATTATGGTTGCTACTGAGACCCAGACCTTAGTAGGCTCCCAGACCTTAGCGCCACTGACTACATGATGGATGTACCATTCAGGCTCAGTACATGGACAATGACACCTGTCAAAACTAAAATAAAAAAAAAAAACCCAATTCATCAAAGTCCATACAGTTCTGTGAAAGTCTCCAAATGTACCAACATTGCTTTTGGCATTCTTTAATTCTGCTTCTAGCTAACTGAAGTATGTCAACTCAGAACATGGATTTTATGCTTAGAAGGTCACCTTGAGAAAGATGTGGGGCTACATTAGGATCCTGAAAACTCATTGTAGCTGCCAGCCAGCGAATAAAGACTTTAT
Organism: Acomys minous; assembly: GCF_964271855.1. NCBI lineage: Eukaryota > Metazoa > Chordata > Mammalia > Rodentia > Muridae > Acomys > Acomys minous. Next base: position 52,356,005 of record NC_140492.1, read on the forward strand.
GTTGCCGGAAATCCATGTTCAAGTGGTCTACTCCGGTAGACACATCACAACAATGATGACTAAATAAGATCTACAGAAGATATTTGCAGGAATCTTTCAATCTGTAAAGGAAAAACAAATCTATCCATGAGGCCAAAAGAAAGATTAAAACACACTGGAAAAAAATAGTTAATCAAGAAAGGGAAAAATACTATAGAATTAACAAAAGACATAAATAGATACAAAATTTTCAATAATAAGTCAGAATATTAAATGATCTCAATTGCCCAATTAGAAGACACATATCAGCAGATTAGATCAAACATCAAGAGGATCTATTTGTCACCTTCAGGAACTATACATAATCACAAAAGATAGACCACAATTTAGGGTGGAAGGATAGAAAGAATATATTTATAGCTAAGGAACCTAAGTATCAAGTAAGTGTTGTTGTTCTAATATCTAACAATATAGACTTTGAACCAAAGTAGAAAATAAAAAAGAAGCCTGATGAAGGCTATTTTATACTGATTACAGGAACATCCCATCGAAAGAGCATGAGAGTCTCATCATATATGCCCGGAATATAGGTGAACTCAATTACATAGAACAAATGCCATTAGATGTAAAGGTACAGACCAAATCTACTGAAACAGTAGTCGGTGACTTCAATTTCCCACTCCAGATACCTGACAGATCTTCCCATCCAAAAGAAAAAAGAAGAAGAGAAAAGAAAAGAAACTACATGGGGGGAAATATTCAAATTAAATGAATTTACAAATCCAGTGAAATTAACAGGCCATTACCGAACATCCTATCCAAACTGAATCTCCTTAGAAGCCCATAGACCTTTCTCCAGTGAATGATAAGTTTGGACACAAAGTAAGACTATAAAACTACAGCAAAACTGGAATAAGCCCTTGTATCCTACCCAGTAACAATGGAAGAAAAAGGACAAAACAATAAGAAAAACCCTAGAACACACACACAAATTCATGGAGATTATACAGCAAGTGATCAAGCAAGTATCTCTGTAGTGGAATCTCAAATGCTTTGGCCATATGCAAAGGAGTGGAACAGTGGGGTCATATGGTAGATTTATTTTTACCTTCTTGAGAATTTTACACACTGATTTCCAGAATGACTCTCTATCAAATTTCAATTCCCACCAAAAAGGGCTGCCCTTTTTCTGCATCCTTGTTAGCACTTATTGTCAGGTGTTTTCTTGATCTTAGCTACTGTGACTGGATTAGGATAAAACATCAAAGCAACTTCAACTTGCATTCCAATGATTCTCAGGGTTAGTGAACACCATTTTAGCTATTTCTTGATCCTTTTTATTTCTTTGCTTGAGAACTCTTTTTACCCCCAGAACCACAGCCAGTTATTTGATTGGGTCATTAATTATCTTGGAGCTTTGTTGTGCTCTTTGAATATTTTGAATATTAACCCTTCATGAATGTATACTTGCAAATATTCTGTAATTACTGGAGTACTGCTTTTAAATTTCTGTGTTTATTTAAAATATACAGAACTGTTTACACTATCATCACCATCCCAAAGATATTAAAGCAACATAAATTACTTTAAAATACCCTAATTATTTCTCATTCAAAATAAGAAAATTGGAATCAAGGATATAAATCATAAAGACACGTGTGGAGAAGATTAGCATACAGAATTCTGCTTGGCTCGCACATGGTCTCTAGTCTATGAAGTATTGTGGCTTCTGGTTTTGTGATTTTTATGGGATTGCCTTGTAATGAACTGGTGTATCTTTGCATCTTTCTTTGTTTCCTGTGCTTTTTCTTTGGATCTTTTTCTTCTATTTGCTTTGTCTTGTTTCAGTTTATTTGTTTTTATTTATTTTGTCCTCATTTATTTTATTGTTAGTCTCCTGATGTCTATGTGTTACCTAACCAGAGATAGAAAGTGTGTAGATTCTGATGGGAGGGGAAGTGAGGGCAGATCTCTGAGGAGATGGGGGTGTGGAAACTTTAATCATAACATTGTTTTTAAAAATCCATTTTCAATGGTGGTGACACACACCTTTAATCCTAGCACTTGGGAGGCAGAAGAAGGCAGATCTCTGAGTTCGAGGCCAGCCTGGTCTACAAACCGAGTCTAAGACAGTCAGGGCAGCACAGAGAAACCCTGTCTCAAAAAACCAAAACAATACATCTTCAATAGAAATGAAAAATAAAATACAAATTTAATAAAAGCAAGTTATGCTTATTAATATGCATTTGAAGATAGTGTGCTCTTAGAAAAATTTAACTGAATTTCTCTTAACAAAATCTGCTTGTGTACATTGAATTAGACCTCTAAATTATTAATGCTCCACAACTGTAGATATAACTCATATAATTGTCATAGCTTCATGGTGAGTACAGTGTAATTATCTCTTTTGTTGAGCTGGGGTAATTGATTTGCTTTGGCAATGACAAATTCCATGCATGGACATAAACAGAAGCTGAAAGATGATTTATATATTTGTGTTTGCCTTCTAGAAAGTTTGCCTCTAACACAAAATAATCTTGGGTCGGGCATTTGTCAGTCTATGGAGAATAGGAACTTCACTGGTTACTTTTATCGTTGCTGTCACAAAATACTTGGCCAAACAACTGAGGAAGGAAAGTATTATAATAGCTCATTGGTAGAGAGGGTTCGACCAGTCACAGAAGTGTCAGGTGGTAGCCGTGGTTCAATCAGCAAGAGCATCTAGATGCTCCTTCCCAGGATGCCTAGTAGCAATTAGCTAGAACCAGACAGGAAGCAGACACACATGTGACTTCCTAAGGCCCAGTTCTATTGACCTACATGGTACCTCGGTTGCAGATCCCAAAGGTTCCATTGAAGACTCTTCAAGATAGCACTGCTGCAAGCTCACAGAGGAAATTTCACATTCACACCATCACAAGAACCATAGTATGGGGTTCTCTATTTAGCTTAAATCGTACTGCACAGTCTAACTCATTACACACAGCCAAGCTACTCCTTTTACAGAGGCAAAGAACCATGTTTATTTTCATTAAGCAATTTGGCTCTGTGGGAGTTCGGTTAGATAGTGCCATATGACAATTGCTACTACCACCAGGAGTTGTTGGAACAAAGGCTGGAACTGATGGTAGTGGGTTCAGAACAGGGCAACAAGGATACTGTCATAGGTTCTGAGAAAATGGTGAGCAATATAAAAGGTGGGAAACGCCCCTCTACAGGGCACAGTGGCTCCTAACTGGTAAAACCATCATCCATGATAACAGAGAGGGCAGAAAACATAACCAATACACCTGTCATGTTGATTGAGGAGATTTGGAAACTGTCTGCTAAAATACTGAGATGTCTTGTGCAAGATGGGTGTGATGAACGTCAAAAAGATAGACGTGAACTTGGCAGAGTAAAAACAGAATTGAGAGGTAGACTTTGCAATTTTTTAAGTTAAATTTATTTTTTACTATATTTAATATATATAGTTGTTAGTATTTAGCAATGGTGGGGAAGGATGATTCTGCAGCATATCAATAAAGTATGGCCACGGAATATAACAAAATGCTTGTTGTAGCACTGAAAAGCACCCAGACAGTATTATAGATCTGTCCAAACAAAAACATAAAGGTAGCACCCACATCTACGACATTAGGGAAACCTGTGGGTACAATTAAAGTGGGGAATATCTCTCTGAATTTACAGCTCTAACTCTTGGAATATTACCATGCTTAGAGTCAAATACATAAAACTTGTGCACCTTTTGAGAGTGGCGAAATGGCACCTTTTGAAAGTGGTATGATGTCAAATTCTTTTTAGTTTGAAATAAAAAAAAGACTAAAAATGTTCAAGATGTAAAAAAAAGACCTTTATTTGTTTGTAACAAAAAGAAGGCTGAAAGACCTCTTCTGTCTGGAAAACATGAAAGCACATTACTCCAGGTGCTTTTCAATAGTGGGAGATTTGGGGTGACTAGATGAGAGGAACGGACTGACGGAGAAGGAAGGACCAGGGTACCAAGCCCAGTGAAAAAACACAGGACCTAACCAAGCAACACAGCCCGCTCTCAAGTCGTCTTGGGAACGTCTATTCATCAGGGAAGCCGTGGAAATACAAAATTTCTTCATACCAGTGACTGAGGTGTGCATTCATTATTAGTACTCTTTTTGAGTAGTAATGTTTATTTCTCCTCCACAAAAGGAAATTTGGATTCTGATAGACCATTACTCTTTGATTAGGTCATACATTTCTGGATCAGAAGAAAGTGTATATAAATATCAAACGTGCCCTCTGATCCTGGACTTTGGTTCTGTTACCATAGTTAGATGAAACCTGGGAAGTCTCTGGGTAAGAATTATATTTCCCATGAGTAATCACAACTAGACAATAGGCTGTTACAACCCAATTCTAAGCCGTAGTTCTTGACTATGCTGAGGCCCCATTACCCCTGCTGTGGTAGAAGCCTTATGTCGTCCGTCCTTTCCTTGGGCTCGATCACATGATTTGCTTTGCTTAAAAACCGCGTGTCACCTAGAAGGATTTAAAATATTCTACCGATACTGGTGTTGATGTTTGTGTTCTGCCTTTCACACACAAAGAACATGACTGATAGATCTGGAGTCCAAAGAAAGCTAGAGCCGCGTGGCTATGGGCTCACCCAGTGAGCAGCTGGAAGGCAAGACCTGCCATGCATAGCTGAGCACAACCAGTGGTACTTGAGCCCCTCTTGTGTAAGTATGAAATCATTATTGGGGCATGCAGCACGGTTTTGATTTTATATTTCTGCCAGTGCCTAATGTATACATCTGTTGAAAAAGGAAGAGGCTTTATTATGCTATTTCCTTATGCCACTTCCCTATACATAAGTTAATATGAATTATGATTTCTTGTCCCCCTCAGACGCTCTGCCCTGTTCCCAGTCCCTCTTCTTGCTGATCCCGTCACTTCCCCAAAGGGAACCTTCTATTTTCATGTCACATGCATTACATTACTCATTTTCTTTCGGCCTTGCCCCCTTCTTCAATGTCTCTTCCTTCTACACTCCCATGTCCCTTTCTATTTTCATGACCTACAGTGCACAAATGCATATACAAATACATATATAAATACATACTCAAATTTTGACCCTGAATATGAGAGAAGATAATTCAGTTAATAAATGATTCCCAATTCTGTCGGTTTTCCTACAAATATAACCATCTCATTTCTCTTTCTAGGTGAATAAAATATTTTATTATGAAACCACATACACTTTACCCACTTATCTGCAGTTGGTTTTTAGTCTTGCTCTATTTTCTAGCTATTAAGAATAGTGCCATGGTAACTATGGCGTGTCCGTGGTATTTTGACTTAGTCTTTGGGCAAGTAACCCAAAAGTGGTATAGCAAGGTTATATGACAGTTCTATTTCCAGCACACAGTAAACACAACAGTTTACATTCTCACAGCAGTAGATAGATAACCAGTCTCCTTTTGCCATCCATTCTCTGCATCATTTACTTTCATTTGTTTCCTTGATAATAGCTGTTTTGACTAGGGCGACATAGAATGTAAAAGCAGTTTTAATTTTCTTTACATCTGAGTAACATTCCATTATCCATTTGTCTGTTGATGGACATCTAAATTGATTCCATTTCCGAGCTATTTCAAGCAGAGGAGCAATGAACATGAATGGACAGAGGTCTCTGCATTAAAACTTAAAGCCATTTGGGTATGTGCCTGGGAATGGTATACTTGGGCTATGCAGTAGATCTGTTTCTAAGTCAACTTTTTGAGAAGCTTCAGGGATCATTTCTGTAGTGGCTACGCTAGTTTGTACTCCTACCAGGTCTCTATAGGGTTTCCTTTTACCTTTACCTACATCCACTCTTAAGCCTGTTATCAGAACCAGAAATAAAATCAAAACATTTACATATGTTTGGCAATTAAAATACATTCCTTATTAATCAAAACATCAATTAATTTAGAAATAAAATATTAATCTCAAGACAAATGAAAATACAAAGCACAGCAGAAAATATTATTTAATGTGGCAAGATAGTTTGAAACACCTGTAAGAAAAACATTTGTAAACAGTCTAATTTAGACTGCAAGGAACTAGGAATGCAGAAGACTAGTTTCATAATAGAAGAAGGCAGTAACTAACAAAGCAGACAGAATGAGACAGAAATGACAAAGTTAATTAAGGTGTCAATAAAGATAAAATATTTTAAATTATTGAACCAGTACACAAACCCACAGATAATATACTGGGAAAGGTAGAAAAATATTCACACAGAGCCAAGCAGAGAGAGAAGGAGAAATATTTCAACCAACACCCCAGAAATGAATTGCAATTAATTTCAGACTCACAAATTAGATAATGCAACGGGAGATAGAGTCCCAGTAACAGACAATCTGCCAAGACTGAATAAAGAATACATAGAAAACCTTGGCAGGTATCTAAGGAGATTAAATCACTAATCACTTTCTGAACAACACATGAATGTGGGATAATTTAACCAAACATTTAAAGAAGAAGGAATAGCAAAATTTCTTTACCTCTTCCAAAAAAACAAAAACAAGAAAACAAAACATGTGTTAACTTTAAATGAAACAAACAGTGTGATCACAAAACAAGGAAAGGAAAGGTATTCCTGAAGATTGTGGGTGTAAACAGCCTAAGAAAAACACAGACAAGCCAGAGTTCCATGATGTGTTCACAGGATTCTTCAATATGTCCAAGTAGGGTGGACCTCACAAGGAGTGTACAAAATGCAACATACATGTGAATAAATGTGATAAATAATAGGCTATATTATCAGAATCAGTGGTAAAAATCATGATATTATCTCAACGAAGGAAGGAAAATATTTGTCGAAAGTTTCTCATGATAAAAATATAAAACATGTATAGTTTAAATCATCCTAGGTATTTAAAAGTTGCATTTCATATAAAATCTGAAACAAAGCCAAAATATTCCACATTTGGAAATAACAGCAAGAACAAGAAGGCAGGACAAAGAAATAAAAGTCAACTAAATTTAAAAGGAAGAAATAAAATGTTCTATGTAGATGATATGACAGCTGTTCTTCTTGAACACCAAGCCCAATTCTGTGGTCCAGGCCTCTACTTTATGGCAAATCCTCTTCTCGCAGACTTCCAACTGTCAAAATTATAATTATGAGCCACATTTCTAAATTAATACTTCTTATCGCTTAATTACATTTAAAATTTTTAACATGTTTATTAACTAGAGGGAATGCATTGCCATAGCATGTGCGTGGAGGTCAAAGGAAAAGGAAAGCAAGTTAGTTTTCTCCCTCCAGTATGTGTATCCTGAAAACCCAACTCAGTGCACTAGGCTTCTTGGCAAGTGTGTTAACCCACTGAGCCTCATCTCTAGTATTTCTCTAGACCCTATGTTCCCCCCACTTTTTATAAGGCAATCCTATGAGCAAGAGTAACTTTGAACTTGTAACAGCCATTCCTTAGCCTTCTATAATCTGAAATCTCACTCTGCTTTCCAATATTTATAGAAAATAATGTGGAAATGCATAATAATGTTTAAATTTGTATTTTTATATGACCCAGACATATTTAAAGGAAATCAAGGAATATCTTCAGAGATATTTCATTCATTGTGTTCATTATGATATTAATCTCAACAGCCAAGACAAAAACCTATTGAAGTCTTCACTTGATTAATGCAGAAGAAAATGGGGTAAATGAATGCACACACAAATAACACACACACACACACACACACACACACACACACACACACAGAGAGAGAGAGAGAGAGAGAGAGAGAGAGAGAGAGAGAGAGAGAGAGAATGAAATCTCTTCAACATTAAAAAAGAAAGACATCTCATAGTTTGTGACAACATGGAGGAGCCCAGAGCACACTGTGCAGCATGAAATAACCTACTTACATAGAAAAATAAGCGTCCACAATCTCATTTATTTGTAGAATCTAATTAAATCAAATTTATTGAAGTTGAGAGTAGAATAGAATGTTGGTGTCGAGAAGTCACAAGGTGAAGGAGATAAGGAAATATCTGTTGCATTAGTTCAAAGTTACCACTGACCAATCTGTCAGTCACCTTTCTGTTGTTGTGATAAAATACAATGAGCACAGCAACTTATAGAAGGAAGCATTTATTTGGGTTTATGGTTACAGGGGGATAAAGGGTGTGCCTTATGGTTCCATTGCCATTTTTAGTATTTTCTTTGTTTTACTACTGTAAAAACTGGGTGTGTCTTATGGTCAGGTGCATCTTATAGTCTGAAAAATACAGTATTATACATTTGAAGTACATTAAAAATTCAAAACACAATGAAAAACTACCGTGATAATAAAACATGTTATCAATCTTGACTGTCATTTTATGTTTATCATAATTAACTTTACTTCAGAAATCAATCTATGACGTTTACATAGAGTAAAATACTCAGACCCCCATGTATCATTTCTGATGAGTTTTATATATGCATATATTACCACTCAAATAAAAATTTAGAATACTTTCCTCATTGCAATGAAATAGAAGTCAGTGTCCTTCATAGACAGGTTGCATTCAGACCTATCAGCAAGAATCGCTTTTGTCTATTCATGGATTTTCTATGTCTAGAGTGCACATGTATGCATTTATAACTGAATATATTTCAAATCTATCTACAGCACTGTACCCATCTGTTGCAGTATTAGTTTGCTCGCCATACCCATCATGTGTATTATCCCATCATCTCCTATAAATGAACACCTATGTTGTTTTCATTCTGAAATTTATGAAGATAGAAGCATAAGTTATATTACACATGTTTAGATTTTTCAAGAGACATTTGTGTGGTATTGTTCCTTCTTTCCTGCTTAGGAGTGAAGTGCAGTAGATGAATATTGAATAGGTTTGCATAACAGAGGTGTTTATCATTTCACATTCTCATAAGCAGTGAGTGAGAGTCCTAGTTCTTCCCTTGCCAAATTCGGAATTATCAGTTCTATTTTCTTACTCTTTAAATTATCAGCTTGTTTGTGTCTAAGAATATTATCTCCTTTGGTTGCACTACATACCACTTCTTGAATGATCAGGTTGAGACAAATGTCATCTCTTTTATGGTAGTACAATTGTCACTTTTCTGATGTTCGTGGAAAACATTTGGATATTTTATTGTGTATTTGTCTTTTGATTTCTTATAAACTATTTTCTCATTTTAGCTATGTTTATACTAACTAGTTGTATGCCAACTTGACACAAGCTTTGTCATTTGGGAAGAGGGAGCCTCAGTTGAGAAAATGAACCTATCAGATTGGCCTGCAGCTAAATCCAGAATTTTCTTTGGATGATGATTGTCCTACCAGCGCACGGCTCACTGTGAGCTGTCTGAGTCCTTGGCTCAGGGCCATGGAGTTGTACGAAGCACTCTGAGTAAACCACAAGAAGCAAGCCAGTAAGCAGCACTCCTCCAGGGCCTCTACATCAGCTCCTGCCTCGAGGCTCCTGCTCTGCTTGAGTTCTTGCCATGAACTGCCTCCGTGATGGACTGCTCTGTGGATCTGTAAACTGAAATGAACACTTTTCTCTCTCTCAGTTACTTTTGGTCATAGTATTTTATTACTGAAATAGAAATGTTAACTAAGACAGAAATTGGTCCCGGGTCATGGAGTATTTCTGTGACAGACCTCCTGACCATGCGTTTTGGAGGGGACTGTGGAAGGACTTTGAAAATTCAGCCTAAATCTCATGGCTGCTGTGGGAATGTGGAGAATAACACTGAAACATTGATGGTGGCGACCAGGACGTTTCATCATCGGGAAGTTTGAGATGTCCTTGAACAATATACAGGAGCTGCTCTTTGAACTGAGAATGTGAGGTTCCAAGAAGTTGGGGATGAAAAGTTGGTTGTGATTACCAAGAAACCAGAAACCACTAAAGCAAAAATGTTGCTTTCCTGGGACAATTTATATTGGTTATCTGTAGATGAGAAATTACTTATGATCACGAAGAGACCAGCATTATTAAGGCAAAATCTTCTGCATAGTGTCAGCACACAGAAGCTGTTGTTCGAGGGGAGAGAGAGGCAAGGCAGCACTTGGCACTGGCAACCAAATTTGGTAATGTGTGCAAGTCACCCAATTTGCTTCTAGTTTCACAGGCATGAAGGGTCATAAAGAACAACTGGGTCTTGATACTTGGTGATATGCTTAGAGTCCCTAAAGAGAGCCAAGTAGAGGTTATAAGTGAAGGTTCAGCATGGTTGTAGGAGAGACGCAAGAGTTTTGGAGATACAGGAACTACGAAATGAACACCAAGCAAAGCAGCCGGTGTAGAGCAGAGCTAGGCTGAGCCTGTGGGATGTGCTACATGCACTGTGCCAGGCTCTTGAAGTCCAGAAGAATGTGAGCCCCAGGATCTGACGCCGAGACTTTGGTTTTGCTTTGATATGATTGTGATTGTGTCCTGGTCCTTCCCTCTTGAAATAAAGAGGTTATCAACTTGAGAGTGTTGAGGGAGGATGGGAGGGTCTTAACAGAGGGTATCTTGGAAGGGCTAAAGAGAGGAAAGTGATATAATTTTAATTTTTACAAAATAAAAAGGGAGAAAAAAGGTGAATGTTCTTCTAAGTTCGCAGGAGCCCACAGAAAGGGATTGTGCAATTTTAGAGAGGCCATGGATATTTTAGAAACTTTAAATATTTCAGACACTTTGGATATTTTAGAAAGGCTTAATCTTTGAATGTTTTGAAGAGTCTGAACTTTTAAAGTGTTTGAAGTTGTAAATACTGTAGGACTAGTAAAAGTTGAAATGTTCATATAGTCATATTAATATTAATATGTTATCTTGGGGGCCCATGAAAAAGAGCTCCGGTTAAAAAGTGATGTGTTTTGTGTGTGAAGTTGACAATGGTTCCGCTGTGTTGTATAGGTTTATATCAGTTTGACACAAGCTGGTGTCATTTGGCAAGAAGAAAACTCAATTATGAGAATCTCCCTGTCTGATTTGGACCATAGACTACTCTGTATGGCATTTTCTTGCTTGATAATTGATATACTCCAGCACGGCTCATTGTGGGAAGTGCTACCTCTGAGAAGGTGGTGCTCGGTGCTATCAGAAAGTCGGCTGAGCAGGCTGCAGGCTGCAAGCAAGTAGGCAGGACTCTTGCCTGGCCTCGGCTTCAGCTCTTTCTTCAGGACCCTGCCTTGTTTAAGCTTCTGACATGAATTCCTTCAGTGAAGGGGCATGATGGGTAACGATAAGTGGCAATAAATACCTTCCTTTCCAAGTCTCTTTTGGTCATGATGTTTTATCACTTAAAGAGAAACAGGAGGACAATGTTAAGGGGGTATGTGCTACAAATATGTTTTCCAATTCTATTTAAAAAAAATAACAGTTCTGTTACTAAGAGTGGTTTTACTAATACGATCTGAATAGCAATGTTCATTTAAATGTTTCCTCTCATTTCCCTTGTGTGAAATTTCTCTTTTATGTAATAAATTTGTATTTAATCTTCATAAAGCACTTCCATGATGTTTTCCAGAGTGGCATTGGTATTTTACACCCTCCCTAGCAACCTGTAACATTCTAGGGTTCCATATTTTTGTCAATATTTGCTATTGTTAAGCCCTTTCGAATTAACCTTGAGAGTGCATACTATAAAGTTGCATTTCATATGATTATCAGTCACTTATATGTCTTCTTTGTAGAAAAGTCTTTATATTGTTTATTCATTGTAAATGGTACTATTTATGTTCTCATTTAGTTATATATAGATATATTATATATTTATATGTGTGTATGTGTGTGTGTGTGTGTGTGTGTGTGTATATATAGATTCTTGAAGCCCTTTGTCACATCCGATTTTGTATTTTCTCCATTCTAAACATAGATTGTTATATTTTAACATTCTCTTTAAAAATTAAAAGCTTTTTATTTTGCTCATCAAATATTTTCTCTACTTCATGCTTTTGTGTACTATTTTATAATTTATTGCCTTTTATTCACCCTAGTCAGGTTCTAAAGTCACACATGCACAAGTCATAAAAAAGTCCGCCCATATATTCTTGGTTTATTTCTATGCTATTATAAATATAATTGATGTATAAAAAAGTATTTGTTAATATTAAGAGCAACTATAGAAAATACAATTGGCATAACCACACCAATTTTGATCTGTGACCTTGACAAATTCCCTTAGGTCTTGTAGCATGTACATATGGCCACAATTTTTTGAGTAGAACTAATAGTCACTGTGGAGTTGAAGGAAATATTGGCCCTGGATCTTCAGTGTCATTAAGGCTCCCACTGTTGTTGAATGTATTAACTTTAGTCAGGTTTAAGGAATTTATGTTTCCTGTTACAAGTTTTCTTTTTGCCAGATATGGTGACTCAACACCATAATGCCAAAACTTGGGAAACTGAGGTAGAAGGATTGTTGTATGCTTGAGGACAACCTAGGTCATATAGCAAGTTCTAGATCTGGATGAGCTACAGAATGCTAAAATCATGCCTCGACTATATTCAACAAAATAAGAGGATACTAAAGTTAAAAAATTGTAGCTTACTAATACACTAAAAAGAAGCATACCAAAGGAAATTGGTACTGGGGTAGGGATTAATTCATAGTAGCCTCAAAAATAACATTGGATTAAATCTCATAAAAGAAGTGAAAGGCCTATACAGTGAAAACCCCTTAAGACAATGAAGGAAAAAAGTAAAAAAGACATGAAAAGAAGACAAGACTGCCCACAGACTGGGTGGATTAATACTGTAGAAATGGCCAACCTATGGAAAACTCTCTGCAGATTCTCTGCAAGCACCACAGACACAATACAATTCTTCACTGATTGAAAGCTCAATCTCAAAATTAACTTGGAAACACAAATATCACTGGATGGCAAAAAAAAAAATCCTGAAGAGTAATGTTTAAATACTGGAGGTATTGCCCTTCCTGATTTAAAGTTATACCACAAAATCACAGTATTAAAAACAGCATAGAACTGGAATAAAATCAGATGTATTGACCAACGGAATAAAACAGAGGGCCCAGATAGAAGTGCATGCCCCTACAGCCTGTTGAGTTTTGACAGAGGCCAAAATACATGTAAGAAAAGACTGCATCTTTAACAAAAGTGCTGGCCAATTTGATTAGCTAGAAACTTCTCTGTCACCCTACACAAAACTCAACTCCAAATGGATCAAGCACCTCAATATAAGACCAGATATGCTGAAAGTTTTAGAGGAGAGAAAAAAAGAACTGTTTAAATCTATAGGCAAAAAGCAACAATTTTCTGAATAGGACTGAGTAGCACAATAGTTTAAAGGCAAAGATTGACAAATGAGACTTTATGAGTACAAAAAGCTTCTGTAAAGCAATGAGCTACAATAGTCAATCAAAGCATCCTACAGAACATGGAAAGTCTTCTTACATGTATGTCTGACAGTGTTTCCAGAATACACTAAGACACAAAACATATAAACCTCACGAAGGAAAAAACAACCCAATTAAAAAATGGACCAGAGAACTAAACAGACTTCTTAAAAGATAAATAAAATGGCAAGTTATTTATTTTTAATGTCCAGCATTCTTGTTCATCAGGGAACCATCTTACACCAGTTGGAATGAATAAAATCACAAGGCAAATGACAACAAATGACGGTGTGAATTTGGAGAAACAGGAACACTTATCCACTGTTTGTGGCAACGCAAGCAGGTGCAGCCAGTATGGAAATCAGTGTGAGGGTCCCTCAAAAAGCTAGAAATAAGTGGACCACATGATCCAGCTATACCACTTCTGGGCATATTGCCGGAGTACTCTGTATACCACCACTTGACATACTTGCTCATCCATGTTCATTGCTGCTTTATTCACAACTGCCAGGAAATGAAAACAGCCTAGTTGTCCACCGACTGAGGAATGGATCATGAAAATCTGGTGCACATGTACCTGGTGGCTATACTTAAAAATAAAGTTTTTTAAAGTAAATGGATAGATCTGGAAATAATTATCCTGAGTGAGACAAACCAAACCAAGACAGAAAGACGGCACATGTCCTCTTTCGTGTATGAGTCCTCATTTGAGTGTCTGTATCTAGAGTAGGGCACCCATGGAAGTCCTGAGACTAGTAAAAAGCCACGGGAGAAAAGGAAACTTTGATGAGATAGCACTCTAAGCAGTTACTTAGCTTCGGGGCTTACCTTTACATTCCCTTCTGATCTGTAGAGATGCCGATGAACTAGGGGATGCCAGGACGACCTGACATTCCCTGGTTTCCTGCCTTGTATATGAGCTGAGCTCCTCCTTACAGCTTCTAATGTTGGTTGTTTATTTGCAGTGTTGATGTTTTGATCATTATGTGTCAGAGAGAAAGGTTCTTCTCTGCTCATGTAATTTGGTCCTCTAAATTCATCTCATCTGGACTGCCAGCATTCTCTTCATCTGTGGCTTGGTAAGGCCATCCCACTAGGGAGAAGTGATCAAAATGCAGGCAAGAGAGTCTATGGCAGAGACACCCCTCCCCCTGCTCCCCTTACTTGGGGACACGTATGGAGGCTGAGCTGCCCACCATCAGCTACATCTGTGCAGGTGGCCTAGGTCCTTGCCGTGCATGGTCCTTATTTGGTGTATCAGTCTCTGCAGGCCCACTTGCACCCAGACTTGTTGGCTGTTGGTCCTCCTGTGGAGCTCTGGTCCCCTCAAGGGCCCACCATACCCACCCCCAGTCTTCCATAAATTTTATTTGGGATATTTAAACTATTAATATTTCTTGTTATAGTGGTAGACTTTAATTCTGCCTTTCCATTTTTTTTTCTCATCAACAACTCTCTCTTTCATCCTTCTTGCCTTTTTAGTCCTTCCTTTCCAACTCAGTGCTTTTATAAGACTCAGTATTGGTTTACCAGCTGTACCTCTTTGTTATTTTTTACAATGTGAAGTTCTTACAGTGATATAACACAAGATTATAGTACCTGGGAGAGATGTGTGTTCTCATCAGAGTTTAGGGCCTTAGCTGAGGTGAGAGAGCATAAAGCTGAATAAAATTATAATTTGAAGAGTGTACGTGGCTCTCTCTAATGTGGTAGCATGTTCCACAGGACATGTTTGCTAAATGGAGGAGCTGACTTGGAAATGAGATAAATGATAATGAATGAAGGTACTAACTGGAATTATACGTTTTCCTTAAAAGTATATATTTAGGAATCTCGGGAGGAAATATTGTGTATGACCAGATGAGCCCTTGGAAACAGTTATTGATATGCCTACATCACTTTTCAACTATGTCACATTTAAATTGTCACTCATGCGCACAGTGAATGTCTAAGGTATGAAGATAATAGACACTAAATCACTAGAAATTACCTGGAAGAAATAAAGAAGGCTGGTCATGTAAAACCCAAAGAAATTCAAAGCATGAATTGGTGGATTGGATGTCCAGTTGATGAAAAACTTCAGGCAGCTCCTTTTCCAAATCCCATATGTAACTCAGACTGAAACCACAATACTGGGAGCTGTGAAAAATGACACAAAACTTTGTTTCTTTTTATGGAACTTTGTTCTCCATTTTAATTTTCTCTACCAAAATCTGGTTTTGATTGATTTCTTTCTGCTCTATATGAATGCCTGTTGAAAAGTCATGCACTAAAGAAGATAAGTATCATTCCCCACAAAGCACATTAACTATGATCCCTGATATTGTAAGCCTTTCTTTCTAATTTGAACATTGAATATTAAAAGATAAATCTATTTCATGAAGTTCTCTACTGTTCATATATTTTATGTATCAACTAATAGGTTGTTTCTTAAATAGATCTACCCGTTAATATGCACTCCAGATTTATAAGATTTTCTGTTCAACCTACATTACACCCACATGCTGCCTTGCTTAATTTCCTGGCAGGCAAAACAATGGACGTATGCCCATGCAATTCTTATTCCTTATTTCGGATCTGTTTTGGTGAACAAAATCTTGACAGTTTTTAAAATCTCTCTAATGGATAAAAGAGAAGACCCAAAGATTGCTCACACATATTCTTCCTACAGCCCCGTGAAAGCCCTTCTGTTTCATTATGCTATTCCCAATTTGCTCTCATGCAACTTTCCCAGGCTTAGCATAATGCCTAGAGATCTGTGTTAGTCAGAGTCTGCCAAGAAGCAAATGCTAAGATGAGATAAAACAAAAGCTTGTCTCAAGAAATGCTGACAGAAAAAAAAAAGAGGTGTGAATAAAGGTGAGAAAGTCAAGAGAAACCATAGACTGATCATGTTGATATAGATGTGGTAAAGAGGATGGTGATGCAGGCTACTGGCTTCTCATCCTTTCTCTTGTTTTGAAACTGCATAAGTGATGCCATCCTGGAGTCTTGTACCAAAGGCAGCCATTGGAGCAGGACCAGGCTTCTACCTGAATCATCTGGTTTTTGTCATAAGTAACAGATGAGTACAGGCCTAGAGATAGTTAATTGGGGTAAGATATTGTAATATTTTCAGAATAAATATAAATAAAATAAGCATATCATCTAAAAAGAAAACCTGAAAATGCCCCTAAAATCCTTTCAACCCTGAAATAAACTTTCAGATCACTTCTCCAATTAAATCTGGCTTTTCTAAAGGAGCAGCATCAAGATAAATAGAGACAATTATTCATTTTTTTTCTGTTTTGCTTAATTACACGTCTTGTGGATTTGAACCCATTTTTCATTTTAAATGTGCAATGTTTCAAACGCGTCGTGCTTAATATAGGTTTATATGAGTAACCTGGGATGCTAACCATCATTTATGGCATTTGTAAAGCTGCTTCTGTGGGAAAGGGCTTCAACGTTCCAGATGATGAATTTATAAGTGAGCTTTTGGGATACGGCTTGTTTCAGAGCTAGAGATGTCATGCCATTCAACAGCACAGAACACAGAATCTTTCTAAAGTGGGTCTGCCTCTGGATATTAAGTCACAATTCTCCAGAAAGGGCAGACGGGATCGCTGTCTTCTCTATCAGAGAATAGGCATAATGCCCCTTATTCTTTCTCCCTCTTTCCGTTTCTTGCCTGGGTAGCCAGAAATGTTCCATAAGCCTGTGTTGTTCATTTACCTGAAGCTCCTACCTCTCACCGAAACTTCCCCTTGTAAAAATGAAGTAAAGATAACTTTCGAAGACTCGGTGTCACTGGAGATGCTGGGAGACAAGAGATGTGCTGAAGCTTCTTGGGTTTGCATGGGTCTCCTGCCATTAAGTAGCTACTATAGCATGTATATGGCATCAGTCGGTGAGAGCTCCTGTGTTCAATGCAGCTTCTGTGTTTGTGATGCATTAACTGTGATCAAACGCCTACTTCTAAACATAATGGGAAATCCTGCAAAGTAGCAAAATGTAGTGATCACTGTTTACAGTGCATTAAGTTAATCGTAGCAATATGACTCATCTGCACTGGAAGTGACTGAATTAACTTTACCCCAAGCCACTCAGACATGCAAATGTTAAAGGTTTAGGAATTGGTGACTCTGTGATGGATTTATTTTTTTTAAGATGCCTATCTCTGTCTCTTATATCCCTTGACTCTCTTTTCCACAGATGTACAATTAATAAAGTACATTTTCACTGGCAGATCTGGGCACAGGGGGCCTGCACAAACTGACATACCAACAAAGGACATTGCGAGCAGAGAACCCAGACCCCTGTTCAGACATAGGCAATGGACAGCTCATTCTCCACTTTGGGAAGTTAGGAGGAATGTGGGACTGATTCTGACATGAGCTTTGGTGCCAGGGATTTGATCACTGCCCCTTGGAGGAGAGGACCTATGGGAACACAGAGGAAGGGGAAGCAGGGTATCCAGATGAGACTTGATAGACCCTGGGCAGGAGGGGCTTAGGAGGGCTCAGGACTCTACCTGTCAGAGGTCTAAGGGAAGGGGACAGGGTGGAAAAGGGAGGGATGGTGGGAACAGTAAGATAAGAGCAGGGAGCTTACAATCGGGATAGAATGTGAATAAAATATATAAAAAGATAAATATGTTTCCATACAATATATTCTGGTCATATTTTCTCCTCCACACATTCTTCCCTGATCCTTAACAAGTTTCTACCCACTCAAATCCTTTCATTCTCTCTTTTTTTTTTTAGAAAACAAGCAAACAAACAAATATTAGAATTTTAAAAAAGACAAATAAACACAAAATATACAATTAAAAGATCAATAAGACCCCCTCAAAAAGTCCAAACAAATACCATTGGGTTTGTGTCATGTGACTATCTACTGTTGTGCATAGGACCTACACTTAGCAGCACTAATGGGGCCTCCACAACAAGCCAGATGGAAGAAGTGAACACGGGCCCCTACCCCTCACTATCAAAATACCTACAATAGACTCCTGCTAATAAGGAATAAGTTAGTTTTCTCCAATGGAGGCTCATTGGTTATATTAATCATTTGCATTATTTCTAAATACAGATCTGGAATTCAAGAATCTGCTGGTGTTAGATATTTCTAAATAAAAAGATACAGTGTCTAAGACAGCTTATATTGTCTGAAATTGGAATGTTTAGATTAGAAGGCAGTATCCATTTTCAAAATAGTGACTAATTTCCATAGATGAAGAAGCCATTACCATTGACTCTCTCACCAGTAGGCATATATAAAATGCTAAATTGTAGTTTTACCTGTAATTGTTGATATTTAAACAATACACTTTAATCTTGCTGACCAAGGAATTATAGAACTGTATTTTAAATTTCCTGTTCTAATAAGACCTTCGTATATGCATCATGCAATGTTAACTACATGAAATTGATGAAATAAATTGAATGAGATTCTTCATGTACTCCAGTAATGAACAAATGAAAAGTGAGAGACCATTAAAACAATTAGTAAATGACAGACAAACCAGAAATGATGCTTCTAGTAGGTTGGCCTGAAACTAATGATATTTGGCTCTTTTTTTTAAAAAAGTAATATCTGAATTTTGTATTCTCTACTTCCTATGTCTTACTTCACTGTGTTATATTCTTACAAGTATTCATTTTTCAAAGTGTTTATACAGCTCCTAAGTGGGAAGCAGAAATGCCTGGTGTACAATTGGAAAATATTTACATTGCCAGCTTGCAATAGCTCAACATTAGTTTATTCATTTTAATTTAGAATAGAGTGAAATATAGCCTAAAAATGTACGAAGTGAGTATGGTGAGGATAGGTAAACATGAAATCTTTCTTAAAAGATTTTAGATGGACTAACAGTCCTTCGATTGGGGAATCAAGTGAACCAAAATTGACCCTGGTGGCTGTGGATAGAGATAAGAAAAGGAAGGCCTCATACAGTCACCACCTCTCTCCTTCCAGACTTGTAATTTTTTCCTTCCCTTTTTCATCTCCCTTTTCTTTCCCAAAGAGTGATAAGTATCTTACATCCATCTTTATAGCAAATCTGGAGGCCAGCTTTATAAAATAGAGAGCTAGCTTATGCCAATGTCTATCCGTTTTAATAAAGGAGGAGCACACAGAACGGACTTTACGTTTTTTGTATTGCTATGAATAACATCCAGTTGAAATACTCTTTACAAATTTTAAAACTAAACGGGTGTCTATATAAGCACATTCATTTTTATCTTCAAGAAAAATGCTTTTTACTTGGTTTACTCCAGAGCCACAGGGCAGGTTGTTCCAAATTGAGAAGAATTCAGAAGTTAGTAGCAAAGTCTAACCTTAAATTAAATTCTTCCACTCTCGTCCTAATGAGTGCAACTCTTGGCGCTTTAGTATTCAGCACCACCAGGAAATCTCACTGTGGCTTGCTCTTTGGGAAATAAAAAAGAGCTTACCCTTTTCTGATCTTTCATGAACATTTTTAAATATGTGCATACATTTACAAAGTTAAGACACTCTGGACATAACAATAAATTCATCACGAGTATCATTTTTTTTAAAAAAAATGTGTAAGCGACTATGTAAGACACTGTCTGAAAAAGAATTGAAGTAGCCATATATGAAGGACAGCAATTTAATATTCTTTGCTTTTTACTTTCCCTCATATTCATTCTCCTTCTCTCCAAATATGAATGTTTTATATATATGTATATATATGACTATATTTATAGATATGCTTGTTTGTGTATATACATAGCAATATATCTTTGAGAATATACTTTATTATCTCTAGTTTTAATTCTCAATTCAGGTGAATAAAAACCAACATTGAGATATTGCAAGCTCATAATGAAAACATTTTTTAATTGTATCTCAGGTATTTCTGTTCCTCACTCAGGACAATATGTAAAGCCTAAGGTACATAATCACTTTGAAAAGTGAGCTCTGGTTAGATAATAAAGCATAGGAAGTGCACAATACAAAATGCACAGATGTTCCATATGCATTCCCAGTAGAGAGCATAAAGAGCCAAGATTGTCTTTGTTTGGTTTTACGTCCATGAGCCAGCATGAATTATTGGTTATAATAGGTATTCAGGAAAAATGGTTAACAGTCTACATCCCACCCTTTCTTGCTATTCTTCGATAGCACCACAAAGTTCATAAGAGCAACACAACTTCTTAATTTCAATTTCTTCTGCTCAAAACTGTAGTGAAAATATGTTATAATGGGCTTCAGGGGCCACACTGAAGGTTTTCTTCTAGTGTCCAGCAGTAAATGTCCTTCTTCCTAGACAGCAGTCATCATGTCCTCAGCCTTCATCACTAGCTAAGGATCTTTTCTACTTCTTGGCTGCCTATACTTCCTCAGTCATGGCCCTCTTTGTGTCAGAGGTCAGATTCTGTAAGTAGAATCCCCTCTCACTTTCCCTTCAGTCACATGTCTTCTTTGCCTCTCTAGTCTGCAGAATCTCTCTAATGTACTCTGCTACTCCTTTCTCCTGCCTTTAAGGCCCACGAGTTTGCATTGGATCTCCCAAGATAACTCAGGAAAGACTTATTTTAAAGTCAACTTACTAGTAACCTCAATTCTAGCTCCAAAATGCATTCATGTCGGAATCACCAGGAGATGGAAATGTGAGAGGCACAGCTTTAGAGTCTGTCTGCCACCAGCTCAGGAGATGAAAATGTGTAAAAACACTCAACATCCTTGGTACAGTAGAGAGAAGATACAATGTAAACATCAGCTACAATTACTAAAACACGTAAATGTCGTGCTGTGGTGGGTTTGAAGGCGATGGTGTGCTGGGACTTGTTTCTATTACATTTTTAATTATTATTAAATTTATATAATTATTCACTTTATATCCTTAGTGCAGCCCCCTCCCTCACTCCTCTGGGTCAATCCTCTTTCCCCTTTCCACACTCCCCGTCTCCTCAAAAAAGGGGAGCTGCCCCATACCAACCCACCCCAGCACATCCCGTTGCCTCAGGACTAAGAACATCTTCTGCCACTGAAGCCAGACAAGACAGCCCAGCTAGGGGAAAGGGATCCAAAAGCAGGTTATTGCACCCATGTCAAAGACACCCCCTGTTCCACTTTCTGGGATACCCACATGAAGACCAAGCTGCCCATCAGTTACATATGTTATGGGGGTCTTGGCCCAGTCCATGCAGGTTTATAGGTTCTTGTTTCAGTCTCTGTAAGCACCCATGGGCCTGGACGCATTACACTCTTGTCCACACAGCACAAGATGAAAGACAAGGCACTTTGAGTATTCTGACGTAGGAGAAATGTTTCTAAAACGGTTAACCATATTTTGCAGCAGGAAAAACTATGAATATAGATAAAAACAGGAAAGTATAAAGTAAAGCCAGTTTCCACTTTTTTCACTTTTTCGTTTTATTACTTTCCCTGCTACTTTTTGCTCACATTTTAAAATAAAACGTGCACTGTTCATTTGAAAGGGAAGTTGTGCTACGGGAAAAAAAATAAAGGTAGAATGACAATGTGGGGGGGTAGAATGGAGGAGAAGTGCCAAAAAGTATTAAAGATTTGAATATGAAAAAGTAGAAAAATAAGTCAAGAAAAGCAAAAAGATAAACATAAAGCTATGAACAAGACAAGAAAAGAATTGCAAAACTGAAACTTTGAAGATTTTCTTGATGGATGAAAATTATTTTTCTTTACTTTATAATTTGTCTTTAAAATACATAACACAATAGAAAATAATAATCATACTTTCACTTTGGTTAATATGATTTTTACATTCAGATTCATCCTCTATGTAATTATCTCACCAATAATAGAAAACATTACTGGAGGGAGCTTGAAATCTGAAGATACTGTTCAGACACTTGTGACTGGCTCACAATTCCCATTCTCAGAGATAAGAGACAAAATTTAGATACTCAGGAGAAAGAAGCTGCTCTGTGTAGACTGCCTCACTGCACATAAGGTAGATGTTGTCTCCTTTTAATCCCTGGATAGCAACTTACATCTTCTCCATCATCAGTTGACCCTTAGCAATTTCTGCTCAGTGGTTGTCTTCTTTTTTTTCTTTTATTCTCTCACACATTACATCTCAAATGCAGTTTCCCCTCCCTCCAATCCTCCCAGTCTCTCTCCACATCTTCTCTATTCCCCAGATCCAGTCCTCCTCCATTAAAAAGAAAATCAGTCCTCCTATCCAGGGATATCATACTAAACATGGCATAACAAGTTATAGTAAGACTAAGCAATCAGATTGAGATACTCCTATAATTATTGGATGAGGCAACCTAGTAGGAGGAAGAGAATCCCCAGTGCAGGAAAAAGGGTCAGAGCCATACTCTCACTCTCACTGTTTGGAGTACCATAGGAACACCAAGCTACATAGCCATAATAATATATATGCACAAGACCAAACTCAGACCCATACTGGGTCTGTATTTGTTGTTTCAGTCTCTGTGAGCATGTATGAGCCCTACTTAGTTGATTCTGTGGGTTGGGTACTCATGGTGTCCTCTAGCAATCTGGCTCTTACACTCCTTCCTACCTTCTTCTGTTGAGGTTGCCCTGGCTCCACCTAGTGATTGGGTGTGGATCCTTGCATCCATGAGTTTCTGGATGATGTCCTATTTGGTTCTCTCCTGGGACTCTGGGCTATCCTTTGTCTAGTTCCTGGCCATCCAGACAGTGTCAAGGCTGGGCTTCCTCTTGTGATGTGGGCCTCAAGTTGGACCAATCATTGGTTGGCTACTCCCACAAGCTCTGTGGCATAATTACCTGATCAAATCTTGCAGGCAAGGCAGATTGTACGTAGGTTGAAAGTTTTGTGCCTAGGTAGTTGTCCTAGTCCCACTGCTAGGAGCCTTGCCTAATTATAAAAGTTGGCAAATTCAGACTCTATATCCTCCATTATTAGATTTCATAGGGTCATTCTTGTAGATTCCAAGGAGTTCCCAATGTATCTGGTTTCTTCATATGTTCCTTCAATGTCCCCCAAATTCATATGCCCCCAGTACTCTCTCCATCCATTCCTCCCACCTGATCCCTCCTGTTTTCATCCTTACCAGTGTCTAGTCCACCCTCAAAATCTATTCTATCTTCCCCTAAGGGAGATCCATGTGTCCTTCCTTGATCCTAGACCTATAAAGACAAACATACTATGTACACACTTAGAGTGAACATTAGCTATTAGCATGGTTAATCACACTACAATCCACAGGCCCAGAGAGGGTAAGTAACAAGGGGGGCTCAATGGCTGTCTTTTATTTCTCCTGGAGAATCTTCAAATACCCTACTTATTATACCGCATCTGAAACAAATATCAAACTTACACATATGTAGGCTTGAAATCACTTATATCGCTACCTACACATTCTTTGGACACAGTTTAACGAGTTTATTATCAATGCTTTGCCTACATAATACCCTAGTGGCCTCTTATTCAATACACATATTTTGTGTGCCTGGTTTTATGTTTAGGTCTTTAATCTAGTTAGACTTTAGTTCTGTGTAGGGTGATGAATATGGATCTATTTGTATTTTTCTACATATAGACATCCAGTTAGATCAGTACCATTTGTTGAAGATGCTATGTTTTTACCATACAACAAGACATTTGCACAACCATGTTCATAGCAGCTTTATTCATAATAGGCAGAATCTGGAAACAATTCTAGATGTCCCTCAACTGAAGAATGGATAAAGAAATTCTGTTACATTTACACAATGGAATACTATTCAGTTATCAAAAACATAGAAATCTTAAAATTTGCAAATAAATTGATGGAACTAGAAAAGATCCTGAGTGAGGTATCCCAGACCCAGAAAGACACTGTATATACTCACGTATAAGTGGATATTAAACCAACATAGATGTCATCTGAGAGACTCCACCCAGTGGGGGGGTATCAGGATACATATTGGGAATTGTAGCCTGACTCTGGGTAGAGCACTGAGAGGTATAGGGAAGAGTTGGAGGATGGAAGACCCAGGAGGAGTCAAGAGCTCCACAGGGAGACCAGCAAGACCTGCTGATATGGACATAGGTGAGCCTGCACAACTTGATGCACCAATGAAGAACATTGCAAGCAGAGAAACTACGGACACTTGATTTTCAACAAAAGCCAAAACCATACAATCAAAAAAAAGCAGCATCTCAACAAATGCTGCAGTTCTAACTGGAGGTATACATTTAGAAAAATGTCATAGATCCATATTTATCACCAAGCACAAAACTAAAGTATAACTGGATTAAAAATCTCAACATCAAACCAGACACGCTAAGTATGCTAGAAGAAAAAGTGGGGAAGAGCCTTGAACTCACTGGCAATTTTCTGAACAGAATACCAAGAGCTCAGACTCTAACATCAAAAATTAATAAATGGGATCTCATGAGACTGCAAAGCTTCTGTAAGGCAAAGGATAGTGTCAACAGAACAAAGCAACAGCCTACAGACTGGGAAAAGTTCTTCATCAACCCTACATCTGACAAAGGGCTAATACCCAAAATATATAAAGAACTCAATACATTAAATACTACCACACTAAATTACTCAAGTGAAAAATGGGGTACAGAGCTAAACAGAATTCTCAACAGAGGAATATCAAATGTCTGAGAAACACTTAAAGAAATGCTCAATGTCCTTAGTCATCTGGGAAATGCAAATCAAAATGATGTTGAGAATGCATCTTACACCTATCAGAATTACTAAGATCAAAAGGTCAAGTGACAGCACATGCTGGCGTGGATGTGGAGAAAGGAGAATACCATTGCTGGTTGGAGTGAAACTTGTACAACCACTTTGGAAATCAATCTGATGCTTTCTCAGAAAATTGGGACTAGTGCTACCTCAAGACCCAGCTATTCCACTCCTGGGCACATACCTGGTAGATGCTATACCATACAACAAGGACATTTGCTCAATTATGTTTATAGCAGCTTTATTCATAATAGCGAGAATCTGGAACCAACCTAGATGCCCTTCAATTGAAGAATGCATAAAGAAACTGTGGTACATTTACACAATACTATTAAAAACAAGGAAATCTTGAAATTTGCAGGTAAATGGATGGAACTAGAAAAGATCATCCTGAGTGAGGTAACACAGACCCAGAAAGACATGCATGCTAAATATTAGCCCAACAAAGACATCTTCTGAGAGACTCCATGCAGGGGGAGATCAGGACAGATACTGGGACTTGCTGCTGGACTCCAGGTTGAGAGATGAGAGTGGTATGGAAGAATGAGGCGCTGGAAGCACCCAGAGTGTTCAGGAGCCCCACAAGGAGACCATCAAGGCTGGAAGATCTGGACCCAGATG
This sequence comes from Acomys minous, assembly GCF_964271855.1. Lineage (NCBI taxonomy): Eukaryota > Metazoa > Chordata > Mammalia > Rodentia > Muridae > Acomys > Acomys minous. Next base: position 52,381,608 of record NC_140492.1, read on the forward strand.
GACCTGCAAAAAATGTTGCACCAACCAAGGACAATGCATGCAGTAAACCTACACAGCCCAATACAGAGCTAGCCAATGGACAGCTTGTTCTCTATGGTTCTGAGGAGAGCAGGGTCTGCCTCTGACATATACTTAGAATTTTCTAAGAGAAAAGGTAACACAATAATAATGATACATATGGAAAGAAAAAATTTAGAGAGGATAAACATTGAATAGGTGATGGTTGTAATTTCTCTTAAATTGTCATCTTTGTGGGGCTGGAGAAATGGCTCAGCAGTCGGGATCTCTGGATGTTCCTCTAGAGGACATGGGGTTTAATTCCCAGCACCAACACAGCAGCTTACAACTGTCTGTAACTCCAGTTCCAGGGCATCCACAGCACCAGACACATAAATGGTCCACATGTATATGCATGCAGGCAAAATGCCTACACAAATGAAATGAATCCTAAAGCCAAACAGAGTGTCACATGCCTTTAATCCCAGCACTCTGGAGACAGAGGCAGTCATTAGATCTCTGTGAGTTCGAGGCCAGCCTGGTCTACAAAGAGAGTCCAGGATAGGCAGGGTTGCACAGAGAAACCATGCACAGAGAAAAAAAATTATATATATATATGTATATATATGTATATATATATATATATATATATTATTGTGAAAATATACTAAAGAATAGCGAAACATTTACTCCTTCTGTAACATTTTCAGTGTTGTGAAACTTCCCTGGTAAATACTAATCTTCCTTAAGGTAGAGTAAATTGAAACTGAACCATTAATTCAGTAAATCTTCTAATAATGCTGTTTTTATTGCAGTGGATTGTTTTCTTCACATCGGTTCTTTTTTATATAATAAATGATTTGAGGTGCTTCTTTACCTGCTAGTAGACACTGGGGTAATACTAAGCAAGCATGAGGTGTACTCACCCAGACAGAATTTCTTTAAAACATAAAGAAGGAGAAAAGGATTAGGTTGAGAGAACTGTGCATAAAAACAAGGGAAAGAAGAACAGAGAAGAAAGTCCCTTAGTGCACAATGCCATGTTGATAGGAAATCCTCAATCTAAAACAGTTATTAGAGGAGTTCTACACGGTATGAGAATAATCCTGTCTGTTTCCTTCAGTCATGATATTTGCCATTGGCTTGGAGCATATCCGAGGAAATGGTTGTGAGAGATCCAGCAGCTGTAGGCTGTCAATAAGCCTTGCAACCCACAGCAGGTTCTCTAGACAGTCACAATAACAAAGTACATATATAGTTACCACAGTAACAGCAAGTAAATAACTTACAAAGTCATAACAGTATTTTTATGCAAAGGATACAGAATTATAGATACATAAATAATGTTATGGTTTAAACATAATATGTGTGACACAGGCTCATGTGTTAAAGCCCCAGTCCCAGGAGGTGAAGCTAATTGAATGCTCTGGAAACACTAAGAGTACCCTACCTGGAAAAAGTAGGTCACTGTGGTGACTCCTAGGGACATCCTGTTCCTCCCTTCACCTTGTTTCCTTTCCGTTACCTGCCTACCATGAGATGAGCAATCACCTCTGTCGATTGCGCCCACCATGATGATGCTCTGCCTCATCATGTGTTTAAAGAGCCTGATGAGGCTATAGACATAGCCTTAATATTTTTGTACCAAGCCCATTCTTGAGGTATTTTGTCATACTACTTTACTCTAGTCTTATCTGGAACTTCTTTATCTAGCTCTCCCCAAATCTTACTTTCTATTTAACATGGTTTGATTTTATGATTTTTTTGTTTTGTTTTGTTTTGTTTTGTTTTCTGTACAGCAGGGTCATACTACTGGCTGGCTTGAACCTTGCTGTGTAAATCAGGTTGGCCTGACACTAGTAGACATCACCCTGGCTCTGCCCCTTGAGTGTGGAGATTAAAGGACTATGTCACCACACCTCAAAGCACCTTCAAAATTCAACTAGACTGCACTGATTGTATTCATAGAAGGGAAAACTACCTGTAGGCTTAGACTCAATATCTTCGTTGGGCTTATCTCCTCCTCCCCATTCTGAATCCTGTGTGCATTGCCCTTGGCTTTATTCTTTACTGCTGAAAATCTAGAAATCTCTGAAATACGTTTCCTGAAAAAAGTGTTACACGTGGATGCCTATATTGCTCAATTCATATAACGAAGCTGGATAGTCACAAATGTCCATCTTTGGTGAATGGAAACCCAGAGATCAGGATATCAGTGCAATGCAATGTTAACTCTGCAGTAATATGGACCAAATCACTAATACAACTGCTATAAGTTGGTTATGTACAGTTTGGTTCAACTTAAAGTCCACGCTGCTCAATATACAATCCATAATCATAGAAAACTGGATTATCGAAAAGTAGCCATCAACTAAAACCATTGTCTTCAAGATGTCTAGGGAAGGTTTTTGTCATTTTTGATGAAGCCTTTCCTCTTGATTAGGCTAGTGATTATATTCATTGAAATCCATAAATGTGTACAATGTAAGGTTAAGTTTTGCATTAACCATAACTATAAACATAAATTAAAATATAATAATCCTAGATTAATATATTGATGTTACATGAAATGAAAATCACATATGTAATCAAAGATACGATATCATATATTGATAAAAATGCCATTCAATCAATAAGTAGTGGCAACCTTATATTCATGGCCATCAGATAGTAGTACTAAAAGATACTTTATGCAAAAATAGATATAAGTGATAAATAGTGACTGGACAGATACAGTCACAATCTTGGTTGGAGACCCTATGCGATCCTTTGCTCCTCTCTTCATAGTTAATAGACTTTGAAGATCAGTAAGAGTATAGAATGCCTGAACACCATGAAAGGGAGGATGTAAAATGAGCATTGTCAATAGAGCAGCATAGGATGTCTACCTTTCAAAGGCTCATGGGAAATTCACCAGTACACAGCCATTTTAAGCCATGAAAATAAGTCTCAATACATGTAAAACTGCTAAAATCTTATAAAATGTATTCTTCTGATCAGAATGGAACTTACTCAAAAATGGTGATTGAGCTAAAGCCAGTAGACAGGGAGAAATTTGTAACACAAAAGGTTTATCACTAAAAAAAAAAGTCTCAACTGAATAATCTGTGCCTCTGATTAAACACGCACACACACACACACACACACACACACACACACACACACACACACACACACAAAGACAGATGCAAAGGAAACATATAGAAGGAAATCAAACCCACAAAGGCAAGAAACCATGAAAGAAACAAACGCCAACTGCAGACAACAAAGCAGAAGACCAAAAATCTGGTTAGTCTCAAAGACCAATAAAATTAATATAATTACAGCTGGACATATCAGGTTAACTTGTTATATGACTCACATTAGGAATAAACTGAAGAAATGGGACATCATTACAGAGACTGTAGTCATAAGGAAGATAGTAAGAAAAATGCTTTGAAGAAAAGCACGACAATAAAATAACACACACACACACACATCAGATAAATCATAACACAAATGATCAAAGTCATTCAAAATGAAATGGCCTCGGTTACCTGATAGTGTTTAAGGAAATTGAATTTACAGTTCAGAACTTGAGCACAAAGCTAGACACGAATACTCTGGCCATCAAAGTGTGAAAACAGATGTAATAGTAACTCAGCAGGCTGGAGAGATGGCTCAGCACTTAAGAGCTGTCACTGCTTTGCAGAGGACTGAAGTCCAGTTCATAGTATTCACCTTAAGCAGGTCACAGCCACCTGCCACTGCAATTGCAGGAGAGCTGACACCTCCGCCGACCTTCACAGGCACTGCTGCATGCTCCAGTATGCTAACATTCTAATATATACACATGCCCACTAATAAACATACATGTAGATCTTAAAAATATTAACTCCAAGTTCTTGCAGAAAACAAAACACTACTTTCCAACTCATTTAGATTTCTGTGGTATCTCGATATTTAAAGAAAAAACAAGGAAGTTAAAAATATGCCACAGACTAAGACCCTTTCAGATCAACATGAAAAGCTTCTTCGCAAAGCTAGGAGATCAAGCATGCCCTTGGAAGGTAGTGCCCGGTGGCTCTGTGTGCGTTCTAGGCCTGTTTGCTTCATCTACCTAGAGAGTTCCAGGTCAGCTAGAGCTATGGGGTGAGACTGTCTCAGGAACCAACATAAGGCAAAACAAACACCAGCAAGCAAACCTAAACCTATCAATTCACATTTAGCAGGTAATCTAAATAACAGATAGAAGACGTGGCTATCTTTACACAAATTCCCTTAAAATAAAAAAAAAATGCATTCTTCATATTAAAGAGTAAGAAGGAAAAACTACTCCATTTTCAATAGATGCACACATATTCATAAAGGTATTTTGGCATATTATAGATAACACTACAATTATTCACACCAATTATATACTTATAACTAATAAATTCTTCATGCTAAAGATTGAACATTTCCCTTCTATCATCAGTAATAATGTGATTCTTATTCAATATTGGATGTTTATGTTCTAGTCCATGCAAACAACAGACAAGAAAACAAAGAGACACTGTACAGACCAAAAAAAGAAGAAAAAAAAAGAAAGAAAAAAAAGGAAAAAGCACATTTATCTACATTTATCTTGTGTTAGGTGAATACGTACACGCCTTTCCAAAGAACTTTGAAAACCATGCAAACTAATGCGGAGATTTCTCAGATGCACAGAAGAAAAATCAAAATACTAATGTCACATTTTTATATACTTACCCAAATTGAAAATTATTTCCATAAGTACCATTCATAATATCATCAAAATATTTAGAGATAACTTGAACAAAATGAGTTCAATGTGTATGTGCTTTGAAATACAGAAATGCCAAAATCAATTTCAGAACACATAAATAAATGGATTCAATAATAATCTCATTTCCCCAGATTTAGCTAAGGACTCAAAACAATCTCAAATTAAATTTTAGTCTGTCATTTGAAGAAACCTACCAGCTGATTGTAAATTTATGTAGAAGTGCGTAGGACCTAGAATAGTCAAAACAACTTTGAAAAGAAACACAAAATTGGGAAACACATATGCCTGAATTCAGTGTTATTATACAGCACAGGAATGAAGGTGGTGTCATGTTTTCATAAATATAGGTGCACAGGTGAATGTAAGGAAAACATTTGAGAAGTATATACAGACATGCATAGCTCACTTATTTTTAATTGTCCCAAGCTCCATTGTGAAAAGATAGTGTTTTCAGCAAGCAACACTGAAACCAATGGATGTCTCCCTGTAGTAGAGAGCGGAGTACATTGGGGGGCCCATGTCATACTGTGCATAGAAAATAGTTTGACATCAATTAAACGTAAAAGTAAAGGATAAAAATGACAAAAATTATGGAAGAAATTTTGAGGTAATCTTTGTGACTTACAGTAGACAAAATGTTCTAAATTAAACAGAAAAATAATTAATCATTAAATTCCTGACAATGTAGAGTTTAAGTGAATGGCCTGTTTAAAAGATATGTCTGAAAAATCCAATGATAGTTAAAAAAAATAAAATATTCTATAACTTGTGTTTGATTAAATACATATCCATAATCTTTAAAATGGCCTACATTTTACAGAAAATCCGAAAAGGCAAAGGCTATGACCAGACACCTTACAGATAAATATACTAACTATTCCACCTTGAGTAATGAACCATGAGGTGTTATAGCATTCCTATCCTGACAACTCACAGTTAAAATACACATTCCAGGGGCTGTAAAGACACTATACAACTTGACCTCTGGACATTGCTGCTTGAAATGCAAAGTAGTAATTCTAGACACATTGGAAAACATTTAGTAACATCATATAAACACTTTCTAAGACTCTGATCCTAAAGAATTAAAAATGAACATTTATCCATTCCCTTCTGACTCTTTCAGGGTGCTCAAGATGTGGAAGCAATGATATGGTGGGTCATCCAGAAAGAAAGTCCGAATGTCCCTGGGTCTTCTGGTAAGAGCAACGATCAGCTATACTGACAATATAGGAGCAAAAACTTTGCATATCATCTCTGTGACGGAGTCGAAGAACAACTGAACAGAATTCCTGCTGCTGATGTGGGGGACACTGTGATGGCCACTGTTAAGAAACTCAAACCAGAACTAAGAAAAAGCTTCATCCAGCAGTGGTAATTAGACGAAAGTCATATTGAAGAAAAGATGGGATTTTTTTTTAGTTTGAAAATAACACAGGGAGCATCATAAACAGTAAAGGTGAGGCGAAAGGTTCTGCTATCACAGGTCCAGTTGCAAAAGAGTGTTCAGACTTGTGGCCCAGGACTGCATCTGATGCAGGTAGCATTGTTGGACTTTCCAGACTGGTGTAAAATATATTATTAAAACGTCTTTGCTCATTAAAAAAAATACCATCTAAATCAGTTTATTCCCAGTTGTTCACACAAGCTTCACTCATTGTAATAAAAGACTAGAAATACCACAAGCATTCAATGGAAGTAATAAACATTTTGTGTTATATTCATGTCGTATGGTACCATGTGTGTGACATCGATAGCTCCTTATTAGGCAAAAGTGATTGACAGCAAATCCTGTCAGGAAACTTATATTTCATGATGGGCATGTCTCATTTTGTGATTGTGGCAGTGTTTGTTGTCATGATTATGCACTTTTAATAAACTCATGAAACTATATACTGCACCTTGTACAGTTTTATATAACTAGCATCTCAATGAAGCAGTTTAGGAAAAATAGGGATATCACTAGCTCCCTTACACATGCTTGGCTTTTTTTAACCTCTACCAATTGACAGTGCTAGGAGAGAGGCCAGCAAGGTTTGTCAAGCAGATGTAAATCTTTCATTCTGGCTTAGAGGTAAGCTTGACTTTTGCCTGGAGTAAGTCTTCTTTTGTAGTATTGACTAAATTCCAGCTTCGTTTTCAAAAGAGAATCAAGACAAAATAAAACTATTTCTTGAGATTCTCCAAGAGGCCACCCAGTGGCCTTTGCTTCTGTAGACACAAAGCCTTGCCGCTGCAGCTGTCCACTCTCTCGATCTGTCTCTTATCTGTATGCAAGGATACCTCTCCTGCTCTTTATTTATTTTCTTTCTGTTTTTCTTTCTTTGAACAAAGCATCCCCATCTGGAAGTTCATCAGAGACTCTTCTGCCTCTTGCTGATCAAAGCTTCCAATTTACAATGACAAAGCTCTGTGTAGGGAACTCAGGGGGAACAAAGTTCTGGATAGGGAAAACTCTGAGTCATTCCTCAGGACTGCGGCTCTGCTTTTTCTCTTTTGACTTTCTACACCAAATTACTACACTCCATTCAGTGTTCCCGACTGAGTCCTGCGTCAGCAACTTCCCGCAGCTGCGAGAGCAGCTGTGAGTCTACCTCCCTCTCACTGGTGGCCCTCATCACACCCACCCCCTGAATGCACAAACTTCTCTCAACTTTCTGCCCTTGACTCAATGTGCTGTCATCATAGAGAGCCTGGAAATCACTTCACACGTCTTTAAAGAAGATCGATCTTCAGGGCTATCTATCAATAAACATGATTTTTACAACAGTGGGGCTAGAAAAAATGTTTTTATTTTGGGACGATCTTAGCCCAAGTGTGAGAAAGGGCAGGGCGCACCATGGTCCTTATTTAGACATGTGAAGAGAAAAGTACGTTGATTGATAAGATTAGGAACCATTCAGTGAACAGCTCAAAAAGGACCCCAGCACAGCTCTACCCTGCTCTTCCACAAGCTGGTTTGCCTCTTTCTAAGGTGGATGTCACCCCGCCCCAGGTTAGAGGTGAGTTCGGAAGTCCACGGGAACTCTAGTGCTTTCCTGCCTGAAGCAGCTTACTTAACCCTACTTGAGTTTCTAAGTGGGCGGGACCAGAGCATCAACCCACAGCAGCCTGTGCTTCTGAGGGACTCTAAGCAGTGGTCAAAAGGTTACTCATCCCCCGTCCCCATGTTTTCCTGGATAACTTTAGGTTTCGCATTGTAATCTTAATTGCTCTCCCAAGCTGATCTACTCACTTTTAAGTTCCACATCCTCATGAACCACATTTAATTAAATGACCACCAGGCTAAAATTTTGTCCCTGTCAAAATAAGACTAAAACATATCTGCACTTTTTTTTTATGTGATTCAGAAAGCCCTATTATGCCACTAAGAATACCTGACTTGGATGAATTATATAGTATGAAATATTGATAATATGAATATGAATAGGAAGTCTAAGCTCATGATCACAAAGCCAGGGACTCAGTGTCCTTTGAGCTGTTTACAAATCATAGCATCAACACATAAGGCAAGTAAGAATTTCAAACTCACTAGTTTCTTTCTCTATAACATCAGTTCATTGATACATGCCCAGTGACTCTCACAGAGGTGAAATTTATCTAAGTGTATTTTTTAAAGTAAACATTATGCAAAGTAAGGAGGATTATTAGTAATGGAAAAACCTTGAAGACTACAAATATCCTCGCTGTTCAGATTCTGTGATATTCAGGACAGGCTAGACATTTGCTATAGTAAGGCCACACAGGTGTCCCCAGACCTAGGTCTTTACCCAGGTCTGGTTTTCTAAATGCTGGTGACAAGCCAGGTCTGGTGTATTACACGCTTGTTCTAGGATGGTTGAGATTATAAGGTCTTAAGAGTGTCAAGTGCAACTATAATAATTTACACATACTGTTAATCTGCCTCCTTAGCTAAGGAACATATGGGGGCATTGTGTGACTATCGGTTGCCATTAAATGAATTGTAAAACTATTAAATAAAAAAAAACTTGAAGAATCTACTCTTCACCATTCCATGTATATTGTTCAGAGGCCATGAATAATACGGAATAATACAGTGTATAAAATGGCGTGTTCATTATCCTGAGCACGCTTGTTTTCACCTCAGTGGCAGTTGCTCATGCTATGCTCGTTTTCACTCATTGTATCCGCCCTTGCGCTATAACCACGCTGCTCTAGTTGTGCGCTTGCTCACTGAGAAACCGAAGACTCTCCTTATCCCACATTGTCTGTGCCCAAGCATCATTTTTATACTTCCTTTCCAATTTCTCCTTTTACCTGCCTACTTGACCCCTTCAGTGCCTCTAATTATAACCCCAATTTGCAACAGAGAAATGAAAGATTCAGCAATTTTTTTTTTCAGTGCACATGTTAAAGGCAAAGCAGGTCCACACTTCTCAGATTTCTCATGAACCAATTATACGTGAACAATAGGACTAATTCTAATTCTAGTCTGCTTCAAGGGCCGGCAGGCAAGAAACATCTCAAAATGATTCAAACATCTCTCCATGGGTAAAACATCGCAGACACTCTCTAGGCACATGCATTCCATTGTCCGTGATACCTTCCAAAACAATTTAGGATCCGTTGCTTAATTCACATGGCCTTAACAGAATAAATAAGAGGTGTTCTTGCTGCCTGGGATAAACCTGGGGGTTAAAAATGATCGATGGTATATTTAATCCTAGACTTGTCAATGTTTTCCTCAGTAAATTGGCTGTTAGCTCTAACCTAGTGGATTGTCCAGTAGGATTCTTTCATACTGATTCAGCAAATCCAGTGGTAACACACGTGAGCCACTGGTAGCAAAGTTCTGGGGCATGTGAGGCAGGCAGCATTCAAGGTCAGATTGAGCAGTTCAGATCAGTACCCTGTTGTTAGCTTTCACAGACTCCTGCTGGCAGGTGAACATGAGGTGTGTTGTTTCACAATGTGGAGTCCAATCCTCAAGGCATGGTGGGTAGAGTGCACCTCTCATTCTGCCTTCTTTGTAAACAATTGACTTCTTTAAGTGTGCCCACACAGTTTGTACAAAACTGATTCAACTACGTTTTGAGATAGAAAAGCACACCAAGTGCGATTTATCTGTTCTAAATAGCCCTAGCGCACACTATCCGGATAACATGTCAGATGAAGGCTGACCTCAAGTATTTATGAAAAACCCCTTCTAAAGGTAAGTTCAACCCAATCCTTACTCTTTGTGCAATTTGAAAGCATAATGTGTAGCCATTTTTATTAAAAGTCTTGAATCATAAAAAAATCCATAGATCGTGACTCTGCACTGAATACAACGTTCTTCAAGGAAAATGTAGTTTATTACCTTTGTAAGATAAACACGGCTAAAATTTAAGTGAAAGCAAGCTCTGCTAGAATTTACCTGGAATGTGAAGGCAGGGAGATCAAGAAATAAGGGCTATGTCAATCCGCATAGCCAGTTTTAGGACAGGAGACACTGTCTCAGAGAAACAAAATAAAACAAAACAAAAAAGAGGAAAATTTTATACCATAAAGTTAGCACATACACACATTTTAATAGTCAGGTGAAAATTAAGTAAACAACAATCCCAGATGTCATGCAAATGGTATATAAAAATGTAGATACATGAAGTTAATTTCCATGGCTCTTCCAGCCTGATCACCATAGCATAGGCAGAGATTTAGGATTACGGTAGTTGGAAGTCATACTTTTCATTATGCTTTTCATATTCCAATGATTAATTAGTAGTACTATAGAAAAATGTACTGTTTAATTAATAAGAGTAATTTAAATGATTTTAATTGGACATAGCAAAGTCTCCCCTCTAAATGATTATGCAGAATTCAGGGCTTTAAAAAAAAAACTGTAATGCCATGTAATACATGTGGCCAGTAAAGACTTGATTTACTTATTGCTTTAGACTGCAGCGTATAAGCCTACTCTTACACGTGGGTGATGAGTGGTCGAATGCCAGCATTTCTTGGCATTTACATAAGTAAAACTCCTTCTTGGAGTTAAATAGGTCACTAAAACCAAAACCCAATTTATCACCGTCTTCCAAGACTAACTTGTTAATAAACTACTGAATCATATACTGTTCTTTCCATCGCCGTTAAGAAAAGCAGCACAGCAAGGCCCCCTATTTATTGTCTTCTCATTTAGAAGGTTCTCGTGTGACTGGGAACCTTTAGCATTTCAGATGTGACCCCTCAACATAACTCAACAGTGAATTCTTCCAGTGAGAAATAAGTCTAAGATTTCAAGGCCACAGCATCCTCTTAGTATCAATAGGCAAGGGCTACCTTTACTACGGAAGAGTAAACAAAGTCATTGGTCACTGTTCTTCCCACATTAGCACTGGCATATTTAGTAGAATATAATTAGTGTCTGTCTGTGTGTATGTGCATGTGTGTGTGTGTGTGTTCATTGATTAGTCTGTTTGAAGGCAAGTGAAGACTATTTAAAAGCCAACGTCATATCAAATTCAGTACAAAGAATATTAAGTGTCCCCCTCGACCTTCAGTCATATGATATTTAGTTTTGCATGTCAATTCCCCATTTGCTAAAGCATAATTCTGGATATTTCTGTAATGATGGTTTTGGATGAGGTTTCCATTTACATATGTGAATTTGAAAAAGAGGTTTTATCCCTTTTAGTGATAGTGGGCCTCATCCAAGCTATTGAATTCCTGAGTGGAACAAATAAGAGTAGCAAGTCACCCCGCTCCCACGTACACACACAGAGACAGCAGCTTCCTGAGGAGGAATTCGTTTTCCAGTGTACTACAGGACATTACGTGACAATGTTCTTGTATGCTCACTCCACTGGCTTTCCTAAGCATCCAGCCTGTTGACAAGCCAGGAAGAATACCGGCGTGAAGATCCACCCCCATCTCCCTACCTCCCTCCCCATACAAATGTTCTAATTCTCTCATGAAACAAAAGTAGGTCGAAAGAAAATGGAATATGTTGAGATTATGTTTTTTTTGTCGCATACTCAGGACACTGAAGTCTGTTTATGAACCACAGAACGCAGTTAAAGCAACCCCAACACCAGTGATGTTTTAATATGGAATCCAATCATCACTCGTAGGATTTGCTGCCTTTCTGTGCCTCTTCATTTAACCCATAATGACAGACTTTAGCTGACCAGAGGCTGTTTTATATGGCAGGAAATAATATTCGATGCAAACTAAAATATTACAATCCATAAGAGCAGTTATGTGCTATGGCTTGAGAAGTCAGACAGTGAAGATCCTAACATAGAAGTGGTCGTGTTAAAGCCAACATTAGGAAAAACAGTTCACTTGGGAAAAGGATGGATCAAAAGAGAAACCACTCAAAAAAGAAGGCTCTGAGACTCTTGTTCACCACACAGTTACAACCCCCAAATGCACGTCCATATGTATGTAACAAATATACTGAGTGGGCAGGTTGCAGTTATATGGTTTTTTTTTTTTTTGAGAGTCATGCATTCAGTGAGACAGGATCTCATTATGTAGCTCAGCTGGCCTCAAATGCTTGATCTTCCTGTTGTAAATTGCCTAATGATGGTATTAACAAGCATGTGCCAGCACACTTTGCCACAGAATCCCTTTGGTTTGCTAATGCATTTTGCTAAACCAAATGGAGCGCATATTGCTGTCCATTTATCTGCCTCAGTACTGAGAGTGCCATTCTAGACTGCAGTTCCTACGCAGCTTCGTGTCATATTTGCCATCAGAGCAACTGGTCTAAGCATGTTTTCCCACAGCTGGTTCATGCTGCCTGCCTATTTTTTTCTAGACATCCAAGTGTCAAGTTGGAGAGTTCTATTGTCATGGTGGTTACGTTCTCTGTTAACTGGATTAACCTGGAAGCATGTTTCTCAAAATCCCCTTCCTTATGTTTAATGAGCTTTCACTGGGTGAAAAAAAAATCGGTATGAGATTTGGCAGGTAGACATGAGGGTAGCATTTTGTCACCACAACAGTGTGTTTACATTTGTTGCCAATATACTAATCCTCTTGTAGAAAGAGAGCGGTCAAATCTGAGCTGGATGCTATCTTGTGCTTGAGATGCCCTCAATGTTGGGCCAGGTGCATATATAATTCTCTGAAGCACACCCGGCTCCCTCTGAAGGCTCCCTACAATGTGGACGCTAAGGAAGGAAGGTGTGAA